>NC_143136.1:98152192-98777192 GCF_059928025.1 Delphinapterus leucas | reverse complement strand
CAGGCAGGATAAACCCAAGGAGAAACACGCCAAGACACCTAGTAAGCAAATTGACAAAAATTAAAGACAAAGAAAAATTATTAAAAGCAACAAGGGAAAAATGACAAATAACATACAAGAGATGTCCCATAAGGTTAGCAGCTGATGTCTCAGCAGAAACTCTACAAGCCAGAAGGGAGTGGCACAATATATTTAAAGTGATGAAAGGGAAGAACCTACAACCAAGATTACTCTAGCCGGCAAGGATCTCATTCAGATTCGATAGAGAAATCAAAAGCTTTACAGAGGAGCAAAAGGTAAGAGAATTCAGTACCACCAAACCAGCTCTACAACAAATGCTAAAAGAACTTCTCTAAGTGAGAAACACAAGAGAAGGAAAAGGCCTACAAAAACAAACTCAAAATAATTAAGAAAATGGTAATAGGAACATACATATCGATAATGACCTTAAATGTGAATGGATTAAATGCTCCAACCAAAAGACACCGGCTCGCTGAATGGATACAAAAACAGAACCTGTATTTATGCGGTCTACAAGAGACCCACTTCAGACCTAGGGACACATGCAGACTGAAAGTGAGGGGATGGAAAAAGATATTCCATGCAAATGAAAATCAAAAGAAAGCTGGAGTAGCAATACTCATACCAGATAAAATAGACTTTGAAATAAAGAATGTTACAAGAGACAAGGATGGACACTATGTAAAAATCAAGGGATCAATCCAAAAAGATATAACAATTATAAATATACATCCACCCAACACTGGAGCACTTCAATGCATAAGGCAAATGCTAACAACTATAAAAGAGGAAATTGACAGCAACACAATAATAGTGGGGGACTTTAACACCTCACTTACACCAATGGACAGATCATCCAGACAGAAAATTAATAAGGAAACACAAGCTTTAAATGACACAATAGACCAAATAGATTTAATTGATATTTATAGGACATTCCATCCAAAAACAGCAGGTTACACTTTCTTCTCAAGTGCACATGAAACATTCTCCAGGACAGATCACACCTTGGGTCACAAATCAAGCCTTGGTAAATTTAAGAAAATTGAAATCATATCAAGCATCTTTTCTGACCACAACACTATAAGAAATAAATTACAGGGAAAAAAACCATAAAAAGCACAAACACATGGTGGATAAACAATGTGCTACAATATAACCAAGAGATCACTGAAGAAATCAAAGAGGAAATCAAAAAATACCTAGAGACAAATGACAACAAAAACACGACGATCCAAAACTTATGGGAGGCAGCAAAAGCAGTTCTAAGAGGGCAGTTTATAGCAATACCATCCTAACTCAAGAAACAAGAAAAATCTCAAATAAGCAATCTAACCTTACACTTAAAGGAACTAGAGGAAGAAGAACAAACAAAACCCAAAGTTAGTAGAAGGAAAGAAATCATAAAGATCAGAGCAGAAATAAAAGAAACAGAAAGAAAGAACAGCCAAGATCAATAAAACTAAAAGCTGATTCTTTAATAAGATAAACAAAATTGATAAACCTTTAGCCAGACTCATCAAGGAAAAGAGGGAGAGGACTCAAATCAATAAAATTGGAAATGATAAAGGAGAAGTTACTATGGACACTGCACAAATACAAGGCATCATAAGAGAATACTACAAGCAACTCTATGTCAATAAAATGAACAACATGGAAGAAATGGAAAAATTTTTAGAAAGGTATAACCTTCCAAGACTGAACCAGGAAGAAATAGAAAATATGAATTGACCAATCACAAGTAATGAAACTGTGGTTAAAAATCTTCAAACAAAAGTCCAGGACCAGATAGCTTCACAGGTGAGTTCTGTCAAGTGTTTAGGGAAGAGCTGACACCCATCCTTCTCAAATTCTTCCAAAAAGTTGCAGAGGAAGGAACACTCCCAAACTCGTTCTATGAGGCCACCATCACCCTGATACCAAAACCAGGTGAAGATACTAAAAAAGAGAAAATTACAGACCAATATCACTGATGAATATAGATACAAAAATCCTCAATAAAATACTAGCAAACAGAATCCAACAACACATTAAAAGGATCATACACCATGATCAAGTGGGATTCATCCAAGGGATGCAAGGATTCTTCAATATGTGCAAATCCATCAATGTGATACACCATATTAACAAACTGAAAAATAAAAACCATGTAATCTCAACAGATGCAGAAAAAGCTTTTGACAAAATTCAACACTGATTTATGATAAAAGCTCTCCAGAAAGTGGGCATAGAGGGAACCTACCTCAACATACTAAAGGCCATATACGACAAACCCACAGCAAAACATCATTCTCAATGGTGAAAAACTGAAAGCATTTCTTCTAATATCAGGAACAAGACAAGGATGTCCAATCTCACCACTACTATGCAACATAGTTTTGGAAGTCCTAGCCACAGCAATCAGAGAAGAAAAAGAAATAAAAGGAATACAAATGGGAAAAGAAGATTTACAATTGTCACTGTTTGCAGATGACATGACACTATACATAGATAATCCTAAAGATGCCACCAGAAAACTACTGAAGCTAATCAATGAATTTGGTAAAGTTACAGGATGCAAAATTAATGCACAGAAATCACTTGCATTCCTATACACTAACAATGAAAGATCAGAAGGAGAAATTAAGGAAACAATCTCATTTACCACTGCAACATAAAGAATAATATAGCTAGGAATAAACCTACATAAGGAGGTAAAAGACCTATACTCAGAAAAGTATAAGACACTGATGAAAGAAATCAAAGACGAAAAAACAGAGGGAGAGATATACCATGTTCTTGGATTGGAAAAATCAATATTGTGAAAATGACTATATTACACAAAACAATCTACAGATTCAATGCAATACCTATCAAATCACCAGTGGCATTTTTTACAGAACTAGAACAAAAAATCTTAAAATTTGTATGGAGACACAAAAGACCCCGAATAGCCAAAGCAATCTTGAGGGAAAAAAGCGGAGCTGGAGGAATCAGACTCCCTGACTTCAGACTATACTACAAAGGTACAGTAATAAAGACAATATGGTACTGGCACAAAAACAGACATACAGATCAATGGAACAAGACAGAAAGCCCAGAGATAAATCCACACACCTATGGTCAATTACTCTATGACAAAGGAGGCAAGGATATACAATGGAGAAAAGACAGTCTCTTCAATAAGTGGTGCTGGGAAAACTGGACAGCTACATGTAAAAGAATGAAATTAGAACACTCCCTAACACCATACACACAAATAAACTCAAAATGGTTTAAAGACCTAAATGTAAGACCGGATGCTATAAAACTCTTAGAGGAAAACATAGGAAGAACATTCTTTGACATAAATCACAGCAAGATTTTTTTATAACCCACCTCCTAGAGTAATGGAAATAAGAATAAACAAATGGGAAAGCACAGCAATGGAAACTATAAACAAGATGAAAAGACAACCCTCAGAATGGGAGAAAATAGTTGCAAATGAATCAATGGACAAAGCATTAATCTCCAAACTATATAAACAGCTCATGCAGCTCAATATTAAAAAAACAAACAACCCAAACCAAAAATGGGCAGAAGACTTAAACAGACTTTCTCCAAATAAGACATACAGATGGCCAAGAGGCACATGAAAAGCTGCTCAGCATCACTAATTATTAGAGAAATGAAAATCAAAACTACGATAAGATATCACCTCTCCCGGTTAGAACGGGCATCATCAGAAAATCCACAAACAACAAATGCTGGAGACGATGTGGAGAAAATGGAACCCTCTTGCACTGTTGGTGGGAATGTAAATTGATACAGCCACTATGGAGAACAGTATGGAGGTTCCTTAAAAAACTAAAAATAGAACTACCATACGACCCAGCAATCCCACTACTGGGCATACACCCTGAGAAAACCATAATTCAAAAAGAGTCATGTACCACAATGTTCATTGCAGCTCTATTTACAATGGCCAGGACATGGAAGCAACCTAAGTGTCCATCAACAGATGAATGGATAAAGAAGATGTGGCATTTATATACAATGGACTATTACTCAGCCATATAAAGGAACGAATATGAGTTATTTGTAGTGAGGTGGCTGGATCTAGAGTCTGTCATACAGAGTGAAGGAAGTCAGAAAGAGAAAAACAAATACCGTATGCTAACACATATATATGGAACCAAAAAAAAAAAAAAAGGTTATGAAGAACCTAGGGGCAAGACGTGAATAAAGATGCAGACCTACTAGAGAATGGACTTGAGAACATGGGTATGGGGAAGGGTAAGCTGGGAGAAAGTGAGAGAGTGGTGGCGTATATATGGACATATATACACTACCAACTGTAAAATAGATAGCTAGTGGGAAGCAGTTGCATAGCACAGGGAGATCAGCTCGGTGCTTTGTGACCAGCTAGAAGGGTGGGATAGGGAGGGTGGGAGGGAGGGAGATGCAAGAGGGAAGAGATATGGGGATATATGTATATGTATTACTGATCCACTTTGTTATAAAGCAGAAACTAACACACCACTGTAAAGCAATTATACTCCAATAAAAACGTTAAAAAAAAAAAAGAAATCACTCTTACATATTTAAAGAGATGGCTGCCAATAGTTTTATGATTTTCTACCTATGTTCTTTCCATTCTAAAAAACTCAGAAACTGATTCTTCAAGTATCTCTTTTGGAGTTCACTGATCTTGAAAGCTTGGTATTGAAACACTTGAAGCATCCTAATTCTTTCAGCCTAAATGAATCACATAAAATACAAATAACTATCAGTACCTTGCCAAGGTTTGGCATTTACCATGTGTCAGATGCAAAGCTGGGTATAAGAATCTCAAAGATGAATCAGTTACAGATGTTGTCCTCAAAGAAATTACAAGATAGATAGAAATAGGATGCTGTTGGAGGCATAAGAAAGCATTCAATTCTCTCTCAGAGGAATATGAATAATTTCCAAATGTGGTTTATAGTGGAGCTATTACACCTGTCTGGAACTAATCTACCTTGAAGGCCATTCAAGGTAGAGGAAATAGCTTGAACAACAATACAAAGGAGTTAGACAACTTATCATAGTTTAGAGATCATCTTAGTCAGTTCAAGCTGCTATAACAAATTACCATAGGCTGGGTGGCTTAAACAACAAACATTTATTTCTCACAGTTCTGGAGGTTGGAAGGTCCAAGATCAAGGTACCATCACAACTGGCATCAAGTGAGAGCCCACTCCCTGGTTTGCAGATGACTGTCTTAGTCTCTCCTTACATGGCAAAGAGCAGAGAGATAGAGAGAGCAGTTCTCTTGTCTCTTTTTATAAGGGCACTAATCCCATTCATGAGGCCCCACACTCATGACTTCATTAACTCCCAAAGGTCCCACCTCCTAATGCCATCACACTGGAGGGTTAGGATAGGTGAATTCCGGAGGAACACAAACATTCAGTCCATATCAGGGACCAAACTATTAAATATGGTAAGGTTTTGTAATTGTTGAAGTGGTGGGCAGACTCCCTATAATGGGGGACCTTGTATGTCATACCAAGGAATTTGGATTATAAGCTAGTAGGCAATGAGAAGTCAGGAAAAGAAGATTAAATCAGGAACTGATACAACTGATTTGATATGTTCATTATCAACTTACTCCTGCAAGGCATATGGGTTGAAGAGAGACAAGATTTTAATGAGAACACATAGAAGAAGAAGTAGGCTAGGCAAAAGATGAATGAAGTCTGAATTAAGGTGGAAACAAGAGGATGACTACAAGGGAACGAGATGAGGAAGTGGTAAGGAGGTAGAGCTGACTGAAATTGGATGCCATCTGGATGTAAGGGATCAGGAAAGGGAGTCATGGAGGAGTTCTACATGATCGGCAGGTGATGCTATCATTCTTATAGTTTGGAAAACAGCAGAAAGAGTTAGCGAGGAATAATAGTGAATCAACTTTGAACATGTTGAGTTTGAGGTGTCTCTGTGGATAGCTAAAATCTCAATTCTTTAGTAGAAAAGCAATAAAGTAAAGCAAGGTGTTAAATTCTCAAAATACTATTAAATTCCTGAAAGCTATAAATGAATAAAATGAAGTAACATGGGGTCTGAGAGGCCAACAGGAAAGGACATTTCTTTACCAAAGAATGCTTTTTGCTTGTATAGTTGAAAGAAAGGAAGAGGGAGGGAGAGATAAAGGGAAGGAGGGAGTGAGACATCTCAACTACTCCAAGAAGTTCCCTTTTAGTCACTGGGTTGTAAATTTTACTGAAAAACAAAACAAACAAACAAATAATTACTACAATGTTTCAGGGTATTTGGGGCTTTTGAGATGACAAGACATAAGGACACATTCATTTTGTTCACCTTTTCATCCTCCTGATACAGAAGGCAGAGAGGGGCTAATCAATAAAAATTGGTTAAATAATGAAATTTGCGCATCATGAGTACATCTCTATTGGATTTGATTTCTATTTCCTTTGGATCTGTAGTCAGAATGTGCTCTACAGTTAATCCCCCATAATGCTAAAATTTAATCTGAAATGGTCACTTCCCTACCTCATTATGTGAGAGGTTCCCACTCTCATGTGGGGTTAATCCCATGTATAAGCAGACTTTGGTTGGGCCAGGGAATATCTCCTGATCAAATCCATGTGACACCACTGCAGTTGCTCACGGTACACAACTCTTTCTTCCCATTCACAAAACTAGCAGTGGCCAAGTCAAATTTATGTTCACTGCAACCTTGCAGTGACTTTCTTTTGCCACTTCCCAGGATTCTGAGAGGGTACCATGAGAGAGACCCAGAATCTAACAGTAAGGACACAGGTAACTACCACTTTGTCACAATGATGCAAATTTCCTAGAGAAATGTACAGGCAACTGGCCAAAAACAAGAGCTCGTTAGAGAACTTCAGAAGCCTGAATATACTTGTAAAAAGAAATGATTAAATGTATGTATGTTAAGCATTTTAAAATTCCTGCAAAAAAAAGTACCATCTTAAATCTCGATCTAAATAAGTGTGTTTTCAAACACAAAACCAAGAAGACTGCCTCTTTAGCTATGGGATGTCACCTTGGGAGATATTACTTGAGCTCAAATAGATGAAACTCCTGGTACTGCATTATGTCTCTTCTACTTATGTGCCAAAAGAGAATAATTAATAGGGAGAGAAAGACAGGTTTTATATTTTCAGGTCGTTATGAAAAATGTAATCCATTCATACAACAGAGTGTGTGATTACTTATGTGGACACCAGGTAGAGTTAATGAGCCTCTGAAACCTATTATATCAGTCACTAGAAAGTCCTTATAAGGCTAAAATTTGAAACTCTTATCACCATTGAATATTCAAATGAATACCGTGGTTACTAATTTTAAAAAGGGAAATTACTGCATTTATTGCTATATGCTGAGAAGAAAGAAAAAAATTTAATGTTATTTTCTATCCTTGAGGACAAATTCCATATTCTATTCTGTTTTATATCCACATCATCTAGCACAGTGATTTGAACAAAGATGTTCATATATTCAATTAAAATAGGCACACAAGTAATAGATTTGTAGACAGGCTACATATACGTAAAGTAAGCATAGTACAAATACACCTCATCTCTTTTCATTTTAGAAAGTTATTTTTCTTTTTACTAGTCCTCTATATCATAGTTTATTTCAATATGCCTGATAATTCCACAAGTCTCAACATTCTAGAAATGCCCAGAACTGGCATGTAATTAATCACTAGAGAGCTTGATTACACACACACAAACACACACACACACTGAAGCCACGATGCTCAATCAATACACTTTGATTGTGGTTTGTCTCTTCGAGGACATCTCAGTTTCCACTCTCCAAGACAAAAGAAAATAAGCCTAAATAAATCATAGTGTTGAGGTTTTAAAATTTTATTTTCCTAGGTAGTTTTAAAATTTAGATGTTGAAATTAATGAGAGAGAAGTTAAATATTTAACAACATTATCAATATAGGAATGTAGTCTTAGTGCTGGAATGAACACAACTGCCATGATGACATCCATGGCAAGGCTAAAATTCAGAAAAACATGTGCACTCCTCAGTGAGTCAGTAGGTCCCCACTGGTCATTAAGTTAAAATGCACTATTTTGCCCTAGAAATCACCAAATTTATCAAATTTTCTGATTTAACTATTTAACTAGGGAGGAAAGTGGAGTGACATTAGATACTGATTGAGTTTTCTGATTAACTCATAATCTATTTCAAACATATAAGGTAAGCATTTCTCTAAAATAAATATTAGACTGCAGTTTTGACTGGAGGAAAAGTAAGCATTGATATATTTCTTATGATACTTCAAAATTACCATGTTGAATATTAATTATCATTATATAGGACCATATGTATATTATATTATATATAATATATATATATGTATATACATACAAAATATTGATCAAATCTTGACTTTTACTGAGTCCAAAATGTACCAGGTGAAAATAATTAGTTGAATAAAATCTCATCTCTCATCATATTTTCCTTTTCACCTTCCTTCATTTTAAGTGTTGAGATAGGCATATAAGAAGTGGTTGAAGGTTATATTCAACTATATGAAGCTTTCCACATTTTTTTTCAGTCCAAAAAGACAGCCGAGGACATCCCTGGTAGCGCAGTGGTTAAGAATCCACCTGCCAATGAAAGGGTTCGATCCCTGGTCCGGGAAGATGCCACATGCCGCAGAGCAACTAAGCCCGTGCGCCACAACTACTGAGCCTGCGCTCTAGAGCCCACCAGCCACAACTACTGAAGCCGGCGCGCTTAGAGCCCGTGCTCCACAATAAGAGAAGCCACCGCAGTGAGAAGCCCACGCACCACAAGGAAGACCCAACACAGCCAAAAATAAATAAATAGATAGATACATAAATAAATAAATTTATTAAAAAAAAGAAAGACAGTTGAGATGCATTGTTTCAAGCAAAAGAGTTTCTGAACAATTATCTATGAATTTAATACATAAATGGAATCACGGGTTAAATGTTTTTTCAATTCTTTAAAATTCCCTTATTTCTGTCACCCATAAAATAATCATGTTCCTGAAACTTTCTTCCCATGAACCAATCAACATCATCCTTAGTACGGTAAAGTTAAGAGGATTAGATTACATCTAGAAATGGCTCCCATGGCTCCTCGGGTTGGTAATACCCTCTGAGTGTCTATCTATGTCTCTGTTTCTCTTTCCCTCCCTTTTTCCCTCCCTCCCTCTCTCTCTGTCCCCCTCTCATTTTGGGGGGGTATAATATATATTCTTAAAATATACCTATTATAAGTACAAAATTCAAAGATTTGTAATGAATTTGCAGAGTTGGAGAATAATCACTATAATTCACTTTTAGATCATTTCCATCATCCCCTAAAAATTCTCTGGAGCCCATTTGGTGTAATGTTACCCCATCCTTAGCACCACATAATCTTCAGTTTGTATCTATAAATTTGTCTGTTCTGGACATTTCATATAAGTGGACTCATACAATAATGTTTTGGGGGTTCATTCATTTTGTAGCATACATCAGAATTTGGCTGTTTTATTGTTGATTTGTATTCTACTGCACAAATATACATATTTTGTTTATCCATTTACCAAGTTGATAAACTTTTGGGTTGGTTACAGTGTTTGCCCATACAAACAATGCTCTCATGAACATTTTCACACAGGTTTTTGTGTGAATATATGTCTCATTTTGCTTGGGCACATACTATGTCATCTAATAAACACATATTTAACTTTTAAAGAAACTGTCAAATTGTGCTGCATTGTTTAATTTTCCCACCAGCAATGTATGAAGGCTCCACTAGGAAAACCACTGGTTTCTGGGTCAGAAATCCCTGTTACGTGCTTTGTCATTTAGTGGGTTTGTCATTTGTGTCAAACCACAATCTATGAGCCTCAGATCCTTCATGAGTAAGACAACCATAGAACATTGGTCCCTATTGCACAGGATTTGATACTAAGTGAGAAACAACATTTTATATACTAGAAAATTCTATATCTTTATTACCTTGCATTTTGAAAATTACAACAAATAAAATTTAAAAAATGTGCACAGATATATAGTTAAGAAAGACAGACAAAGGTGGATGACTGGGGAAGGACTGTGTCATCAGAACTCAGCACAATTGTCTGAACACACAGTCAATAAATGGCTTAGTAGCCTCTCCCAGCTAAAAGACATGCATTAAACAAAAAGCAGATATTCTGAGCTATGAAGAAGAACAAGTGAATGTCATATTTGATCTCCTTTTTGCCTGTCTTCATTATCTCAGTAACAAGGTGCTAGAGAGAGAGAAGAAGAATGTTGACTATATCCTGGCCTTGGAGTCTAATTGGTAGTTTTCTTTTTATTATATCTTAAGTATTGGCTTATATCTTCGTATCTTATATTTCAATGTTTCTTTGTTTTGTATTGTTTTTTCAAATCAAAGTTTTATGTTTTTTAAAAAAATCTTAGCTGAAAGCTTTATTTAATCAGATTCCAGATGACCAAAGAATTGGGATTCAAGAGGCCCCAGTTTATGCCTTTATTCTGCTAATGAATAATCCTTGGGCTTCAGAAAAATAAATTCACTCCTCTGGGTTTTTATTTTATTTGTTCCTGAATAATGAAAGTATAATTCCAGACCTAAAGTGCCCTGAATTTAACCATTTTTACCATACATATTTCTTGACTTTAATATAGATTAATTTTCATGTAACTTCTGTGGCTGCCTCACGATTTACAGTCACAAATCTGTATTACATGCGTGCAGGGCATCTGATGGACAGTCTATGACTTACACCTTTGCAGCAGTTCGGGAATGATTTTGACTCCTTTGGTGTGGAGCTTAATGCCAAGTGGCCATTAAAGACATGACTCTGATTTCAACATTTAGGACAGAAGCTGACATGTGCTCATCACAGGGCCCCTCAAATCTGACGTCCAATGTAATAAAGTCAATAACACTTTACTGCGTTATACATTCATGTGTCAGATGCAGGAAGAATATTCAACTGGCCTTAGCCAAGAGAGAAAATGAAGATAAACAACTCTCGCTCCATGTCAAATATAAGAAGTGCCAGGTTCAGCATCAATGATCAGAATACAGTGAGTGCTAAAACCAGAGCAGTTTTCCTTTTCCTAATGTTAAGAGAACTACCTCAGCTACTAAGATCAACTAGACTTTATACTCCTTATCCTTGTTTGTCCCCTCAGCATATGTTGCTCTGATAATTCTTCCTCATATGAAGCAACATCAACAATCTTACTGTTTTATTAAAATTTCTAACAGTAAAATGAATGTTCAGTTGGCCTGATCTCATGGCTCTCTCCCAGTACTTCTTGTACCAACTGTTTTCCAAAATGTACTAGCTGACTCATTTAGAAATATTTTTCTCCTGTTATAATTATACTATTAAAACAAATTCACAATATTTTTATGTCAAACTTAAAGCAAAGGAATTAGCCCCATCTCAAATATATGATTGAATTTGCTGAAAATTCCACCATTTCATTTTTCTTTTGTATACAAATCCCTTCAAAAAATACTTAATGGATTCACTCATTCATTTAACCATTCAACAGGTATTTACTGAGTGCCTTCTGTTTGGCCAGCACTATTTTAGGTATGAGAGATAAATTAAAGCAAATGAATTTGCTGACCACATGGTGTTTTCATTCTAGCAGCAGAGACAGAAAATAAACCAATGAAAACTATACAGTAAAACCTCAGGTAGTGATATTTGCCATGAAGAGGGTAATGGGGGAGAATTATGTGAAAAAGTGTGGACTGAGAAAGCAAGTCTGTGGATGCCTCAGTTCAGCAGAGCTTGAATGAAATGAAGTTAAGCATCTTTTAATTTACCCATGTATTTTCATGAGCATTTCTGAACTGAAATAAAAATTGAGGAAGCCATTCAAGAAATATTCATTGGGTGCCTTTTCTTCATGTAGTAATTTCTGTGAATATTGGGTTCCTTTTTAATGATGAGGATTTCTTATCTTGAACTTTCCTTGTCCTGAAATAGTAGGTGATACTTTTCTTCACACAGTAAGTTTTACAAATGTTGGGTTCTAGCTTCTTTATGATCAGCATTATGTCTTGAATTAGCTTTGCTCTAACAACAGCAGATAATACTTGAGGGAAAGGGTAGCTCGTTAGGCATCTTAGTGCAAAGGTGCGTGTACTTTGTGCTACACTGAAGTTTAGCTGCTCAGTTTCTTTAATACAGGTCCACTTTTGCTGTTATTGTTTTGTTGTTGTTGCCACTGGCCTGTTTTTATCTGACATCTTCTTATTCTTTGATGGCATTTTATTCAAAGAGGGCTTATTCTTCTTAGGTCATTTTTTTTTCTTTCCTTACCCCACCGAGCCTCTAAGGGGCATCTTTACTTTCCATTGTGCTTCCTTCTCCCCTAGAATGGAATCTTTCAAGTCTGCCGCTCCTTGTCCTGTGCATTTTCCAGGTCATCACCCTCTGCCTTCCCAGTAGCCAGTCATTTGATGGCAGACCACGTGGCAGACCTGTTTGCGGTGTCCCCCACTCAGGATGAATTATCTCTTCTGCCCAAAGTCTAGACGATGTTATGTCTCTTCCACTACCAGCCGCATCTTACAACTCTTTGAAACACACCAGTGGACTTGGGCCTGCCTGCCCAGCCCAAGCCCCGCCTAGGAGACCCCAAGAGGAGACTGTTGCTCAGGAGGAGAAGGAGAAGTGAAGGGTTACCTGGAGTGAACCATGAGAGATTCGTGGGGGACGGAATCCACTAAGGAAGATGGCTTCAGATGGCTGCCACTGCCCCCACCACCACCCCTGCTCTTCCAGACCAGCCAAGACACAGCCTTCCCCACAACCTGGCAGCTTCAGCCTTGACACACAGTCAACTTCAAGTCCTCGGGGACTCCGTCTTTGCTGATAACGCCCTGCTTGCCTTCATTTGTCCTCCCCCGCCTGGAGGTGGAGGTCTCTGTGTTCCACAGAGCCCAATGCTACAGCAGCAACCAGGCTTCGGACTCGCGGCACTCACCCTCCCTTCTTGCTTTGTAAACTCTTTAGACAGGAAACAACAACAGCACACAGGAGAAAGGTTTGGAAGAAGGGGAGAAGGACAAAGTGGGCTTGTGGCCTCCCTCCCATGGAACAGAAGGACCTCCTTCTGTTTTGTGCCGTCTCCTGTTTCTGTGGCCCCGGGAGGACGCAGGGGACAGGAGTTGGGCAGGAAATGAACACCCCCCCCGCTGCCTCTTGAACCTCTCACTTCAACCCAACCTCTGGGGATGGCTGGGTAGGGGTGATGCCTACCTTTGGGCCGGAGGAAAAGGTGGGCTGGAGTCCTCTCCAGAGAGCCCAACAAGGAAATGCCCCAGAGCCCTCCACCGCGTCTGCCACGGCCGCCCTTCAGGTGGGCGACTAGGCTAGTTCTCCTTGCTGCCCTGACCTTAGCTTATCTATTCAATATTTCCATGTGGTTAGATCCTCCTCTGAAATGAGCCCCTCTTTGGAAGGCAGTTGATGCCCCCTAAAATAATCTCATTCTCCCCACCCAGGCTTACTCTGATATGTGAACTTCTCTGACTGTCCAGCTGCCACCTCCCAGCAAACCCGGCCCTGATTTGAATTTTTCACCTCCTCGGGATCCCTCCAAATTCAGGCCCCCCCCCCCGCCCCGCCCTCCTTCCTGATTCAGTGTTATTCCTGCCCCTCCTTCAGCCTCCCGTCCAGGCCTTCCTTGTTGGGCCTCTCCCATTCAGGCAGCAGGGGGCGCTGTGATGCCCTTCTTTTATTGAGCTTTTGCTTTACTGTGATTCCCAGATGCTGAGTTTTTCACAGACTGAAGCTTTGTGTCAAGCCTGTGTCGATCGATGCCATTCTTCCAAGAGCATTTTCTCACGTTGTGTCCCGTGTCACATTCTGGTAATCCAGTATTTCAGATTATTTTTCATTATTACTGCTATTTGTTACGGTGATCTGTGATCATTAATCTTTGCTGTTACTACTAAGACTTGCTGAAACCTCAGATGATGGTTAGCATTGTTTAGCAATAAAGTATTTTTGAATTAAGGGGTGAATTGTATGGTGACATTTGCAATAGCGGTGGTCTGGAACCGAAGGCACAATATCTGTGAAAGGAGCTGGTCAGGCTGTGTGTGGGTGGAGGCCAGTGGGACAGAATCCTTCCAGAATCCCTCCCAAAGCCTTTCCTTGGTCTGGCCTCCCCACCATCTGCTTCCTTCTTCCCCTCGACGTAAGTTAGACTCAAGGGAGTGACAGACTCAAGGGAGGAGGTGACAATTATCTATCTGCGTGGCCTCTCTCCTCAGGACTCCCAGCCCCAAGCCCTGGCCTTTTTCTTTAAGGTCTGTCACCATTCCCCAGCCCAGGACGCCAATTTCTCCCTCCCATTGGAACTCCCACATTCTTTCTAAAAATAGCTCAAGAAGAGGTTACTGGGGGCTTGAAATTCTTCTGGAGAAGATTTAAGGGCTGAGGCTTTGACCCCCAACCCCTGATATTTTTGGACTGGCAAACTCAAAGGGGCTCGGCTCCCACTATCCCAGCTTCTCGTCCTACATCTCCCCCAGCCCCGAATCTTGGCTTTGGCTTCCCCACCCCACCTTTCCTTGTGTTTCACCTCCTGAGAATTTTATTACAAGGCAAACTGATATTTTTAACATGGGGGCGGGTGGGCTACACTGCCCCCCAGCTGCACGGAAAACATTTTACCTGCCCAGTGCCAAGGCTCCACCCTGAACCCAGATCCCTGTTACAGTTATTATCCCTTTCCTGGTTTCCGAGAGGCACCTGCATCCATCATGCATGAATAAATATATTACATGTGGATGTGTGTGAGTGTGTGAGAGCTTCTCCAACCTCAGCCTAGGCTACGCTGGCCCTCAAAGCATGCTGTTGAAGTGGTAGCACTGCTTCTGGAAACTTCAGTTCGCCTGCCTCAGGCTCTCTTTTCTCTGTCTCTGTCTGACTGTCTCCAGCTCTTTTTCCTGATTGTCTCCAGCCGTCTCTGGCTGTCTCTTTCCCGAGTGCCCCTCCCCCTCTGTCTTTTCTCTGCCGATTTTTATCTGACCATTTCCTTCTGTCTCCTTTCTGACCATCCCTGACCCTCCAGCTGTCTTTTGACTCTGGATTCACTAGCTAGGGACATGAGATTTTCTTTTTGGTGAGTCAGCCTGAGGGATCACTGATGGTTACAAGCAGCATCTTTGAGAATTCAGGGTGCCAGTGTGGCTGTGAGCAGGGCCTACCCCTGCCGACCACAATTTATTAAATTCCCAACTCCCACCCCATCTCTATTTGTGATTCTATTTTTGTAATTTATACCTGACCCCCAGGGGGTTAGGGCTGGCTGGTACTCGGCCACTACCCTCCCTTCATGGTTTTGCATTGCCATCAACAAATAGCTCTTAAAAATGAAAACAAATCCAGATGATGCTATGTTGGATCCATACCTGTCTGAACTTTTTCCAACTATATATTATTTATGACCACCATCATCTTCATCATTTCCAGCATCTTTTGGTATACAACTTATTACTACCATCCTGCTCAAGAATGTTGCTAGTGGAGATAAAATATCCTTGACCCTCTCTGACCCTTACCAGTTAGTACCAGCCAAACGTTACTGAGAATTAACTCCCGTTATGGGCCTCCTAGCATAATAACCTGTGGAAACATGCCATCGGTCTGGGTCTGTTAACTATTTCAGAAAGTGCACACATGTTTGTGAACCTATCAAAATGCATTACTGCTATACTGGCAGACACCTCTGCTTTTTCACTGCAACTACTTTTATCTATTTGGCTCCTAGCAACCTGTCCTCAAATAGGACTTCCTATGATCTGAAAACCAGAAAACGAAAACACTTTGGAGTTTGCTTCAAAGACGTAAGAAACTGAAACAGCTTCCTATTCCATAACCAGGGCTTAGGAAAAGTTTTGAAATACAATGGATGAGTAAATACAAAAAAAAAAAAAAAAAAAGAGAGAGACTTGAAAATAAATGAATCCCCAAATAATCTATGATTGACAGAGGATTCTACATAACAATTCATCAGTGAGAATATTTTGAGTTTTTTATTAATACAAGACAAAATGAAAATCATACGCTTCACTTTCTTTGCTTTTTTATGTTCAAAATTTTAGGAAAGAGCAGGTGCTTCAGTCTAATTTATGTGAAAATAAACCCCATTTTAATTACATGAGATTCATCATATTCCTAACTTTAGAACACAAACAGAATGAGTTACTATTTAAGGTCAAAACAGGACTAATCTATAAGAGTGTTTATTAACTCCCCACTTTAAAAAAGGGAAGGAGAAGAAAAATACAGATGGCAAAAAAGGGAAGAACTGTGAAGGAAAAGAAGCTGAAAGCAAGAAAAAACTGAGAGACCCAAGTGACTAGAACTTAGAGTCTCTGTTAAGACTTGAGGTCAAATTAATTTAGGACTCCTATGCTGAATAAACATGGTAGAGTCCCTTTTACTTGTTTCAGAGCATTTCACCACACACTATATGATACAAGATAAAGGGCTGAGCATGTTATTTGAACTTTATCTGTGGAAGGAGAGATGAGGGGAAGGGAGCTGGCAACAAGAATTTGTCTCTTGGGGACATTTGACAATATCTGGTGACATTTCTGGTTGGCAGGACTAGGAGATGCTACTGGCATCTAGTAGTTAGAGGCCAGGAGTGCTGCTAAACAGACTACAATGCACAAGGTAGGCCCACACAACAGAGAATTATCTGTCCTAGATACCAATCGCGCCCACGTTGAGAAATCCTGACCTAGATCAGTTGTTCTCAAACTTTAGCTATGAGAACCACCTGGAGGACTCGTTAAAAACACAGACTGCTAGATTCATCCCTAATGTTTCTGGTTCAGTAGGTCTTGGTTGGGGCCGTAGAACTTACATTTCTTAGAAATGTCTTGGTGTTGCTAATACTGCTTGTCCGGGAACCACATCTTGAGAAAGACCTTCTTGACTTAAATCACTTTGACATAGCCACTCATAAAATCTTACACTTCTCCTTACATAAGATATAGCATATCTCTAATCACAAATGTAATATCTATCTTCACTTCTAGATTCTAAGCTCAATTAGATCAAGGGCAGTGTCTGTTCAGCTCATTACTGCTTACTCACGAAATAGGCACTTAAATTTCCAGTGAATAAAAAAGCCTTGAATTTAAGTGTTTAGATTATTGCTATAAAATTTCAAAGTCTAAGAGTTTGAACCCTATTTTCTTTCTAGAACAACAACAACAAAATGTTTGTTAAGCATAGATGTTTCACATTAAGAGATAAAAGTCTGGGAGGGAGCATTTCCTACTGCTCACCTATTTTCTGCCTTGAAGGTTGAAAGTATTGACAAAACTGCTCGAACAGTTTTAAGCCTTGAAGAATTCAAAATATTAAAGAATTTAACATATTATACAATATTATACAAAATATTATACAAGTCATTGGTACTAATGAAAGTCATGTGTCTCATAACTTAGACCCAAATCAAAGAAAGGACTTACTAGAACATAATGTTCAATTTTTTTAAAAGGTTTTTTATCAGCATGAATATAAAATAGGCAAATAAAAAATAGATAAATAAGTAAAACAGTTTACAATCCAGATGGATAGGCTTGATCTTTGTTAAACCCTTCCTTCTTAGCCAGACAGTGCTGTCCCTGTCCCTAGCTTTCTAACCATGCATTCTCAGATAAAACTAAAGGCACATGGTTTAAATAACTGTTAAAGACAACTGTTCTTCTATAGATGAGGGATGAAACATTGATAATTCTGGCAAGTGTTAAAATGCTCATTCTTTTCACCTTGTTTCTTTCACTTATGAAACCCTCTTGAGGAAAAATATGTCTATGATAATAGTTTTTAATATAGTCACAAGGGGGAACTACTCTATATATATTCAAAAAAGACAGACTTCACTTATCAATTTGTTTCTTTTAGATTTGTGTTCAATTTAAAACCTGATATATCTCAGTAATTATCAAAGGCATTAAATAAATGGCATCTTGAGTTACTGTCTTTTCTTTTATAGTCTACTCACATACATGTGAGTAACCAAAATAATCTTCCTAAAACACCAGTTTGATCTCCTTTCTCTCTTACAAATCTTAAGCAATGTTCCACTGAACACTGAATACTATTAAAATTATCAAGAATTAGGGTAACTCAGAAACACTCGCACAGTAACACCAAGAAATACTGGATGAAACGTACACACACACACACACACACTCACACACACATACACACACACAGAGTCACAGCCATAGTACAGCTATGCATATAAGTTTGAAAGAAAAAAAAGAAATCTAGAGTAGTAGGCAACCAATCTGACTGGTGACAGCCCTGATGAGTAGGGGCGGGATCCTTGGGCTTAGTTACGATAAAGGAATTGGATTTTGATGTCCATACAGGGCAGAACTGAGACTACTGCATTAAATCTATGACGTCACAGGAGTGCAAGCCTAGCGGAGAAAAAAATCTCCACTTACCAGAGCAAGAAGAAACTAAGAAGCTTTTCTTGACCTGGGTCTAAGAGGGATTTAAAAAAAAAAAAAAACCACAAGTGTCCCATGATAAATCAAATTACTAGGTCTGTGTTCCTGAACAAATTTCGACTCTAAATTTATACTAACTATGTGTGATTTCAGAAATTCAAAGCCAAGAAATAGCTATGTTTCAAGTTCTCAGTAGCCACATGTGGCTAGTGGCTACTGTATTGAACGCTGCACGTCTGGAGTATGACATAGGTAAGTGACCCTGCTAACATAACTATAGGTCATCCTCAAAAAACATAGTACTCATTTATCCTAAGCATGAACAGGCAGAAGTAGAAAAGTTTCCTAAAGGAGATAATAGTTCATCTGACTTCAGATTGCAAATAGACACATATTGGTCACATACAAAATTCTTTTCCAACTCATCCCTCACAACTTCATGTAATAAAATCTTTATCTACTCTCAAGTCCCACATCAAGCAGCTAAATCTAAGTCCATACGAATCACAGCATGCTGAAGAGCCCAGCTGGAAGTGTGTGTTCCTGTCTCTGGATTCATACAGCACAATTATTCAACTACACCTTTGGCTCTTAACACTACATTAGTTTTCCAATTTTATCTTGTGACTAGCTTTATCATTTTACTTTAGTGGATTTGGGTTTACCAGTTCCCTCAAATTCTTGCTGGAGTTAAAATAAGACATTGTACTGTGGAATAATAAAATATTCATAACACTAAATTAAAAAGAAGAAAAATACAGCTAAAAGAGGAATATCTTTTTAAAAAGGAAGAAAGGAATAAAACATAAATGAAGCTCTATAGAGCTCATATCGCTGAATATATTGTACTGTTGAACTTTCTGAAAACCAGTGTAAGAGAAAAACAATGTCAGTTCAATATATGCATTGTGATTTATACTTTATTTAAGGTTAGTAAAATCATTCTTCCCAACTCTATGGAAAGCCAGATAATATTTTAATAAAAATTTCATTTGTTTCTGATAACTGCCACCTAGGTGAAGGACAAAGGTATCTGGAGTCAAAGAAATTGAATTCCATTCCTTAAAACTCCAAATAAAACATTCATATGTAGTAAAAGTTTCTCAAATTCTTTCGTTAGCTGTGTTTTGAAGAGTATAGTTTCCAAAATTAAAATATTTTCACCATTTTTATTGTGGTAAAATATACATAACATCAATTTCCCCATTTTAACCTTTTTTTTTTTTTTTTTTTTTTTTTTTGCGGTACGCGGACTTCTCACTGTTGTGGCCTCTCCCGTTGCGGAGCACAGGCTCCGGACGCGCAGGCTCAGCGGCCATGGCCCACGGGCCCAGCCGCTCCGCGGCATGTGGGATCCTCCCGGACCGGGGCACGAACCCGTGTCCCCTGCATCAGCAGGCGGACTCTCAACCACTGCGCCACCAGGGAAGCCCCCATTTTAACCATTTTTAAGTGTATAGTTCAGCGGCACTAAGTACCTTCACACTGTTGGCAACCATGACCACTATCCATCTCTAGAAGATTTTCATCACCCCAAACTGAAACTCTGTACCCATTAAACAATAGTTCTCCATTCCTCCCTACACCCCAGGACTTGGTAACTACTATTCTACTTTCTGAATTTGACTGATTTAGATATCTCTTATAAGTGAAATCATACAATATATGTCATTTTGTGTCTGGCTTAATGTGAGCATAATATTTTCAAATTTTATTCATGTTGTTACATGTATCAGAATTTCATTCCTTTTTAAGGCTAAATAACGTTCCATGGCATGTTTATACCACATTTTGTTTATCCATTCATCTACTGATGGACATGTGAGTTGTTTCTATATTTTGGCTACTGTGAATAATTCTGCTATGAATACTGGTGTACAAGTATCTCAAGGCCCTGCTTTCTATTCTTTTGGGTATATACTAGAAGTGGAATTTCTGGATCATATGGTAATTCTATGTTTAATTTTTTGAGGAACCACCATACTGTCTACCATAGTGGCTATGCCAGTTTACATTCCCACCAGAAACGTATAAAGGTTCCAATTTCTCCACATCCTTGACAACATTTGTTATTTTCCATTTTTGTTTGTTTATTTTTTATAATAGCCATCCTTATGAGTGAGAAGTGACTTTTCACTGTGGTTTTGGTTTGCATTTCTCTATTGATTAGTGTTGTTTAGCATCTTTTCATGTGCTTATTCCCACTATTTTTTATCATAGTTCTTATTTAATTTGAAATCCCATCCGTTAATGTGGCCTATCTCTTCTTTTTTTCAATTTGAACCCCTAGTCATATAAAGGGACTTATTATTTTTAATATAGACTATAAAACAAATATGACTTTTAGTCTTGAGGTCCATGAATAGCTCCTGTTTGGCACTATGAACTGCGTAAAATACATTTAATAAAATAAGATACATGTTATAAAATAAATTGTGTTTGAATGAAAATTTAGACACAACAAAAATGCTCTATCATTCTTGTTCATTTTTTAGTGACAGCTTTTACAATACCACCAAGAGAGTCATTTATCACCTTCAAAATTCACACCTGTTTCCTACTGAGTGAACTTAAACACATTAGTTATATTCTTAATATGTTTCATACACTGTGGTGCAAGCCATTGCTTACTGCATAATTAAGGTAGAGGAACACTGAATTATGAATATTTAAGTTGCCATCTGCTTTCCTATCCTGCATCACTTTCCATTTTTAAAAGCACCATGGAGACATTTATCTGAGATTATTGCAGTCATCAGTAACTTAATGCTAAAGCTGTGCTTATCAACCTGAACACTTGGGGAATAACACTCTGTTCTCTCAGATTCAACATGGATCATCTATTAACACACTTCACTTATACAATTAATGTGACTGAGGAAGTGCCTCTTTTAATCACTTTGACTCCACAGACATCTTTTTTTTAAATCTATATCATGAATTGACGTCTCCAGGGAAGAACTGAGATGGATTCCAGCTACTTAGACCAATAAATAGTGTATTACAAATAGGGACTTCCCTGGTGGCACAGTGGTTAAGAATCCACCTGCCAATGCAGGGGACATGGGTTTGAGCCCTGGTCCAGGAATATCACACATGCCACGAAGCAACTAAGCCCGTGCGCCACAACTACTGAGCCCACACGCCTAGAGCCCGTGCTCCGCAACAAGAGAAGCCACTACAATGAGAAGCCCGCGCACCGCAATGAAGAGTAGCCCTCGCTCGCCTCAACTAGAGAAAGCACACGCACAGCAAAAAAGACCCAACGCAGCCAAAAATAAATAAATTAATTAATTAAAAAAAAAAACCCAAATAAGTAGCAGCTCCAGAAGAAAGTGGGCATGAAATATAGGAGGGTAGAGCACTGGGTCACAGCTTTAATCTGCCCTAAAAAGTGTAGATATTGGTAAAACATTTTTTCTTTAAAGCTGAAAACCTCTCTAAGTGGTCAAATCAAAGGGTGGTTTGTATTTGTAAAGGAGCTACACAGCTGAATCAGAGTTCAGTTTGCTGCTTGGTCTTCACAACAGATAAAACGAATTCACAAAGAATCTCAATCAATGTTAGAGAATATCTTGACATCATTTTGGGTCAATTCAAACACCATCTTCTCCACGGAAATCACTCATCCGATGAAATTATGTAGGGGGCTGGATTAAATGACATTTGAAGTCTCTTATGATTCTAAAAATTCTGCATTTTAGGATACATAATTATCAATAAATTATATTCTGAGTTACCTTCATGCAGTCATATGATTAATCACCAATGAGATGCTATGCTTCCTTTAGAGAAATATTGTATCTTGTACTTTATAAAATTGCTGTAGCTTACAGATCATTAAACCTAAATTTTGTATTAACTGTTAATATAATGTATTACTAATTATAACTTTGGTAACCAAAGTATTAACTGAATTGGATACAGGTCATTTTGAAATAAAACCTCAATCTTTACTTCAAAACATAGTTGTACACACAAACTGAATGAAGTTTCAGAACTGGAACAATACAATTTCTAATCAAATTAGGTTTCCATGTTTTTAAAACTTTCCAAGTCTTAGCTTATGTCTTTTCCATTTGTCATAATCGTCTTTTTTTACTACTCATCTCTCCTCTGCTGTATCCAAACATCAATACCACACCAAGGCGCTAAATGGGCATCAATAAATGGTGTTTAAAAGCGGTTGACAGACTACATTTAATATTCAAGCACTGATGACTGTGCACAGAATCCATTAGTTATCTGAAATCAGGTGTTCTCTAAATAAGAACAACAATCTAGCACTTATCTCAATGTTTTAATCTTTATATCACCCAAGCATTCTGAAACAATGCTTATGTAAGTTATGTAAGTTGTATTACATCTTGGAACAATAAATTAAAATAATCAGTTTACAATATATTGTCTCAAGATCAAAAACATTTAATCACATCAAACCCCTAAGCTTTTACAGCAAAATCTGTAGACAGGAATTTAAACCAAATACCAACAATTTTATCCACTGCACCTAGTTTATATACAGCACTGAACACAGAGGTAGGCAGGTAGAATATGTTCAACATGTCATTGTAGGGTGATCACTTATTAACTGAGATTCCAGATTTTTATCACCATTCCACACCCAGTATATTCATGTTATTTTGCACTGCAATAGACTTTTTGTTGATAGGTCTGAAAAACTTCTTTTTGCCTTAATCTATTACTGAAGTTGTTTCAAAAAACAACACAAAAAAGATACTGTCACTCACAATAACATCTGTCCAAATGCTTTTAGTTAAAGAAAAATTAGATTCATCTGCTAGATAAAAGGAGCCCTAGAATCTCATCCCTTTTAAAATTTTACCTCTATTTTCTAACTACCAACAATCCCTTTGCTCAAGCCACAATGGTGTGATACCTTTCTTGTATTTGCCCATTTGTCTAGAATGCCCTTGCCCCATAAAAACTCAAAGTTTAGGATCATTACTAACATACATAGTCTGGCACATGTGTTTTTCACTGGTCCAAAGGATTACCTTTACTTTCTGGCAAGTTCTATCACTTCATGTAAAGAATATTCAGGCAATCCTTTCTTTATACAGTATGTGGGACTGCAAAAATGTTCAAGAAAGCTTTGATTGATTGTGCAAAGCAGTCTTAATGGGAAAAATTATGATTGTTCCATGGCACTTGAAAAATGTTTGCAAAATGTTAAAAAAAACCTCTCTTATCATTGGTTATAAATGTATAGGGAAATGAAAATAAGTAGTAAAACTGATATTTACTTAGTATGATGTAATCTAAAACATTAGGAATATTGAAATTTAAAGTGCTTACATTTTGTTTCTTGTAAGAAATTTATTGAGTATTTTAAACTACGCCTGTCTTTTTTTCTCATCCTATAACTTAATGATATAAAGTACCTTTTCTATGCCTTCGAGAATTGTCACACTCCTTTTTTATGTTTAGATATGCTTCTAACATTTTCTCTTTTGTGCCTTAAATGTCGTGAAATATCTCTGAGAGTTCCTTTAATGTGAAGTTTTTTAGGGCACATCGCTTCCTGAGTGGCATCTTCATCCATTTTGTCAAAAGCACTTTCCTCGTTTATGTTCACAGGTTTCCCCTTCACTAAGTTCCCTGGCTGCCTATGTAGACTCTTGAATGGCAGCAGTATTAACATTGCCACGTTAATTCCTATTTCATTTACATTCTACTCAAATTTCACTTCCAGCATTATCACTTTTCATTTGTTTGATGCACTTTTATCTTTGCTGGCAGTTTCTTATTTTGGTCATTCCTTCTTGTAAAATGTCACATGGACTTAATTGGAGACAAGGAGCAACGCAACTATATGCTTTGCTGTCTGTGAACTAAATAAGAGATGCTTATTGACTGATCACAAACAAGCTTTTAAGAAGGGACATAACTGGTCACTGATCATGATTCACATCTTTTAGTTACATAGTGATATGTGGACCAATGAGCTCATAGTATGTATGTTTTGCAACATACTTAACAACAAAATGTATAACAACAACAACATAACAACAAAAATGTATGTTTTGCAAATTACGCACAGCTAATACACCATAGTAATTGAAACTTGAACCGTAGTGTTGGAGGACTGATGCTATTTAGCTAAACCATGGAAAGTGAATTCAAACATAGCAGAACTGTGCAAAAAGAGGTCTAACTCTGTATGAGTGTTTGTGTGCGTGTATTTGTATGTGTGTATGCATTCTAACATTTTTTTGTGTTTTGTACCAGGAAAATTACTTAGCAAGTATTATTTTTGGAAGTAAAACTTCAGAGACTTTTCTGCCCCAGCCTCATGTTCCTTTAGCTCATGCAAAACATCATCGGTGAGGCTGCTTTCCTCTTATTCACACCATCCAAAAACCCCTGTCATTAAACAGGTGCCTCTCCCTAGGAGCTAAATTTTCACTTTTTCTTCCACTAAATTAAAGATATAAACAGTAACAAAAAATAAAAACCCTGAGAGTTATTTCCTTAAAATTAGCTAAATTAAAAATGCTTTAATTATTACCTATTGTTAGAGAGAATGTAATACACAGCCTTAATACTCAAGGAATTTCTAATAGATCTTAGAAGAAATGACCAATAAACATTAAATAATTGAGCCAAAGTATAATTAAACTGTATTAGATATGAGGCCAGTGGTTAACTAGAAAATATATAGTATATGTATTTTCTGATCATCAACCCAGCTGACCATCAAAATTACTGGGAGTGTTTCATCTAGTTAGACATTCTTGGAAACAAACTTAGAGCTTTCAAAATCTAATCCCCACAAATGTAGTCTAAAACTTTGTAGGATTAAACGCCTTTGAGGGTCAGTGGGATTTGGAAATCACTTGGATAGGCTGGTAGCTTGTACACAAGTTTTGACAGTCAATGAGGACTGAACTAGTAAAATAACTCACTAAACGCTGTTTTAGTAAAGAAATAGAAAAACAGCAAAACTTGAGAAGGATCAAAGAATAGCAGGACACTGCAAGTGTGTAGAAGGAGTAAGGAGAGGGGATTAAGAAGCATAAAGCTTATTGATAACAGTGAGGATAGATATTTAGAGGAATTAAAGAACAAAAAATTGATAACAGATACGAGTAAGCTTTAGAAAGAAAAAAGAACCACACTTCTACAAAGATGGGAGTGATGATAGAAGACTGTTGCGGGCAGGGAGGTAAGAGAAGAACAGAAGAGAAATAAGACTAGACGAAAACAAACTTTCTATTATTGATGCTCAGCATGACTCTCCTCTCAATGCCAAAATCAACCTGCTCTACACATTTGTCTTTTGTGAAACTATCCTTAGGTTTCTTGAACCATTTGTAAGTTTCAAATTCATGAGCACTCCTAAGGCTTTCACTGAGCAAATTACTTTCCCTGTCCTCACCCACATCCCTTTCCCATAGGGCCCAGGTAAATGCTGCAGTGACAATGTCTGTAGCTGAACATAGCACACAAATGTCCATTCTCTCTCTAAGCCCATGGAGCAAGCGACCCTGAATTGCTGTCTGTGGTACTGAAATTACAGTCATGGATGCATCCCCAGAAGGGTCAATTTATTTCCTTCAGAAGAATGTTTCAACACACACACACACACACACACACACAATCTTGTTGGATTGTCTCAACAACGCTTTTAAAAGGTATTATTTTCAGTCTGACAATATTGAGGGACCTGCTCAAGATTGGAAAGTTAAGCACCATGCCAGCACACAGTTAATCACAGACATGGCAGGAATTCAAACGTAGGTCCATCCACCGTCAGAATCTGAGCTCGTAAACACTCTGCCACACTGCCCTAGAAATAGACTGCGATCTGAAATCCAATCAATATTCTTGACTCTGAATAAGACACTGCTCCAGATATTTCATATTATACTTGCACAGTATGTTTCCTTATTTTCAATTATCTTCAAAGAGCTTTTATCTGCTAAAAATATCATTTTATGCACTCCATATTTTTATGATAAAGTAAAAAGAATTACTTTGCACTTTTGAAGTTGATAGCAGATTTACTCAGGCACTTGGAAAAGAATTTTAACATGCAATTATAAAAGGTACACATTTCCAAACAGTATAACAGGTCAGAAGTAAACACAAGGGAAAAACATTAATTGGCAAAATTTGTCACATTTCTATTCATATTATTGATAACCTTAAAAGGAAAAGGAAACAATAGTTGAAATTTCCTACATATTTTCTGGAAATACAGAATATACATTTACTTTTACTGAAGAGTGTGTGTGTGTGTGTGTGCGTGTGTGTACTACAGTAAAACATCTTCTCTTGGTGAATAAAATAGTCCTCTAGAAAACAAAAATAATTCATTTACCATTAAACATAAAGAGAATACTTAAATTGTTTTAAATATGCATAATCTCTAACCCCAAGAAAACTCTTAAAGACTTTTTGTACAGCTATACAAATTGTGCATGATCATAATGATGATACAGGTAAACACGCAGCCCAAAAAGCATTGGCAGATGCCACTCTTCCAGAGTCAGCACTAGCAAAAGCCGTCCTGCTCCATGAATAGTTTCTGCAGCGCTTACCAAAGACATTGCTTTAAAACAGGCCAGGGCTTCAAAGTAAAAACTTCCCCCAAATATTTATACCTTCCCCAAGACAAGTACAAACACATAAAGTACCAGTTCAAACATGCTCTCCACTGTGAAGCTTGTCTTGAGCCCTCCTATCAAGAAGAGCTTATCCATGCTTCCTTGTGTTCCACTCCTGCTATATATGATTCTACTATTGCATCTGTCGAGGTGCTTCTTGAGGACAAGGAACCAATTTGATTAAGCCGGGTATCTCCCAGGACATAATTCAATACGTGGTATGTCGCAGGTGTTCACTCAACTTTGTTTAACAAAAAAAGGACATAATTTACTTGGCCTTGAAGTGAGCCGGTACTTCAGAAGTTTTGGTGATAGAGATTTTTGAAGTAATTATTCAAATTTCCAGTTATGGATGAATCATGATCTAAATGTAAAATTACCCAGGAACTTTTTTATATCATAGTTTTTTAAAAATTTGCCCTAGTCGATTTTACGTTTTTGTTGCTCTTGCTACTGCTGTCTAATGTATAAATTATATTACCACAATTACCCATGTATATAGCCATTGATATTTTTCAAAGTGCCTTAATATTTATTAACCCACAATTTCTGAGGCAAATTGAGCAGAAAACTATGACCAGATTATTAAAGAAGAAAGTGGGCCACAGTATATAGATGCTGTTTATCTAAAGATATGTAAAATGACTGTTAGAGCCAGGCTGGAATTCAGGTCACCAGAAACCTATAAAATCGCATAAGGCAAAAATTTGAATTTGGAATAAAGACACAGACCTTCTACAGAATGGACTTGAGGATATGGGGAGGGGGAAGGGTAAGCTGTGACAAAGCGCGAGAGAGCCATGGACATATATACACTACCAAACGTAAGGTAGATAGCTAGTGGGAAGCAGCCGCAGAGCACAGGGAGATCAGCTCGGTGCTTTGTGACCGCCTGGAGGGGTGGGATAGGGAGGATGGGAGGGAGGGAGACGCAGGAGGGAAGAGATATGGGAACATATGTAAAAAAATAAATTAATTAATGGGGAAAAAAAATTTGAATTTGGATAGGAACATGTTAGTCATGATATATGAATGATACATGAAGGACAAATCTTTATTAAAGTTAAGTGAGAAGTTCACTTTCATCTTTGAAAATACCAGTCCTTTTGTTTAAGGGGAATAAAGAAATAAATGGAGTTAATAAAGGAAACAAGAGCAAAATGCTGGCTGTATTTATTTTCTGAGGCCCTGCAGGTATATATAGTGTGAAGTACAGCCATATGTTAGCCTGAAGTTCTATTTTTAAAGTAAAATCAAGAGGATATAAAACATTTAGTAAATGTCAATCTTAATTAGGAAAAAAAATGTGTGTTACACATAGACAGTATCTTGCTAATGGAATTAATGATGTGGAAATAGAAAATTTAGTTTTTTTATTTATAGATGTGTTTTTTGCATATATATATATATATATATATCTTTCAACATACACAGAAATAGCCAAATCAATTCTGCCTACATATAGAAAATCATTAAAATTACAGAAATCAATGAAAATCTCTTTATTGGTTTTCAGTCGGCTATAACGGTATAGAAAACCTAAATGGCAATCCATAATATCAATTGTATTAATACATTTAAGGCCATAACATGAAAATGGAGAACACATTTCTTTCATAGACCTTGAAACCTTTAAAAAATTGTACATTAGGAAGGTCACAAAGAATATATTAATTAATAATAAAAAGAAATACACAGAATTCGCTAATTATGACTGTCAACCTCATAATAAGGTGGAATCTCAACCACAGGAACGAACTTAGCCTCCAACCCTTAGTACTGGAGACAAGACCGAGAAATCCTTTCTCAGTGAGGGCAGGGAAAGATCCTGCTACGTCTAATTTAGATGATAAGCCACAACCGGACTGGTCACAATATCCAGAAATATAGGGTATGCTGTCAACCGAGGCCATAACTAGTTGCAAGATTTTTCAACCTTGACACTATTAATATTTTTGACTGAATTACCATTTGTTTTTGGAGGGTTGTACTGTGCACATTAAAATACTTAGTAGCATTTGTGGCTTCTCGAACTGGAAGACAGTAATACGCCCATCTCTGTGCCTCTGAACCAGACACTGTTCAAAGTCCACTGAGGGGCAAAACTGCCCCTGGTTGATAAAACACTGACAAAAATACACACACACACACACACACACATATGCTCACTTGTATATGCCTTTTAAACATGGACCCCTCAAAAGTAATTCAAATGATTACAAACATACGAAATTGAACTTCAGTCAGCCAATCATTTTGTTTAGTCATCAATAATTCTCTAGTCTAACATAAAGGAATGGTCCTCTACATTACCAAGTCTAATCCTCTCATGTCACAGATGAGGAAGCTAAGACCCATATTAGAGGTGAAGGCTGGCCTAAAGCCCCTCAGATAGGCAGCAGCAAAACCAGGAGACTAACCCTTTCTATTTACGTATACCTTTCTTGTTGGAAATCAAGCATTATTTAATTTCAAGCATTATTTCCTAGAATAAACTGCCTCTAATTTCATTCAGATTTGAGCAAAGTCTATAGTAGCTTAAATAAAAGAGCAGGGGACTGATGAGGGCTGCCATGGAGCTGAACATTCCAGCTAACATAATTCAGCGTACTTGTCCATAGACTTGACGTTGGCTGAGGAAAGGCAAGTGATAGATAACAATGAATCTCAGGGTAGAAACCTGAGAATCAGTGTTGACTATATTGTCTGAAATCCCTTTTTCTGTTAACGGTGTCTTGTCTGCTTTTCTATTTGGGGTACGGGTAATTTATACAGCTTTGATTAGTATGCTTATTGACATGATTTTTCTCAGAATAAAGTAGATGGGTTTCCTGCTCAGCTTTGAAAACAGCTTATTTGCCTTATTAGCAATAATTCTGCCATTATTCTAATCAAATTCCAAATCCAACTTTTATAGACAGCCTGCAGTAACGGAGATTCAGGATTCTAGTGTCCAAAATGTAGTTCACATGAATATTTAGGCAGATACAAGTGCCCTCTGGTCCTATTTTTATACTCAGGTCTCCGAGAAGTGAAGAGAAAATGTTGGGGTGTAGAATGGAGGTATGTGCATTTAGACAAGTTGTGTCACAGACACAGGAAAGTGAACTGGTTAGACCACCAGAGTGTTAGAGATCAGAAGTGAATATGATTAGCCCAACATCGAGGTCAAGCCCGGTGGAGGAGTGAGGAATGTCTTGTGATTTTTCTCTATCATTTTAGAATCTCAGTCCTAAAGCTGTAAAGAGCCATTTGGTTTTTGTGATTCCCACTGAAAGAGCACTGGCCTCAGGCAGAAAGGTTTTCATAGCACCATCCCTACATAACTTCAGAATCAAACTTCATTTTTGCAGTCCGTTTGTATTCTGTTACCTAATCTAGATCCTGACCTCCTAATACAGGGAATTTTTTGTTGGCCCTCCGATTCCATGATGTGGTGATAGGGTCACGGACTCTATTATAGTTACTGACCCTGGGTCCCTTCACTCCATCCTTTATTCTTGTTGCCTGAACCCACACCTAGGTGCTAGTATTTGTCTGTTTCTCATTGACCTAGTGAGATTCATGGATTTGTACTCTAACCTCCTGAAAGTCTATCATGCCTAGCTTGATCCCTTAGATCTCTGGTCAGAACAGACTGTCTAATATTGATTACAGCATCCCTGGATTCCTTTTCGTTTGCAAGACATTAGTTCGTGAAGAATTACAGTGCATTGGCATGAATAGTAGCTTTGTGTCTCTACTTTGATATTGTCTGATTTTCATTCTCTTAAAGAGCTCGTATAATATCTGTTTAAACCAACCTAATATAATGTGCCTGGCAGAGTTCGCAAACAGATTGGATCTTAATAAATGAGGAGGGAAATTTATGCCACCTTACTCCAATGTTTCATTTAAGTTTTCAGAGTAACTGCCCTCCTTAAGGGGGGAAAAAAAAAAAGAATAAGAAAAAGTGCTCCCATTTAAGCCCTACTTGTCAAATACTAGGAATGTAGGAATGGAGTGAGCAGTAAAACACAGAGCAATTTGCTTATCTACCATTCCATGGACCTTGGCAGTGTGTTGTCTTTATTAAAACCATATGTGAAAAGAACGCCGTTCTTGAAAAAGGACTGCCTTAGGCTTTTCAGTTAGAAAATTCAGTAGAAAGCAAAAAGGTGGGATTATCAATTTAGCTTTCTCTTCATACACTCTGTAAAAGGAGCGCTGTTTTCTAATTTGTTTCTCCTAGAATGTATTAATTTTTCTTTGTTTGTTGTTATTGCTATATTACTCAGTCTACCCTATTTCTGGTAAATAGCTGAATTCCACAAGTACTTGAAAATTTTGATTGACAAAGACTTTAAAAATCTATGTAGATGAAGAGAATTCACAATGTTACTGTTATCCATTTTTTCTGTGTTAAATAATCTCATTTTCCCTGTGCTACATTAAGTGATAAAAATATTACACTGTGTCTTAGGTGTGTTTGTTTCATAATGTTTCACAATGTTTCACATTAGTTTCATATCCTTCAATTACTAAATAAGAAAAAGAAAGAACTGACCATAGATCTGGCAACATTTTAGAGATCTTAGAATTGTCTAGTTCCAGAACTTTTCCAATATTTGTGACCTGGTCTTGTAGCCATTCAGTTAAAGCTAAATAGCAAACATCACTTTTTAAAGCAATTAATGTCACCAGTGAGCAGATCTGCTCTTTAGAAAATCTTTTCTTAGATCAAACCCAAATCTACTGCCTTCTAACCTCCAACTGCAGGTCCTGGTTTATTCATCCGTTTCATTCATTTTTCTCTTGGCACTTTCCTTTTAAGTATTTGAAAATAGATATCACACAGTCCTTGTGTCCCCCATCTTTTTTTAAGACCTCTGCAACAGAACACTTCCTTCAACTCTTTTTCAGATATACTGCTTTACCCTTCTGGTCACACACACTCTTCTGAACACAGCCTAGGTTGTTTATATACATATTCAAAAAATGAAAACAAAAACTGAACCCAGTACTAACGGGCATGTCTTTTTCAACAGTGTAGAGTGTGATAATCATGAGTCATTCAAGATTCTGAATGTCTCTTAATAAATGTCTGTTCCATTACCTTCCTTGCACTGTTAATGCTCTCAACCTGTTTGTTTTTCTGAGGGAAAGGTTATGTTTCTATATGTATTAAGACAAAGTAGACCAAGTGAAGGTTCCAGGCAAGATCTGATGCTAGGGAAGTGGGCATATAAGTCAGTCTCTTACTTAATGCTGATTCTATTTGTAAAATATGCATAAGTTTTTGAAAAGTCCTGGAGACACTACAGATATCGTGTCTGGGAAGTGCATTTGGCTTTTATTATTATGCACATAAAGTAAATCTCTCCTCTTTTGAGCTCTTCTTATATGCCAACATGGAACCACATTTTAGACAGTATGCTATGCATTTTTAGGCCTCATTACTACTCTATTTTATGATCATACCCCATCTTATCATTTATTTTTTCCCAAACACTATATTTATGTTAGCTTGTTGAATTTTACGTATCCTTGTAAACCTTAAGTTGTTTTTTCAAATAAAGTGAGGGGTATATTAATAAATATAATTTCATTTAAGTACAATAGTTGGGCTTCCCTGGTGGAGCAGTGGTTGAGAGTCCGCCTGCCGATGCAGGGGACGCCGGTTTGTGCCCTGGTCCGGGAGGATCCCGCATGCCGCGGAGCGGCTGGGCCAGTGAGCCACGGCCGCTGGGCCTGCGTGTCCGGAGCCTGTGCTTTGCAGCGGGAGGGGCCACAGCAGTGAGAGGTCCGCGTACGGCAAAAAAAAAAAAAAAAAAAAAATAGTAGGCCCCAAATAAGAAAAGCATATTCAGATGCTTTTCTTATCTAACATATTTCAAAAGTAATATGAGGAGTTTGGAGGAAAACAAACCTTAAATGTATAAAGGAAAAAATTCCTCCTTTATTCACTATAATTTTATTCACAAAAATAACCACAGTTAAAATTTAACATGTATCATCATTTCGACTTCTTTTTTATGCATCTTTCCTTTCTTCCTTCTATACATTCATCAATCCTTTCTGCCTTTCCCTTTAGTTCTTCTACCTATCTATCAAGCAATCAATCATCTATCTTTAAAAAACAAATGGACTGAACTACTTTTTACCTTGTTATATACATGTAGTTTACTTTTTTAAAAGTGGCAAAATATTCTAAGGAACTACTTAAATTTTTTAGCGACTTCCTTATTTGTAGAACTTTAGTTTTGCTTCATTGTTATAAATAATGTTGTAAGAAATATCATTTTGAAAGTTCCTAGACATGGTATTGCTAGTTAAAAGCCTGCATGTTAAAATTGTTAGAAACTGCAATATTAGATCATCCACTCTCCCCCCCAAAAACGTGAAAATTATAATTTCACAAAGAGTATACAATAATATCTTTAGATACTACAATAGTATCTTTATCTTTAGATACAATAGTATCTTTTATCATACACACTCCAGTATGGATTCTAAATCAGTCTTACACTGCTCCCCTTTCTTGACAATTTGTATCACCTCAGCTTCTCCTACAATTCATTGTATGGATGAAAATATTCAGGTCCCTCCCATGTTTATTGCTTAGCCTAGCCTAAGTCTCACAGGAAAAATGTGGCCTGCAGCAAGCCCCTGGTGATAAAACGATTCCCCCTCTCCTTCATCACCATTCCTCTCCCTCAAACACTTAAGGAAGAATAAAACTAGCACTGATGCAAGACAGAGAATCTTTAGTTCAGTTTTAGGCAACAATATTTTAAGAGGCAAGAGTAAATAATCTTGAGCAAATATGTAGCTTCCACAGAGGTTTTAGCAGGGAAAGAAAGATGTTCTTTAATGATAGTCACCATGTTAGGCATTTATTATCTTAAGAATTTGAATTCAAAGTCATTTTTAATATCTGGATCAGTTTCTCTAATTGTCCATCATATATTTACCTAAAAACCCTTTCCATATGTCACTGGCCATCTCATTCAATTTCGCAAACTCATTACTCCTCTTCTGAAAGCAGTCAAATAGATACTGGAATAAAACTCTTAGGGGCCAGCACCTCCTGTCAAACTGCAGTTTCTTCTAGATCCCTTCTTCCAGCTGTGCCTCTGCTCTCCTTAGAACTGAGTCATGGAATTGCTTCCCTGCAAAGCGTTCTCTGCATTTTGAAAAGTACAGTACTTCATCCTCCATTCATTCCCATCTAGCCCACTTCTCTTTTCTAGTCAGGTGAATATCCACATATTTTGCCTTTCAGATACATTAGGCAAGGTAGAGTGCCCTTTGTAAATAGCCCATTGGTGCAGACTCAACACAATCCCCTTCTACAAATAATTGATTATAACCTGTTAGTCAAAACTTCAAATCATTTAAATTGACCTTAGCAATACTTAATGTCGCTTTCTTTGAGACTGATGACAATGACAAGGTCTTAATTACTATATAAATTAGTTATCACCCACTCACTTTTGTCATTAAAATACATTTTTTGAATCTCTAACATATATATGTATATATTATTGGAGATTATATATATTCTTTTGAGCTATTTTAAATTTTAATATATATTTATTGTTTATTCATTTGCATTTTAAAAACACACCCTACTAGAAAAAAGAATATATAATATTGAGGCAAAGGTAACAAAGTGACTAGAAAAGAATAATTTGAAAAAACAGACTTCTAGGAGACATGTCAATAGATTTTTTTTCTTATTTTAAACTTTTTGAGGACTAAATGACAAATATAAATGTACATTTTTAAACTGTATGATGTGATGATTTGATACACATATACACCGTGGAATGATTACCAAGAACAGTATAATTAAAACATCCATCAACTCACATAGTTAACTCTTTTCTTTTGTGTGTGAGAATGCTTAAGATCTACTCTCAGAAACTTTTAAGTACATGATACCATGTTATTAACTAGAGTCACTATGCTATTAGACCTTCAGAACTTATTTTTCTTATAACTGAAAATTTATACCCTTTGATCTGCTTCACCCATTTTCCCCCTCCCCCCAGCCTCTGGCAACCACAATTCTACCCTTTGCTTCTATGAAATTGCCTTTTATTTTTAAAAGATAATACATATAAGTGATACTCCAGTTTTATGCATGGCAGGTTTCCTTCTTTTTCATGGCTGAATAATATTCCATTTTTTTGTTTTTGTGTGTGTGTGTGTGTGCTTGTGTGTTTGTGTGTGTGCGTATCACATTTTCTTCATCCACTCATCCACTGAAAGACATTTAGGTTGTTTCCATATCTTGGATATTGTGAATAATGCTGCAGTGGCCATGGAGGTGCAGATAATCTCTTCAAGATACTAATTTCAATTCTTCCAATATATAACGAGTAGTGGAAGTCCTAGATCATAAGGTAGTTCTATTTTTTTATGTTTTTGAGGAACCACCATACTGTTTTCCATAATGGCTGTATCAATTTACATTTCCACCAACAGTGTAAAAAAGTTCCTTTTTCTCCACATTCTCAACAATATTTTTTATCTCCTGTCTTTTTAATAATTGCTATCCTAATAGGTATGAGATGATATTTCATCTTGGTTTTGATTTGCATTTCCCTGATGATTAGTGATGTCAAGCACCTTTTCATGTACCTATTAGACATTTATATATCTTTTTTGGAAAATGAATATTCAAGTCTTTGCCCATTTTTAAATTGTATTGTTTATTTTTTGCTATTGAGTTGTATGAGTGTTTTACATATTTTAGATATTAACCTCTTATTAGGTATATTTTCTTACATTCTGTAGGCTGCCTTTTCAATTTATTGATCATTTCCTTTGCTGTGCAGAAGCTCTTTAGTTTGATGTAATCCCACTTATTATTTAAAGTTTTGTTGCCTCTGTTTTTGATGTCTTATTCAAGAAATCAATGCCAAGACCAATGTCATGGATCTTTTTCCTTGTCTTCTTTTAGGAGTTTTATGGTTTCAGGCCTTACATTTAAGTCTCTGATCCATTTCAAGTTAATTTTTGTGAAAGGTACAAGATAGGGATCCAGTTTCATTATTTTGCATGTGGATATCCAGTTTTCCCAATGTCATTTATTAAAGAGGCTAAGCTTTTTCCATTGTGTGTTCTTGGTGCCCTTGTCAAATATCAGTTTACCATATATGTGTGAGCTTATGGCTGGGCTCTTTATTCTGTTCCATTGATCTATGTGTATGGTTTTATGCCAATACTATACAGTCTTGATTACTATAACTTTATAATATAGTTTGAAATCAGGAAATGTAAATTCTCTAGCTTTGTTCTTTCTCAAGATTGTTTTGGCTATTTGAGGTCTTTGGTGTTCCATACAAATATAAGGATAGATTTTTTTCTATTACTGTAAAAAATGTCATTTGAATATTGACAGGGATTATACTGAATCTGTAGAATGATTTGGGTAGGATGAACACTTTAACAATATTTATTCTTCCAATCCAAGAACATAGGCTATCTTTCCATTTATTTGTGTCTTCTTTAATTTCTTTTGTCAGTATCTTACAGTTTCAGTATACAGGTTTTTCACCTATTTGATGATATTATAAATGGGACTGTTTTCTTAATTTCTCTTTCAGATAGTTTGTGGTTAGTGTATAGAAATACAATTGATTTCTGTATGTTGATCTTGTATTCTGTAACTTTACTAAATTCATATATTGAATCTACTAAGTGTGTGAGTGTGTGTGTGTGTGTGTGTGTAGTCTTTAGGGGTCTCTAAATAGATCATGTCATCTGCAGATGGAAATAATTTTACTTCTTTCTTTTTGATCTGGATGCATTTTTTTCCTTTTTCTTGCCTAACTGCTATGGGTAGGACTTCCAGTACTTGGTGGAATAGAAATTGCATGAGTGGGCATCCTTGTCTTGTTCCTGATTTTAGAGGGAAGGCTGTTAATTTTTCACCATTGAGTATTATGTTAGCTGTGGGCTTGTCATATATGGTCTTCATTATGTTGAACATTCCTTCTATACCAAATCTGTTGAGAGTTTTTATCATGAAAAGATGTTGAATTTTACCAACTGTTTTTTCTGCATCTATTGAAACGATCTATATTTGTCTTTTATTTGGTTAATGTGGTATATCACATTAACATATATATATTTTTTTTTTAGAAATTTATTTTTATTATTTATTTATTTTATTCATTTATTTTTGGCTGTGTTGGGTCTTTGTTGCTGCGTGCGGGATTTCTCTAGTTGCGGCGAGTGGGGGCTACTCTTTGTTGCGGTGCACAGGCTTCTCATTGCGGTGGCTTCTCTTGTTGTGGAGCATGGGCTCTAGGCGCGCGGGCTTCAGTTGTTGTGGCACGTGGGCTCAGTAGTTGTGGCTCATGGGCTCTAGAGCACAGGCTCAGTAGTTGTGGCAAACGGGCTTAGTTGCTCTGTGGCATGTGGGATCTTCCAGGACCAGGGCTCAAACCCATGTCCCCTGCATTGGCAGGCGGATTCCTAACCACTGCACCACCAAGGAAGTCCACATTAACTTATTTTTATACATTGAAACATCCTTGCATCCTAGGGATGAATCTCATTTGATCATGCTGTATGATCCTTTTAATGTGCTCTTGGATGGTTTTCTAGTATCTTGTTGAGAATTTTACATCTATGTTCATTAGGGATATTGGCTTGTAATGTTCTTGTCTTGTAATGTCCTTGTCTGGCTTCAGTATCAGGGTGATAAAATGGCCTCAAAAAATGAGTTTGGAAGTGTTGTATCCTCTTCTTTTTCTTGGAAGAATTTGAGAAAGATAGATGTCAATTCTTCTTTAAATGTTTGGTAGAATTCACCTATGAAGCCATATGGTCCTGTGTTTTATTTGTTGGGAGATTTTTGATTACTGATTCAATATCTTTGCTCCTTATTTGTCTGTTCAGATTTTCTGTTACTTCATGATTCTGTCTTGGTAAGTTGTATGTTTCTAGGAATTTAGCCACTTCTTCTAAGTTATCTAGTTTGATGGCATATAATTGTTCATAGTAGTCTCTTATGATCCTTCATATATCTATGGTATCAGTTGTAATGTCTCCTCTTTAATTTATAATTATATTAATTTGAGCCATCTCTCTTTTTTTCTTAGTCTAGCTAAGGTTTGCCAATTTTGTTTAATTTTTCAAAAAAACCCAAATCTTAATTTTGTTTATCTTTTGTATTGTCTTTCTAGCCTCTATTTCATTCATTTCTTTTTAATCTTTATTATTTCCTTCCTTTTGCTAACATTTGACTTAGTTTTTTCTTCCATAAGGTTAGGTTGTTTATTTCAGATCTTTCTTTTTCCTTAATAAGGGTGTGTACTGCTATAACCTTTCCTTGTAGAACTACTTTTGCTGTATTCCATAATTTTGGTATGTTTTTTTCAATTTTTGTTCATCTTAGGGTATTTTTACTTCCTTTTTTATTTATTTATTGACTCACTGTTCAAAAATGTGCCATTTAATTTTCACCTATTTGTGAATTGTTAAGCTTTTCTCCTTCATTATTAGTTTCATACCATTGCAGTCACAAAGATACTTGATATGATTTCACTCTTCTTAAATTTGGTAAGACTTATTTTGTGTCCTATCATATGATCTATCCTGGAGAATGTTCCATGTACACTTGAGAAGAATGTGTATTTTGCTGAAGCTGGATGGAATGTTTGGATACATCTGTTAGGTCACTTAGTCTAAAGTATAGTTCAGTCTATTATTCCCTTATTTGTTTCCTGTCTGAATGATCTATCCATGGTTGAAAGTGACTACTGAAGTGCCCGATTATTATTGCACTGCTGTCTATTTTTGCTTTTGGATCTGTTAAAAGTTGTTTAATATATTTAGGTGATCCAATATTGGGTGTGTATATATTTATAAATTGTTCTATCCCTTTGATGGATTGACCCCTTTATCCTTATATAATAACCTTCTTTGTCTATTGTGACAGCTTTTGACTTAAAGTCTATTTTGCTGATATAATGTAGGTTCCCTGTTTTCTTTTCACTTCCATTTGTGTGAAATATATTTTTCAATCCCTTGATTTTCAGACTAAAAGTGTCCTTAAAGCTTAAGTGAGTCTCCTGTAGGCAACATATAGTTGGGTATTATTTCTGTATCCATTCAGCCATTCTGTCTTTTAATTAGATAATTTAAATCATATACATTTAGATTAATTACTCATAAGTAAGGATTTAAATCACCATTTTGTTCATTATTTTCCAATTGTTTTGTAGTTACTTTGTCCTTTCCTCCTCTCTTCCTGTCTTTCTTTGTGAATTGATAATTTTTATAGTGATATGCTTTGATTCTTTTCCTTTTATCATTTGTGTTTCTATTATAGATTTTAGCTTTGTGTTTACCATGAAGTTTCATAATACATCTTACAGTTAGAGTAATCTATTTAAACTTGTAATAACTTAACCTCAACTGCATAAAAAAGTTCCGTATATTTACTTTTCTTCCAACAATTTATATTGTTAATGCCTCAATTTACATCTTTTTTACATCCATTAACAAAATATTATAGCTACAGTTACTTTTAACACTGTTGTCTTTTAATCTATATGCTAGAGTTCAAAGTGATTTAAACATCACTGTTGCAATATCAGAGTATATTGAATTTGATTACATATTTCCTTTTAGAAGTAACTTTTATACTTCCATATGTTTTCATGGTACTAATTATTGTCCTTTCATTTCAGATTGAATATATTCTTCTGGAATTTCTTGTCAGGGAGATCTAGTTATGATCAATTCCAACAGCTTTGTTTGTCTGGGAGAGTCTTTATCTATTCATTTCCGAAAGTTAACTTTGCTGAGTAAAGTATTCCGGTTTGGGTTTTTTGTTTTTGTTTTCCTTTGGGTTCTTTGAATACGTCATTCCACTCTCTCCTGGACCGAAAGGTTTCTGCTGAGAAATCAATAAAATAGTCAACAGAATTCCCTTCTATGTGATGTGTCTTTTCTTTCTTGCTGCTTTCAAAATTCTTTGTCTTTGATGGTTGAGAGCTTGATTATAATGTGTTAAGTTCTTTTTGGTTGAATCAGCTTGGTTAAGTTCTCTTTGGGGACATGTCTCTCCCTTATTTGGTAAGTTTTCAGTTATTATTTCTTTGAAGAAGTTTTTTGTCCCTTTCTGTCTCTCTTCTCCTTCTGGGACTCCCATAATGTGAATATTATTTTGTCTAATGGTGTCCCATAATTTGCATAGGCTTTCCTCACTGTTTTTCATTCTAATATATTTTTTTCTCCTCTGTCTGGATAATACCAAGATATCTGTCTTCAAGTTTACAGATTCTCTTCTGCTTGTTTAAGCTTGTTGTTGAAACTCTCTATTGTATTTTTTCATTTCATTCATTGTATTAGTCAGCTCCAGAATTTGTTTCATTCTTTTTTTTTTATGATTTATCTCTCTTTTCTGAACTTGTGTTTTTCATCTATTGTTTTTCCAAGATCATTGAGTTCTCTATCCCATTCCCTTGAATCTCACTGAGCTTCCTTAAAATAATCACTTTGAGGGTTGTTGTTTTTTTTTAGGTAACTCACATATCACCATTTCCTTGGGGTTTGTTAGTAGAAAATGATTGCATTCCTTTTGTGGTGTTTCCTTGCTTTTTCATGTTTCTGATGATTTTGCATGGGTATCTGTACATTTGAAGGAGCCATCTCTTCTAGCCTTTTCAAACCGGCTTCAGTGTGGACAGACTTTCACCCAAAGGTAGCTGGAAGGGTGCCAGCTGGGAAGGGTGTAGTGTCTTTGTTTCCCAGGAGCACACAACAGCATAACAGTCATGCATCTTCATCAGCTGAGGTCAACATCAGTGCAGACTGCAGTTCTGGGATGACAGGGTACATTAGCGGCTTGGGCCTAGGGTACAGGGTGCAAAGTAGCACAGCCTGATATGGTGAGTCCAAGTCCCAACTCTTGCCCTAGAGGGCAGCTAAAGAACAGCAGTAGCATGTCCCTTGCAGCTGCCTGGTAAAGCTATGTGTTGGGACCCAGGGCCCCTGTTGCTGAACACTGGAAAATCAGTAGGGTGGGTCAGCACAACAATCTGAGACCTGGACACCAGGAAGCAGGGGAGGTCAGAGCAGCAGTGGCTGCCCCAATATTGGTAGGACAAAGCCAGAACCTGGAACCAGGCACGGGACATAGAGCAGTGGTAGCTCTGGTCCCATATATGGCAAGGCACCATGGCATCGCAACTCTAGAGAGCTTGGCACTTGGGTACCTGGGGGAAGGTCTCACTGCAGAGACAACTCCAGCCCAGGGCTTGTGGGAGTCCTCAATAGCCAAGACTGCAATTGTCCACAGTGGTTTGCTGATGTTCTCCTGCTCTCCTTTTTCCCCATGGGGTGAAATTCCTCTAAAAGTAACCCCCCTGGCATCAAGCTGCTCTGGATTGGAGGATGGAGTGGTGTAGATAAACTGCTTCCTATACTTTTCTATGCCATCATCCTCAGTATTTGAGTTCACAGGGCTCCTGTTGCTACTTTGTTGTAGTCTAGAGTTTCCCTGAGTTATTATCATCAGTTTTGGGTTTTTTTTTTTGTGGTACACGGGCCTCTCACTGCTGTGGCCTCTCCCATTGCGGAGCACAGGCTCTGGACGCGCAGGCTCAGCAGCCATGGCTCATGGGCCCAGCCGCTCCGCGGCATGTGGGTTCTTTCCGGACCGGGGCACAAACCCGTGTCCCCTGTATCAGCAGGCTGACTCTCAACCACTGCACCACCAGGGAAGCCCGAGTGGCATCTTTTATTAAAATTAGTTTGTTTTGTTTTATTTAATCCAGTGTGTTACTAGACAATTTTAACTTCTTGTTCATATCTGTAGCACTTGTTATAGTTTAATTGGATAGCTAGATTCTAGGGAGAACTCAGCTAGGACATTTTCAGGACAGTGGCCACACATGGCTGGGAAATGGCATTTCCAGGAATTTCATTGTCTCTTTCAACACTAAATGATTAAAAAGTTTTCCATATATGTAAATGAATCTGAGCAAATGGTCCCAACACTAAGAAAGTCATAGGGACACAAACACATTTTTATAGTTTTAATTTCATTCTCCTTAGTTGAACTAACCCACTATCAGAATTGACATCATTGGAAATGATTTATTATTATTATCAACCCAAGTTTACATAGCATTTAAAAAAATGAAGGTTAGGACTATGAATTGTGATTATTTACTAAAAATATATCAATCAAGTCACTCTCTAATATGTAGGGACAGAATGAAAGTTATGGGAATTTAAGATCTACAGTTAGTATAACTTTCATCACCTGCAGTTTGACTTCCAGCAAGTTTGACTTATCTAGAGTAACTAATTTTATCATTTGCTTAGCAGGATAATGCACATTCTTACCACAAAGAAATATGCCACTGGCACAGTCACACAGACTTCTTAACCTAAACTGTCAAGCTAAGAAAATTCCCTAAAATGAAATAGCTTTCTCAAAGACCCCTGGTTGAAGTAAATAATACCAAAATGCATTCTCAAACTTGGGAACTCTATGTCGCCTGTGCTATAAAATATCAATATAACAATTTATAATATTAAGGAAATTTTCATTCTGCCTCTCAAAGTGAATGATTCTTCGGAGGACTGATCTCATGTCAAAGTAACACAACTCATTAAATAGCTTTGCATCAACAATTTTCTCCCTGGAATCCACGAGTTTGCTAAGGAATCTCCCATAGAGTCTCACCACAGAGCAGTCACTTCTCAACTGTTCCAGGAATAAAACCTAGTGAGTTGAAGGACCTATTTATATCACCTAATCTATATAGGGTTTTGGAGGGAGAGTGCTATAAACCTGTTTACAGATGGAAGGGAGTTTAGAAATAGAAAGCAGCCCTTGAACTTGATATCCTTACATTTTAATAGGTATAAAAAGTTTGTAAATGTATATTTAATTTACTCCCTCATGGGATTCCCTCCTATATTATTCACTATTTGCCTAAGTCTAATTGAATCAGATTAATATAAGTAAGCTGGCATTGCTGAAGATTATTCTCAGGTTTGACATTCTATGAATATATACAGGTATAAAAGTTCTTAATGATAAGAACATGGTAAGGATTCAATAAATAATTGGTGAATTAAATGCAATTGAGAGAGAGAGAGAGATTGAGAAAAGAAGTAACAAATTTAAGTATGGCCACTGCATTACAGAATAAAAGTGTGAATACTGACCCCTGGATTTGGGGTAGCTATAGACTCGTGTTTTTGCCACCAGTTCCAATTTCAGATGAGCCCAGAAAGAAAGGTTACAAATTGGGTCATGCTAACAGTAAAATTAATTACTTATATTTCCACACACTATTTTGATATCCTAGTATTCTCTGAGTCATTTCTTAGTCATCTGATATTTTCCCCCGTATTCTAGCCTGATCTTCCTACTGGTGTCTGCCCACAAGATTCCCGCTGCCACAGAGCTTCCTGATGATGCCTCTTGATCACCACTGTTGCCTGGAAAGGAGAGAGAACCATCTTTCTTTTGAATCACAGATGAGGTTTCTATTTCAGAGGAGTTCACCCAGCCTTGCTTTCAAGAGCTTCTAATTCCCTTGTCTTTGATAAACCAAAGTTACGACTGCACTATATTTTGGGGAGCCCTCAACATGGCCAAGCAACATGATGTCTCATTGCCCAAAAGAAAAGAATCCTACTGTTTTCATTAAACTGTTTGACAGAGACCCAGTAATACAGCTTTTCAGCCCTATGTCTTAAACTATCTTCCGTGAAAACAGTTTTTTCACTCTTTTACACATAATTTCTAGTTCTTTGATCTCTAATACATGTGGTCTGTGTCAGAGCAATAAATGGGAATCACAGATATTCAGCTGATTGGATAATTCACTTCTCAACCTCACCTCACCCCCTTTTATAAAAGATTCTATCAAACTCAGTATTAGTTATTGGATGAAACCATAAAAGAACTCACCTTTGGTATAGTTATCCCCCAGGACACATTTCAGTATTTCCTGTGAAATAGACTCTTAGTGGTATATTCCCACCAACTGGCCAGACATTTCTGAATCCTATGAAAGCAGTCAGAGATTTCATATGTGAACTGTATCAATAAGAAAAATTCACAAGTGAAGAGTCAAATTCTGGTGCAGGTTATATTAAATTTCTCTGAAACTCTGGACCAGACATTTAAGCCCTCTGGATTTCCATTACCTCACTGATACTATCAGTGAGTTAAAGTAGATGTCCTGCAAAGTAATTGCCATTCTCCAAATAATACCAATTGAGATCAAAATGTGAGGAGGTCCCACATCTTCAAGACATTACATTTGGCTTCTGGCATACGTCTCAAACTAGTCCTGGCTCTACACAGTCTATTCCAGATCTTTCTGTGAAGGATGACTTGCAAATCTCATTGGTGAGAATATAAGGCATTTATTGGGATAAAATAGTGCCTTTATAATCAATTGTCCATGATTCATTCCCTCCCTGCCCTTGCATTTCCACTTCAACTCTATTCTGTGGCATCTATATAAGTGGATTCTTTTTGCCTCAGTCATATTCTCTTTCTTGCAAGCATGCTTGTGTATATACATATTAAAGATAAGATAGAAAGTTATCCTCAAGCCTTGAGTCTAGGTCAGTTGTGCCAACTCGTTAGTCCAGATACATGCACTGTTGGATAAAACATGTACAAGGCTATGGTACAAGTGATACTTTCATACCTAAATGTACAGATTCTCCATGTACAGGATTGGGGTACAGGATCCTACATGGGGAGGAGTCATGATTAGCAGGACAGGATCTGGGTTAACTAAGTACTGGACCAAAATCATCTGGAAGACCACCAAAACCTCACCGTTTCCTCTGATAACTTGCATTTGGCATTTTACATAAATTATGTTAACCTGACTCAAAAGTACTTCCATAAGACATTCTTTAGCTCTCAGTTAACAACAATATATGTCATCTAGGGATAGATACAATTGCGAAAGGAAAGTTCCAGAACCCCAAGAGGAGAAGGTTGAACCATTTCCACATTATTAATACACTACTTAAATAAGTAGTGCCCTATTTCTCATTTTAAATATCACCAGGGGACATTTTAATGGCTTTAGATACCTTTAAAATGTATTTTAGTTCTTTCTTTTCTATAAGCTGCACATACATTTTTGGGGAAAATGGACTCATCTTATTTAAGTCCTAAAGAATAGAAAAGGATGACCTATTTTAAAATATATGTTTGAAAGCTTACTTTAATAATTTGGATACTGTGATAAATTGGGCAAAACATTAAATCATGAAGCTAATGGTGGGCTTTATCTCAATTCTATTCCTAATTTTGGTATATCTCAAAGACCAAAATATACATATAGCCTTCATCATCCATCTTCAATAGATCTCACTAGTTTCCTTTTAAGGCAATTATTATGTTTTATATTCATTCACTCAACAAAAGAATACTAGGATCTCCTACTATATTTTCCTAAAACTAGCATCAACATGTATTTGTGGGACACTGCCCAACTACAGAGGGTTCCATTTACATTCACAGCCATTGTAGATTTGTTTATTTATTTTAGCAATTTTCCGGCAGATGACAGAAAAGCATCATTTTGAAGGAATAGCTGTTTCTAGATTGTACAAATGTACCACTCTCTTAAGACAATTCATATTTTTTCCTCTTTCCTCAAATATCCAATACCTCCTTCCTCATCTTTACTTTCACCAGATGGCATTCCTTCACAGAGAAAATCAGCCATCAGAATAGTGCTATCTCATTCTCCCAGAGCCCTGTCTATGTACCTGTCTGTTCCTATGTGCTCTGTCTTCCCTGTGATTGTGGATCAACTACCTTGTTCCACTCTCTGATCATACCTCCTTTTGAGGCCTAAATTCTATCCTTTTCATCGGCAGGACAAACCTTTATCAACTGCATTTCTTTTTCTTGCATCAATCTTTCCCTCTTTGCTAGATCATTCCCATCAATATACAGCATGCTACAATGTATTTTATTTTAAAAAAATCATTTGTTTCCACATCTCCCTTCATCCATAGCTACTGTCTCTTCCGGATGTTCTTCCTTACAACAAAGTTGCTTGGAAGAGCTGTTTCTAATTTGTCTTCTCTCATTCTTCCTTGGTTTCACTTCAGTCAAGCTTATACCTTTACTTCCCCACGGAAACTGCTCTTATCAAGGACGATGATGACCTGTATAACACTGTAACCAACAGTCTAATTTTCAAACTTTTACTAGACACATCAACTGCATTAACACTTTCTCCACTTGAACTCTGGGACAAGATTTTCTTATCCAGTGGCAAGGCTTTATTGATTTCTATGTTGTAATGAATGGGGAATTTATGTCTCCTGCTTGGATTTCTCCCTTGATAACTAGATGGGTATATTCACTGGCTATTTGACATTTCTACTTGTATGTCTAACAGGCATCTAAAACTTAATATGTTGTGATGGTTAATGTTATGTGTCAACTTGGCTAGGTTACAATGCCCACTTGTTTGGTCAAACGCCAGTCTGGATGTTGTTGTTAAGGTATGTTTTTTAGAAGTGATTAGTATTTAAATCAATAAACTTTAAGGAAAGCAAATTATCCTTCATATAGTGCATAGGCCTCATCCAATCAGTTGAAGCCTTAAAAGGAAAGACTGAGGTTCTCCAAAAAGGAAGGAATTCTGCCTCTAGACTGCCTTCAGACTCAACACTGCAATATCAACTCTTGCCGAAACTTCCAGCCTACTGGTCTGCCCTGTAAATTTTAGATTTGCCAGCCCTACAATTCCTTGAGCCAGTTTCTTAAAATCTATGTATCATCTATCTATCTATCTATCTATCATCTATCTATCTCTCATCTCCTATTGATTCTGTATCTCTGGAGAACCCTGACTACTGCATATGTTAAAGAAAAAGTTCCTGTTCTTTCCACCAAACCTGCTCCTCCCACACTTTGCACATCTTGGTAGGTAGTATAATTTTTTTTCTTTTCTGTTGTTCAGACAAAAAAAAAAAAAAAAAAAAAACAAACAAAAGAGTCATCCTTGAATCTTGAATTCTCTCTTTCTCTTGCGCACCAAATACAAACCCAATTCATCAGGAAATTCTATCAACTGTACCTTCAAAATGAGTCACACTCTCAATACTTCTCTTCACACTGTCATCTGGATTACTGAAGTTGCTTTCCCATATGAACCTTAATTTTCTACAGTCTGGCTGGCTAGACCTCAAAGCCAACATCATACATACTGGGGGAAACAATTGAAGCATTTCACTTAGGCAAAATGCCTACTATCACAACTATTATTCTGGAGGTACTGGCCAACATAATTAGATAAAAACAAGAAATTAGAGAGAGAAAAATAAAAATTAATGGTATAAAAATACATTGTGGTGGGCTTCCCTGGTGGCGCAGTGGTTGAGAGTCCGCCTGCCGATGCAGGGGACACGGGTTCGTGCCCCGGTCCAGGAAGATCCCACATGCCACGGAGCGGCTGGGCCCGGGAGCCATGTCCGCTGAGCCTGCGCGTCCGGAGCCTGTGCTCCGCAACAGGAGAGGCCACAACAGTGAGAGGCCCGCATACCGCAAAAAAATAAATAAATAAAATACATTGTGGCATGATTGAACACCTGGGAAACAGATGATTCAACTGAAAAATTAACATAACTACAACAAACACCAAGCACAGCATGGGAGAAAGAGCCGGGCATCATAAATTCAGAGGCACTAAGTACAATGTTGAAGAGTTAATACCTAGAACCAGACTCTTGACGCTGTGGTCCTAGATAACCTTGACCTCCCTTTGCCTCTATTTTCTTACATATAAAATGGAGTGATATAAAAAGTACATCACAGTGTTGTTAAAATAAGCAAAAGAATTAATATACATTAAGCACTAGGAATACTGGTTAGATATAGAAGAGTTTGCTATACGAAGTATATTGTTAGGATATTTATTATTAATATTGAAGTAAACTATTACCAGAATTTCTATGAGGTTACCCCTTTTCCAAATTGTAAATCCTTTCCCAATCCCTTCCAAATAGTCTCTTCTCCCATCACGATGATAAGCATATCCATTAGAAAGAAGTTGACAACACTACCTGAGAGCCAGAAGTGGTGATATTTTCACATTATTTGGGAGTTTCAATCCACTGATTTTATCTTTTATTTAGTGGCCCCTGGACAACCTACAATATACGATACCAAGAAATTATTATTGAAAGACTTGGATCTATGTTGGGGAGCTCTGAAACATTTGTACCGGAGACCACTTAAATTCACACACATGCCCTGGTGTCCAATATCTATTCTTCATAGAAAAGGGTGACACAAGATTATATCAGTCTTATACAGCAAGCATGAGTGGAAATGACAGAATTTGCTCCCTATATATAAAGTACAGAACAAGCCTCTGAAATGTTATTAGATTAAAAAGACCTGTAAGATGTCACCAGGCAGCACTTACACAGCAAGTAATGCACCCCTCTCTGGTGCAGTCCCTTGCCTTGAACAATCCTTTCTAGATCTAAATTCTATAAATCTTCTCACAGATTTCAGTCTCCTTGTGTAAACTGCTATTCATGAAACTGGAACACAGCCTTATAATTGTCCATTCATTGGTCTCATTCCCACAGTAGCCTTTGAGCTCTCAGTGGACATACATAAATGGTTTCTCATGTTTATCTCTTATAAAACCAGAACTACTGAAATGCTTGCCACATGGAAGGCACACAAATAAACTGTGATTTACTTAATTGATTAATTGATTAATCAATTAATGACATTGTGAATATATGCATGTCTTGGAGAGATTTCCTGAGCTCCTTTTCTTCATTGTACACCTAAGTTAGTAGTTAAGTACTTGATAAAAGGAAGGGTAAGTGCAAGAAAATGCTTCAGAGTAGTATGGCTCAAGATCTTCCAGAATGTACTATCAATTTTCCATGTACCTCTTTTGGCTAGATTAAGCCATGATTTCAATTTAGCCTATCTACCTGTATCAGCTACTTACTGAAAAAGCTACCAGTTTAAAGCTGATTTGTTTTCTACTTGAAATAGTTATGAAACCAATATTGGCAAATTATGAGAAGATAGAGAGGAATACCCTAATTAGCTCTTTTTCAAAATCTCAGTGTGCACTCCACTGCATACCAGGGAACCAGGAACTGTAAACTGATTGACTTTTGCACTTTATAAACATTATATCCACCTTGTTACTCCTCTCTGTGACTTGGCAAAGAAAAGTATCTGCTCAGTAGCCATTGGGATGGTCATTCCATGGCCACATATTTTGTAGTACAATGCAGTTGCAAGCAGCAAAATATAATTTCAATTTCGGAAGGATACCTAGCAGTCTAATTAGCTTGATAGTCTCAGAAGATAGAGTAAACACAAATGACTTCAACTTGACTGTTTTGTTTTCAGGTTTGTGTAATGATCCCTTTTGAAGCTGTACAAAGAAATAGCAACAATCCTAGAATTAGAATACTACTATGTTAAAGACTCATTGTAATTCTCACATATTCTGGTCATTAAAATAAATATGAATGCATATATATTTCCATAAACATATCAAGTATACAGACAGACTCATCTACACCATCTGATTTATTTCCCAATGACATCAGGTTAGGAGCCCTATTTTCACACCAACTCCACTTATGGCACTGCATATGTACCATGCAAATGGTTAAGTACAAAGACAAACAGGACCCTCATTTTATGCATTAGCACAAAATTAAGGGAAGGTCATACATTTGAGTGTGAGAGTCCATAGAAGTCTTGCTATAGAAAGGTGCAATTAAGTTTCTGGTCCTGTGCCTTTGGCAAGCTTTCATCTATCCAGCTTTTGGCACTGATCCCTTAAAGGACCTTTTAATTAATACAGACCATACTACTTTCTATTTTCATTTTAACCAGAGATCATATATACGAGGATGGACTTTAGAGGTTAACCCTTTAGAAACAACTGCTGAAAGAATAATAATGCACAGGGGCACAGATTTCAAAGGTAGTTACAGAAGCAGCTGTTAGTGTAAATGTCTGGTTTATGATGGGGCCACAGAATTGTTCAAGACCTAGCCTTACTGGAAAATTCCATGACCCCATCCTAAACCAGACATTTACACTAACAGCTGCTTCTTTATCTATCTTTGGCATCTGTGCCCCTGTACATTTAATTGGCCAAAGTACAGCTAGACAAACAGAGGCCAAGAGAATAATGATAAACAGAAAGATAGTGTAAGGCCCATTAGGAATGCAAGAGGAGAAATTTGAGCAGAATTAAACATCTCTCTTACTAGGAAAACAGGCTAATAATAAAGATAAATCAACAACAGGATCATAGATCACAGGCACAAGTGAGAGTTCAAGAATAGAAAAGGGCACCAAGAAAGCCAACATCTTTAGATAATGATGAAGCCTTCAGATGACACAGGAAACCTCAAAGTTGATACTGGCGATAGCACTTCAAAGAAATCTGTCCCCATCTTAACTAACATGGCTTATCAGTGAGTGGAAATTTCGGGTCAATAGCAGTGCTTTTCTTCCCAGAGTCTTCCTGAAGACAGCGTTATTTCTCGACACTGACTTGGGAAATAGTGGCTCTGCATTTTGATCTTTGATACGTGCTTTGCCTGAGGTATTCAAGCGCTCAGCACTTTCTTGAAGTCTCTCTCTCTCTCTCTGGACTGTGTGAGAGATTAGATATTTAGAAAGACAAGGCTAATTTTATATTATTTTCTTTGGACAGATCCTGGCAGAGTGCCAGGCACAATTTTGTGTATATTAATGAATGCTATTTGATGTTAAACATATATCAGCCTCAAAAATTGCCATAACAATGTATACTGTGGAAATAAAAATTGTACATGTCTCTGATATATGATACCGAATGTACTCAGTATTCAATGATGCATATAAATGACATTAATTAAGCCCCCACTATGTGTCAGGAACTATATTAAATGTTGGGATAAAAGATGAATGGGATGTGTCTCTCTTACATCATGGCAGAACTAGCATCTGGCTAGAAAGAGGAGGATATAGATCTGGAAGCTACTGTGTCACGACTTTCCTAAAATCTTGGCAAGTGGCTTTACTTGTCTTGAACAACATTTACTCATCTCTATAATAACAGAGTTGGATTAAATTATTTTTAAAGTCCAGGTTTGAAGTAAGATTCTGAAATCTCATCCCACATTGGCAGATTTTTGAGCATGGTGATTATACGTTCTTATTAATCATCTGGTAGCATTTGGATAAACCTGGCATAAACCTAGTTTATACTAATGAGAGGAAAAAGCTCACAGCTCTTCCTCAGAAAAAAATTTGTACCTCTTAACACCTTGGACCACTGAATCAGAAGCATATATGGAATCCCTTCGGCTCCAGTCACAATGTCAAAGACATCCATTATGACAGAGAAACCTAAGTGGAAAACAAATAACTGAGAGGTGTAGAATTACATTCCTTAGACAAAGTCAGATGGTTAAAGGGACAGCTGGAGAATTAAACTTGATCACTACCATACTGAAACTCCCCATCGTCCACAAACTGTCCCTGAGTTGAAAACACGTGGTAGAAACCTATGTCTGGCTTTTACTCAGAAACTAGGCTTTTTACAGCAGCCTAAATATGAGATCTAAAAAACTGTATTTTAGTTCACCCAATCAGTATTCCATTCATAAAGCAACAGATGCAGTAGCTTTGGCAGAGTCATGATGATAAACAAAGGAAAATCTAGTTAAATCAAGCCAGTAATTCTTTTCAAAACTTTAGGTATATTTATGCTATTTGCATATATTGTCCTGATCATGAAAGTAACACTCCTTTATTGCAGACTATCTAAACAACCGAGAAAATCTAAAGAAAGAGATCCAATTTACTCAAACCTCACTATGAAGAGATAACCTATTCTAGCGTCCCACCACTGTGGAGGCTCTGCCAGTATTTTCTGCTTCTGACAATCACTTAACTCTAATTTATGAACTTTACTGATTCATGGTCTCTGTTTACTGACTTTTCCTGTTTCTGTCTCTCCTTGCATCTGTTTTCCATATGCTATACATTCAGATGCCAAAAGAAAAAGTAGCTGAAAAACTGCCAATTACTATTCAGCAGAATAATGTTGTGGCACAGAGCTTGTGGACCAGGCCACTTCGCAAACTCCTAGCTGGTCCACTGAAAGCCGCCTCTTCCTCAGATGCCCTTCACTGTTCCATTTAGCGGTGTTTCAAATGCGAGAGCTCCATGGCACAAAGTGGGGGGAGGCCCATTTGTAGGGAACCACCCCTCAGAAAATGGGATGTGGCCATGGCATACACAGGGAGACATCCCAGAAAAGAGAAATTACATGTGGCAGAAGCCCTGATGGCATTAGTACTCTATGGGCAATTATTCAAGGTATTCATATAAAAAAGAAATCCAATAATCATGAATACTCTATTGTGCCCTGGTATGACAGGGACCCTCTGAATTCCCCTAAATAATACTGTGAAAGCACCCCTTTTATTGGCATCAAGTGGTCATATACTAGGATTAGAAAATTCATCTCCCCTCTCAATAAAAGTTAAAGATCTTTATTTCTCCCAAACAACATGTTAAAAAAAAAAAAGTGAGAGGAAAAATCTAATAATACATTGAGTAGGAAAGCATGAATAATTTCAGGTATTTGCCCTTCAGTGAATAGATCAGAAGAGCTTAGTCTTGTGTCAAGGAAAACTCATACAGTCACCCAGAGTCACTACAAAGGATCATCATATCATCACAAAATCAACTGTTGTCAACCTTGGACCATTAATGCTTTAATTATTCAGATAAAAATGTTAATTCAACACTCATTTTGAAGAATTCAGAAGAAATTTAAATTTCAATGACTCTCCAAGTACACACCTGTATTTACAGCGTGTTTTGTTTTTGCTGTTGTTCCTTAAAGTCTACCCTTTTCAGTCAAATAGTCTAAACATGATCTATTCTCCATAAATCTAGAATTTATATTTTAATTCATGGGTGATTTAAAGTGATGCAAATATTATATCATGATCCTTTTTAATTTTTTCCAATGTAATAATAAAATCTTTACAGATAGTCATTTGATCAAGCATGCTGCAACTGTTTAAAAATAGTCAATTACATAAATCACAGCAAGATCCTTTTGGACCCACCTCCTAGAGAAATGGAAATAAAAACAAAAATAAACAAATGGGACCTAATGAAACTTCAAAGCTTTTGCACAGCAAAGGAAACCGTACACAAGACAAAAAGACAATCCTCAGAATGGGAGAAAATATTTGCAAATGAAGCAGCTGACAAAGGATTAATCTCCAAAACATATAAGCAACTCATGCAGCTCAATATCAAAAAAACAAACCACCCAATCCAAAAATGGGCAGAAGACCTAAATAGACATTTCTCCACAGAAGACATACAGATGGCCAAAAGACACATGAAAGAACGCTCAACATCACTACTCATTAGAGAAATGCAAATCAAAACTACAGTGAGGTATCACCTCACACCGGTCAGAATGGCCATCATCAAAAAATCTACAAATAATAAATGCTGGAGAGGGTGTGGAGAAAACGGAACCCTCTTGCACTGTTGGTGGGAATGTAAATTGATACAGCCACTATGGAGAACAGTATGGAGGTTCCCTAAAAAACTAAAAATAGAACTATCATATGACCCAGCAATCCCACTACTGGGCATATACCCTGAGAAAACCAAAATTCAAAAAGAGTCATGTACCAAAATGTTCATTGCAGCTCTATTTACAATAGACCGGAGAGGGAAACAACCTAAGTGTCCATCATCGGATGAATGGATAAAGAAGATGTGGCACATATATATAATGGAATATTACTCAGCCATAAAAGGAACAAAACTGAGTTATTTGTAGTGAGGTGGATGGACCTAGAGACTGTCATAGAGAGTGAAATATGTCAAAAAGAGAAAAACAAATACCATATGCTAACACATATATATGGAATCTAAAAAAAAAAAAAAGAAAGAAAAATAAAATGGTCAGAAGAACCTAGGGGCAAGACGGGAATAAAGATGCAGACCTACTAGAGAATGGACTTGAGGATACAGGGAGGGGGAAGGGTAAGCTGGGACAAAGTGAGAGACTGGCATGGACATATATACACTACCAAACGTAGAATAGATAGCTAGTGGGAAGCAGCTGCATAGCACAGGGAGATCAGCTCGGTGCTTTGTGACCACCTGGGGGTGGGATAGGGAGGGTGGGAGGGAGGGAGATGCAAGAGGGAAAAGATATGGGGACATATGTATATGTATAACTGATTCACTTTGTTATAAAGCAAAAACTAACACACCATTGTAAAGCAATTATACTCCAAAAAAGATGTTAAAAAAATAATAAAAAAAATAAAAACAGTCAATTAAATGAGGACATAGTAGAAAGGACCGTCTCTCTCTTCCCAAATCCTTACCAGTCCCTGAGAACTTCTTTCAGTCAGTTCATGTGCTTTTAGCAATCTAATTTGGATCTTAAAATGAGGTTTTATATGGAACAAAATGCTGTATTTTTTTCTTAAATCAGTTTTATCTCTAAAGCACAGCACCACACATGGTTCCTAGTAGATGGTCACGTAAATGTGTGATGAGATTTAATAAATGTCTGAAAAGTAATCCTATTCTGCAATTGCTTTTTTTTTTTTGCAAAAATAAACACTTGAAGGATAATGCAGAAACTAGTAAAAACTATAACCTATAGGAAGCAAGGAAACTCAGGGTAAAAGGCATCATGACCTAAAATAAAACTGTTAGGCTATTCGAAAAATTAGCCAACATTTATCATTTTTTTCCCGTGGAAAAATGACACCCAACTGAAACAAGTTAACAAAATATAAAAACTTATTTTTATTTATGAATAACTGACTAGCTATGATTTACTTTTTCACTCAAAATATATTATGGTATAACAAACATGCCATGCACAAATCTTAAGAAAATGAGTTGAAATTTTTTAAGACCTTTTCTGAGGTATAAATTATATAACATAAAATTGACTAATTTTAATTGTGCAGTTTGAGGAGTTTTAGTAAATTTATATTGTTTTCTAACCATCATCCCAACCCAGTTTTAAAACACTTCCATTACTACAAAATATTACCTTGCATCAATTTTCAGTCAATCCTACAGACAGCCTCTGGAAAACACTGATTTTTGTTTCTATAACTTTCCCTTATAAATAAATTTAATACAAATTAAATCATATAATATGTAGGCTTTTGTATCTGGCTTCTTTCACTTAATATAATCTTTTTTAGTCCATCCATGGTGTTGCATAATGCAATAGTTAATTTCTTTTTATTAATGATTAGTATTCTGTTGTATGATGTAATGGTTTGTTTAACCACTCACCAGTTGATGAACATTTGGCTTCCAGTTTGGGGCTATCATGAATATTACTGTATGAGCGTTCGTGTACTGGTCTTTGTATGGACATTTGTTTCTATTTTGTTAGGTAGATGCTTAGGAGTGGAAATACTGGGCCATGTGGTAAGTAAATGTCTAACTTCTTAAGAAACTGTTACACTGTTTTCCTAAGTGGTTCCCTTGTTTTTATATTCTCACCAAAAATGTGTGAGGGTTCCAGTTTCTCCATATCTTCACCAACTCTTCACATTGTCAATCTGGTTGTTTATTACCATTCCATTAAGTGGTAAGTGAAATCTAATGTGGATAAGAACTTGTATTTGTTTAATAACTAAGAAAGTTGAGCATATTTTATGTGTTTATTTGTTTTTCATATAACATCTTTAATGAAGTGACTTCAAAAGTTTGGTCAATTTTTTTTTTTTTCGGTATGCAGGCCTCTCACTCTTGTGGCCTCTCCCATTGCGGAGCACAGACTCCAGACGCACAGGCTCAGCGGCCATGTCTCACGGGCCTAGCCGCTCTGCAGCATGTGGGATCTTCCCGGACCGGGGCACGAACCCGTGTCCCCTGCATCGGCAGGCAGACTCCCAACCACTGCGCTACCAGGGAAGCCCAGTTTGGTCCATTTTTAACATTTTGGCTTCTAATCATTAATTTGTAAAAGTTTCTTAGGTATTATGAATAAAGGTATTTTTTAGATATATGATTTGCAAATATTTTTCCAGTAACTTGCCTGCCTTTTCATATTCTTTATGTATTTTAAAATGCAAATGTTTTTAATTGTATGAAGTCCAGTTTTTCATTTTTACAATTTATTGATTGTGCTTTTGGTGCCATTTCTAAAAAAAAAGAAACTTACTCTTCCCAAGATCACAAAGAGTTTCTTCTATGACATTTTCAAGAAATTTTGTAATTCTAGCTCTTACATTTAGGTCTATAATCCATTTCAAGTTAATTTTTGTGCAAAGTGAGGACATAAAATTATTCCAGCACCATATGTTGAAAACACTATCCTTTCCCCATTGAATTACCTTGGCAACTTTGTCAAAATTAAATTGACCATAAATGTCCAGGTTTATTTCTAGATTGTCCATTTAATTTTTCATTGACCTATATGTCTATCCTTATGCCAATATCTAAATGTCTTGATTACATAGCTTTATAATATTTTTTAAAATCAGTTGTGTAAGTCCTCTAAATTTGTTCTCCTATTTTCAAAACTGTTTAATTCTAGGTCCTGTGCATTTTCATGTAAATCAATTTCTACAACAAAATGTCTGCTGGGATTTTGACAAGATTTGTATTTAATCTCCAAGGTAACCTGTTGATAATCATCATCTGAAACATATTGAGTCTTCTAATTCAATAACGTGGCATATATCTTCACTTATTTAGGCCTTCTTTAATTTCCTTCAATAACACTTTGCAATTTTAATTCTACAGAACATACACTTCTTAAAATGTACTCATAAATATTTTCTTTTTTTATAAAACTGTAGATGGGATTTTCTTTGTTTCATGTTTTAGACTGTCAGATATTGCTAGTAAAAAAACCCATTTATTTTTGTATACTGACCTTGAATTCTCCAACTTTTCTGAATTAACTTATTATATCTTACTGATTGTTTTGTAGATTCTTTAGAATTTTCCACATACAATATCATGTCATCTAAAAATAAAGACCGTTTTACTTTCTGCTTTCTAATCTTTATGTATTTAATTTCTGTTTCTTGTTTTATTGCATTGGCTACAACTCCCTAACAATGTTGAGTAGAAGTGATGAATGTAGCTATCCTTACATTGTTTCCAATCATACAGTGAAATTATTCATTCTTTCACCTTTTATACTAGGTGTAACTTTCTCATAAATGCTCATTATTAATTTGAGGATATTCTCTTCTATCCCACTTTGTTGATAGTTTTTACATGAATAAGTGTTAGATTTAATCAATGTATTTTCTGCATCAACTGAGAAAAATTTATATGATTGTCATTTGTTCTATTAAGACTATAATAGTTAATTCTTGGATGATAAGCTAATCTTGAATTCCTGGGATAAACCCCACTTGGTCAAGTTGTATAATCTTTTTTATGTGTTGTGAAATTCAGTTTACCAGCTCGTTGTTAAGAATTTTGCTGTCTATGTACCCAAAGGATATTTGCCTGTAGTTTTATTTTCTTGAAATCTTGGTATCTTTGTCAAGTTTTGGTGTCAGGGTAATAATTGTCTCAAAATGTAAGTTGAGAACTGTTCCTTCTCCTTTATTTTCTGAAATAGCTTGTGAAACTTTAATATGTATTCTTCTGTAGATTTTGTTTTGTTTTTTTTTTTTGCGATACGCAGGCCTCTCACTGTTGTGGCCTCTCCTGTTGAGGAGCACAGGCTCCAGACGCACAGGCTCAGCAGCCATGGCTCACGGGTACAGCCGCTCCGTGGCATGTGGGATCTTCCCGGACCAGTGCACGAACCTGTGTCCCCTGCATTGGCAGGCAGACTCTCAACCACTACGCCACCAGGGAAGCCCTCTTCTGTAGGTGTTTGATAGAATTTATCCATATGTACATAAAGGTTTTCTTTGTGGAAAGAGTATTATTTAATAATTCTATTTTTTGACTTGACTTAGATCTCTGGATTTTTTTTTTTTCTTGGAGTTACTTTTGGTAGTTTGAGTCTTTCACAAATTTATCCATTTCACCTACATTTTCACAATTGTTGGAATAATATTCTTATAGTGCTTTTTTTAATATCTGAAGAGTTTATACTGAGTTCTCTTTTTTATTCCCAAATTTGGTAGTTTGATTTTCTCTCTTTATTTTTTAACCAGTCTAATTAAATATTTATCTTTTTTTCTTCCTTTAAAAAAATTTTTTAATTATTGATTTTCTCCATTTATCTACTTTCTTTTCCATTAATATCTGCTGTGACATTTATGGTTTATTGCTTTGGATTTGATTTGTTTTCTTTTAGTTTCTCGAAGTGGAAGCTTATAATCAAATTGTATATTGTTTCTTTTCTAATATATATGTTTAAAGCAGTCCATCCCTGTCTAAGCACTGCTTTAGCTGCATTCCATCAATTTTGTTATTTTGTTTTCATTTTCATTCATATCAATATTTTTTCTAATATCCCTCATGAGATCTCTTTTGATCAATGAGTTTGGAAATTACAATTTAATTTTCAAACTTTTAAGGTTTTCCAAACATTCTTTTGTTGTGGATTCCTAACTGAATTCTGCTGTGGCCAGAGAACATACTTTGTATGATTTCCATCACTTTTAAAAATATTGAAAGTTGTGTTATTCCCTAGATGGTCTATTTTGAGAGTGCCATGTGTTATGAATATATATATATATATATATATATATATATATATATGGAGAGAAAGAGTCAAATATCTGACTCTGAAAATGCAGTGTTATAATCCTTGCTTTAAATGAACTTATTTTTAAGATATAAAAGAAGAATTCTATAAACATACACACACATACACTCACACACAGAGTCTTTTATATTTACCAACATAGCTATCATTGACAGTGCTCTTCAGCTCTTCCTTAAGGAAATGACTACCACTGATGTGAAAAACATTGCATTTTTCTTATTGCTTTCAACATTTCCTCTTTTTCTTTATCTTTCAGCAGCTTGACTACGATGCTTCCAGGTGTGGATTTCTGTGTTTATCATACTTGGTGATTATTGAGTTTTTGGCCCTTCAGATTATTGTTTCCTCATCTAACTTGGGAACTTCTAAGGAATTATTTCTTCAAATAATGTTTCTTCCCCTTTCTCTTTCCTCTTTCCCACTGGCACTTCCATTATATGTTACATTAGGGATATCTGATGTTGTCTCACTTGTTTCAGCATCTCTTTTTATTTTTCTTCAATTGTTCCTCACTTTGTTCTTCAGATTTAAAAATTTTACATTTATTTATCTTCAAATTTCTGAATATTTCTCCTGCAACTTCAGACCTGCTATTGCGTCCATCTGATGAATTGTTCATTTCAGTCACTGCACTTTTCAAATATACAATTTTTATGCTCATTTTAAAACTATAATTATATTTCTCTTTGTATAGATTTCCTATTTGTTGATTCATTGCCGTTATATCTCCTTTATTTTTTGAACACAGTTTTCTTTAATTCTTTGAAAATATTTATAATAGCTGCTTTGAATTTTTTTTTCCTGTTAAATTTTATACCTGGTCCTATGTAGAGTCAGTTTTTATTGATTCAGTACTCTTTTATTGGTCACACTTTCATGTTTCTTTGAATGTCTCATAATTTTTAGTTGAAAACTTAACATTTTAGAGAACATATCATATCAACTCTGAAATGTTTTATATTTCTGTGAGTTGTTGTTTTTGTATTTTTTTAAGTTAACTTCCTTAATCTTATTGTAGAATCTGTCTCCCCCATGTTGAGCAGCCTGTGATTCTCTACTTATTTTCCTTATTATTATCATTATTCTCATAATGTTTATGCCTAGTTTTCTAGTAATCTCCCCTGGGTCTTTATAGTTTAGTGGTTATCTAATTATTTGGACAAAGGATGTGCTCTAAATCCTTGTTCCCATAAGGTGTGTACCCTCTTCAATTTGATTAGTGAGTGGTTTGGGAAACACATTTAAAATTGCAGCTAGTTCTCAAGTCTCCATCATCATTTATATTTCTCAAAGCCCTCTCAGGTGTCCCTGACAAATGTGTAAACTTTTCCATCTGCCAGTGATATGTGAAGAGCTCATCTCAGACATTCTATGGCTCTCATTTCTAGGATCTCTCCATTAAATTTCTGGCTGGTTTATTGCTCACGCAATCAGGATGATGACCCTGGACTAACAAAGATGGGAGCTTTTTTTTTCCCATTTGTTCCCATCTAATTTCCCACTTTAGCTGCCAAAACCATAGGTTTTCACTGACAATTCCAAACTAAATCAGCTCCCTATAGCCTCAGAGCTGTTGGTTTTCAACGTCAACTGTTAAAACAACAGTTTTTGCTAACCCTATTGGGGTGTGAAGTAAAGAAGGAAGTAACCTAGGCAAAAAATCCATAGATATAACTCTGTCTTCTAACTTACAGCTCTTGAGTTAATTACAAGAGTAAATTCTTACTAACCTTTTGTCTGCTTTTGGTTGGTATCCAGTACCCTGAAATGCTGTTTCTGACAATTTTTTCTAATATTATACTTATTTGGGGGGTGGGAGAGGTGGGAGAATTTGACAACATTCTCATGCTGCCATAACCAAAAGTCCATTGTAATTTAAGTAAGAGTATTTACTTCTAGTTTCTTAAAATAATTAATCTGAAATCCCTTTATTGGATGGGATTCATTCACTTCTTTCCATTCATAGTTGATCTGGTAAATTCAGTCAGTCAAGAGAATTATCTGAGAATTTTTGTAAAGGAGTTGGATGAAATTGTGATTTCTTTCCTGTCTTCAAGTTATATTTTTACTCAAATATAAGACTATACATAAACAGGCCTTTAAGCATATAAATTAGTATACTACAAACTTCTAAAATAAAAAATAAATAAATCCATAAAACTCCGGCAAATAGTATGTGGATTGATTCTCAGGAAAAATTTCAAGATTCTTTCAGAGGCAAATAATGTAGCTGGAAAGCAGAGAATAATTTTAAGATTATTCCAACAGTTTAGGTAGGTTATAAATCATAAAACTAAATAATGTGTTCTATTGCATTATAAGTGCCCATTAATGAGTCTGGGTACTAGTTTGTTTTTTTTCCTTAATTTTCATCTTTGATTATCTCTTATATAGAGAACGCCAAAAATAGGGACCCTGAAAAATCCATGTATATGAATTTCTCTTGAGAGTTACCAGATCAGCCAAAGTGAACATAGATATTGGGCTATTCTCTTGTAGCACTGAGTAAGGAATTACTCAAATATTTACATTCTTTTGTAAAAATCACATTAACTTCACAAGTTTGGAAATACCTTACCTTACATGGGTAGTAGATTATAATACTATCATTGTGTATCTTTGGTTTACATATGTGGATTACTAAAAAAAAAAAAAAAAAAAAAAAAGAATTATCTTCCAAATACATTTGTGTGTGTGTGTGCGTTTGTGCATGTTATTTAAAAATCACTGGATCCCTGTTTCTCTATCTGCAACATGGTTGAAATAAAGTGTTTTTCTTGATGTCAGTCACAGTGTGAGTACTCAGAAAACTGTCACTTTTAGTGATGATGGTACTAGTAGTAATAGTAATGAGGTAGGGGTGGTACTGATAGAAAGGTCATGAACACTGACTCAGAATATAGAGTCAAAGTATGTAGTGCTTTAGCAATAACACAAATCTAAACATAAATAATTGCTAAAAGAATGGAGAGCTGCAGTTCTTAGAGAGTTGTGCTCTCTATGTGGCTGCAGCCATACGGAAATTACACTGGGGTACTGAAGAGGCTTGCACTTATTTGATATACCTCAAAATGTGACATAAGTAGAACTACCTCTATTTCAGATGACACAGGAAACAACATTTTTGCATAGCCCTTTAGTTTTGAACATATTGGCTGAAAACTCAGAAAAGTTAAAATTTAAGATCTTCATTCTATAACTAAATGATTGAGCTTAGAGTCCAACATCCACAATAAGAAATCATAGAAGGTTTCCATTGCAATCTTCCTTTAAATCTCAAAATAGAAAGGCGGCTATGTACAATGTAGAGAATATGTTCTAGGACACCACACACCACAGCCTACTGAGTAGTTTTAATGATACAACAAAGCATTTTATTACATACAAAGGACTGTGACTCTTTGCACTCAAAAACAAACCACAACCCTATGTGAAAAACAGATTCTGTTATTTATGCTATATATATATATGTCTTAAATAAGTACAATAATTATGAAAGCCCATAAAAGAGATTCATTTCAAGCAATTTTGTTAAAAACATATTTATTGAATGAATGAGCTCCTCTAAGGCACTCTCACTGTGCTAAAGACATGTCATTTTTAACTACTTAGTAATGCATTTGCTTCAGGGTTGGCTCAGTTTAATAAATCATATATAGTTGCAATAAATTTTGCCACATATTCATACAGAAAAAAGATATTCTAGTTTCTTAAGTACTGCTTTCCTTACTATTAATAAGCAGCTTAATATAACCAAGGGAGAAAAGAACAAGAAAAAAAATTCACATATAATGAAAATATCTAAGGAAATGCATTCAGAGGTACCTCTAAACCAGGACTTCTAAGATCAGGTTCATAAATGAGTCTTGAAATTATATGCAATTGTTTGCGTGATGAACATCTCTGTGAGGGAAGTATCCATAAATTTCATCACTTTATCAAATTACAAAACAGTCATGAACATTTGCTCTATGTATTGCCAGATCAACTCTCGCACTAATAACCCAGCAATTTGCTGAGGTGACAAAGCTGAGATTGAACAGAGGTATGTGGACAAGAGCAAGGACCATTGGTTAAGAAAACAAATCAACTTGTGAGGGAAATACAAACCTAACAAACACTAACCCTAAAAATCATATCTCAAAGGAGGAAGACCAGTTATTTGAATAATCAAGAAGTTCTGGCCAAAAGCACAGGAAAAATACCCTGGGACAGCACTGGTCAGAAACTAAAGAGGAAGTTGAACTTGAGTAACACATCATCTCCCTTTCTCACCAATGAATCATGCAGTGCTTCAACTTATATTTAGTAAGAGTACTTGTATACAATGTATTGTTTTCATGATCATGTTTGGATGCCCAATTCCAAACCCGTATTTTGTAATTTATATATATTTAGCCCAATTATAATAATTTGAAGTGAATGTCAGAAGAGTTGAAATTTAACTCAAGTTGCTTATAATTATATGCCTCTGGAATAACCACAATTTATTATCAGTGAATGTGCTCGAGTTCAAATGAAATAGAAGATAATATTTACTTTTATCTTACTTAAAGAATAAAAGTAAATGTAAAATTGCCTATGTTTCTAATTTATTTTTTCATAATGAGCTTATTGAAAAAAATTAAATTACTGTCCTTAACCTAGTCAAAATTGTTTCAAGGTTACATAACCCACCAAGGACATTCATTCACATATGACCAACTTATATTTTTATTTTACTTCTTGATTTCATAGATAGATCAGGTTCTGTTGAAATGATCCTATTGGCATTCCTAACTATGATCTAAGCAGAAGTAATCAAGTCACTGAGACAAGAGTAAACTTCATTTAAATTATCTAAGTATTTCTGTCAAATATTCATATCATTTTTTCTTGAATAAACACATATTTTAAAACTAGAAACTATCAATCCACTTAAAAGAAGATGGGATAATACTTCTATCAATAATGTTAATCGCATATGTTTTTACTGTTTATTCAATATGATGGAGGTACTTTTCCTCAAGTAAACTGATGAGAGTTTTCTCACATTGCAAATGCACTTTAGTGTCTGGGCAGTTTCCTAAGTTCATTTTTCCTTTAATGATAAATGAGGACAATGGCTAGATTGTGCAATGAGGAAGAAAAAGAACTAATATGGCTCTGACTTCTATGGGTGATTGACTGCAACAACCAAAGCTAATGACTGCGGAAGCAGCAAACTTTTATTGCTTTTTAAATATTAGGACATATGTTGGGAGAGTAAAAAGACTAACACAGTGGGAGCTGTTGACACTACACACTGTTTCTCTCTCTTTAGGTGAATGACTATACAAAAATAAAGAATAAACAATAAATAAACAATGATTTCCAAGAGCCCTTTATGCATATTGATGTTTTGTATATTATTCCAAGTTGAAGGAGCTAGAATTTCTATTTTAAGAAATCACATGGGGAACTGGCTTGAGTTACTGGATACTTGGTTCAGGTATCAACTTATTCCCAAACATTATTCCACAAGTGTTCTGAAAACAAACATTGGTAATTCATGGAGGTCAATATGAATCTTTCACCTAACATAGTTCAAATGGGTCCATGACTTTTAAGATTATCACAAAAATCCACAGATGCCTATATAACCTTGGTTAAAAAGAAATAGTTGTCTATCGGGGAGGGTCATTTTCTTGAAAGGACACACAAAGAGAAGTGAGACATGATGAGTACATCTGGATAGCCATTCATCCATGTCAATAAAATCAAGCTTGACAATCTATGAGGTAATAGATGTGCATTGAGGTACACACTGTATTCCAGTGCACTGAGGTAACCCTCATGCCTAGAGTGCTATCCAAAGCATTCAACAGTTAGCCCGCTCAAGCACTGTAGATGATTAGAAAGTAATATGGTGAATCAAAGTGCTGGGAATTCACAAAGCCTATTAAGGTAACATTGAAAACAAACAGATTCAAGTAGCTGTATACTTCACTAACCAGAAATTCAATCAAATAGGATTATTTGAGAATATGATATGGACACAACACTCAACTGGACATTATTAAGATATAAAGTGAATATAAAGTGTCATTTCCATCCTCATCAACTAAAATCTAGACAGGGAGACAATGGAAATATATGGAACAATGAGAATCCAATGCAAAGGAATGCACAATTAAGAGGAAAATTGTGTATCAGCCACCTATGAGTTCTATCTACAGCAAAGATTTTTACCGACAAAAGAATCTGTGAAGATTCTGAGCTGAGTTGAAAAGCCAGTACTAGGTAGGATCTAGAGAAATGGAAACTAAAGGTATAGACCTTCATTGGGTAAAGAATCTCATATCAAGGATGGGCATACTTGAATTAGTAAAATAAAGCAATAGGTAGAAAATCCGAGGTATTTCTGAATTGGTAATGAGGTGTCACTGAAACCTTTGGTAGTTGTCATGGGCTGAATTATGTCCCCCCATAATTCATACATTGAGGTGCTAACCCGCAGTATTTCAGAATGTGACTATATTTGGGGATAGGGCCTTTAAAGCGGAAGTTAAAATGAGGCCGTTAGAGTAAGATTTAACCTAGTCTGACTGGTGTTTTTACAAGAAGGGGAAATGTGGACACACAAAAATAGACCCTAGGGAGCATATGCATAGAGGGACAACCCCACAACGAGACAGGAAGAGGGAAGAGGGCAGCCGTCTATAAGCCTAGGAGAGAGGCCTCAAGGAAGCAAGTCAGCTAGCACTCTGATCTTAGACTTTCAGCCTCCAGAACTATGAGAAAATAAATTTCTCTCGTTTAAGCCACCCAGTCTGTACTACTTGATTATGGCAGCCCTAGCAAATTGATTCAGAGGTGAAGAGTCTAGTCCATGAAGTTTTGAGAACATGAGAGCACTTTTTTCTACACAAATAGAAGGCAAGCAGTTGGATCAAAGGATGAAATTATTTTTCCATGGACTAAAGAATCATTCTTGATCTTCAACTCTCTTGAGACACTCTCATCTTTGGATAACACTGAGATCATTATTCTTAGCGGAGAATTCTAACACTGTTATTATGTACGGACCCACAGTCAAGTTAAATATATTAGGTTGAGATAAGCTGGGAAGTTGACTGCCCTAAAGATGGCAAGTCTTGAGACGGGTCCCGGGTGCGGGGTGCGAGACGCGGGCGCCCCTCGCGGCCGCGAGTAGAGACTGCGGCAAGGCGGGCGCCGCAGGAAGCCGGGACAAGGAGGCGGGAGGGCAGGTAGCTGCCGCGGGCGGCGCAGGGCTCCCAGGGCAGACCATGCTGCGAGGCCGCTCCTGGCAACACAGGAGGGCAAGAAGGTGAGCGTGCGGAGCTTGTCCTCCCAGAGGGTGGGCTGGACCCCAGACCGAGGTAGGCGGAAGGCGGAAGGGCTGGGGCTGTGAGGTGAAGGGAACTGGGGAGGGTCCCTTGACACCGCCCACTGGTCTGCAGGTGCGGGGCGGGAGGAGGCCCGGAGGCCCACACGGCTGAAGGTGAGCATGGCGGGCGGGCGGTGCAGGGTCAGGCCCGGGCCAGGGTCTCGAGAGGCGGTCTCCGTGGATGGAATAGGAGGCGAGCTCCTGGACGATGGGGTTAGGTGGGCCTTTGCCTGCCGGGCGCCAGGGAAAGAAGGAGCCAGGCCTCTTCGCCCCTTGGTCAGTGACTGTCCCCCAAACCCAGGCTCTCCACATGGTCTTCCCCGTGGGTCAGTGACCAGGGGCCACAGAGGAGCTGGCCCCGGTTATGGGCCAGAAGGTTTTCCTGGCTGAGGATCTTAGAGAAAATGGGGTGTAAGATTAATGTAGAAATATTTGGTGCTTAGTCGACTTCAATTTGGGGTATCAAGTAAAAGCAAAAAACGGTGCTTCAAGTTACAGCCCACTTCACCGTGCTGCCTGCTCCGGTAGAGTTTTGCTCCACCTAATACTGAGATAGGCTGGACCCTGCCAGAACAGTAGCATCTGGAGACTGCCTCCTGTTTGTTCACAAACAGGAAGCTGACTCACCACAGGCAGACCAGGAGGCTTCTGACCTGCAGGTGAAACTGAAAGACAAGACCACCACTGTGGCTAGGGACATCGCGGCATTGCGCATGCTCAACAAAGGCAATTTTGACCGCTCTTCCATCTTCCTGGGGTGGTGGTAGTGAGCTAGGTCACCCGTGTTTGAAGTGAGGCCCCTGACCCTTGCACAGGGCACCCTGGAAGGGGAAGGGGCGGAACAGACCGCCCAGGCCACACCTCTGGCACAACCCATCAGACCTGCCCAACCCTTACTCCATTTAAGGCCCCAATCTGCTCTGCTGGGAGACTAGTCGAGGGTACTTGTTTCTTGCTTCTACTCCCCTATGCTGCACCAGGAGCGCCGAAAAAGGTCCTATAGAGAACTATATTCAATATCCTATGATAGGGCTTCCCTGGTGGCGCAGTGGTTGAGAGTCTGCCTGCCGATGCAGGCGATACGGGTTCGTGCCCCGGTCCGGAAGGATCCCACACGCCGCGGAGCGGCTGGGCCCGTGAGCCATGGCCGCTGAGCCTGCGCGTCCGGAGCCTGTGCTCCGCAATGGGAGAGGCCACAACAGTGAGAGGCCCACGTACCGCAAAAAAAAAAAAAAAAAATCCTATGATAAACCATAATGGAAAAGAATATTAGAAAAAAAGAATATATATATATATATATATGAATCACTTTGCTGTATAGCAGTAATTAACACAACACAACAAGTTAACACAACTTCAATTAAAAAAAAAATCCTTGTCTGAAATTCTCTTCTGGCTGCTTATCAATTTCATTGGTTAAAGAGTCCAAGAGCCTGGGTTGGTAACCAGGGTTAACCTTCAAAAACCCCTTTGATTAGACCCATATCTTACCATAGTCTTGTAATTCAGGAGAAGTGATTTCACCTGATATGAACTATTTTGACAGTTGTTTTAAACCTTTAACTTGCTCTCATAGTAGAAAATTGTATCATGCTAGAAAAAATGCTTCACAAATAAATTATTCAACCATTTCATTAGTTTTATGGAGAGGTAACATTTAATGGGGCTTTTTTTTTTCTTTCATGAGTATGAATTACAGCAGCCTATAATAAAGTGTTATTTTTTTATTCATTAAAAAATAATTTTAACATCTTCCACATTCCCAAGAGAGTATCTTCAAGAGCAGTGGGGTGGGTTTCATCAGTCCTTCCACTTACATTTCAAGAGCACTGTGATTCTGAGGCCAGGACTGTATCCTTACTTGAAATGTCTGCAATCCATTTTTTGTCCTCTAGCTTCAGAAGTTCTGAGATATGAAGACTCTAATCATTTTAAATTCCAATTTTTAAAATGGGAATTTGATCATGTCGCTTTTCACTTAAAACACTTTGTTGTCTCTTCATGGCTTTTAGAATCAATTCCAAATTTCTTTACACGTTTGATGAAATTCTGAGTGAGTCAATCTCTGTATAATGGTCCAACCTCATCCCACTTCCCTCTGTCAGTCCCACCCTTACATCTAATAAACTTTATGTCTATATACCATTAACTACAAACTTCTTTCAGGTCCCAGAATAAACCATATATTCTCATCTATGGCCCTACATATGGTATACGCTATTTCATTGGCTTAAGTGCCATACTATTGATATATCATCTTCACTTAGTTGGCCTGGACAATTCCAATTCATGCTTCACAGCTTGGATTTTGCTGTTTTCAAAAACCATGCCAAACAGATCAGGTCTGGGAGGCTGATCTGCCTCTAAATTAAGTTCTTTAACCAAGCCAGACCAAAGAAAGGCCTGCCTCCCATGACCTGAAAAAAATAACAAGTTCCAAAGCTCTGTCTCTCTCTTTGACTGAAGATGCACAAAGGCCCAGAAACTGAATTGACCATTAACGAGTTCAATGTGATCCTTTTTCCACATGCCCCAATTTACCCTGTGATGGGACTTCTAGCAGCAACTGGAATTCAAGGGTTAAAAATGTTAAAAATTTCATTATACCAAAAATCTCATTTAATGGTGATTTCGAATATAAACAATGAACCTCTATAAAACAATGTATCTGTATGGAAATGTTAGGATTCATTATAGTTTAAATCATGACCACTAAAATTAAAAACAAATGATATTAAATGTAGTCTGATCTGTAACTATCTTGCTCATCTAACAGACTGTCCTGAAAATAATATCGCATATGATTAAAATCACTAGGTATAGCATTTTTTCATCCATACCCTGAAGTAAATTATATATATATTATACATATGATATATAGAATATTCTGAAGTTATGAGGGCAATTATGTATTTTTTCATTGAAAGCACACAGCTTTATATGTGAAGTATAAAAATTGAAAATGGCCAACTAAAAATAACAAAACACAGCTCAACAATTTATATATATATTTCTTTAAGGCTAACACTTTTTTCACCTTTTTACTAACATATCAAAGTGACCACCTCTTCTTAAAAGAAACCAGTTACTGACAATAAAACCGAGCACAGCTTATAAAACAAAAGGTCACCGAAGATTAGACACTCAGTATGTTTCAGTGTTTCTATAGCTTGCCAGTAATTCTAGGCTTGAGGGGAAAGAAAACAAAAATAATCCAAAATGGCATTAAACTGTGAGGCTTTGAGTTTATTTCCCATTTGACAACACAAGAATAAATAAATTGGAAGGGACATTTTTTATATCAGCAAGTAGAGAATATGGATTTTCACAGAACCATGGAAATTTATGTCTAGAAGTGACCTTAATGACCTCCAGGACCCACTCTCTATTATACAGATGAGAAGATGGACACACAAATAGCTGAGTGGTCCTGGGTCACATAGGGAGAACTTACTGGGAGAACTCAGGGTCCCCAGTGTTTTAGGTCAATACCGTTTCTGCTGTGACACTTAAGTGTCTCCTAAGAGATAATCTTATTATCTAGCTGTTTAATTCACTAAGATCCATTTACATTAAAAAAGAGAAATGAAGTAGTGAACTGGTATAACTGTGAAGACATTTTGATTTCCTCATATATCACCTCCACAATTCACCTTGTACTTTTCTCCCATTCATTTGGAGGAGAAAAAATTTTTTTTAGTATTTTCCTTTTGGCCTCAGTTTAATAAAATTAATGTTGGACTGATTATTTAGAGATATATATTTAGAATTATGATGAAGGATTATTTACTATTTATATGTGCTGAAATCACATTGTTTTACACCTATTTCATTGCATCATCATAGTTTATGTATTGGTATTCCAGATGTATAGATCTGGAAACTAGTTTAGAGAGGTTAGTTGATAAAGCTCCTAGAGTTATTAAGATGAAGATTCAAGTCTCAAACGTAGATCTGTCCGACATCAAAACTTAGCCATTTCATATACCATTTCAAAAATCCCTTCTTTCTGGATGTCAGTATTCACCCTGAATGTTCTCACAGCACCTTGAATGCACCCTATTGTAGCTGTCATGAAGCAGAATTATTTCAGAATGTAATCACTCCCCATGATCAATATGATCATGTAAGGATGTTACACTGGTCACCTGATCTATATCCAATGGCAAGACCTTTATATTTGTTGGATTCATAACAAACTTTGATATAAGCATAGAGAGGTCCTTGTAGATAATCATTATTCCACGATTGTATATTCATGCTTTGAAAGACTCTGGATTAGTAAAACATTTCCAAATACTGCACGCTAATCAAAAATAACAGTGGTAGAAGTCACATGTTAAGTAAATGTTGACTTCCACTCTGAGTTCCAAAAGAATCTAATACCCTCATGCGGTTCCTAAAACTCACATAACCAGCCCTCCTGAGAAGCGCTCCCTTTTCCATAGTCTTCTCTGCTTTTCCTTCTAACAACACAAGTGTTTTTGTCTAATGTCCTCATGAAATCAATACTGGGATTTCAAGCAATGATAGGAAGCATAATATTTTATGTGTGGGTTATATGTGAGAAGAAAGGTAACTAGTATAAGATGACATTAACTATGAAGATAGGAGAAAAACTCTGGGATGCAGTCAGTAATCCTGGGACTTAGCTCTAGACCTCAGACACATGATCTAATCTCTCCTAATTCAAATTTCTTTACTAAAAGGAGGCACTTAGATTCCAGTTTTTACTGAGGTCTAGATAATTTTGGCATTCAGTTTAACATGTTTCTATACACATGATACACTGTGTGAAATTTCAGCATGTGAATTATAGAAAGTCTTCAGAAGGAAAAGGTGTTAATCTCATTAAATACAACCATCAAAACTCTTTTTTTTCTTTTTTTTACTGGCAGGGGGTGGGGTGGAGACAGTTCATTTCTCTCTCAACATTAAATCTGAGTGTTAAAGGGAACAATTGGTGTGCTGAAGCAAAGACAGAATAAAGATCATTTGAGAATGTCCAGTACCTCTATTTACATCAAGCAGAGCGTAGAGACAAAGCAGTGACAAATCGAGCAAGATCATCTGATAGTCAATCCCTACTGCAGAGAAATTTAGTGAAAGGCTGTTGTGCCATGAAGATGCGGCTGTAGAACATGCAACTTATCATCAACAGAAATGTCATCTCCCCTTTGGCAGGAAGTACCAGGTGGTTAACATATAATTATTACGGACTAAAAACAGCCTTTGTGGGAATTGTCCCTGCTTAGCTTTATTTCCTTGGATGAATATACTTCAGCACGGTGTTTGTGTGTAGTCAACAAGCATCCATGGGGACATAAACACAGCCTCTTAAAAGTTGCATTTGTCCTAGTTTCAACTCAAGTTCTGTTCTCTTCATTCAACTTATGTGACATATAGTACTTCGGTACCTGTAAGTTTCCAGTCACTGAAATAAGAACTAGAAAGGCAAAAATATATAACAAAATGAGAGACTGGGTTTAGAAAAGAATCTTGCTGAATGTAGAAGGACTTTATCCATTACTAACAAAGGAATTCTCAGGTTCTCCCTAATGCCCTCAAGATTCTGCCTATGGGGAATAAGGTATAAATTAGCTTCGATGTGATAAGAACTTAGTTGCAGGATAGATTAGAGGTTGTTTTACAACAAATGGGTTGAGCTAAATAATGAAATACTAATTAATTATAGAGAAGCCTCCTTGGTAATTCTATAAATTTCACATGTTTACCAAATAAGTACTCACACAGAGGCTCTAAGATAAATAATTATATATTGAATACTACTCGTTTGTGAATAACGTTCTCAGGAATTTCCCCAAATCCTCATGCACTATGTTGAACTTCCCTAGAACGTGGTTGAGTGCTGTTTTGTTAGCAGTGGGTGTTGTAATTCACGGGTACTTCCTAACCAGGACTCTTCTTACCCTCCTTCCTCCTCAACATCCTTAGGGAGATGATCACACTTGCCTTCATATCATTAGGTTCAGTAAGGCTATTATTCAGTTTGTTACGTCAGTTACTCATTCATGATAAACTTGTTGAATTCTAAGCTTCAAGCTCACGTGAGCCAAAGTGGATAAAAAATTTAACAAAATAGAAATGATTCCTTCCCAGAGTGTTAAAGGCAAATAAAAATTAAAGTTATTATGCAAATGATTAATTATTAATCATAATTGTAAAAAAGCCAAGAAGTTATGTCCTTTGCCATAACTGAGATGTAGTAAACTTCACGTAGTTGAAATTCAGTAGAATGAATGTGTGTGTGTGCATGTGTGTGTGTGAGATATTATTGTAAGGGCACCTAACTGCAGGCAGGGGGAATGTTGCAGCTGGGTGCATTTTGTTCATTGTGGCAACATTTTGAAAACTGATTTCATTAAATTGACAGGAGTGAAGGTATCACAGATTATATTTTTTAACCAAGATAACTGGGAGTGGCCTTCAATGCAGAAGGGACAAAGGAGAAAAGATGAGTTCAGATACCAGTCATACAATTTGGTCACGGAAAATTGAGGAAATTATATCTGGTTTTTCTCAAGAGACTAAAAACTTGTGTGTCTGATTACTTTTGCTGTGACCACAGGCTTACAAACATATTTTCCCAAGTTTAGCTCTCAAGGGTTAAAAAAGAAATAGGCTTTCAAGTTTCTATAGTGCTATAATTTATATCATATATATGTATATAGCAATATATTTTACATAAACGTTATATATAACATATATCATACATAACAATAATTATCCTATATGACAGCCATAGTCTATATCATATATATGGGTTTTTTAATTAACTGAATTGCAGGAGCCACATTCATTAAAAAGCATTTGTGGAATATGAAGCAAATTCCCATTAAATCACGTCCTCTCCACAATATGATTCGAGCACTGAATATGAGCAAGATGCTATTAAAAAGACCATTTATTCTATCCTCAGGAGGTGTACAGTCTAGGGGAGAAGAATACAGCGTCATTGGGAATTTCGATACAGCATTTTAGATGCAGTGACGGTGTTTTACTCATGAACCTATTAGCAATGTAAGGAAAGAGGTAAGCAGAGCTAGTTGAGTCATCCTGGAGGGCCCTGAAATATTTGTCCAAGTGGTTTTCAGAATACATCCTCTGTTCTCTGTCTCCACTACGACTCTCTGCTGAACCACTTCCACCTGCTGATCTACCACACTTACCCCCTGCTAACCAGTACAAGACCCACCCCTGCCCTCTGACAGTTCTCTGCAGCCAGAATGATCTCCTTCCACAGGAAATAATTTCTCGTTGTTCTCCTCTCCGACTTTAAAGCTCCCCATCATACTTAAGCATAAAATCCAGAATGCTATCCCATGGCACAAAAGCTTCTAAAATAACATGGCACCTTTCCACCTCTTTGATTCTTATCTCAAAATACCTTCTTAGTTTATTCAAGACACTCCAGAAACAAATAGCTTATTGCAGTCTTCAGGAAAAAAAACCATTTTTTCCCACATCAGAAAGTTTACATCGTCAATCCTCTTTTCTAAAAATACAATTTCTTAGTATTTGCACATGTGTGGATGCTTTCTGCAATTTCACTGTCAGGTCAGTGTCATTCCCTCAGATAAATTTTCCCTGAGTGTGCATTAGTCCCATCTTCCAATCACATTCTACCACTTTTCTTTTTTCTTTCTTCATGGTGGTTTTCAAGATCTTTTTCCTCCAATTGTTTATTGCCTGATTAGCATCCTTAATTATGTAATGGAAGTGCTGTAAGACCTTGACTATCTCATCATATTTACTAATGGCAACTGAACCAGGGCTTGGCAAATACTTGTAACCTATAAAAGCATAATAACCAAATGAAATGTGCGTATGACTGCTAAATTTACCAAATAAAAACACAGAACATCTAGGTAAATTTGAAATTCAGATAAACGAAAAATACTATTTTGGCACAAATAGGCCTCAAGTATTGCATGAGATATACTAAAACATGGGGATCTTCACTGGAGCATGTTTCAAACAAATCAATTATAAAGGACAATTAAGACTATTAACAAACTAAAGAAAAAAGGGCACTATGAATTGCTAATTTAGTTAGAGGTGATAATGATGGTTTGCTTATGAAGACAATGTCTTTATTTTTCCAGATGCGCATTGAGGCATTTACAGGTAAAATAGCATGATGCTTCTCGTTTATTTTAAATTAAGAAAACCAATGATGGAGCTAATAAGGCAACATGTTAGCGTTCTTTGAAGCTAGTAAGTGTGAGAGGAGGGGAAGAAACCTCCTGGGGGTTCTCTGGTCCCATTCCTTATGTCTCCCACTGCTAGAGTCAAGAGAGGGGCGGACAATGCTGAAAACCCTAGCTCACTGGGTCTGCCTTCCACTGCTGCAGAGAGTACAGAGGTGAGCAGGCAAAGGTGTGGAATGCATGTAAAACCAACAGACCCCGGAACTGCTGAAGTTCAGGTATACTCTTCTGTCTACTTTTTTGTATGTTTGAAATTTTTAATAATAAAAGAAAATAAAGATATATATGTAGATATGTAAAGTGTATATATATACTCCACAGTTGAATTTAAAACTTTTTAAGGGGCTATACTGTGCCCTTCACGTTTTAGTATTTCCCATAGATTTTTTTTTTGAGAACTTAACATGTAATCAATAAATATTTATTGATTGGTAAGAACATATTAAAAAGGAATTTATCCTGTAACACAGAATTTTCTACTTTTACTTGGAGCAGAAGAAACAAAGAAGTCTGCTTATCATGTTCATTTGATCCTTTTAATTAGTAATATTTCAATGGTCCTTGCCTCCTTTATAAATTTTGCCTAATACAATTTATTTCCTAGGAGATTTTAAGTAATGAATATAAGGTATATACATTTGTCTAACCACTATTCTATAGTATGACAAACATTTAAAAATAAATTGAAAAAACAAATTTAATAAATCCTAATATTCAATCCTGCCTGTACGGTAGACCTTAATTCTTCCAGATGGCAAATTAGTCAGACACTCACATAATATCCATAATAATTAACTAGTAGGACAACCCAATGATATGTGAAATCTGATTCCTGTTCCTCCACATGAGAACATAGATGTGTAGAGAGATTATAGTTTATTATTATCATTGTTTACATACAGTGTGTTGCAGCTGAGCTTGGAGTCCAAACGAAGTTAATGCTATCAATCCATTTGCAATATTGTGCAGTGTTAGACAAATAGAATTGCAAGTCTTCTCTATAAAGATTATATGGAAGTTATGGAAACTGGTTAGAACGCTAACTGATAGTAGAAAGAGGGTGAAAGATCTGAACATTATACCAGGGGAACTCCCTCCTGTAGAAAAATAACTGGAGAAACCAGAAATGGGAAGAATGTTTCAAAAGAGTATAGTTAGAAAGATAACATAAAATTATGAGGGATTCAGCAGTTTGTAATTTACTAATAGTGTTTGATTAAAGAAATTCATTAGACTGTTGAGGGTGAAAGCCTGAAAAGAAGGCATAGGTGGGCGAATGTTGAGACAGGGAGAAGATGAAGGGAGTGAAGCCCACCCTTGCTAGAAACTTATTGGTGGAACTGTAGAAGGAGCCATGGACATGTGATGAACATTTAAAACAGATATGTATATATATATATATATGTGTGTGTGTGTGTATATATATATATATTTTTTTTTTTTTTTTTACAAAAAACAAATGTTTGGGTGCAGACTAGAGACTTTTAAAAGAAATCACTTCTCTTGTTACTGTTACACCATTTTGTTCTAAATTTTGTGAATTCTGATGGCAATGGGGGTAAGTTGCATTATAAATATAATGTGTGAATTCTAGGTGTGAACATCTTTAAGTATTTGAGTTTTGTCCTCAGTGTTAGGAGAAGGTGTGATTTCACAGAATTCCTTTCAAAGGTTAGAGAGACTGGCATTTAGAATATTATCAAGGAGGTAGTCTATCACTTTTTTTTTCTTTAGCTCTGCTCTTCCAGACTGGCATCCCAAACCTGAGCTTCACTAATGAGCCGTCATTGGTTCTAATGGTTTCTTTCCAATGCTGTGTCTGTATTTAGTTCGTATTATTAGGTCTCCTCTCCCATCTGAATTAGCTTTCAATGGAGAAGAGGTATGAAATACAAGTAGGAATATTTCACTGTTAAGCAGACCTTTAGTCAAATAGACACACAATGAATATTTTCTGAAGAGCTATTGACTTTGACTTTTCCTACTGGTTTTATCCAAGTTGTTCCTTCCTCCAGGAAACCTGCCCTGATCTCCTTAAGTAGTCAGGCACCCTTCTGTGGCTTCCAAGGGCTGACTATAGCACTCTTATCATAGCATTGTCATACTCCATTATAATTATACATAGTGTATATTATATATTGTAATGTCAATAACTTGACTGCACTACTAGTAATAAACCTCTTGAAGGCAGGCAGATACTATGTCTTGATTGTGTTTACATTTCTAGTGCCCAGAATAAGCTAAATAATTAGCATAATGTCAAAGAAAAAATCTAGGCTAGGATTCCAAAACAAGCCTGACCCCAGTGCTACACTCAGCCCTCATACACTGCACTGCCTCAGGGACAGCGCTTAAATTACTCGGACTTCAATGATGGTTATATGTTTATTCCATATACTGGATTATAAACTCCAGGGCTGGTCAACTAATCTGGTCTCTGATCAGGGTTCATTAACAACCTTTTTCCCTGGTCCAGTTGCGAAGTCAATAGCAGGTTATCACAAATAATGGCCTCTGGCTGTGTAATAGTATTACTGAAAGGATATGGGCCTATTAAGAGAGTTTCATACTTGCTAAGAGTTTCATCCTGCTGAGCTCAGAGCAGAATCAATCTTGGCCTTACACCGAACGTGGGACAGTGCAAAACTTACAAAACCTTTTGATGCTTATTGAAATCAAGTTAGTTCTATAAAACCTGCAGAGATTTTTTTTACCTCTGAAGGGTAATGATTATCTTTTCATTCACCATCTTAACTGATACCCAGAAGCTAAAGAAATCACCAAACAAGAATTGCAGTTTTCGAAAACTACCACCAGAAATCAGTCGTTCATATTTTTAAGCCCAAAAGATCTTACATGCACTCTTTTTTTCTTTCTTTCTAAGGTCTTTTTTTTCAGTTGTCTTTCTTCCAAAACTCATGTTGAGAACAGCATTTCTTCAACTTATAGCTCATGGTTTAAACAATACGATCAACAAAATTGCATCTATTAATTTAAAAAATCTTTAGAATGCAAGACCCGAAGGAATTTTATACTCTTACCTACACTAATATTAAAAAGACTTAAAAAGTTAGTAAACTAACACAGAAAACAAGAATTACGGGGGGAAAAAATCTAGCTTAAATTATAATAAGGTCATTGTTAGAGCATAAAGAAATCAGAATAACATTCATACTAACACTCATACTATTTGAGAACCTCTTGTACAATATTTCTTATAAGCATGCACTCATAATTTGAAGACATTTATGGAAAGCATCAGCACATTATGTAACTGCTCTACCGCTCTGTTTGTTTAGATGTTTTCTCTTACATTAAGATAAAATATGTTTTCCTATAACTTCCCCTCTTTGACACTAGGCTACATCAAAATCTATATCCTTTTTCAAATGTTACTTCTTCAAATATCTGAGTATCAAGATTATTCTCCCTTTAGTACATTTCTCTTCCACTGTGAAGATCACAGAATTTTTAGTGAGTTTGGGTTTGTGCTCAAATAATAATATTCAGAAAAATAACACAACTTAGTAAGTTTGGGTTTGTGCCAAAATAATAATTCTCAGAAAAAGAACACTCATAAGGAAAAACACAAGAAAAACATAATGATATTGAAAAGGGTAAAACAACCTATAGCACTGGAAATCTTTAGGGAAAGGAAAAGAGATGTGATAAGGTAAACTTTGTTTGAAAACCAATAATCTTTAAATGGTATTTCTTAAAGAGTTCAGGTTCATGTCTTTTAATGAAAAGTCTTGGCTTGCTGTTTTTAAAAAGATGAGTTTGCAAATATTTTCATATGCTTATTTAAGAGATCATTTCTGCCATCTGGAAGCAAGATACTCAAAGTACAGGAAAAGATATTTGAGGGACATAAAGAGTTCAATTGAGCTCATCCTGAAAATCTAAATGTAAAATTTTAAATGCATATGATATGTATACTGTGAAAGCAAAAAAATATAGAATAAGTTAACCTTATGTCTTGATTAAAATAGCTCAAATTTGGGGGAAAATATTAATAGAAAGTGAAACCAAAAATCGAGTTAAAATAGGAGTAATGGATATTGTCATAGTCATTTAGGCAAACTTTTTAAACTTAATTTCCAAAACAAAATTAATTAAATTTGATTAATAAAAAGACCTCCACAACTCTATAGGCAAAAACATGGTCATTATTTTGTTTTCGTATTTGAAGAAGGTAGAATTTCAGGAATTCAAGCTCATATGATCTGTTTATCTTAGAGGTTCTCTAAGTGTAGTCCTGGGACCAGCAGCATCACCGGGCACGTGTTAGAGATGCAGATTCTCAGGCCTAACCCAGACCCACTGAATCAGAAACTCTGAGGACAAGAACCGGCAATTTGTCTTCTAACAAGGCCTCCAGATGATTCTGACACACTCTAATATTTGGTTTATCTTATACTTCCTGAGCATATATGTTTATAGTATGTGATACGAACAGATGAAGGGCTCCAGGACACATACTGGTTGTTTAAATTTATCTTCTTGTTTCAATATACCTTCTCATTTTACAAATCACATGATCCAGGAATTAAAACCTAACTTTCCATTGTTTACTTTGCTTGCAGAGGGTAGAACTGGGACCAGCATACAGTTCTTGACACTATACAGCTTTTGCTCTGTGCTTATTTTTCTTTCCCCGAAAACTGTCCTACATTACAGTTTTCAAGATCAAGCTTTCAATTTTTCATGGATTAACTCCATCCTAATATGATCAATTTCTGTGTCTTTTTCCCTGACATTTTCTAAAATTATCAAGGGGCAAAAATGAGTGACCTGCAAGTAAGTAAATATGGATTTCAAAGGATGAGTATTTCCAAGTCTATAAACAAGCTCTCAATTATCCTGTCACCTAAAACAGATTAAACAAGAAAAAATCATCTAAGTCTACGATTTTAGTTAAATGTATCTTGCTTTTGCATTTACTTTTGGTGACAGAATGCGAGACTGTTCTGGTTAAAGCAGAGAATCAGAAAAGCTTTTCATGCAGTTGCTCCTTCTATAGCTCCAGAGACAGGTCTCTGGAACCCAGGTTTTTGCATTGTCAAGTCTGAAAACTTTTATCTGAAACATTTTCTTCTCTGGATACCTTTGTGTGTATTACAGATAGATTTACAGAGATTACCACTAACAGAAAGTTGTTTTTTTTATTTTATTTTGGCTTGGGTAAACTAATCAGCTGATAGGCTAGACAATAAAAGAGAGAAACAAGAAATTTCTCACATATTGAGTAGAAAAGCATTTGGGCTGTATCTCTACATGTTAAAGACATCACTGTTTCCTCAACCGGTAATGCTCTCTAACCCATTTTTGTTCATTTAACAACTTCCATTTATTCTTGAAAACCCTACACAAGCTCTATTTCTTTTGTAAAGGCTGTACCACAAAAAGCCAGTCTTCCTTCTGCTATAATTTTTAGCTTGAATAAAATTTATAACACTACATGATACCCAAACATTTTACTGGAATTATTTGCCTACATCTCTACTTCACTCTTGAATTAAGATATAATCTCTCATTCGTCTTTGTACTTCCAACACCATATTTAGATGTGGCTGGCACGTGATAGGCACTAAATAAATATATATTTAACTAATCAAAACTGCAGAGGAAAATTAAGGCAATTATTCACGTAAAATTTTTTAAAGACAGAAAAAAAACTGTGAAATTATACTAGAGGCAAATTTTTGTTTTTGTTGTTCATAATAATCCAAAGTTCAGTTTTCTGCCTTATTGTGATAATATAGATCAGTTTATAAAATAATCTTGACTTTTGAAATACTTTTGAGAACATTTCCTTTTCATCAATTTTGTCCTTGACTTATCTGATTATACTTTTAGTCTATCAAGGCTACAGATAAATTACACTGTCTGGATAGTAGTCTGATCATTTTCTGTTTGTTACAGATATACTGAAATGTGAATATCCAGCTACTGTAGGAAAAAAATCGCCCTCTGCTATGCAATCAACTCTTAGGAAACCATTTCAATGAAAGTTCAAACTCAAACAACTGTCTGTTAACAAATATATGCAGATCCTATGCTTATTCAAAGTAACCTCTGTAATTAGTGAAAACAGTCCATTTTCATCAGCAAGTAAAACAAATAAAAGCATATATTTGACCAGTTGGCAATCACAGAAATAATGAGATATGAACTAACCATACAGTAATATTACCATATAAAGGTAGTTTGTAAAAATCATGTAAATTTCCATAATAGTTTCTAATTTTACTCAAAGAAAAGACTTTGACTACTTCAAGTTAAAAAGAGAAACAACCTTTGCACCATCACACATCTGCACAAATGCATAACATGCAGACCTTCAGTGAAAACACCATATAGCATTAAATCATATCCACTTGACCATAAGAAGACTGGAATTGCCAAACCTTCACCTTGTGACAATTACATTTTTAAAAATTAGTATTTCTTCTCATCCTTCTTGATCAAATTCAATTCAAATTAGTGACTTAATTTAAACATTGCAAAAAAGAGAGAAAATTAAAAATAAGTATGATATCATATACTGATTCAAATGTTTAAAAGAAATAATGAGTTGGAAAAAATGATGGATATTTTATAAAGAAGTGAATCACTAGAAGAATAAAATAATACAACATTATATATGTAGGCTTTGCATATCACTACAAGTGTTTCAATATATCCTTTGATCTCAGAACCACACTGTGTGTTGTGGTGTCCATCCTGTGCTCCTTGAAGCCCTCAAGGTTTCACAAAGGCCTCCTGGGGCTGCCAGGAAGAAAGGGGAGACATTTGGCACATTCCAGACCTCCTGCCAGAATTAAACTTATTCAGAGGAGTTCTCTCTCTCCTTTCATGTATGTTTTTGTTAGAGCAAAGTCTCATGACAAAAAGAGATGGAAAACCAAGGCTGTAAGGAGTTCAGGGACTTCTTTAATAATTATCACAGACCTTAATATACTGTGAGGCCCAAAAAACAGTATGTTGAACTCATGGATGACCTCCAACTAAGTGCGATCCCTGAGATTAGGAAATTTCCCAAATTTACACATCAGATAGAGGCAGAGCTAGGGCAAGGTTTCTTTAATTTCTAAACTGGAGTCAACTAGAAATCTTAAAATCCAATCCAAGACATGGAATAATTTCAAGTTTTCTATTAAAACTTCTATCAAATATCAAAATCTAGTTTTATTAGCTATTGTATAGAATTTCAATTTTATCATAACTTCAAAACAAAGAAATATCAAGCATATATTCATATAAAGATGTAGAGGCTCATTAGTGCTTATTAATTAGTAATTGTAATTCCTTTCTGGTGAAAAAGGCTGCTTTGATACTGCACCTCATCAAAGTTTGAGTGATTTATTGATCCTAAATTCCCTTTTAATTATAAGAAATGTTTTGGTGATTCAAACAACTTTAAAATCAGTCAAAACAGAAAAAACTGCATTCAGAACTTAAAAAATGTCAAAAGTTTATTAATATTAAATGGTACCTTGTTACCAGTACTTTCCACATGCTCTCCCAAATTTCTACCAAATTATGCATGGTAACAAATATAGTTATATTTAGTAAATATCATAGTATACTAAAAAGTAGAACTGCCAGCCTCTGAGAAACTGGGAAAATTTTCCATCACCTATAATGTCACTGGAGTTGGATTAAAAACTACAATATTTGGATCAACAGACTATGTTGTCAAAAAAGAGGTTAAAACACAAACATACACACACACACACACACACACACACACACGGGTCTACATTTGCTACCATTGTCTGTCTTGGATCTAAAATTCAAGTGAGTGTATTAACCAGATAATTAGGCCAGCCATCTGTCTGCTGCTTAGGTGCAACTTAAAGTATCTCATATGCTTTGCTTTACTTTCTCTCTTCTCCCTACGGTATCATTCTTACAATATCCATTAGAAATGTCAACTTCTAGCAAATATTATACGAATGCTTTGATATATAGGATGTGTTGGGGAAGACAGTGATGGAGCCCATATATTTTGTAATCTGAAAGTGTTGTAGGCCTGAGTATAAGTAAGAAGAACCTTCCCAAAAGGGTATTCTTGGGAATGTAATGTGAGTTTTTTCATTAGCGCTGTTTGAAGTGTCCGAGAGGCAAGAATTGAAGAGATGCGAAAAGATACAATATCAGTTCTCATAGGATGTCACTAAGATGGAGTCTGCTTAGATGCTGAGAAGAAACCCAGGCGGATACAGCCCCATCTGTCCTATGTCTGCGGATCATGGAAGCCCCAGCAGGGTCAACAGGAATAGACAGTCCTTCCTCCAAAGATAAGCAGGAAAACAATGTATATGAATAAGAACTTAAAGAACATCATCCTGAGGATTCAGAGGGAGAGATAATGACTGATACTGACCTGTTTGTGGAAGACTAGATATTTTTCTAAAAAAAATGAAAATGGTTTAAAAATCTGTTTAGTAACTTAAAAGGAAATATGACAATGTGTTTTGTATATAATCGTAGAATAAAACTGTAAAGAATAAAATGGAAATTAAAAGAGTATATAATGATATTAAGGAGAAATATAATTGTCTTTAAGGAGCCAAAATTTCAGTAGCAGCATTGGAAGTATTCATGAGTAGTACTGAAGCCTAAAAGAAGAAGTAAAAAAAGGAATGTAGAAAGTAAATTTGGGAAGCTCTTAGAATATGCAGCTTAGTCAAGAGATGAAAGTAATAACAGGTATGATAATAGGTAAAAAAGACTAAGAGTAAAGAGTCGTCTTAAGCATTATAAGTCTCTTTGGGCAGAAACCAGATAATTCTATTATCAAAATGTCACCTCTCAGCAAAACCGCAGGCACTGACTCCAAATCACTGTTTGTGTCCTCTTCCTTTAAACCTGACCTTTAGATTGCATGAAATCAATAAATCTATAATCAGAAATTTTCAATATAGAGGTCAGAGAAGGCAGTCGTATATTAATACTGATTTATAGCAAAAATAAAGATGACTTGGTTGATCTTAAATATGACTCTGTCTGTCCTTTATGACCTTGAGAAAACCCATAGTCATCATAGGATTCACTTCATTTAAGTCTAAAACAGGGCTTGGTATGATGACTGTGGATGGTGTCAGATAATGTATAGGAATCCAGTTCAGTGCAACTAAAAATTATTAAACACCTAAAAGGTGTCAGGCACTGACCTAGGCACCACAGGATTACAATAAACTCAACATTTCTCTCATTCTCAAGTATCTTATGGTAAACTGAGGAACAACTTTCTAAAACCTCTTCCAGTTTTGGCTATGTAGGATTAATTGCCATTGTATTGAAACATTTGAAAAATCAATGAGAAAAAGGTAACTTGATACATAGAAACCCAGTATAAAAAAAAAGACATTTCTGAACATGAAAACTCTATAGATGCTTATGAAGATATCTGTTTTGAATAATTCACCTATTTTCACCTGATTACTTGGATCATCCCCAGCTGATGTCTGCAGACTCTTCCAGTTCTTGGTATCCAGGATGGCTCTAAGGAGCCAACCTACCCAGTAACCCAAAACTACTCTCTTTAAGGGTACAAATTACTCATATTTTAAAAGTCTCCATGTTCATATTTGTCTTTTATGGCATAACTGGAATTAGATAATGACAGGCTTCAGCAAAATCTATTGCCCCACTGGCATGCAATACTCCAACAACGTATTGAATTCTAGCATAGTTTCTGTAGTTCCAGAGATTTAGTCTACTGAAGTGTAGTTCCATGATGAAAATGAATATTCCAGGGATCCCACAGAAACAAATATGTCTACTTCTTACAACTTGTCTCAGCAATTGTAGAGAAAAAATACTAGTCTCCTTATATATGTGTAACCTGATACAGGAGTTTGCCCATCAGTAATAACACCCCACAAAGGAACATAATAATTTAGTGCCTTTGTTAAGCTTTCAATAAAGTGAATGATTTTCTTTCTTTCAATTGTTGAAAGAAGAAATGATGTCCTCTACTATATATATTTCATCTAAAAATATAAGGAAACATCAAGTCTACCCTCACAATTACGTCTGTTTTCAAATTAAAATGAGGGTGTGTGGCATCAAAGTACTAATTCATTTGTGGAAATAACTACATGCAGGACATTTTTTTTGAATCTGAAAATACAGACAAAATGTAACATTCCTGCTGTGAGGAAACCGAGTTTACCAGTGTGGGTCTCAAACATGACTGAGCATAAATTAGTCCAGGGAGATTTTTAAAAAATAGATTAGCCTAGGAAAGTCATGGTTGAATTTAAAGCAGAACTGAGGTTTCTGCTTTTGGTATAGAAAGGGAAGTAGGTTGAGGGCATAAACTCATGTACATGCAACAATGTGTTCTTTTTCCATGGTTTGAACACTACCCTTTTGTTTGACAAACCTTGGAGAGTAGAAAGGGGTAGTTTGGTGAGAGCAAAATGCCAGACGTGTGTAACCAGTGCTATCCAGCTCATTCACCGAGCTACGGGATCTTTAAATGATAAGAAATGACAAAATTGTCCCCAAATGTGAGAGCAGCAGTTGGAATTTCAAAGCAGGTAAGGACTGTGCAAGCAGGCTATTAGACAAATTTGGCCAAAACAAAAACAAAGCAAAACACAAAAATAAAGTAGCAGATTTTCTGTTCTCTACTTTTTACTTTTTTCTAACCTGTACCAAAGCAAAGTTTTATGGACTAAATTTTAAGTAATTTTTAAAAGTTTTCTTTTTTCTTGCAACTTTATTAAGGTATGATTGACTAATATAAACTGTATATATTTAAGGTATACAACTTGATGTATATTTATCCATTTATTTATTGATTGATTGATTTTTGGCTGCGTTGGGCCTTCGTTGCTGCGCGCGGGCTTTCTCTATTTGCAGCAAGCAGGGGCTACTACTCTTCGTTGCGGTGTGTGGGCTTCTCATTGCGGTGGCTTCTCTTGTTGTGGAGCACAGGCTCTAGGTTCGAGGGCTTCAGTAGTTGTGGCTCATGGGCTCAGTAGTTGTGGCACGCGAGCTCTAGAGCACAGGCTCAGTAGCTGTGGTGCACAGGCTTAGTTGCTCCGCGGCATGTGGGATCTTCCCGTACCAGGGATTAAACCCATGTCCCCTGCATTGGCAGGTGGATTCTCAACCACTGCACCACCAGGGAAGTCCCCAACTTGATGTTTAGATATGCATATACATTATGAAGTAAGCACCACAATCAAAGTAATTAACATATCCATCACTTCACATAGTTACCATTTTCAATAACAATACAGTATTATTAACTATAGTCACATTGCTGTACGTTAGATCCTCAGAATTTATTCATCTTGCATAACTGAATCTTTGTTCCCTGAATCCCTCCTCCTCCAATAACCTAAGGAATCTCCCTCCAGGTCTGCTACTTATTAGCTATGGGAACCTGGGATAGTTACTAAGGTCTCTGGGTTTAGTTTCTCCAGTGGTAAAGTGGAGATCATAAAAACAATTCAGAGAGTTGTTGTGAAGATTAAATAAAGTTGAACATTGCAAACAGCCCAATGGGCAAACACTCAACACCCAATCAATAATTAGGTATTGTGATTCTCATTATGGGGCTTTGACAAAAGTAATGCCAAACATATTGGCTGACCTGGGCAAGGCCATACAGTCTAGTGAATATCAATTCTCCTTCAATAAGAATAGAGACAAAACTTCTTAAGTGGTTTAACACTTTTAGAGAATGTATATCTCTTGTGATGCTCACAATGACTTTAGGAAGAAGGCGTAAGAGGAATTACCCTCTCAGTCTTACGGGTAATGACATGGCCCAATGACTTGACTTAGAGAAGTCAAGTGACTTGCCCACCATCTCAACCAGAGACAGAGCTAAAGCTCTGATTTCTGGAGGCCTAACCCCTCCCTTGTCAGACACTCCGTCTGACATACTGACAGGACGCTTCTCCACCTTGATGGTTGGTAGGGCCTCAGAGAGCATCACATCTGAACAGTACAGAGCAGCAAAGTCAATTAATCATTAGCCAGAAAAGATTATGGAGTACTTATGCTACACAAGGCCTTACTCACTTTTCTAATTGAGAGGCTTTATATTTTTTTTATAATTTTTGAATACAATAGCATCTTTCTGGAATTAAAACCTAAGGGGGGCAGTATAAAAAATATTTTGTCATGGGGTGACAAAAGGAAAATTAAACAATTAGCAAAACTGGTCATGGCAGAAAACCAAGTGAGCATTCACACTCCTAGGAAAGAGGGGGAAACACATACAACTAATTAATATGTGTATTTTTTTCACTTACAAATTGAATATCATCAGAGACTAGGTAGGTGCAAGCTACCTGCTTTGAGATGCTATTTGCAAGCACATGGCAGTGACAGGTTAATGGCTAGGGTACATAGCCCCAGTAATGAAGGTTCAAGCTCATTAAAACTGGCACAGGTATTGACAGCACAAAGGAGTATGCCAAGGTGTTATCAACTGAAAGTGCAAAATGAGATCAGCTTTTAAATTATGTTTCAGAAACTCCACATGGCCAGTCAAAACAAAGACAAAAGAGTGTTATGTCATGTACTGGAGGCTCCTTGTGTGGAAAGGAGAAGCAGAGGAATTTCTGTGAAAGCTGACACCATTCCTTAGGAACTGTTTTAGATCAGAGTACCAACTGGTTTCTAACTAAACCAAAGAACTATTCAAACAGTGGGTTAAACCATGGTTTTCTGTTGACTTGGAGACAAAATGACAAAATCTTAGAACTAAAGTTGCACTCGGGGATCATCTTTTACAATTTTCTATCAGTTATATGAATCCCACTAAGGTATCCTTATCACATGATCACCCAACCTCTCTATATTATTAGCAAGGAATGGAGAAATCACTATTTTTTTACTTAAACCAACCTAGCCAAAAGATGGAAAACTACAATTGTTACATGTGACATATTGCAGTTGAGTGGACATCCATCCCTGAGGGCTTTCATTTTAGGTAACTCTAAAGTCTACATGAAAAATCGAACCCCTTACTCACAGGATGCCTTTTCATATCCAATGACGGTTCGGATAACACCTCCAATTCCTTGTTTCTCTAGGTCTGACTTTCTTTAACCATATTTCAGGAATTCCAGCTCATAATCCTGGGTTTTAACCTCCTTGCATTTACTCTTAAAGGTAAGCTATATCATTCAGAATTAGCACAATTCCAGAAACCAGCTATAATCAGCATGGAATACTCCCCTCCAGCACATCTCCAACAACTGCTCTCCTTTTTCTCTTTGCTTCATTTAGATTTATTCCTTTCACTTTTCCAACCTTTAGTATTTCACACTCATATGTGTATCCTTGGATGAAGAACTACCATAACATGTTGGTAATCATTCACATATTGATCATAATTACTTAGAGGTTCATTATACTATTCTTTTCACTTTTATGTATAACGGAAAAAGTTAAATTATGAAAGTTGTACAGTAAGTCCCCTACATATGAATGCGTTCTGTTCGAGAGCGCATTCATAAGTCCAATTTGTTCGTAAGTCCAGCAGAGTTAGCCTAGGCACTCAACTAACACAATCAGCTATATAGTACTGTACTTTAATAGGTTTATAATACTTTTCACACAAATAATACATAAAAACAAACACAAAAATAAAGAAGGCATTTTTAATCTTACAGTATAGCACACTGAAAAGTACAGTACAGTACCAGCTACATCACTATTGCTTTACACTTGCTTCTGGACATCCTGGGCTTGAAATAAAGATACTGCACTGCTGTACTCTATACAGTACTGTACAGTAAAGTACACAAAACCACAACCACTTGTAGCACTCACGTGACAATGTATGCCAGACACGTGAACTAACTTACGTGATTGGACATGCAAACGCACATTCACATCTTTGAAAGTTCACAACTTGAAGGTTCGTATGTAGGGGGCTTAATGTATTAAAAATGGCACAATCAGAATATCCTCTTCTCAGACCTTCCACACTGCCCAAAAGTCCCAATTCTCATTTGAAACAACACAAAACTAATATTTTAACTCATAAATAGATGCATAGGGCATTAAGTCATCACCATTATTGATGATAAAAATGTTGGCATTGGGGCTTCCCTGGTGGCACAGTGGTTGGGGGTCCGCCTGCCGATGCAGGGGACATGGGTTCGTGCCCTGGTCCGGAAGGATCCCACGTGCCGCGGAGCAGCTGGGCCCGTGAGCCATGGCCGCAGGGCCTGCGCGCCCGGAGCCTGTGCTCCGCGGTGGGAGAGGCCACAGCGGTGAGGGGCCCGCGTACCGCAAAAAAAAAAAAAAAAAAAGAAAGAAAGTTGGCATCTTACATGACAGCATAAATTGGATTATCAGCTTAACTCGTGTCATTTAGCAAGTTTGTTAGAAATTGAAAGGGAGAATCAAATTTTGAAAGTGATAGCAGAGAACTTTAAAATTCTACTACTACTATTACGAATAATAATAATAGTAAAACTTCCACTTAAACCAGGTAATATGAAGTTTAGAAGTATACATTCTAGCCACATTGCCAATTGCTTTAGGGCCAGTTGTGTTACCACACATAAATTTGGTTAATTCCAAGTAAGAAAACTGGGGAGACCTCATGTGTCATTCGGTCAAACCCACTGATTAAGAACCCGGGGTCCAGCAGACTGATGGTGGTGAGGTTTTCCCAAGGTGAACACTCAGTTACTGAGCCAGGGCTCCTGAATCCCAGTGTAATACTCTGTTTTCTATTCCACATTAAATTTTAAATTCCACATTAAGTTCCGTGTGCATCTTATTTCAGAGTTCTTGTATAAACTGATTAAAGAAGTTTCACTTTTTCCTACATTAATTATATAGCTTATGCTTAATCCTATATCTGAAAACTATTTTCTCTATGTTATGTGTCTTTTCTTGATATTGTATTCCTTAAACTTATATTTGTTTACGGTTACGAGGTTCATTGTTGACTGAGGTTAACAGTAGAATATGTGAACTTAAAGTCTGAACCTGCCTCCTTCTAGCTGTGTGGACTTGAACAAATCACCTGTGTACTTTAAAGCTCAGTTTGTTAATTTATAAAATGAATATATCTCTACTTAAATTAGAGAACTAGAAACATTTGTATGATAAATTAAAAAGGCAAGCACAGTTCCTAGCTACTATTAGATAACCTCCAAAATACATAACTTTTATTATTGGCATTAATAATAAATTAATGAAAGCAGATATTACGACTTTTTTTTGCATCCCTATGGTACTATATAAAAATAGTATTTAATTTTTATCAAGAACAAAAATAAAAGATAAATATAGAAAGGAAGTAGAATTAAACTGCTAGATATACTATTGTGTGTACCTCTATGAGCACACATGAAACCAGACCACTGTGAAAAGGATGGAACATTTCAATTGAGTAGATGCTTGTGCATGAAATAACTTACTATAGAGAATGTTAGCCATTTAATGATAAACAGAATTATCTCGAGCAATTCTTCTAACTAAAGACTTTCTGAAATGTACTTACGTGCTTAATATTTGTTTACCCAACATAAAATAGTGGAATAGTTGATTGTGTGTCATCTAAAGGTCCCAATGGCCCATACAAACTGACTTCACGACCAACGTGATTAAGTAAAATTAGCCTTAGAAAGAAATGCACACCATCCCCCAACACACACACACACACACACACACACACACACACACACACACAAGCAGAAATCATGACTCAGGCAAAGCAAGTTGAATTAAAAGCTTAATGTGTAGTGTAAAATGTGACTTTATTATTATGGTTTGCTGCAAGACCTTTTTTTGAAACAGTTACAATCAATGACACAAAAATGATTACATTTTCTCAACATCACCTAAAAATTCTAGTCAAATTCATATAGTCAGATATGAGTCAAAGGAAATCTTCCCTTATTATTATCTATCTTTCCCATAATATGTCTTTCCTTAAGACATAGATGTGCTTTTATTGGTTTATAAACATTATTAAATGTTAGTTTAAGGACAACACAAGAAACTCACCTAAGACATTTTCTCTACTCTGATGTATCCTACCCAACACTGAACATGGAAAACCTGGATTCTGGCCAGAGCTAAGTACTGACTTTGAATTGGGAAGAAGTGCAGAAAAGCTGTTAGTGTCTCAACTTACTCATCTATAACACAAAATTAATGTCCACTCTACCTCTGAAACAAGGTTTTTCAAAGAAATGCAAATAAGTAACATATGTTGAAACATCCTAGAAAAGTAGAAAAGTAAATGTAAACATGAATTATTATAAACATATTAGGTGAAATTCCTCTCACTGACATCTCCCGTTCTAAGGAAAATAACACAGCTGGTAACCATCAGAGCAACTTCAAATTCTTCTGTTTTAAAATCATAATCTAATAATATGACTCTGCTAAAGGAGATCAACGTATAACAAGTACAGTAAAGTAATAGTATTAATATTCTAAGTATATACTAATCTGAGTTGATTGACTTTTTTCACCATTAATTTTAAACACACACACACAGGCACACACAGAATATTACAGATACTCTTACATACTATGCTAATTCCTATGCCTCTGCCATAATACTTCCTTGCTGTCAGTGATGTACTCTTTCTTCTCCTAGGCTCATCTGACCTCTACACTGAGACTGAACTCCATCTTTTCCATAAAGATGACTGCAGTTATTCTTAGCTCAAACTGATCTCCAATGTCTTTTTTTGTCTTTTCTTCAGTAATAACCCAGGAGTTTATCACCGAATTGTTGTCTGATTATTTCAGGTATGTTATTTTCATCTAGTTTCTAAATTCCCTGGGTACCATAATCACATTTTATTCCTTTTAAACATGTCAGTGGTATATGTATATATTAGTCATAACTATTATCACATATAAGAGAAAACAGTATCAAATAAAGGAGAGGCAAGGAGAATAAAAGAGTTCCAAAAGCAAAATGTGCTGCTGTGTGTCCTCCATCATAGTGGGGAGAGAAGTGTGGAACAGATGTGTTTTGGCTTCTGGGGAAAAGGTTAATCAAACCTCATCATGGTCTGAATAGAGTATTTCTTGAAACTCTCAGATTACCTCTACTTCCTACCCCAGTCACGGCCTTTTGATGACTAACTTTACTTCTTCAAACTCTGTATACCAAAAAAAGGTACTGTGAACAATAAGGAACGTATTCATAATTTTCCTGAGCAAAAGAACTGTGTTCAGTCATCTTTATAAACTTTATATCTAGACGAATGTTTGGCTATGCTCAATATCTTGAAGGAATATTAGATGAATAAACTGATGGAAAAATAGATGCCAATGTCAAAGTATCTATTAATCTTTATTTGTGTTGACAAACCCAGTTCCTGGGCCAACAAAACCGGCACCAACCATGATTGTGTGGAATGCACTGTAAGTACAGTCTGTTTTACTGCAAACCTTTTAAATGTCAATGAATCCTACCTGGAATATACAAAACTCTGTGCGGGGCATGTGATTGGAATTCAATAATGCTTGCTGACGAATCTAAGCATAACTGTTTCATACCACTCATGCAGACATTTTCTCCTTTTAAAAATCAAAATATAGTTTTCTACTTTAACAAGTCGGTTGTGGGTTTCCCTGGTGGTGCAGTGGTTAAGAATCTGCCTGCCAATGCAGGGGACGCGGGTTCGAGCCCTGGTCTGGGAAGATCCCACATGCCACAGAGCAACTAAGCCCATGCGCCACTACTGAGCCTGCGCTCTAGAGCCCGTGAGCTATAACTACTGAGCCCATGTGCCACAACCACTGAAGCCTGTGCGCCTAGATCCTGTGCTCCGCAACAAGAGAAGACACCGCAATGAGAAGCCCGCGCACCACAACAAAAAGTAGCCCCCGCTCAGCACAACTAGAGAAAGCCCATGTGCAGCAATGAAGACACAATGCAGACAAAAAAAAATAAATTAAAACAAATAAATTTATTAAAAAAAAAGTAGGTTGTAACATAAAAGTTTAGCTCTCATAATCTAAAATTTGGTTTATATTTCCAACTCCCTTTAAATACTCTTAAGTAATCATTGTATTTCTAAAACAGAAATATTATTTTCCGAAATTTTTCCCCCAAAATATTAACACTGGATTTTATGAGTAAATCCTTTTCCCTACTCCCTCTTTGCATTTAGTATAAATACAGTCATTTTAACATAAGCTGGAATCTTAAAAATATTTTCTTAAAAAACTATTTAGATTTAAATTTCAAACAAAACTATGAATATTTGCAGTGGTATGTAAGGTTACCATAGTTTGATTTTTTTTATACTAAATATTTCTATTTTGATTTCAAGTGCTTTTAATATAGATTATTTTAAACTTTGGTTAAAATATATGGAACATGTAAATCATTTAGCAATAAAGAGAACATTTTTGGTAATCTGCAGAAAGGTAAATATGCTTTAATGATATACTTCTGTAAGCACTTCTTTAGTTTTGGCAGGAAATGATCTACTCTTGATAGTAAGATACTCTGACATACATTACTTTAAAAAAGAGGATCAGCAATGATAACAATTAATTATATTTTTAACCTAATTTTCAATTCTTTGAGCTGTGAGTCAGGAAATACAGATGCCATAATTTCAATAACCTTCTATGTATTTACATTACTGGGAGGGGAAAATGAAACAGTAAACTACAGGGAATACTCTGCCTCAACAAAAAAGGAGTAAGAGTGCTATTATAAGAATCTGTGCCTCTTAAGATAGGCCAGCACTGCTCTGAGAACATTTTTATTTTAAGGAGAATTTAGTAGATTTTTACATGTTATAAAAATAACAACATAAACAAAAAGATTAAAAATTTAAAACATTAAATCAATCATAGAAAATTATTTAATGTTAGCATATTTAATTCTGATATAACTTTTGTTGCACCTACAAGTGTGTGATACAATTGGGAATGTACTATGCATATTATTCTGTATTCTACCCTTTCCACTTAATATTTTATTCCAAGCATGTTCTAATGTCATTATTTTTTTCAAAAGATCAGTTTCAATGGCTGTCTAATATTCCATTAAATGGATGTAAAATAATTTATCTAACCACATACTTACTTTTACACATTTACTCTCTACTCAATATTTTATCCTCATAAATTATGTTTCAATAAAAATATAAATTACTCTCAAAACCTCATAGTCATGAATTCAATTCTACTTTTTTAAACTATCAGCTTGGTTGATGTTTATAAAAAATTAAGGAAAAAATTAAAAATAAGTTAAAAAACATTAAAAATAAGTTAAAAATTAAAAATAAGTTAAAATTCTGACCCAGAGCTTGGAGTGATAATGCTGTCAGAAGTGTAGCTCCTTGCACACAAAGAAATCCAACAGTTTCTGCAACACAACCAAACTGAACTGATGGACAGAAGCCTTTGCATGATAAAGCAGTGCCAAACCAAAAAATAACAAACTAGATTCATTTGTCCCATTTCCCTAATTATGAGTAAATATTATTGATATTATTTCAGTAATTTGTTTTATTTTTCATGAAGATTACAACAATGGCTTTTCACTTTCTATTCAATATCCTGGATATAATTCATCAGGATGAGGCTCCTGGGGCATTTATAAAGGATTATCCGGTGCCCAGAGCATCTCTAAAAGCTGTTGTCAGGATAACATTCTAATAACCATTCTAAGATCTATTTGGCTCCAGATTTTTGCTTTTTATTTATGTTTTCTTAACTTTTATTTTTTGCCTTTGCCTTTTTATCTTTACTTTTTGAACATTTTTGCTTATTTAATTTTCACTGTGCTTTTGCCTATAGGAACTATTATCCCCACTTTAGATGAAGAAACCAAGCCTCAGAAGACTTTAAAAAATTGCTGCAAGACTCTGGTTTGTCTCTGTTTAAGGACTTTTCCTATTTCAATATGTCATACTGTAACACATCATTTGAAAGATAACAGGTTTAAATATCTATTTTTGAATATCACATGGTAGATGAGTTCAGTTGTCTCCAACATTGTCCGATAAAATTAAGATTATATCCAAGGGGGAGAACCTTCAAGATGGTGGAGGAGTAGGAAGTGAAGATCACCTTCCTCCCCACAAATACATCAAAAATACATCTACTATCACAAAGAAAGAAAACAACAGGCCAATATCACTGATGAACACAGATGCAAAAATCCTCAAGAAAATACTAGCAAACAGAATCCAATAGCACACTAAAAGGATCATACACCATGATCAAGTGGGGTTTACCCCAGGAATGAAAGGATTCTTCAATATATGCAAATCAATCAATGTGATACACCATATTAACAAATTGAAGGAGAAAAACCATATGATCATCTCAATACATGCAGAGACAGTCTTCAACAAAATTCACACCCATTTATGATAAAAACCCTCCAGAAAGTAGGCATAGAGGAAACTTACCTCAACATAATAAAGGCCATATATGACAAACCCACAGCCAACATCGTCCTCAATGGTGAAAAACAAACCATTTCCACTAAGATCAGGAACAAGACAAGGTTGCCCACTCTCACCACTCTTATTCAACATAGTTTTGGAAGTTGTAGCCACAGCAGTTGGAGAAGAAAAAGAAATAAAAGGAAACCAAATCGGAAAAGAAGTAAAGCTGTCACTGTTTGCAGATGACATGATACTATACATAGAGAATCCTAAAGATGCTACCAGAAAACTACTAGAGCTAATCAATGAATCTGGTAAAGTAGCAGGATACAAAATTGATGCACAGAAATCTCTGGCATTCCTATACACTAATGATGAAAAATCTGAAAGTGAAATTAAGAAAGCACTCCCATTTACCACTGAAACAAAAAGAATAAAATACCTAGGAATAAACCTACCTAAGGAGACAAAAGACCTGTATGCAGAAAATTATAAGACACTGATGAAAGAAATTAAAGATGATACAAATAGATGGAGAGATATACCGTGTTCTTGGATTGGAAGAATCAACATTGTAAAAATGACTATAATACCCAAAGCAATCTACAGTTTCAATGCAATCCCTATCAAATGATCAATGGCATTTTTCACAGAACTAGAACAAAAAATTTCACAACTTGTATGGAAACACAAAAGACCCCGAATAGCCAAACCAATCTTGAGAAAGAAAATCGGAGCTGGAGGAATCAGGCTCCCTGACTTCAAATGTAAATTGATACAGCCACTATAGAGAACAGTGCGGAGGGTCCTTAAAAAACTAAAAATAGAACTACCATACGACCCAGCAATCCCACTACTGTGCACATACCTGGAGAAAACCATAATTCAAAAAGAGTCATGTACCACAATGTTTACTGCAACACTATTTACAGTAGCCAGGATATGGAAGCAACCTAAATGTCCATCGATAGATGAATGGGTAAAGGAGATGTGGCACATATATACAATGGAATATTACTCAGCCATGAAAAGAAACGAAATTGAGTTATTTGTAGTGAGGTGGGTGGACCTAGAGTCTGTCATACAGAGTGAAGTAAGTCAGAAAGAGAAAAACAAATACTGTATGCTAACACGTATATACAGAATCTAAAAAAAAAAAATAAGTGGTTCTGAAGAACCTAGGGGCAGGACAGGAGTACAGACGCAGACATAGAGAATGGACTTGAGGACATGGGGAGGGGGAAAGGTAAGCTGGGATGAAGTGAGAGAGTGGCATGGATGTATATACACTACCAAATGTAAACTGGATAGCTAGTCGGAAGCAGTCGCATAGCACAGCAGATCAGCTCTGTGCTTTGTGACCACCTAGAGGAGTGGGATAGGGAGAGTGGGAGGGAGACACAAGAGGGAGGGGATATGGGGATATATGTATATGTATAGCTGATTCACTTTGTTATAAAGCAGAAAGTAACACACCATTGTAAAGCAAATATACTCCAATAAAGATGTTAAAAAAAAATTATATCCAGGGCCTCACATGTGATCATTCATCCCAGCTAGACATTTTCCACACACACAAAAAATAACCATGCAACAACTCACATGTGTGATGGACATTGGGAAGGACAAGTCTGTGTAGATCAGAGAAAAATCTATGCACACCCTGAGGAAAAGAACTCAAATGAAACCTCTACTGATTGTGGATCAAGTGGGCCCTCCTTAATATATCAAAGAAATATAATAGTTTATCTCATTATGCTAGCCGAACTACTCTGAGTTTTAATTGGATCCAGACAGTGTGCTAATTGCTGGGGTGACTCAAACATAAATATGACACAAGTCCTATTCCTCAGGGTTTACTGTCTCTTGGAACCGAGCTGCTCTAAGAGTCATGTTGGGAGATTACACCCAGTTGGGAAGTGATGGCCACTGGTCCACAATGCGATAAGTTGAGCTGAGGGTAAGCATTTGATGCTTTCGTAGCAATCTGACAGTGCCACCAGATCCAAATGCATGATAAGTGGCCTAATTTAACTGAGCAGATGAACCCATGGGTGAGCCAGCAACAGACTAACTATACGCAGAAGAACCTCATTACATGATGTTGTGATTCAACCTTAGTCTTTCCAGTATACCCCAGATGTACTTAAAATCCAAAATATATTTTTTGATGAAAAGATAACTGATTTATAATCTACAGAATAAATTTTGAAATTAGCCAGTGGTAAAGAGTTGAAGATAAAGTTTAAAAATACAGTATCACTTTATTCATTTTGTATAAAAGCTTAAAATGAACATCCTGAGATTGTTAAAACTGCTTTAAAATCTCCTTGCATTACCATCATCCTTATTTTGGAGACTGATTTCTTCTCTCCAATAATATTATTAAAACAAAAATAGAGACAGTCTAAACATACATTATCCCCTAAGAGTGGTGCCGTTGTCAATCTAACCTAGATTAGTTAACAAGAAGGAAGCAAGTTCATTTCCTACATTAAAACCTCTGAATATTGATATGCCAGTTCCTGTTCAAAACCTGAGAATTGGCATTTAATGTGAATAATCACTATTTCTCTCAATATTTGTTTAATTCTCATTTAGCAATAACAAAAAGTTATGAATATAATAGCAATCCTATTAGTCGCCTGTATATCCGCTCTCAAAGTAATATATGAAATTCCTCTTTTATTCCAATGTTATGTTGGTACTTATTATATATTTTTGCAATGTAATTTTAAAACAGTTAATTATAATGAGCTAAATTTGGGGGCTGTATTTGTAATATTTACTTATTTTATTTTTCTAATAATTTTATTGTTTTTCAAAAACATTGATTCATGCCAAATAGGAAATACAAACAAAGTATTAAATTTTAAAACAGTGCTCTTTCACAATAGTTTTAGAAGCACTGTCTTAGAGGAGATTAGACATGTTATAATTATAATCAAGGAAGAAATTTCTATATGAGAGAATCAACCTATGGGTTTTAGAGGAAGATGATGCTGGCAGGAAAAAGAACTTTGCACCTGGGAATCAAGTTTCCAGTGGGACAAAATGGGGGCGGTCAGATTGGGGAGAGGGTTCCAGGTAGAGAAAGTAGTGTCGGCAAAGGCACAGAGTCAAAAGAGCTTTTGAGCCTTATGAAGAATATCAAGCAGTTCAATACCCCTGAAACATAATGTTAAGTAGAAAAGTAGGATAGAGGCCAAGCTTGATTCCGAGAGGTCTGGAATTGAAAGGGAGGAGTTTGTAATTTATTCAACTGGCAAAGGGGTTCCTCTGATGGTTTTTGAGAAGTGTGTTTACAGTTTTTAGCTGGGCCTTATAAAGTTGTATTTGGTAGGAGACTGCTGGAGGATTGGAGACCCATGAAACTAAATAAGGAGTTTGGTATTAACATATGTATGCTGCTATATATAAAACAGATAATCAACAAGGACCTACTGTATAGCACAGGGAACTCTACCCAATATTCTGTAATAACCTATATGGGAAAAGAATCTGAAAAAGAATGGATATATGTATATGTATAACTAAATCACTTCGCTGTATACCCAACACAACATTTTAAATCAACTATACTCCAATATAAAAAAAAAATTAAATTAAAAAAAGAAAAAGTAGTTATAAAATCACACAAACATACATATTTATCGAAAAAATTCAGGAAAAAATGAATAAGCAAAAAGAAAAAATATATATCAGGTCAAAATCCAGCCATCTGGAAACACTCACTGGTATACAGTAGAGACAGTGTGAATCACATACTATCAACTCTGTTTTAAAGACACCTTTGTTTACTTTTTATACCATAAACATGTAAATATGCTTATAAATTTTTTTAGTGACTGCATAAGTTACCATTATATGGATGTCCTTGGGGTAGATGACATGACTGCAATATTCAACATGAAAGGATTAGTCACAGTGAGATCTGTACCCATGAGATTGTCAAAGAGGTAGTTAATGCATGTGTTAAAGATGTGGAATGTCATCTCAGAGTGAAACACTGGGAGAAGGTAGGCTTTATACTTCAACATAGTGATTAAAGCAGGCTCCACCTCTTATCAGCTGTGGTTTTGGATAAGTGTTTTGCTTTAGCCTCAGTTTTCTGGGGTTCATCATTATAACTTACATGCTATCTATGAAATATGTCCATAAAGCATCCAGCACAAAGCCTAGCGTAGAAGGCACTCAATTAATATTAGATTTTTCTTTGATGATTGATAGGTCCTCAAATGTACGTGGGGAGATGAATAATGTTAAAGAAGATGGATTTCTGAGTTTCAAGGTGACATAACTACGAAGAAGGTGCTATAAAAATGGAGATTTCAAGGATCTGAGCAGATTTGGTGGAAGGCAGTTGTTACGCTAACCATGAACACGAGCACCCATCCAAGGCTGCACTGACATTCACAGATATATTGTTTGAGAAGCAGCATAATGAATGACATTGCTACACTTCAGCCTACACGTGTCAGGGCCATCTAGATGCCCTCCTTCTCCTTGACCAGTAATGTATTAAATGCTCCTATGGTGACCTCCAAGAACTAAATGAAGCTTCCAAATGAGCTTAGTTTAGACTCCTTCAAGCCACTTATATACTATAGAAACCTGGTGAGACATGTCATGAGAATAAATAAGAAGCTCACATTTTACATTTAGATATAATCTGTGACAATGAAGCCAGGGTTACACATTGTATTTATAGTCCCCACTGTATTATCTGGCTTTGTGAGGAATACGTAAATAGGCCAAGTACCTAGTGATTGCCAGAAAGGTGATCTGGATTGGATAGAGGAAAAAATGAGCACAAATCTATTCCCCTGCTGGAAAAGCAACCCAGTGCACACAACCTACTGACAGTGAGTCAATTCTTTCAGTGGTATTTATAAAGACCACATGGCTCTAAGAGCTTAGATATTGTTTAATTCTGTGTAAAAGTTGTTTTATGTCAAGTTCTTTTATAAATATATTTGATCTTAGGTTTTATTTATAGTATGATAATACACTGCAGCTTTGTCCCAGGATATATTTTCAAAATCAGCTTTACCAATGATTGGTAAAGAAATTATGAAAAAAAATGATTAACTCCAAATAATTTTAGTTTGATATCTTGTGAAGCATTAGAGTAGAATGCGCGCCCTACATATTGAAATGTGGCTTAATTTAGTATGCAGTTCTCTGCTTAAACACCGCTCCAGTCCTTTAATACTTCGATATCAAAGTGTCAGTTACACACAGAAGTAAATGCCTCTTTAAATAGTTCAAGCTAACCTGAGAAGGGGGACGAGACCCATGATTTTTTTCTTGCTTCCCAAAGTCAAAAACTGCACAAATTTCTATAGTTTGGTCAAAATCATGATGAATAAAATGGAATATTATTCAGCATTTCAAATCTAATGACTCAAAGTTTTTTGGTCATCTCCTTCAATAGAAAATACTTGCTAGCAAGTAAAAAGATGACTTATAAAATTACAGTGGCACATTAGGAGAATGATTTGTGGGAGATTCACGTATTAGAGCAAGGCTAGGTAATTCCATACCTTTTTTTAAATTTAGTAATAGTACTCATCTGAAATAAATCATAGTGTACCTCTGAAATAATCATAGTGCAAAGGCAACAATAAGGCAAGACCCAAACTTATAAACAATCCAAAATGAAAATATACAAATAGATTAATAAAACTGCTATCTTGTTTCCTCTATTTGTAACATCATCACCATGATAATACTTACCTTGCAACCAATTTGAACTGAAACCTGAGTTTACAGAAAAAATAAAACTGAACTTGTTAAATGATTTCATTCATTTATTCAAAAAAACCAAATCTTAAGTGCTTGCTGCTCTCCAGAAACTGTATCAGTGCTAGGTAAACAAGTATGATTTGCCTCCTGCCCTCATGAATTAAGTTACATTCTTTTTATAGCTTCCATAAATAAACATTTAATTTGCAGGCATAAATGTATTTAATTAGGATATTACAGAAGAAAGGATGGACTGTAAGTGAGACGTTATTCACCAGACACAAAGGCAAAGCTCTTCTTAGCTATCATACATGTAACCTACTCTAGGCCTTGAAAACAAGCAAAGATATTATGTCTAAATAAAATGAAGGACAAAGATTAACAGCTATCTAACCATGGTGATTAGTATGGTCAGGCAAATTGTAATATTCCAGAAATGAAAATCTGACTTCCTTTTCACCAACACATTTCTTATAACTGGATTACCCAATAACTCCCCCTACCACCTCCCACAAACACAAGCCAAAGTCCATGGAGCCACTCAGTGGTTTTGATTGATTGATTGATTGACTGATTGTATTTGTAATTTAAATTCTTTTTAAAACTTTTTGAAAATAGCAAAATCAGAAATAACCTAAGGAAAGCTGAGGTGATTTGTTTGCCAAGCCACAAAAAGCAAAAATGCAATGTGTTCCCATGCCCCTTCTGTCATTTCAACTTTGTAGAGTCAACTTTGTAGACTCTCAGACTGGAGAGTCTCCCTAGTTTGTGGCATTTAAACTTAAAAAGAAAAGCCACAAAGAGAGAGAAGAAAATTAATCTGATTGCCAAATCTGAATCACTTATATGTACGCTCCCAAAATCTATACTTCTACACCAAGGAGAATTACCCAGAGAAATGCTAGAGATGTAATACGTGTTTGCAGTCACATAACTAATGATTCATGAGGGAAGAGCAGATACAGAGCAGTCAATCTAATGTTTGGGGGATAATTTTATTGATGAACTACCTTAGGAATTAGTTTTCTCTCACGTGAGCCAAGGTATAAATTTCTGATTAAATGGTATCTGTAATCATTGAAGCATAATGTCAATTAAAATAACCACCGGTGGTCAACCAGTGGTCAAAAAAACCACTATTTAATTTTAATTATACAGAACTTGAAATAAATATAACATATAAGAATGTACACACATACCATTGATCCATCGAGTTTCTGGATCATGAAGCACAAATTCTTTCCTGAAGAGGTCTTCTAAAGACAATCTGGTTTCTGATGAATTTGTGAGTTCATCTAAAATGAAGTAAATTTTAGGTTAGACACATTCTCCAAAGAAGACATACCGATGGCCAAGAGGCATATGAAAAGATGTTCAACATCGCTAATTATTAGAGAAATACAAATTAAGACTACAGTGAGATATCACCTCACACCAGTCAAAATGGCTATCATCAAAAAATCCACAAACAATAAATGCTGGAGATTGTGTGGAGATAAGGGAACCCTCCTACACTGTTGGTGGGAATGTAAATTGGTACAGCCACTATGGAGAACAGTAAGGAGGTTCCTTAAAAAACTAAAAATAGAGCTACCATATGACTCTGCAATCCCACTCTTGGGCATATATCCGGAGAAGAACATAGTCCGAAAGAATACATGCAGCCCAATGTTCATTGCAGCACTGTTTACAATAGCAACCTAAATGTCCATCGATAGAAGAACAGATAAAGGAGATGTGGTACATATATATAATGGAATATTACTCAGCCATTAAAAAGAATGAAATAATGCCATTTGCAGCAACATGGAAGGACCTAGAGATTGTCATACTGAGTGAAGTCAGACAGAGAAAGAGAAATATCGTATGATATCCCTTATATGTGGAATCTAAAAAGAAATGATACAAATGAATTTATTTACAAAACAGACTTAGAGAATGAACTTCTGGTTACCAGGAGGGAAGGATGGGGGGAAGGGATAATTAGGGAGTTTGGGATTGACACGTACACAATGCTGTATTTTAAATGGATAACCAAGAAGGACCTACTGTATAGCACAGGGAAGTCTGCCCAATTTTATGTGGCAGCCTGGATGGGAGCAGAGTTTGTGGGAGAATGGATACATGTATAGGTATGGCTGAGTCCCTCTAGTGTGCACCTGAAACTATCATCAACATTGTTAATTGGCTATACTCCAACATAAAATAAAATGTCTTAAAAAAAACTAATGAATTACACTATCTGGACTACTTTGCTTTAAAAATATGTTAACTAGATGACAATATAAAGTGGAAATGTTAATGGTTTTTGGCATTAGAAGTTTGTCTGTTCCATGACACTTTTCAACCCATTAAATTATTTTCAATATTAAAATTGTCTTCAGCTACCACAAATTTAAGAGATCAATCCTTTGTTATGTAGTGATATATAATATGAAAGCAGTTAATAATTTCTATTGTGCATTGTGCCCCAAAGCACACATTTTCACTGTTTAACCATAATCCAGCCCAATACTTTCCAAAATCACTTCAACATATTCTCTCTAATGATAAATTTACAGTTTTGTTGTAAACACCAAAGAAGAAGAGGTAAAGGTTCCAAACAAATGTGATCAATAAAACTTCCCAACTTGAAAGGAAGTTCACCAAATAAACAGAATAAATACCAAAATTCCACAAATAAACCCAACAAATACTAAGTGGACTTAGGAGTTAAATGTAAAAACTCAATATAATGCCAGAATATGAATGAAAAGCACATGTTTATATTAGTCCCTGACACATAAACTAGGTGTACTTCCTTTTTAAATCCCAAAATCTAAGAAATGGAAGGACAACACAGTTTAGATACCAAAATTAAGCATAGCAAACATACTTTTAGACAAAAGAGGCTACAGACAAGTTTGTGATATTTCATTTTCTTTGCAAAATAATATGATTGTTTATTTACTGTATAAAATCATCTTTGTGACCTTTCAGCTGTGACCTTAACTCTGGTTGAAAATAAAATGTCAACAATATATGCTAACCTCATTAGATATTGTTTTTTAAAAGTTCAGTACTTATTGTAGCAAGAGGTTTGTTTCTTCCAGCTGAAAAGCTGGGGCAAAGAATCAATAACTTCAAATGCAGTTTCTTTCAACATGAATCAGCCATGTAGTTAACCCACAAAATAACTGTTCAGAAACAACTGAAAAAAATATAACAGATGGAACTAGTGAGAACTGTTTGACCCAAGCCTAGTATGAGACGTGATTATATATAGATTTGCAAAACAAAATGCTCCATTTGACAGTCTGACACAACAAAATTTATATTTACCTTATTCATTCAACAAATACTAGGGCTCTTAATTTTCAAGGTGTTAAGTGAAGTATTGTGAGGTGCAGGAGACATATCTATGTCCTGCCCCGAGGGGTTCACACAAAGCAATAAAGAATACGATGGATGTCAGTATGAGGATACAGAGTACTGTATGAGCTCAGACAAAGGAAGGAAAATATCTTGCAAAAACAATCAGAAAAGGCTTCAGTGAAAAATATAATGAAAAATATAATGACCAAATATCATGCATTGCTGGTGGGAATGAAAAATGGTACAGATACTTGGAAGACAGGTTAGCGGTTTCTTACAAAGCTAAACATGTAATCTAACAATTGTGCTCCCTGGTATTTACCCAAATGAGCTGAAAACTTACAGCCACACAAAAATCTGCACATGGATGTTTATAGTAGCTTTATATATAACTGCCAAAATTTGGAAGCAACCAAGATGTCTGTCCTTCAGTAGGTGAATGGATAAACTGTGGTCCAGATATTGTGATACTATGAAGTGATAAAAAGAAACGAGCTATCAACCATGAAAAGACATGGAGGAACCTTAAATTATTAAGTGAAAGAAGCCAGTGTGAAAAGACTCCATACTGTATGCTTCCAACTATGTAACATGCTGGAAAATGTAAACAATGGAGACTCTAAAGATACTAGTAGTTAGAATGGTAGATACATGTCATTAAACTTTTGTCCAAATCCATAGGATGTACAACAGCAAGAGTGAACCCTAAAGTAAAATATGAACTTTGGGTGATAATGATGTGTCAATGTAGGTTCATCAGTTATAGTAAACGTATCACATGTGGGATGTTGACAATGGGGGAGGTTTTACCCATGTGAAGGTAAGGGTAAATGGAATCCCTGTACTTTCTGTTCAATTTTTCTGTGAACATAAAATTTCTCTTGAAAATAAAATCTATTCATTTTTATTTTTAAAAGTTAAATGACCTGGGCCTTACAGGTTTCAAAAGACAGAGAAAGGGAACGGCATGGACAAGTAAAGGGATGAGAGCATTTTAGAAAAAAGAATGACTGCTTTTTGTTTGACACAGCAAAAAAGCTTTGATGCTAGAATTAATTTTCTGTCATAGGAGTTTGGGATTTTAATCAGATGAGCTAACTTTATCAGGATTTCAGAAATATATTTATTCTATGAGATATCTCAATAAGACCAGATTTGGGTATAGACAAGTTTCACAATTTAAAGTTTCCTGAGATTATATAAATGCACCCTAATTTGTCCAATACAATCCCTTTAATTCTTAGATGATTACATTTTACCATCTCTCTTTGATATGCATTTATTTAGTTGATCCAATGAAATTTATATAGGTAAAGGTAGGAGGTAGGAGTCTAACTTTCAGTGGAAAGTAGATTATGATAGCACAATCTATTAAATAAATGATCCTTATCAACTGAATTGAAAAATTTACTATATTTTTGCTCCTAGGTAAATTCCACATATTTTGTTTACTGTATTTTTTGGGCATATGTAAAACAAACAAACAAAAAAACACCGTGTAAGGCAAATGCAGCATACCATACAATCTTTTTTTCAAATACTTTTTTCAAATATTATTTTGGCAATTCTCAAACGTCTGTTCTTTCATATGAGCTTAAAAATCATATTAAAATCCACCAGAATGGGAATCTTATTAAAATAGCCTTATACATACACAGTGAATTTGAAAACTTTAAACTTTAGGTACATTAATTGTGTTTCATCTTCTATTTTTCATATAGATCCTTCACATTTCCTACTATATTTACTAGTAAGTATATGTGGTTTGTTATTGTGAACAGAATATTTCCCATTGTTATTCTAAATGAATTAATACACACACACAGAGTTAATAATTATATTATTCACCATATCACATTTTCTTTAAAATGCCAATGGAAATTAAATCTTTTATTTTTCTACATATTCAATTCTATCATCTGAAAATACATTTTCTCTTTTTCTAAAGTTTAAATTTATATGTATATATATTTATATGTATATCTGTGCATGTATATATATGCATTTATACGTATATATGTGTGTATATATACATTTATATGTGTATATATACACACACACATAATATATATATAAAATTTTCAGGTATTGCAGATTCACATGCAGTTGTAAGAAATAATACAGAAAGACAAATCCTTTATACACTTCCTCCAGTTTCCATCAATAACATATGATATCTTGCATAAACAATATCTCAAAAAGAAATTGACATTGATACCCTCCACCAACTTTATTCAGACTTCACCAGTTCTGCATGTATTCAGTTGTGTACATGTGAGTATATGTGGCTGTCTTTAGTTCTATGCAATTATATCAAATATGATGAGTACCAGTAAGGCAGAGAACAGTTCCATCACCAGAATCTCCTGTGTTGCCCTTTTATTGCCATAACCTCCCTCTGCAACCTTTGGCAACCACTGATCTATTTTCCATCTTTATGATTTTGTAATTTCAAGAGTGCTATGTAAATGGAATCATGCATTATGTAATATTTTGAGATTGGCAGAGATCCATCTTAGTTGTTGAGTGTATCAATCCTCCGTTCCTTTTTGTTGCTTGGTACTATTCCAGGGCATGAATGTATCAGTTTGTTAAACTATCCATCTGTTGAAGGAAATCTGGGTTATCATTTGTAGCTTGGGGTTATTATGAATAAAGCTGCTATGAACATTAATTATAGGTTTTTATGTGAACATAAATGTTCCTTTCTTTGGGATAAATGCCAAAATATGCAATTGCTGGGTCACACGGTGCACATTTAGTTTTGTAAGAAAAAATCGGATGCTTTTCTAGAGTAGTTGTACCATTTTACATTCTCACCAGCAATGTAGAAATGACCTAGTTTTTCTGTGTTCTTGCAAGAATTTGGTGGTTTTTTTAAAAAAAAATAAGTCATTCTGATATGTGTGTATGCCGTTGTGGTTTTAATTTGCATTACCCTAATAGCTAATGAACATCTGTTAATGTGCTTATTTGCGATGTTTATATCCTCTTAAGTGAAATGTCTGTTCATGTCATTTGCCCATTTTCTAATTGGATTGTTTTGTTTCTGTGACTGTTGAGTTTAGAGTTTTTTATTCTAGATGTAAATCATTTGTTGATATGCCAACTTCGGATTTCCTCCAGCCCTCTACCTTGTCTTTTCATCCTTTTAAAAATCTGCAGAGGAAAAGTTTTTTAATTTTGATGAGATCCACTTTATCATTTTTTTCTTTTATAAATCACACTTTTATTGTCAAGACTAAGAATGCTTCAACTAATCCTGAAGATTTTCTCCTATCTTTTTTCCTAAAAGGATAATAGTTTTATATTTTACATATAAGTCCCAGAATCATCTTGAGTTACTTTTTGTCTATCATGTGAGGATTAATTAGAGGTTCATATTTTATTTTTGTTTTTTTGCATATTGGATGACCAATTGCTCCAGCACCATTAAAAAGCATTTATTTCATCTTAGTGAATTATTTCATTAGCTCGAATGTCAAAACAATGTTGAATAATAATGATGAAATAACAATCCTGCTGTCTTCTTTTATTATGGCAGCATCTTTAATATTTCATTATTTAATAAGATGTTTTTTCTTGAATTTTGGAAAGGAATCTGTATCATGCTTAAGTAATTTGTTTTTATTCCTATTTCACTTCGAATTTTTATCTGAAATTATAACTATGTCATGATACACTTCCAGCCTTTTATATAAACATAATTTTCTCCTTTAATGTGTTGATATAAAAGTTTTATAAATGAAATTTCCTATTTCCAACCAACCTCTCTTTCTATAATAAAATCCAACTGGTCATGGCAAACTATTATTATTTTTCTACTGCTAGATCAATATGTTAAATGTTTATTTAAATGTTCAGATTTTTTTAATGAATTAAACTAATGGTCCATTATTATTTTTCATTTTGTATTATACTGATCAGTTAACATTTTAATAATTTTAGTAAATATTCTGAACTCCATTTATTTTCTATAATCTGAAATAATTCAATAATTTTAATAGTCAGGATTTTTTTAACTCCAATTGCCCTTAGAATTTATTATAAAATCAACTCATCAAAGTAATTCAAACTATTGTGATTAAATTTTAAAGTTAAACAATAATCAGATAAAACTTAAGGTTTAATTTATTTGTCTTCATTCATTACTGAATGAACTGTATATACTTCATTACTTCATTCCTCTTTCTGGTTTTTTTTTTTCCTTATTTCTTTGTCCATTTCTTTAAATTTTTCTTAGCTGCTAGGCACTATCCCTGAGGTCTCTTGAATTTTTCAGTCCTAGAAAAGAGACTTCTTCCTCTACATATGATGAATAATTAAGCTTCTGTTTTAATAGCCTTGGAGGCTGGTTTTTTTTATCCCCTAGCTCCTTTTATCTCCACATCTCATCATAGTCTTTTGGGGTGTTCATCCTTTGTAATCAATCATCCCTTTTCCAAATGCCCCTCCCCAAGCCCTATTGGGATATCCATTTGGAGGGGAAACTTAGGCTCAGCAAACCTAAAGATTTTGACAAAGTTCACATGGTTAGTAAGAGGCAGGACTGAAATTGGAACCTACATCTCTCTGACATATTAAGCTCTACTGTCTCTCAAAATAAGTTTTCTTTTCTTGTTCTCTATAATATTGTGTTAATTAGTTTTTTTTTAAATGTACAATTTTATAAATGATATTTTAAGAATATTCTTATTTCCTTTTAGCCACAATAATCCTCCTCCTAATTGAAATTCAACTCCTCCTGTACCCTCTCCAGACTTTATTACCATCCCATTCTGCTCCAACCTGCTCATGAAGGTACCGTTGCCACAGTCCTTCTATTTTCTCACATAGAGCAGTGTCACAGCATTCATGAAAAAGTGGAGCTTTTTGTTTGTTTTCTTCAAGAAATTGTCTATAAAATGTCAGCCTGAAACTCCAAATTTACCCTCTGCTCATTGTTGCACTCTATTTAGTATTAACATTAGTAGCATCACCTATCACACCTCACCAGCGAACATTTATAACCCAGCTGCAACCTGATTTCTCAGGAACTTAATTTATGTTAGAACCATCTGAAGAAATCTTATATTTCATGCATTTTAATAATTTTCTCTCCATTTTGACTCTACAGCCACACTTAGCAAACAGAGAATCCTGGGCACCATTTCTTCATCCCAATCACTCACATCGAACACTGAGAAGGTAGCTTAAGAAGGAAATTGGTATTAGATTGTAAATAATTTTAAGAGATGATTCCTCATGTAAAGCTCCTTTCTTACAAATCTTCAGAGGAAGAAATTCTGAAATCAACACCTATTCCTAGTATCAACAAAATATTACTTTTGTCAAAAGTAATTAATTTTGTCAAAAGCTTTTTAAAAGTAATTAATTTTGTCAAAATATTAATTTTGTCAAAAGCTTTCTCTGTATCTGAGATGATCATATGGTTTTCATTCTTCAATTTGTTAATATGGTGTATCACATTGATTCATTTGCATATATTGAAGAATCCTTGCATCCATGGGATAAATCCCACTTGATCATGGTGTATGATCCTTTTAATGTGTTGTTGGATTCTGTTTGCTAGTATTTTATTGAGGATTTTTGCATCTATATTCACCAGTGATATTGGGCTGTAATTTTCTTTTTTTGTAGTATGTTTGTCTGGTTTTGGTATCAGGGTGATGATGGCCTCATAGAATGAGTTTGGGAGTGTTCCTTCCGCTACAATCTTTTGGAAGAGTTTGAGAAGGATGGGTGTTAGCTCTTCTCTAAATGTTTGATAGAATTCACCTGTGAAGACATCTGGTCCTGGACTTTTGTGTGTGGGAAGATTTTTAATCACAGCTTCAATTTCATTACTTGTGATTGGTCTGTTCATATTTTTTATTTCTTCCTGGTTCTGTCTTGGAAGGTTACACCTTTCTAAGAATTTGTCCATTTCTTCCAGGTTGTCCATTTTATTGGCATAGAGTTGCTTGTAGTAGTCTCTCAGGATGCTTTGTATTTCTGTGGTGTCTGTTGTAACTTCTCCGTTTTCATTTCTAATTTTATTGATTTGAGTCCTCTCCCTCTTTTTCTTGATGAGTCTGGCTAACGGGTTATCAATTTTGTTTACCTTCTCAAAGAACCAGCTTTTAGTTTTATTGATCTTTGCTATTGTTTTCTTTGTTTCTATTTCATTTATTTCTGCTCTGATCTTTATGATTCCTTTCCTTCTACTAACTTTGGGTTTTGTTTGTTCTTCTTTCTCTAGTTTTTTAGGTGGAAGGTTAGATTGTTTATTTGAGATTTTCATTATTTCTTGAGGTAGACTTGTATTGCTATAAATTTCCCTCTTAGAACTGCTTTTGCTGCATCCCATAGGTTTTGGATCGTTGTGTTTTCATTGTAATTTGTCTCTAGGTACTTTCTGATTTCCTCTTTGATTTCCTCAGTGATCTCTTGGTTATTTAGTAATGTGTTGTTTAGCCTCCATGTGTTTGTGTTTTTTAAGTTTTTTTTTCCCTGTAATTGACTTCTAATCTCATAGTGTTGTGGTCAGAAAAGATGCTTGATATGATTTCAATTTTCTTAAATTTACTGAGGCATGATTTGTGACCCAAGATGTGATCTATCCTGGAGAATGTTCTGTGTGCACTTGAGAAGAAAGTGTAATCTGCTGTTTTTGGATGGAATGTCCTATAAATATCAACTAAATCTATCTGGTCTATTGTGTCATTTAAAGCTTGTGTTTCCTTATTAATCTTCTCTTGGGATGGTCTGTCCATTGGTGTAAGTGAGGTGTTAAAGTCCCCCACTATTATTGTGTTACTGTTGACTTCCTCTCTTATAGCTGTTAGCCACTGCCTTATGTATTGAGGTGCTCCTATGTTGGGTGCATATATATTTATAATTGTTATATCTTCTTCTTGGGTTGATCCCCTGATAATCATGTAGTGTCCTTCCTTGTGTCTTGTAACATTTCTTATTTTAAAGTCTATCTTATCTGATATGAGTATTGCTACTCCAGCTTTCTTTTGATTTTCATTTGCATGGAATATCTTTTTCCATCCCCTCACTTTCAGTCTGTATGTGCCCCTAGTTCTGAAGTGGATCTCTTGTAGACAGCATATATATGGGTCTTGTTTTTGTATCCATTCAGTGAGCCTGTGTCTTTTGGTGGGAGCATTTAAGCCATTCGCGTTTAAGGTAATTATCTATATGTATGTTCCTATTAACATTTTCTTAATTGTTATGGGTTTGTTTTTGTAGGTCCTTTCCTTCTCTTGTGTTTCCCACTTAGAGAAGTTCCTTTAGCATTTGTTGTAGAGCTGGTTTGGTGGTGCTGAATTCTCTTAGCTTTTGCTTGTCTGTAAAGCTTTTGATTTCTCCAACGAATCTGAATGAGATCCTTGCCAGGTAGAGTAATCTTGGTTGTAGGTTCTTCCCTTTCATCACTTTAAATATATCATGCCACTCCCTTCTGGCTTGTAGAGTTTCTGCTGAGAAATCAGCTGTTAAACTCATGGGAGTTCCCTTGTATGTTATTTGTCATTTTTCTGTTGCACTCAATAATTTTTCTTTGTCTTTAATTTTTGTAAGTTTGATTACTATGTGTCCCGGTGTGTTTCTCCTTGGGTTTATCCTGCCTGGAACTCTCTGCACTTCCTGGACTTGGGTGGCTATTTCCTTTCCCATGTTAGGGAAGTTTTCGACTATAATCTCTTCAAATATTTTCTGAGGTCCTTTCTCTCTCTCTTCTCCTTCTGGGACCCCTATAATGCGAATGTTGGTGCATTTAATGTTGTCCCAGAGGTCTCTTAGGCTGTCTTCATTTCTTTTCATTCTTTTTTCTTTATTCTATTCTGCGGCAGTGAATTCCACCATCCTGTCTTCCAGGTCACTCATCCGTTCTTCTGCCTCAGTTATTCTGCTATTGATTCCTTCTAGTGTATTTTTCATTTCCGTTATTGTATTGTTCATCTCTATTTGTTTGTTCTTTAATTCTTCTAGGTGTTTGTTTCTTAATTCTTCTAGGGCTTTGTTAAACATATCTTGCATCTTCTCGATCTTTGCCTCCATTCTTTTTCTGAGGTCCTGGATCTTCTTCACTATCATTATGCTGAATTCTTTTTCTGGAATGTTCCCTATCTCCACTTCATTTAGTTGTTTTTCTGGGGTTTTATATTCTTCCTTCATCTGGTACATAGCCTTCTGCCTTTTCAGCTTGTCTATCTTTCTGTGAATGTGGTATTTGTTCCACAGGCTGCAGACTGTAGTTCTTCTTGCTTCTGCCGTCTGCCCTTTGGTGGATGAGGCTATCTAAGAGGCTTGTCGACAGTTTCTATTGAAAGGCTAAATATTTGTTAACCAAATAGTATCCTATGATTATGGTTATAATTATGAATAATAGCACATGGATCCAATGAGATGCACAGTATAACAATGATCCCAAGTATTTAAAGAACTGGAAACAGAGTAATTATTTTTTTAATTGTACAAGATATAGAATCTTAGCTAAAACATTCAACTTTGGCAACAGGAGTGTAGAAATAGAATTGACATTAAATAATTCTCTCCATGTTCTTTTCTCTGTTCTAGTCTATCATTCAAGATCATAGACTTCTATTGGTATTTCTGTGCTTTCTTCCAAAAATCCAATCTTGCTTTTAAATGGCCTTTTGAAATAAGTTGGCCACATAATCTTAGAAGAGAAAAGAAAATTCTTCAGTAATGAACTGAAGGAAAACTAATCTGTGACTTTCAGTACTTGGTTTCTCTTTACTGAAACTGTGTTACTTTTTATCTGGTTTACTCTTGACATCAGAGGTTCAGAAATATTTCTTTTAATTTAAATCTTATTTGAAATAATTTCCTGTTAAAACAGTAATGAAAAGAAAAATCTAATCAGGTAGTTATTCAGAATTCCCACGAGAAGAACAAGGCTATTTCCTCTTTCTGCTCATTTGATTCTCTCTTTTCTCTGGACGTCCAATGTACCACCACCTTTATTTCCCACAGCTACACTTAAATCTCTATTCTTAAAGGTTATTCTCATCTCCCATGTTTAGTGTAACTACAGGCTACTCTTCTAGTGCATTTCCATTTTATTTTTTTATTTTTTATTTTTTTGCGGTACGCGGGCCTCTCACTGTTGTGGCCTCTCCCGTTGCAGAGCACAGGCTCCGGACGCGCAGGCTCAGCGGCCATGGCTCATGGGCCCAGCCGCTCCATGGCATGTGGGATCTTCCCGGACCAGGGCACGAACCCATGTTCCTTGCGTCAGCAGGCGGACTCTCAACCACTGCACCACCAGGGAAGCCCGCATTTCCATTTTAAAACATTATTGATTTTTCAAAGTTCATAGAAAGGGTAACACCCCCGCCACCCTGCCTTATATAACTGTATATATGAAAATATAGAATGCAAACCATAGCAGTCACAGCCAAATTCCAGATCTTTTCAAAATATTTGCTGATTGTACATTTCCTAGTCAGACTTTAAAGTTTTGTTTTACTACTTAACAGCTAAAGCACTAATTCCTTTCTTTTTTCCATCATTTTCCCATTCTTTTCTTTCACTAGGATGCTGAAATACAATACAGCAGACTGAATATTATCAAAATTTATGTCATTTGAGATCAGATATAATATACCAAGTTCTTTTTAATGTTTCCTGATTTATCACCTAGAAAATGAACAAAGGGTTACTATTTCCAGTTAAGGAGCTACACATAGTTTGGAATGTAAAATTGAGGAATAAAAATACATATCACTGAAACAGAAGAAAATTACAAGGTATGCCCTAGTACAAGTTACATCTCTTTTCTTTTTTATTTATAAATGAAGAAATATATGGAAATCATTAGGCAAAGTACTCAGCTTATTTAATGTTAGCCATTGTCATTATTATTATTAAAATGTTAAAATGTATAGGTCAATATAAAGCAAATTTGAATTTTAAAATTTCAAAGTCACAAAACAAAATGTTTTCCATTTCTCTGGAGTTTTTGTTTCTTTCATAGTTCCCTTCAGCCCAAATATTTCCATTATGTTCTTGGATGTACCCTACCAGAAGTACAGTATTGAGTTGCATGTTTTAGTAGAAAAAGTGAGTACTAAATGTAAAATTCACTCAGAAGTCTCTTTTTGAAAGAAGAGTATTTGGCTATTTTGAATTTGTAAGGTCAAATATATGGATCACACAAATAAATTATAAATCAGTCTTGTCAATGAAGCAGCTTGTCACTTAGTATTCTGAACACCAATTCATCCACTCAAGCAAAAGCACAAAGGGAATTAGTGCACTGTGTACCATCTGTTTTATAGTCCCAGAAAATTACCTTTGTTCCTCTTGGTATGCCAGGAGTTTCCTTCCTCTATCTCTTTCTTTTGCCTTTTCCTACTCCAATATCTTGTTGTGGCAACAGCTAAGTTTCTTGAATAAAAGGCCAGTCAATTCTTTATCTTCATCAATTCTATCACCTAGAACCACTTTTGACTCAGATTAACCCTGTGTCTTATAAAGTCTAAATTATATATACGCTTCAAATTAAATTTACTTCCTAAATCAGATTATCTTCCAATGAATGTTCTTTCTTTCTCAAGTATATTTCCATCATGTAGCATTCATACAGAAAGCCACATTTTAATTATAAAAAGTCATTTAAAAACTCAGCTATGTGGAAAGTTACTAAATTGTAACTACAGCTGGGTCTGTACTGAATGGAATGAAGAGGACGGCTGGCAAATAAGGTATTATATATTTATTTAACTGTCACTTTCTTCCCTCTCCCAACTCTGTCCTTTTTTTTCACCATACATGGGGCGAATTTCTAGGGAATGTACACTGAATACAAAATACTGAAATACAGATTACAAGAAGTTTGCCTTCTACGATCCATTCATCTTCTCAAAGTTTCCCCACAGACAGTTATGAACTTATACTCCCACTGCCTATACTCAAACAGGGACAAGCACTAATGCTGAAATAACAGTAATCAGAGCTAGGAGTTCATATTTTAATCCTAGTTAAACCCTTAACTAGTGCATAGGCCCTTGGCTAGTTCTCTCCATCTATTCAGGAGTAAGTTTCCTCATTTGTAAAGAGAAAGGGTTGGACTAAATTACACTGTGGCTGGCTGTGTTCTAGAGACTCTAAAGCTCTCTTAGGACAGAAAGGAGAGGGGTAGATGGGAATTATGTGGTTAAAACTCTTCAACCAGAACAGCTCTGCTGTTGACATGTTTGGTTTCCTCATATAGAATTTTATTGGATATACCCCTCCCCAAACACACACAAAGGCCCATAAAGTAGCTTGCATCTGTAAGATGCCCTAATTTCTGTTATATTCTGTACGAGTTCTCCTTATTTTCAGCAGAGACTCTTAAGTGCTCATCAAAATAAGGAATGTACTTTCAGGTTCTGAAGGACTTATTAAATTTTACTTCAAACTTGTCATCTCTTGAATAAGTAAATCAAGAGCTTTGGGATTTACTCATAGGTTTAATTAGTCAAATTAGTCAATTATTCAAAGTGCTAATCACACTCAATCTTCTTTCTGAGACTTTTTCCAAATTAAATCCCCTGAATTTGAGTAGAAAACCTAAATGTGAGAAATGTACTTGCACAAAGGCCTTTCACATTGTGAGAAGAAAAGGCAAATTACAGACTGATACACATATACACATAACACACACCTTACACACACACACACACACATGCTAGAATGATGTCTTCTTTATACCCTGATGTGTTATAGCTCTACTTTGGGCCTATGAGCTCTTATATAAACAAGTTTGAGCTCCTCCCTCAGGCATACTTTTTATTTCAATCACATTACCATGAGCAAGTTTTTGTTCCATATCTCTACTACCCTACAGGAGAGCACTGCAGAGCATAATCTGTGGGAAACTGTGGAAGCAGTCCTAAAAGTCAAAATTATATTCATAGTAATACTAAGGCACATCTTCCTTTTACACTGGGTTGAAATTCCCACTCCTGGAAGCAAAACCAAAAGTGGATGCAACTACAGGCACCTCACTGAGAGTCAATACTGTGGCATAAAACTATATGATAGTCATTCTGTTCTTTAGTCTTATAAATGCTCAAAAAATGCTTGAAAAATCCTATTCCAGTTAAGAATTTCCTCAACACAGTTCTAAAAATTGTCCATTGTATTCAGTCTCCACCCTTGATATCTTTTTAATATTTGTGTGGTGAAAAGGGACTTATACCTCCTCCCCTCTGCTGCCCAAAAAGCACTTCCCCTGCATATCGACATGGTACTTGTTCCAAAGAAATGCCTGTGGGCAATTGCTTAAGTTATGAACTGAACTAACAGCTTTTTTCCTGGAACACCATTTTTAGTGGAAAAAATGAATAACAAACTATGATTATTTAGATTTAAGGATCTGGCAAATGTTTTCTTCAAAATAAATAAAATGAGCCTCTCACTTAAAAATCATAACTGTTAAAAAATAATACATAAAAAAATTTTAAAACACAATTGTTTGTTACAAACTATAAAATTCAAGCTTTCAAAAAAAATTGAATTTTTCAAAACTTGTGTTCTCTATCTTGAGTTTGACTACTTCCTAATACTCTTCTAGTGAGATTTTTCTAGTTATACCATCAGTGATATTAACTTTTTTTTTAATATTGTGTAATAAACTCTACCAACATTGGGAAGATCTGTATAACTCACTGAACTAATATTTTCCAAATAACCAATGCATAATGTTACAGAATCGTGCATAGGTAAAAGATCCTTTTAAAGTGCTAGATGGACCAATAGATTTTAAAAGCAGAGTACTGATATTTTACGGATATGGTTTCAGGTTTCACAATGCAGCTAACCATTGAGGATCTACCATTTATCAAGTTCTCAAGAAGTATCAAGGAAGAGCATCTACAATTATGTGAAAAAGCTATTAAAAAACTCCCTCCATTTCTAACTACATATCTTTATGAGGCCAGAATTCCTTCATATGCTTCAACCAAAGCAACTGACTCCAAAAGAATTGACACAGGAGTACATATGAGAATCCTGCAGTCTTCTATTGAGCAGACATTAAATATTTGCAAAAACATAAAATAATGACATTCTTCTCACCAATTTTTGAAAAGGTAACTATTTTTCATTATATATTATGTATATTTACATGTAATAGTTTTATTTTGCCACTTTAAATGATTAACAGATATTTTATAAAAAGTCTGAGAAATTAATTTTTAATTTCTAATCCAGAAAATATTTATAGGTATAATTCAAATGCCCAAAAGCACTTTTGTGTCCTCAATGATTTGTTAGAGTTCCCCACACTAAGCTCTCCTGTGTATACTTTATTGTGTATTTTATTAAGTTTATTTTACCCTCATTTCAAACTGCTAAGGTTATAGTAAGTATTATTCTAGGTCTCTACAGATGTGGACTCTCTTCTCGATTTGGTAATAACATCAGATTTAATGATCATACTACATTATGTTATTGTTATGTTCATCATCAAGAACTTCATGAAATATTTCTCTGACATTCTCTAATTTTTAATACAAGAGTGAATAAGTGGATAAATTTGTCACTGGTCAATATTTAGTGAAAACTCGGTTTGTACTGATAGTGTCAACTATTATGCATCATACAATAAATGGAGGAAACAGTGTAAATGGTAAAGATATAAAACCTAGGCTTGATGGTTTTAAATATAACAACTCAGGTTGATCACAAATGACAGAAGCCAGTTGCATATAAATTGGATCAGTAAAGTCTGTTATTAGAGTGATATCAATGAACACAAAGGAGTAGATTGCTCCAAGAGACTGTTTTCCCACAGTAACATCAAAAAAAAAAAAAAAAACACAAGCAAAATTGTCAGAATAAACTGTCAGAACTCTGGAAAACAGTCAAATGTTTACAAAAGACAAGCAAACACTGAATCAAGAAAAAGGCAATTTAAAAATAATAGGAAGGCTTGTGGAATTTTTATTTGCCATTATCCCCATCCCCTCACTGTCTTAGTGGCAATCTTTGAGTCAGCAGCCTGCATTTGTAGTATGGTCCTGGTTCTAGAGGGAGCAAAGTAGATCTTATTCTCAAAGAGTTGTGTTTGCCTGCTCTAAACTGTCTCAACTGACACAAGGCACTTATTTTTGTTACACCTGATCCAGAACAATCAGGGCAGAAAAGCAATGGGTATTCCTCAAAAACATCATAAAGCAAATGAATGAGCCACAGCTACATGGGGAAAAAGACAGAGTTAAGACATAATATAGGGAAACCAAAGCTGGGAGGCAAAGCTGGAAAAGAGTTTCTTTGGGAAATTAGGCATTCAAAATGCCTACATATATTGGAACATTTGGAAAGCCACATGCATGCCCAGAGCAGTATGCATGCTCAAAAAAGATCTGAAAAGACCCTAAGTTTTCACCTCTGGCTAAACTTTAGGCTCAGTACAAGTAGGAAGTGAAGGCTAAGACAGAATTGCAGGTGATCTGAATAAGTGTCCCAGCACAGAACTAATTTGAAAAGAATGAGAGGGTTTTTTGGTCCCCTCTTTTCAAAAACATTCTACTTTTTTTTTTCTTTTTTTATCCTCCCTGCCCCTCCCCACCTCTTGAATCCTAACATTCAAGGAAATCTTTGTAAAAATGTGACCTGTACATAAACTAAAGGAACAGAGACTTCAGAGACTACACATCACACAGGATACTGACTTTCCAAAATCGATATATCAATATTGATCAACTAATCAATACATCAATATCAATATCTCTCTATATCTATCTGTTTATCCATATATCACTACATCCAACAACAGCAGGATACATTCTTTTCAACTACATGGAACAGTCTCCAGGATAGACCATATGTTAGGCCACCAAACAAGTTTCCATAAATTTAAAAATATTGAAATTATTCAAAATATGCTCTCTGAATGAGATGGAATGAAAGTAAAAATCAATAACAGAAAGAAAACTGGAAAATTCACCTGTATGAGGATGTTAAACAAGACATTTTTAACAAGCAGTATTTCAGAGAAGAAATCACAAAGGAAATTAGGAAGTACTTTGGGACAAATGAAAATGAAAATACAACATACCAAAACTGATAGGATTCAGTGAAGGCATTACTAACAGAGATAAATACCTCCACTAAAAAGGAAAGATCTCAAATCAATAACCTAACTTTACATGTACATAAGTAGAAAAAAGAAGAGGAAATTAACTGAAATCTAGTAGAAGAAAGTAATAAATATTAGAGTGATGATAAATGAAATTAGAGAATAGAAAACCAGTAGAAAGAATCAATAAAATCAAAAGTTTTTTCTTTGAAAACATCAAAACAATTGACCAAATTTTACTTAAGTTGACTAAGATAAAAAAGAAAGAAGATGCAGATAATAAGTCAGTTATGAAACTGGGAGCATTGCTAAAATTTTATAGAAATTAAAAGAATCATGAGAGAATACTTTGAACAATTGTATGCTAACAAATTAGATAACTTAGATAAAATGGACACATTTCTAGAAACATGTAAACTACCAAACTGACTCAAGAAGAAATAAAAAATCTGAACAGACCAATTACTAGTAAGAAGATTGAATCCATAAACAAAAACCTCCCAACAATGAAAAATGCAGGAACAGATGACTTCACTTGTCAATTCTACCAAACATTTAAAGAAGAATTAGCTCCAATTTTTCTCAAAAAATTGTAAGCTAGAAGAGGAAGGAATACTTAATAACTCATTTTATAAGGTTAGACTATTCTGATCCAAATCCAAAGAGAACACATGGAAAAAATGTTAACATTCCTTATGAATATATATGCAAAAACCCTCAATGAAATACTAGTAGCAAATGGCAGAATGACTTCTTTTAATTGGCCAACGAAATTCTCCAGCATATCAAGAGGATTATGAACTATTAACAAAGAGGATTATTCTAGGAATTTAAGGGTAAGCTGACCAAAAAAAAAAAAAAAGAGGTAACCAATGTAATACACCACATTCATAGAAAAGAAGAGGAAAAACACATGATCATCTCAATTCATGATAAAAAGCATTTGACAAAATCCATCACTCTTTCTTTTAGAAACATTTTAAAAACTAGGAATGAAAAGAAACTTCCTCAGCATGAAATAAGGTCTTTATGAAAAACACACAGCTAAGGTGGTAGTCAGTGATGAAAGACTGAAAGATGTTGTTCTGTGATCAAGAACAAGACAATGATGTCCACTTTCACCACTGCTATACAAAATTATACTGGAAATTCTAACCAGAATTCTAGCCAGGGAAGAAAAATAAGTAAAAGACAGCCAATTTGGAAATGAAGATGTAAAACTATCTCTATTTACACATGCCATTGTCTTCTATATATAGAAAACCCAAAGAATCTACAACAATCTTCTACAGCTAATAAGTAAATTTAGAATAAAGGGTTTTAAGTGTTTATCAACACTCAAAAATTAGTTGTATTTCTATATGCCAGCAATAAGCAATCAAAAAAAGATATTAAGGAATTAATTCTAGCTACAATCACATTCAAAAGAATGAAATACTTAGGAATAAATTTAACCAAGGAGGTAAAGAACTTACATTTAAAACTATAAAACATTGCTGAAAGAAATTAAAGATATAAATAAATGGAAAGACAACTAGTGTTTAATGATTGAAAGAATATTTCTAAGATGGCAATATTACCCAAAGTGATCCACAGAGTCAATACAATCAATATAAAAATCCCAACTGCCTTTTTTTTTTTGCAGAAATGGAAAAGACAATCCTCAAATTTATATGGAATTGTAAAAGGCCCTGAATAGGAAAAATTTAAAAACTAAAAAAGAAAACAAAGTTGGAGCACTCACATTTTCTAATTTCAAAATTTACTACAAAGCTACAGTAATCAAAACAGTGGCGTGATACTGGCATACGGTTAGACACAGACTGTGGCTTACAATTGCAAGTCCTCAAATAAGCCAATATTATCTATGATAAATGATAATCAACAAGGGAGGAAAAAAAAACATTCAATGGGTAAAGAACAGTCTCTTCAACAAATGTTTCTAGGTGAAATGTATGCAAAAAATGAAATTGGACTCCCCACCTTACACCATACACAAAAATTAACTCAAAATCATTCACTGCCCTAATGCTATGAGCTAAAACCATAAACCTCTTTAAAAAACATACAGGTAAATCTTCATGCCTCTGGATTTAGCAATGGATTCTTAGATACAATACCAAAAAAGATAAGCTGGACTTCATAAAAATTAAGAAGTTTTGTGCATCAAAGGACAGTGTCAAAAAAGTGAAGATAACCTACAGAATAGAAGAAAATATTTGCAAATCATGTATCTAGCAAGAGATTAATATCCAGAATACAGAACTACAACTCAACAACAATAAATCAAACAACCCAATTAAAACATGTGCAAAAGACTTGAATAGACTGTTCTTAAACGAAGATACACAAACGGCCAATAAGCATATGAGAAGATGCTCAACAATACTAATCATTCAGGAAATGCATATTAAAACCAAATGAGATGTCACTTCAAACCTCCTGGATGACAATCATAAAATAAATGGAAAATAGCAAGTGTTGATGAGGGTGTGGAGAAACTCGAAAATGTATATATTGCTGTTGGAAATGTAAGATGGTGTAGCTGCTGTGAAAAATAGTCTGGTAGTTTCTCAAAACGTTAAACATGGATTAGCACATAGCCCCACAATTCCATTCCTGGACGTACTCATCAAAAAATTGAAAACAAGAACTCAAAAGAAAACAATGCATGTACACACATGTACATAGCAGCTCTATTCCCAATAGCCCAAAGGTGAAAACATTCCAAATTTCCATCAGTGATTGGATGGATGGATGGATGGATGGATGGATGAATCAATGAATGTATAAACAAATTGTGATACATACATACAATGGACTACTATTCAGCCATAAAAGGGAATGAAATGCTGATATGTGAAAATGTGGATGAACTTCTAAAACATTATGTTAAGTGAAAGAAGTCAAACTAAAAAGGTCACATATTGTTTGATCCCATTTGTATGAAATATTCAGAATAGGTAAACTGGTAGAGACAAAGCTAGACTGGTGGCGGCCAGGAGCTGGGGCAAGTGGAAAATGGGGAGTAATTTCTTAATGGGCACAGGGTTTCCTTTTGGAGTGATAACATGTTTTGGAACTATATAGAGTTGGTGGTTACACACATTGTGAACATACAAAATGCCATTGAACTATTCACTTAAAGTGGATAATTTTATGGTACATGGCATTACCCATATGGTATAACCCATATAAAAAAGTAAGTTCATTGGCCTTGTTTCCCTAATATTGTATAATTGCTGGTGTTTCTCCAGAAAAAAACAGGGCAGGCTGTGTGTATAGGATCAGAGCTGTTCTACACCCCATGCAAAAATCAAATTATTATGCACAGATTTAAGGCACAATTTTCCATTTAAATAAGGATGTTTCCCAAGTCTAGCTTCACTGATTCCAGTTTTTCTAGAGAGTTTTCTCAGTTGGAACTTACATTCAATTGAACAAACTTAGACCAAGAGAAAAGAGTGTGAAAAAATAACCCAAAACAATGAACAAACACTGAAATTGTTCCAAGATAAATTTTCATTTTGCAGAGCAAAGGCAGAGAGTGGGATATTATTTAGTTTAAAATACTGTTTAACTTAAGGGTAATTTCTTTTTACAGATATTGTATCTTCTCATACCTAATAAATGAATTCTGGAATGAGGTGGCTTCAGTTACACTTCAAAGCCAAGGAACTGGATGTTAAAAAGTCCCTGGCAAATAACTGCATATTAAAATATCCCCTTTCACAAACACAGGGGGCTAATGTATGCTAATTTTTTTTCCAGGAGGGGGGGCAATTGGATACAACACCCTCGCTTAAGGAAACTTTCCTTCTCAAAGACCAGGCTATTTTGATCCCCCATTTTTCCCCAGGCTATCATATTCCTAAAGCAAGTATTTCTTTTAAAAGAAGGCAAATAAAAAATATGACAACATATTTAAAGTTGTACAGTGACATGTAAATAGTTTTGATACACCGTGGTTTACGAAAGAACAGGTTCACTGACATTTTATCATGAGTGTTTGAAGTTTTAGAAAACAATATGATAGCTGAAAGAATTTACATGTATACTTTCCAGTCACCTACTTCTGTCACTTCTTCCCTAACTACCCCTTGGCCACCCCAGCTTAATTCCTTCTTTGCTTTGCATTCCCTTTTGGAAATATACAGAATTAATTCACTCATTTAAAAAAAAAATCAAGGCTCAGAATAAAAGCACAGTTCATTTTGCTCCCTCTCTCTCTTTTTTTTTTTTTTCTCAAATGTTTCTTGCCCATACTTTGCATAGGTACAATATAGAGCTTAACTTAACTTTTATTTCAAAGGTTAAGACAGGTGCTAGAGCCAAAATGGCCTGGGATAGGGACCCAGCTTCCCCATATGCTAACTGTGTGACAGGCAATTTACTGTAACTTGTAACACTCAGCCAAATAATGTAGAATATGAATAAATTAATAGTATCTATTTCATGTTAGTGGTGTGATGATAAATAAAGTAGTACATTTAAAGCACTCAGTACAATACCTGGAATGTAACAAGCAGATAATAAATGTTACTTATTAAAACAGATTCTCTTCTGACTCTTATAAAAATGAACACATGATAAGGTAAACTAAATCCCTTATTTATCTGATTGGACAATACAAAAAGATGAAAATAAATAAGGAAATCAAATCTGACTTAAAAATAGAAATGCAACTATAAAGCAAGGAAAAAAATATAACTACTCTGACTTTATTAGTGACAGAGAAAATTATTTTTCATTTAACATAAGAGATAAATCTATTAGAAAAGCAACCACAGTTCATTTTATCTGGGGGGAAACTGTTAGAATCTGTCATTGTTTTCTCTTTGGCAGCCTGACTATGCCTGGGTGATACCATATTAAAATGTGTTCATCTGTGCTGTTCTTGGAAAAACAAGCAGAGACAATTTAGCTTATGCCTATCAATACAACATATATCTCTTTTTAATTCAACAAAATAAAATATATGATTTACATCTTGGTGGATGTTGATGTTCATAAGTGAGTAATGCAAATTTCAAAATATGTAAAACATTATTTTCTCCTCATAAAAGCATAATGGGATATTTTAATTGTTGCTTTGACATTTTAAAACACAGGTCAGATGCTTAAATGACACCTTTTAAATTAGAGCTGCCAAGATGTTGCCTGCAACATAATATAACATGACATTTTAACTAACTATAACCAGGAGCTATTATTTTCTCAGAATATAATAGTAACCAGAATAAATTCATTTTGAGTTTTTGCATAACAATAAAAAATCAGCTGTCACCTGTCCAATAAGCACTTAATTTTATCAACTGTTTTCTAGAAAATTATCTTCTTTATAAATAGGGACAGATTAATATTTTTAAAGCCTCATTTCAAAGGGTCAAAACATTCGCTTAAAAAATGTGTGTGGGGGGAGTCAAAATGGGGTATTAGGAGGACACAGAATTTGCGTCTCCTCAAAACTAGGGCACCTACCAGGCAATGGTGGGGGACCATGGACACCTAAGGGGACAGCAGGTACCCCCAGTGACCGGTTGTTTCAATTATAGTTTTATTTTTTCTAATATATTTTTTATCTTTCTAATTTCATTTTGTTTTTTATTCTTTGATATTATACTGCTCGTTTTTTGTTTTCTTTCTTTTTTTTTTTTTTTTACCGTACCATGAAGCTCACGACATGCTGGTTCCCAGGCCAGAGGTCGGGCCTAAGCTCTTCTGATGGGAGCTCTGAGTCCAAACCAGAGGGATAACCAGTGGAATAACAGAGAACCTCAGACACCAGGGAAGATTAATGTCAGTGAGGACTCCTGGAGGTCCTCTTCTCAGCACCAAGACCCAGCTCTATCAAACTGCCTGCAAACGCCAGTGCTGGACGTCTCAGGCCAAACAACCAGCAAGACAGGAATAAAGCACCACCCATCAAAAATTAAAAAAATTAAATGACAAAAGATATGTTATAGAATAAGCAGCAAGGTAAAAACCTACAAGACCAAATAAATGAAGAAGAAATAGGCAACCTACCCGAAAAAGAATTCAGAGTAATGATAGTAAAGATGATCTAAAATCTCAGAAACAAAATGGAGAAAATACAAGAAACAGTTAACAGGGATCTAGAAGAACTAAAGAGCAAACAAACAGTAATGAAAAACACAATTACTGAAATTAAAAATACTCTAGAAGGAATCAATAGCAGAATAACAGAGGCAGAAGAACGGATAAGTGACCTTGAAGATAAAATGGTAGAAATAACTGCCAGGGTGCAGAATAAAGAAAAAAGAATGAAAAGAATTGAGGACAGACTCAGAGACCTCTGGGACAACATAAAATGCACAAACATTTGAATTATACGGGTCGCAGAAGAAGAAGAGAAAAAGAAAGGGTCCAAAAAAATATTTGGAGAGATTATAGTCGAAAACTTCCCTAACATGGGAAAGGAAATAGTCAATCAAGTCCAGAAAGCCCAGAGAGTTTAATACAAGAAAAACCCAAAGAGAAACACGCCAAACCACATATTAATCAAACTATCAAAATTTACATACAAATAAAAAATATTAAAAGCAGCAAGGGAAAAGCAACAAATAACATACAAGGGAATCCCCACAAGGTTAACAGCTCATTTTTCAGCAGAAACTCTGCAAGCCAGAAGGGAGTGACAGGACATATTTAAAGTGATGAAAGGGAAAAACCTACAACCAAGATTACTCTACCCAGTAAGATTCTCATTCAGATTTGATGGAGAAATTAAAACCTTCAGAGATAAGCAAAAGTTAAGAGAATTCAGCACCACGAAACCAGCATTACAACAAATGCTAAAGGAACTTCTATAGGCAGGAAACACAAGAGAAGGAAAAGACAAACAAAAAAACGCCAAAACAATTAAGGAAATGGTAATAGGAACATACATATTGATACATATTGATAATTACCTTAAATGTAAATGGATTAAATGCTCCAACCAAAAGACACAGACTGGCTGAATGAACACAAAAACAGGACCTATATATATGCTGTATACAAGAGACCCATTTCAGACCTAGGGACACATACAGACTGAAATTGAGGGGATGGAAAAAGATATTCCATGCAAATGGAAATCAAAAGAAGGCTGGAGTAGCAATTCTCATATCAGACAAAATAGACTTTAAAATAAAGACTATTACAAGAGACAAAGAAGGACACTACATAATGATTAAGGGATCAATCCAAGAAGAAGATATAACAATTGTAAATATTTATGCACCCAACATAGGAGTACCTCAATACATAAGGCAAATGCTAACAGCCATAAAAGGGGGAATCGACAGTAATACAATCATAGTAGGGGACTTTAACACCCCACTTTCACCAATGGACACATCATCCAAAATGAAAATAAATAAGCAAACATAAGCTTTAAGTGACACATTAAACAAGACGGACTTAGTTGATATTTATAGGACATTCCATCCAAAAACTACAAAATACACTTTCTTCTCAAGAGCTCAAAGAACATTCCCCAGGATAGACCATATTTCGGTCACAAATCAAGACTTGGTTAATTTAACAAAACTGAAATCATATCAAGTGTCTTTTCCAACCACAATGCTATGAGACTAGATATCAATTACAGGAAAAAAAAATTTATAATTACAAACGCATGGAGGCTAAAAAATACACTACTAAATAACCAAGAGATCACTGAAGAAATCAAAGAGGAAACCAAAAAATACCTAGAAACAAACCTATGGTATGCAGCAAAAGCAGTTCTAAGAGGGAAGTTTATAGCAATGCAATCCTACATCAAGAACCAAGAAAAATCTCAACTAAACAACTCAATGTTAACGCCTAAAGCAGTTAGAGAAAGAAGAACAAAAAAATTCCCAAAGTTCGCAGAAGGAAAGAAAACATAGAGATCAGATCAGAAATAAATGAAAAAGAAATGAACGAAATGATAGCAAGGATCAATAAAATTAAAAGCTGATTCTTTGAGAAGACAAACAAAATTGATAAAACATTAGCCAGACTCATCAAGAAAAAAAGGGAGAAGACTCAAATCTATAGAATTAGAAATGAAAAAGGAGATGTAACAACTGACACTGCAGAAAAAAAAAGGATCATAGAGATTACTACAGGCAACTATATGCCAACAAAATGGACAACCTGGAAGAAATGGACAAATTCTTAGAAAAGCACAACCTTCAATGAGTGAACCAGGAAGAAATAGAAAATATAAACAAACCAATCACAAGCATTGAAACTGAAAGTATGATTTAAAATCTTACAACAAACAACAGCCCAGGACCAGATGGCTTCACAGAAGAATTCTATCAAACATTTAGAGAAGAGGTAACACTTGTCTTTCTCAAACACTTCCAAAATACAGCAGAGGAAGGAACACTCCCAAACTCATTCTACGAGGCCACCATCACCCTGATACCAAAACCAGACAAAGATGTCACAGAAAAAGAAAATACAGTCTAATATCTCTGATGAACACAGATGCAAAAATCCTCAACAAAATACTAGCAAACAGAATCCAACAGTACAATCATATACCATGTTCAAATGGGGTTTATCCCAGGAATGCAAGGATTCTTCAATATATGCAAATCAATAATGTGATACACCATATTAACAAACAGAAGTATAAAAACCATATGATAATCTCAATAGATGCAGAGAAAGCTTTCAACAAAATTCAACATCCATTTATGATAAAAACTCTCCAGAAAGTAGGCATAGAGGGAACTTACCTCAACATAATAAAGGCCATACATGACAAACTCACAGCCAACATCATTCTCAATGGTGAAAAAGTGAAACCATTTCCTCTAAGATCAGGAACAAGACAAGGTTTCCCACTCTCACTGCTATTATTCAACATAGTTTTGGAACCACAGCAATCAGAGAAGAAAAAGAAATAAAAGGAATCCAAATTGGAAAAGAAGAAGTAAAGCTGTCATTGTTTGCAGATGACATGATACTATACATAGAAAATCCTAAAGATGCTACCAGAAAACTACTAGAGCTAATCAATGAATTTGGTAGAGTAGCAGGATGCAAAATTAATGCACAGAAATCTCCGGCATTCCTATACACTAATGATGAAAAATCTGAAAGAGAAAATTAAGGAAACACTCCCATTTACCACTGCAACAAAAAGAATTAAATACCTAGGAATAAACCTACCTAAGGAGACAAAAGACCTGTATGCAGAAAACTATAAGACACTGAAGAAAGAAATTAAAGATGATACAAACAGGTGGAGAGATATACCATGTTCTTGGATTGGAAGAATCAACATTGTGAAAATGACTCTACTACCCAAAGCAATCTACAGATTCAATGCAATCCCTATCAAACTACCACTGGCATTTTTCACAGAACTAGAACAAAAAAGTTCACAATTTATATGGAAACAGAAAAGACCCCAAATAACTAAAGCAATCTTGAGAAAGAGAAACAGAGCTGTAGTAATCAGGCTCCTGGACTTCAGACTATACTAAAAAGCTACAGTAAACAAAGACAGTATGGTACTGGCACAAAAACAGATCAAGGGAGCAGGATAGAAAGCCCAGATATAAACCCATGCACATATGGTCACCTTATCTTTGATAAAGGAGGCAAGAGTATACAATGGAGGAAAGACAGCCTCTTCAATAAGTGGTGCTGGGAAAACTGGACAGCTACATGTAAATGAATGAAATTAGAAAAAAAAGAATGTAATTAGAACACTTCCTAACACCATACACAAAAATAAACTCAAAATGGATTAAAGACCTAAATGTAAAGCCAAACACTATAAAACTCTTAGAGGAAAACATAGGCAGAACCCTCTATGACATAAATCACAGCAAGATCCTTTTGGACCCACCTCCTAGAGAAATGAAAATAAAAACAAAAATAAACAGATGGGACCTAATGAAACTTAAGAGCTTTTGCACAGCAAAGGAAACCATACAGAAGACAAAAAGACAACCCTCAGAATGGGAGAAACTATTTGCAAGCAAAACAACCAATAAAGGATTAATCTCCAAAATATACAAGCAACACAAGCAGCTCAATATCAAAAAAACAAACAACCCAGTCCACAAATGGGCAGAAGAGCTAAATGGACATTTCTCCAAAGAAGATATACAGATTGCCAACAAACACATGAAAGGATGCTCAACATCACTAATCGTTAGAGAAATGCAAACCTAAACTACAATGAGTTATCACCTCACACTGGTCAGAATGGCCATCATCAAAAAATCTACAAACAATAAATCCTGGGGAGGGTGTGGAGAAAAGGGAACCCTCTTGCACCGTTGGTGGGAATGTAAATTGATACAGCCACTATGGAGAACAGTATGGAGGTTCCTTAAAAAACTACAAATAGAACTACCATACGACCCAGCAATCCCACTACTGGGCATACACCCTAAGAAAACCATAATTCAAAAAGACTCATGTACCACAATGTTCATTGCAGCTCTATTTACAACAGCCAGGACATGGAAGCAACCTAAGTATCCATCGACAGATGGATGGATAAAGAAGATGTGGCACATGTATACAGTGGAATATTACTCAGCCATAAAAAGAATTGAAATTGAGTTATTTATCTTCAAGTGGGTGGACCCAGAGTCTGTCATACAGAGTGAAGTAAGTCTGAAAGAGAAAAATAAATACTGTATGCTAACACATATATATGGAATCTAAAAAAAATTTTTTAAATGATTCTGATGAACCTAGGGGCAGGACAGGAATAAAGACACAGACGTTGGGAATGGACTTGAGGACACGGAAAGGGGGAAAGGTAAGCTGGGACGAAGTGAGTGAGTAACACTGACATATATACACTACCAAATGTAAACTAGATAGCTAGTGGGAAGCAGCTGCATAGCACAGGGAAATCAGCTTAGTGCTTTGCTACCACCTAGAGGGGTGGGATAAGGAGGCTGGGAGGGAGACACAAGAGGGAGGGGATATGGGGATGATATACGTATGCCTATAGCTGATTCACTTTGTTATACAGCAGAAACTAACACAACATTGTAAAGCAATTATACTCCAATAAAGATGTTAAATAAATAATAAATCTGGTGCCTAAGACAACAGTAAGAGAGAATTCTTTGCCTCAAAGTCATATTTGCAAGCACATATCAAGGCAAAGTGATGAATTCAAGTCAGACTGATACAAACGTCAATTTAATCACTCTATCTGCTGTACACTGTCCACAAACTAGGTACCTAAAGTCATCCCAATTCTGCTGGCCTTAGACGTATTATCTAGAAAACTACTCTACTTTCTTTAAATTTATGTGTTATGAGAAATAAATAAGATGATTGCTCACTCCCTTTGGAAAATATCTGTAAATTGGTATTTCTTCAAAGAAAGGCACACATCCTTAAATGTTAACTTTCAGTTTTTGTTTTGTTTATTTTTCAGGATAGGATTGCACAAATTTCTCAGGTTCTCTCTATTTCCTTGGTTCTAAATTTTGGCTCAAATGAACTATGTGAGCCTAACTTCATGGATCAAATCCTCATCTGACATTAAAGATCTAACTAATCATCAACATCACAGTGGCAATCTCAACCTCTGTAAATTATTTTCCAAAATGGAATCTGAATCTACTGCAAACATCTTACTATTAGAGATACATCTCTAAGGGAAAATACAGACATTTATATAGTGGAAGTGGACAATCCTTATTAAATTATTGTTTAACTGAGATCAAGCAGAGTTCTGGTATCTTATACCTGAGTGCTTGACTTCTTTTATACACTGATAAAACTGTGACGATCAACCCAAATGCTCACCTACAGAAGGCACTGAAGGAATAAAAAATTGCCTAAAAGCAAGAGCTAGAGCTAACGATGAAGACACAATTTCAATGCCTTACAATGTTGTCTTTAGTCAACCATGAGAGTAAATTAACCTGATGACTTTGTTTTGACACTGACTGATTACAGACATTAATCAAAGGACAACAGGCCACTGCTGCTGAAGTACTGGTGGAATATACGCAGTCTATAGGTGGTTATTTCAACATGGCAGTCAAACTTAAGAGCTTGATGAATATCCTCTACCAAATACATTCTAACTCATAAAATACGCTTCTCTATTTTCCAAACAAGTCAAAATGGGTAACTGTATTCTGTGTGAAATGTTTCCTAACCATGTTCACTGTCATTCTGCATATTAAATATAAATATGAGACTGCGGAGTAAATGCATAGCTACCTAAAACTGGTTTCCAGAGCTTTAAGCATGAATGTACACCCATATATTTGTAGAGTTTTTTTTTTTTTTTTTTTTTTTTGCGGTACTCGGGCCTCTCATTGTTGTGGCCTCTCCTGTTGCGGAGCACAGGCTCCGGATGCGCAGGCTCAGCGGCCATGGCTCACGGGCCCAGCCGCTCCGTGGCATGTGGGATATTCCCGGACCGGGACACGAACCCGTGTCCCCTGCATAGGCAGGCGGACTCTCAACCACTGCGCCACCAGGGAAGCCCTGTAGAGTATAATTATTGATCTTATTGTTACCTATTCTGAAAATAAATGTGGATACTCTTTTTTCTTTAAATGACTTAAATACAAACAACAACAACAACAAATATGTGGGCTGGATCAATACATCCGAATAAGTGCCCTTTTATCTGAAAAAAAAATTTTCTTTCAGAAATAGTTACTTATTAAAGAAATACTTGAATTGTTAACCTACTCTTCAAAAATAATTAGGACTTCTTTTCACAAGGCACAGAAGTTGATGACAACCTTGGAAATTAAGACACCTGTGTCAAATTACTTCTGTAATAAAATTTGCAATCAAACAAAATTACAATGAACATGTGTTTCTCTGGTTATAGGCTTGCATTCCTTAGCACTTACCTGCAAAATCTGATGCTATTTTGAGCAAAACAGTTTCTAAATCATTTCTTAGACTAGATAACTCCTTGTATGCTTTCTCCCTCACCCACCCTCCTCCAAAAATTTAAATATATTTTCAAGGTAGAAGGGGCTTAGTGAGAGAGCTCACCAGATTTAGTCTGTTGCTATATTTGTTACTAAGCAAGCCACCATTATTGCTGTTGTTGTTTTATTAGGTCACAGATATTAGAGCTGTAATGAACTTCAAGAAATCACTTCAGTTTCTGGCAAACCAAAGATGCCCTTTTCTTCAACAAAACACTTGGGGTCAAAGGAGGTAAGTGATTTATCCAAGGTCGTATACTGTAAATCCCCTACATACAAACGAGTTTCGTCCCAAGAGCGCATTCATAAGTCCAATTTGTTCGTAAGTCCAACAAAGTTAGCCCAGGTACCCAACTAAACAAATCGGCTATGTAGTACTATAATGTAATAGGTTTATAATACTTTTCACACTAATAATACATAAAAAACAAACACAAAAGATAAAGAAAACATTTTTAATCTTACAGTACAGTACCTTGAAAAGTACAGTAGTGCAGTGCAACAGCTGGCATCCAGGGGCTGGCATCGCGTGAACAGGCAAGAAGAGTTACTGACAGGAGGAGGGAGAGGAGGTGGGAGATGGTAGAGCTGAAGGGTCATCAGCAGTAGGAGACAGAGGGCAAGCTGCACATGGCAATGTACGCCGGACACGTGAACTAACTTACGTGATTAGACATGTGAATGCATGCATATTCGAATCTTTGAAAGTTTGCAACTTGAAGGTCCGTGTGCTGGGGACTTACTGTAGCTATAAAGGTGTTGAATTTCTGACCCCAACACTTACTGGAAGGATTGTTCTAGAGTCAGCTCTTTATCCTAAAAGGTCAAGTATATTGCTGAGTAATTTCAGAATCAGAAGTTTCCCTTCCTGTCATGGATTCCCCTTCCTGGTTGAAAGTTTCCATCTGTCTGACTGGCTTTACCTAGAAAGCTGGGCCTTGGGGACATACTTGTGAACAAAGGAAAGATTAGAGGGGGTTGTTGCATGTTATTCCCTCAGTTGGAGGTTTTCCCTTGCGGGTCTCTTCTAGCACTGCTGAGGGTAAGAAGAGGAAGGCTCCGTGTAATCAGAGCACCAGCGTCTGGCCACAGACAGGCACACATGTGCTAAATCAAAAGGCCACACTAATGGTCTCGATGCACATTCTAGCCCTCAGAACCAGACATTAAACAAACTCAGTTCTTTTTTTTTTTTCCTGTCTAACGAGGGAGGCAAGACTAGATAATTTCTAAGAGTACTTCTAGGCTTAGGACTCAGGCCACAAACTGTAAGTCTTCTGAGCTTATATTTTACTCTGCTGTTTGGTTTGAGCCCACCATGGAGGCCATGTAGCCAGGCTGGTATTTGCTCATTCATAACTCAAGCAAATTCCTAAACCACCATCATTACCTATGTCCACTTCAACAATTTATATCACCTTCCAACCCCTGGTGATACTGAGTTTACAAACAGAGAGTGTAGAACACAAGTTGTTTGTTTTCTGTAACAATACTTTTTCCACTCCAGCATACTGACTTTTATTTTTCATTTCATAACGTCCCTGCCAAAAATAACAGTGAAATCTAAAGACATATGAACATGTGGTATGTAAAACAAGCACTAAATTATAAATCTAAATAATAATTGCACTTCCATTTGTGTGTGATTACTTTCATATGAAATTAACTCTTTGGGTTGGGATATGTGGTTGCTGTGTGCTTGTGTAGCTGGGGAAGAAGGAGATTGGAAGTGATAGATATAAAGCAGGAGGTAGTGAGGCCAACTATGATAGTACCTAGAAAGTTGTACTCCATAATTATCTATTGATGTATGAATAAATGAATGACCAGACCACTGAAAGACTGACACCAGATTAAATATTTAGTATTTTTCCACCTGCCATAATTTAAAATTGAAATCACAGAAGATCTATATTCCTGAAAGACTATACTTTTTCTTAGAAATCTCCCTCATGCAACACAGTGTTTGGCATTGTGTCTGGTCACAATAGTCAATAAGTACTTAACAATAAAAATAATAAGAGGAATGCCAGCAGCAGTTCTATAGACTGCACTAAACACCTCAATTTTATTATCTCATTTATCCTTCATAGTAACACTGAGACAGGCTGGGACCTGGGACACTTTGCTGCAGTGCTTGCACCTGGACAGACGTCTTCTTGAGCAACCAAATACAAAGAAACTATAAAGGACTAAAAATAACTGCGTGCATTCCCAGTTGGGGCAAATTATGGACAACAAGATACAAAAATACCAAAAAAATCCCACGTGTCACTTCTGAAGAGCCAGGAGCAAAAGGAGGGTACTGTGCATGCCTCCTGCACACAACACCACCAAAGGGGTGGGCAAACCACCTAAGGCCCCCCCTCCAGCCTGACCCCTGGACACACCCCTACCCTCATCCCACATAAGGATCCAGCTCGCCCCCCCTCAGGGAGCGAGCAAGGAAACCTGTTGTTTGTTCTCGCTCCCCCCTGATACAGCAGGGGCCCCAATAAAGCCTTGCCTGAATTTCTTGTCTGGCCTCTTATCAATTTCTATTGATTAAAGAGGCCAAGAACCCGGGTCGGTAACAACACTGTAAAGTTGGCACTATGAGTTGCATCCATAATACAGATGAGCGAAGACAATTATTAGCCAACTTCACAAAACTAGTTCTGTGAGAGCCATAACTCAAACCAAGGTGTATCTTGCTTAAACCCTTGTTTTAATAAATGAATAAGTGCATGACAAAATGAATGCAACTCTCCTGTGTTTTTATTACTGGGGCAACTTGGTAAGGGTTGGGTAGAGGTGGTTTAATTTACTGAGCGGCCAAGATCTTTGTTATACCAAACTCCCAAAGACACCAAGGTATCACTATGGCCTCAGAGAGTTAACAAGAAAACCTGAGAAACTGAATCACTGGGACAAGGATACTAGAACCAGATGGAAGAAAGTTCAAGAGAAACACATAGGTATTCTATGCTACTAATTTCTTCCATCTGGCTGATACTCATCAATAGAAGCAGTGAAGCCATGTCATTCATTTGTTTAAGAATTATGTCAAAATTCCTACGTTTAAGTGAAACACCATGCTGAACATAAGCTCATCTTCCTTTAACAAAGATTCTTGGCAATCGGCAGCAACTCACAGCCATCACATTGCTCAATTACACTGTACTGCAGATGAGGCTGTTAAGAGACAGTTCCTGAGAGAATGATGGATAAGCCACCTCTTATAAGAGAAATTTTTTTCTTTCTTTTTTTTTTTTGAAGTCTCCTCTTTGGTTTCCTCTCTCCTGACTCCCTTAATTTCTTTCTCAATCTCTTCATATGTTAAATAACAACTACAAACTATATTTTTGGGAATCTATACATTTCAAAGCCAACGTTTTTACCAAGATGGTATATGTCACAAAGTACCATATTGGAACACCTGATATTGCAATTTGTATAATTAGCCACCATAATTAGTTGGCTAAATGACTCTGTGAAAGAGAGCTTTTGTTAATCAAATGTTGTACATGAGGAAATAAATTCAACATGTTTAAGGGGTTTGTAAATAACAAAACTGGGGCAGGAATTGAAGTTATAAATTTATAGCCTTTAACAACAGGTATATGAGTTGATCTGGGGACTAGCTCAAACCTATCATAGAAATGACCATTTTTTTCACCGCCATATAGTGATCAGTTTTTGAGCAAGCTAGTTGGGTGGGTTGTAGTAGCATGACAAACTTTTTTGTTCCTGGAAGGCAGTTTGGGAGTTTAAAATGTGAGCAGCCTTTCTCTGCCTTCTGTGTTATCACCTACCAAAGAGTAGTAAAACTTCTGAGTACTGAAATAAACCCCAGAGAACAATTAAACCTACTGATAAGTTATATAGTAGTTTTCAACTATTTAACATAAAGGAGACAATTTAAAGAGTAGTGCAAGAGCAAACTGGAGAGGGTCCTTTAGACAGAGAGAAACTGGGAATGTATAAACTACAGAGAAAGACGAGAGAAAGTGGAAGTGTCTTATTTAGAGGCTTAGCTCATTTTCTTTTGATCTAATCCTCTTTGTCAAATCCTCCCTTACCACTGTCATTATAGTTGGGCTGTCTCCTATATATGGAAACTTCCAGACTCCACTCCCTCATCTCCACCCACAATAAAAGTCAAATGTGTTCCGCATTTATTAAATTGACAAACATAACAGGTCTCTAAACAGCACTGGAGACCAAAGATTTCCTTGGCATTCTCAATATATATATTTTACATTTCAGCTTCCCCCAAATATCTTGCATGGTATTTAAAACACAAAATGACTGTGCCATTTGCGAAATGTCTGGTTATTCATTTTTTTATTCCAACCAATGCTAATGTGTTCTAAGATACCACATGTGACTACCCTATTAAGGCATTTGAATGTGAAATTATCATCCACAATACCATCATAAGAGAGTAATAAAGACAGATTACCTGGGGTTAAGAGGATGACTGACATAGTGATGAGTGAGCATACAACTAAAATCACCAGCAGGGCAATAGCAATTCCCTTCCAGTTTCTCTGTGGAGGGCTGTTACTTCCCAGTTCCTACCGAGATAGAAAAAAAAAGAAGTTTCATAATTATACATGCTCCAAGAGAAATGTACTCAAAAAGGAATGATTCAGTGCATGGAAGAATCACATTGAAAGCTGATTAGAATCCTCTTCCTCTTTGGTAGCTCATTTAATTATTCAAAGGTGCATATATTATAAATGGCTATCTTTTGGGGGGCAATCTTATTTCTCCAAAAGATAAAGCAGCAAAGGTTTATGCCTGTTGTCTAAAATGTGGATGGCATTAAAATACATTGAATATAAACACTAGGATGATAGCCAAAATACTCTGCAAAATAATTATGTAAATAAAGTGTGCCCATTTACATTTTTTCTTGCTACAATGGAACCTACAATAAAGATTTAAATATTAATATTCCTGAAGCACTATAGACTACTTTTCTAACTGGTAAGGGGAAAAGAGATTAGTGATGGGAAAATTATTCAGAATGCCCCCTCACTGCAGAGCAGTGCACATTTGTCAACTCAAAAGGTCCTTTTTTTAAACAGTTCCCCTACCACTCATAAATATCAACAGGATGTAGTAACTAAATTAAATGAGCGCTTCTATATCAATGGTTTACGACATCCTCTCCCTGGGCAGCATGCATGATATTGGCAAGGAGGTATGACTGATGGGGTAAGATAAACTTGAGCATTTCTTACAATACATATAGTAAAGCTTTTCATTTTTCAGATGATCTGGGTTCTATTCTACTGACTAGAAATATATGAGCATCATTCAGCAAAGTAAAGCACAGACCACACTAGTTTGAAATAAATGCCAGATTTTCTTTGTAATAAAGTTTATAAAACACTAAGCTTCTCGTTTCTTTCTTCCTGTCCCAATCCCCAGCCTCTTTTCCTCCAGTCCTAATACAGCCTTCTTTATTCAGAAATAGTCAAATGATTTGGGGACAAATGAAACAAAACGTAAAGGTTTCCAGTTCACTGTATTTGCACAAATCACCCAAGAAGCCACAGTCTTCCTTTAAACAAAGATAAGTAAAATAGCAAACATTTGGTAAGCTATAAATGGCTTATTGTGACTCACAGTTTAAAGCACTGAAGCCAGTTTTCATATAGGGATAGTGGCATTCAGTTCTGCAATAAACTCTTTGGACTTAAAGAACTAGGTCCTAAATAAATGCAAGAAGAAACCATGCATAGGAGGTATTTTGTTACTGTTTGTTTTTCCCCTTCTCAGATCAGTAGCTTTAGGTTTTTCACTCTGATGAACCAAATCCGGCAGAAATCAATTCCAATCTTTTTTCTAAAATGGCTCACTCCATACCTCATGTTCATGCTTATTAATGCTTATCATCCAATACCTCTATCCGTTCTGAATTTTGGTTAGAATTTCCATTCATAAACTTAGTCCACATAAATCGAAACAGTAGATTAGCAAATCATCAGCGTTTCAGTAAAAACATCAAGAAAAGCAATAGTTGTCTTAAGACCATAAACCCTTTTCTGGAATGCAACGTGACTGCAGGTTCCCTGGGCAATTTCTTTGTCAGAATCTGTGTGGTGTGATGACCAGTTATTCTCCGTATTAAGGCTCTATTTAAGACTGCTCAGAAGCCAGAATGATAGATTAGAGAGGCAATGCTATACGTAGATGCCTATGCTGGGCAAAAAGCTTTGAAACACTCAAGAACTAAGAGATAATGAAAGAAGGGCAACAAACAATAGGAAGTGAGTATCTGGACCAAGAATCATAAACACTTTCATACTTATTAACTCAAAGGGAGGTAAAAAAAAGGAAAAAGAATAATTGTAAGCAATTATAACTGACTTTTCAGTCCAGTAAAGGAATCAAGGGGAAATGATCATTTTAAATCTACTGACTCTGATCTTGATTCGCTGTCATTGGAACGCAAGGCAAATTATTAGACAAATGTGTTCAGAGTGTGTTTTTCAGTTTTTGAATATATAACTATGCAATGCCTACCAAGCATTGTCTAACAGCAATAACAGATACCTTATTATGTGTCTCGTATTGTACTGAGTACTTTATATTCACAATCTCACAAAATCCTCATGAGAATTAGGTGAGATTACTATTATTTTGACAAATCTGCAGATGAGAAACATGGGATTTACAGAGATAAATAACAAACCACTTACTGCTAATAAGTGGGATATCTCAAGGTCCAATCCGTAAAAGTCTAGCTTCAGAAACCACACTCACACACTATAATATGCTATTCTAAAAGGAGATATTTCTTGAATCAATCAATAAGCCAATGAATCAAGGAATGATTTGAACCCCTACATAATAACAGTTATACTTTAATACCTTTTATCTGAGAAAATTCACAATTTTATAAAAGCTCTTCTGAAGTCTGTAATGCTTTCAAATAAACTCACGTTTTCCCAGGAATGGCAGACTAGAAAAAATATACCATTTTAAAAAATGGTAAAACATGTTTGAGTACAAAATACTTTTCTGTTCATAAAGTGATGCACATAAGAATGTCTGGCTCCTCTAAAAATGACCCATCAATACCAAAAGCATCTACAAGTCCCTGTTTTAGGAACTGCAGACTTAATGAACTCTTACTATAATTCCCTCCTTTCCATCCATCTTAAATTCCATTACCATTATAATATTTCTAAAGCACGGTTTCACTTACATCACTTTATTCACAAAGTCCTTTAATGTCTCTACATTATCTAAAGAATTAAGTGCAAATGTGTGAGTCTAGAATAACAATGGTCTATAGCCAAGCTCCAGTCTTTTCATCCAACTTGATCTTTTTTTTTTTTTGAGAAAGAACCCTATACTGCTCTGATTACCATTTCCAGCATATGCCTCAGATGCTTCAAACTTCACCCAACCATTCCACTCCCAGTTTTTTTCTCCAATTCCTTTCATATGCATCCAAGTACAGACATTGTCAATCATTCAACATCCTGCTCAAATGTCTCTTCTCTTGAAAATTTCCCCCAATTATGCAAGCCAGATATAATTTTCCTTCTGAAAAAAAAAATGCCTAAAATGCATTGTACCAATAGGTTTGAGACCAACTCTGCTACTTAACAGCTATGAGAATGCAAACAACATGCCTCTACAATTTCCTAAGCCTCAGGCTTCTTTTTTAGCTGAACAACTGGAATAATAACAATAATTATTTTTAAATGTAACAAGGGTTAAAACAAATTATGCAAACAAAGCTCTCACTTAAATGTACAATAAGACAGTTCACACTAAGTGAACTGCTTGGAATGTGCTTCCTCAGTACACTTGCACATGTCACTCTTTCTCTCTCTCTCATCATTTCAGGTCTCAATCTCAAATGTTCCTTCCTTTGAGAGGCCTTGCCTGGCCACCCTCTACAAAATAACATTCTATATCCACTTCTATTTCTTCAATTAGCTTTATTTTTCTTCATATCATTATCATTTTTGAGTATATTATGTCCTAGTGAATCATATATCTATAATAATATAAATTAAGTTGTTTAAATGTTCATTTTATCAGTCTCAGCTCTCCAGAATAGAAGCTTTGTGATGTCAGTAACCTAGATCATCTTCTTCTCTGCTACATCCCTAGCATTTTGAACAGTGTTTGGCACATACTAGGTATGCTATAGATAATAAACAGATGAATGAATGAATGAATGAATGATAGCAGTTCTGATGATAATGATGATGATCGTGGTGATGGTAATGCTTAAAGCCATGTATAAACAGCCATCTTTATCCTGTCAAAGTTATCTCCTTAAGGTAAGGAGCACATCTTAGATAACTTTATATTCCTTAGACCATTGAACAAATTCTAGTCCTCTTAATAGGTGCTTAGAAAATAGTTGCCCAGTTAATTAAGTGGTATAAATGGTACCTGAAATGGTATAGAGCTACAGTGTCATTAGTTAAATACATATCAATAGTAATTTTTAAAAAAGGAACTACTTGCTATAGATAAATTTGATTGCAATTATTTTTAGCTTCATTTATCTGATGCTTGGATCCCAAAATACAGTTGCCATTCTTCAGTTTATCTTCTTCATCGACAACCTCAGTAATTTCTATTGTTGCTGGAAGTGGTTCTGATTGGCTCTGCTTTTCAATGACTTCCTCCTAGCCAACACCTGAAAACATACACGCCAGGCCCACAGGACAGGTTTGTGCTGGGCAGCAGCCTGACCTTGCAATGTCATCATCTGAACGCTTTGGAGGCAGTACAGAGTCAACGTTGGGATAGTAAATTCCCTGGAGAGGTTTGAAGGTATAAGAACAAATGTTTAAGAACCCATATATACAGTTGTTTTTAAAGTCAGTCCTCCAGTGGATAGATGCATAGGTTAAAACACTTGTGTCCAACTGCAGCTGATGTTCAGTGTTGTGATTGTCTAGAGATGTTTTGGTGCTGCAGGCCAAACTAAACTCAATCTGTAACCTAGTTATTTATGTTGTGTTTACTGCCAATCAAATTACTCATCACCCTTTAGAGAACAGTTTAGTTTCTAAGACGGATGTTCTCAACACACATAGTTTATCTAAATCCAAATGCATTTTTAATTTGTTCAAATACAAAGGAAAAAAATTCTAGAAATCATAAGCAGAAAACATCCAAGATTTATATATCATTTCCTTGGGCAAAATAAGGAAAAAAGCCGAACCAACAAATTCAATTTTCTTAAAAATAAGAAAAAGAATATAAATGTATATAATAAATATAAACATATATTCCACTCGTGGTTCCCCTTAAAAAACTCTATGTTCATCTGCCATATGCATCATGAAAAGAAATATGATCCCTCCATATTAAAATTGTATCAAAAAGTAATAACATTTACAGGAAGATACAAGGAGGAAAAATCATCAAGATATTGAAATTATGTCTGTAGATCGGATGAGGGTGTGTTTTAGTAAAAATAGATCTTTTCATCACATGGTGTTCACATTCACAACTGTGAATAGTCTCAACTGTAAATAGGTCAAAAAATAGTCCAAAGCATTTACACTTAATAATTGGAAAATATCTTAAAGGGACTTAAGGTACTTTTAAATGTTGTATATTGTGTCATGATATTAGAAAAGCATAGCATTACGTTAAGACTTTTAAAGCCATCTGTAAAATAATGATTAAAAAATTGATTTAAAAAAATCCTTTTACATCATTCTTAGAAACGTTTAGCCAGCTCTGACTTGAAAGACCTTGAGATATGGGTATTCAGCAGTTGGCCAATTCTCTTTAAATCATTCTGTTTAACAAAATGCACTGGAGTCTTTTAGAATATAGAACATTACGCTACATGCAACTGGGAATACAAGTTAAAATAGAACTGTCCCCAGTGAGTATAAACACTAATGAAGATTTTGCTTACCACCAGTATAGTACGAAGTTATATAAATAAAGGTAACCCAGCAAATCACAGAATTTTTCTATGGGAAGTGAGGGGAGAAGTTATTAACTTCCTTGTACTGATATAATTTTTTTTCTTTAAGCATTCATACAGCATTTCCTAAGAAATAAGGTACTAGATGTGGTGGGATTATAGAATTACATATACAAAATCTGGAAAGACAAAAAGGAATCAGAGGATTTTTTTTCTTTTTTAAATAGGTGGAAAGTGTGTATAAAAATACACACTTAGGTATTGGAAAATGGAACAAAGTGTGCATTTTTTTTCTTTCTAGCAAAAATAATAATTGACAATATTTACAACCTGGAATAGACCAGTAAACGTAAAAGAAATTGAGACAATTTTTTATATGGCTCCACAAAATTACAAGGTCACAGATTTTGCCTCTAAAACACAAATAATTCCTGTGCCATTTGAAACATTTTAGAGTATATTGAAAGAAGGAAAATTCCAAAATTTTAATGTTTACCTTGTCTTGATTGTCTGAAATAGAAAGCACATAAAAAAAAAATTAAGCTCAATTTAAATAAAGAAATAGATGCAAAAGTACTAAATAAAATGTTAATGAATTCAATGCAGGAGCTCAATATAAATAACAATTAAATATTGTGAGATATTTCTACCACTAGGAGATATAGTCATAGTTCCTTACAACATTTACTGATATCAGTAAAGAAAATATAATCATAGAGATTGTTTTTCATATTTAATTTTCAGTTTAATATTTGTAATACCTACTGCTTCTTAAAATTGCCCATTATACTGTGGACATTCACAAGTTCCTCATTTATCATGCTTCTCCAGTTAGAAGACTCTATGCTAAATAAAGTGCATAGTTTGGTAAATAATCATATTTCATACAGAAAGTTATACATTTTTTCAAAATTACATCTATTATAGTTTTGTGTTATCAGTGTACATGAGGCAGTGCTGAATAAGTGCTACTCATAGTATGAACTACAGACAGCAGCATCAACATCACCTGGGAGCTTATTAGAAACGCAAGACAAGAGTCTTTTATTGAGATTTGCTCTATTCTTTTTTTTAAAAAATTCTGATTTGGTTTTATCTGTTCAACATTAATTTGTTTATAAAAGAACTAGCAATTGTCTCAGTTGTAATTTGTCATTTATAATTCTCTGATAATTATATTTGTTTGTGACACACTCCTAGATGGATCACCATTAAATTAGAAACAAAACAAAGATGACGGCTATCATCAATATATTTTTCAGTAATAGTTTCACATTTCTATTATCATGATTTAGAGGTTTGGCTGATCATCTATGATTCTGAACCTGTTTAGGCTTCAAAACCACAACTAAAACTGTAAAAGAAACAATTAAAAAAGCAAACAAACAGATCTGATATCAGCAAGATGGCAGACGAGGATGTTCCAGGTCCTCATTCCCTCATGGAAACATCAAGTAAACAACTATAGAGTGATTAAAATAGCATTACGGGAGCTCCAAAAACCAGTGAAGGATATGCAGCAACCAAGCAAATGCCCAATCAAGAAAAAGTCACACTTAAAAAGGCAGGAGATTTCATGGCATGTTTGAATACCCTCCCTGGCACAGTTTAGCATGCTCAGAAGGAAGTGACTCAATTCCCAGTTCCTTCCTTCAGATGGAAAAAATGAGTGGAACTTGTTTGCATGTTCTGGCCTATCTGTGGGCTACCTGAGGAACGGGTTTCTGTCTTGCCTGACAGAAATAGCAGCATAGTTTAGATCTCAGGTTAGAAGGCATGGAAAACAGTGGAGTCTTCCATGGTGCATGAAAACTGCCGAACTGTAAACAAGCAGAATTTGAGGACAGAGATTACCTGCTTAGAAACACAGTGGAACACTTAAGACCTTCAGAAATAGCAGGGTGATACTCTTAAAGAAATCAGGACATTTTAAAACAGCCATGTATACAGGGGAACTGGGGGTAAGGGAGGGGGGAACACGTACACACAGGCCAAGGGAAGGCAAATGCAAAAATCCTGAGAATATCTTGAGGCTTCTGCTGGACTGATTAGAGAACATCTTTCTGTGAACAGAGCCAGTCTCCAAAAACTGGAAGAAGTGGTTATTTTTTCAAATGCCCTATTTTCAACAAAAGATCACAAGTTTACAAAGAAACAGGGAAACATGGTCCAGTCAGAGAACAAAATATACCTCTAGAAATTAACTGTAAAGTAACAAAGGTTCTGGACTACTAAAGACTTTAAAACAGCTATCAGAAATACACTCTAACAGCAAAAGGAAAATATGGACAAAGAATTAAAGAAAATCAGGAAACTGATATATGAACAAAAGATGATCGACCAAAATACAGAAATTATTGAAAAAAAAACACACACAGAATTTCTGGAGTGGGAAAATACAATAACTGAATTTAAAAACCTAACAGCAGACTCAAACAGTAGAAAAAAGAATCAGTGAACTTGAAGACAGGTCCTTTGAAATTATCAAGTTTGAGGAGCAAAAGGGAAAAAAAGAATAAAGTAAACAGAACCTATGGGACTTATCGGGTAGCACCAAATAGAGCAATGTACATATCGTGAGAATCTCAGAAGGAGAAGAAAAAGAGAGAGAAAGGGTACGAGAGTTTATTTGAAGAAATAATGATGGAAACTTCAAATCTGAAGAAAGATATGGTTATATGAAAGCACCAAAAGCTCAGTGAACTCCAAGGAAGATGAACTCCAAGTAAGATAAACCCAAAGAGATCCACAATGAGCCATATTTTAATAAATATATTAAAAGTCAAAGACAAAAAAGAGAATCTTGAAAGAAAAGTGACTCATCACCTACAAGTATCTGCAATACGATTAGCAACGGATTTCTCAGCAGAAACTTTGCAGGCCAGAAGCAGTGGGACAATATATTTAAGGTACTGAAAGAAAAAACTGTCAACCAAAAAAAATCTATGTTCAGCAAAAATGTTCTTTGAAAACGAGGGAGAAGTTAAGACATCCCCAGTGAAATAAAAGATAAAACACCTCATTGCCCCTACACTTGACCTACAAGAAATGCTAAAGAGAGTCCTTCAAGTTGAAATGAAAAGATTGCTAGACATAACCTGAAGTCATAATAAAATGCAAAGTATTCCATAAGGATAAATATGAGGACAAATACAAAAATTAGCATTACTTTAATTTTGGCTCCTAACTCCACATTTTACTATTGTACAGAATTTAAGAAACAAAAACATAAAAATTAATTATAAGTCTGTGTTAATGGGTATACAATACAAAGATGTAATTTATAACATCATTTACATAAAGTAGGAAGGATGGAGCTAAAAAAAGAGTCCAGTTTTTGTATCCATCTCTTTGTGGGGAGTTACTGTTTAATGAGTATGGAGTTTCAGTTTGAGAAGATGAAAAAGGTTCTGGAGATGGATGGTGATGATAGTTGCACAGCAGTATGACTGTACTTAATACCACTGAGAGTACACTTAAAAATTATTAAAATGGTAACTTTTATTTTATGCATATTTTGTCACAATTTTAAAAATGTAAATAATAGCAACATTCATCATAGGAACAGATACATTAAGTGACTTTAGAAAGTTTTAGTGTCCAAAGGAAGAAAACCACAAAAGTTTACCAGAGGATTTCTAAGACCACTTGAAGGAAATAGGAAATCACTGCACTCCTGTTAAGCATGATTCAATATGGAAAAAATGGTCATTTCCTAGATTAATCTAAAAATTTTAAGTAATTCCAATAAAAATCCTAACAGAACTCTTTTTCCTTGAACTGATAAAATTATCTTGAAATTCATCTGTAAAAATAATCATATGTAGATAGAATAACTTTGAAAAAAGAAAAATAATGATGGATGCCAGATACTAAAACTTAATATAAATCTGTGCTAATGAAAATTGTGGAATATTAATAAGAAAGGAAACATTAATAAACAAAGCTATATTTCAAAAACATTCCATGCACACACATATCGACAAATTGTTTATATTTTGAACCCAATTTCTCATTATACCTTCTTTCTGTAAGAACGCCAACAGGGGTTTCACACAACACTCCAATGAGGTGATTTCATGGTCTCTAGGGTGCCAAATCAGAGAGCCAATTTTTCCATTATTTAACAGGAATTCTCAGCAGCATTTTAATCCATTAACCAATATATCCTCCCAGGAAAGTCTTTCCTGTGACACCACACTCTCCTGTTTTTTATCCTGCATTGCTAGCCACTTCTCCATTTTCTTTACTGGTTTCTTCTTAGGCTTACCTCTAAACTATGGAGTTTCCCCAGGCAAGGCTCGGGCCCACCCTTTTTCTCAACGTGAACACTATTTCTAGGGATAGCATTTAATCTCATTTTATATCACTCAAAACATTTTAATCAGTTTTATATGTTAAATGTTTAAAATGGAGGGGCCGGGAGGTTGGCGGAAGAGTAAGACGCGGATATCACATTCCTCGCCACAGGTACATCAGAAATACATCTACACGTGGAACACCTCCTACAGAACACCTACTGAACGCTGTCAGAAGACCTCAGACCTCCCAAAAGGCAAGAAACTCTCCACGTTCCTGGGTAGGGCAAAAGAAAAAAGCAAAAACAGAGACCAAAGAAGAGGGACGGGACCTGCACCAGTGGGAGGGAGCTGTGAAGGAGGAAAAGTTTCCACACACTAGGAGGCCCTTCGCGGGCGAAGACTGCAGGTGGCGGAAGGGGGAGCTTCGAAGGCACGGAGGACAGCGCAGCAACAGGGGTGCGGAGGGCAAAACGGAGACATTCCCACACAGGGCATCGGTGCACCAGCACTCACCAGTCTGAGAGGCTTGTCTGCTCACCCGCCGGGGCGGGCGGGGCTGGGAGCTGAGGCTCGGGCTTCTGTCCGAGCGCAGGGAGAGGACTGGGGACTGGGGTTGGCGGCGTGAACACAGCCTGAAGGGGTTAGTGCGCCACAGCTAGCCGGGAGGGAGTCCAGGAAAAAGTCTGGAGCTGCCGAAGAGGCAAGAGACTTTTTCTTGCCTCTTTGTTTCCTGGTGCGCGAGGAGAGGGGATTCAGAGTGCTGCTTAAAGGAGCTCCAGAGACGGGCGCGAGCCGCGGCTATCAGCTCGGACCCCAGAGACGGGCATGAGACGCTAAGGCTGCTGCCGCCGCCACCAAGAAGCCTGTGTGCGAGCACAGGTCACTGTCCACACCTCCCTTCCGGGGAGCCTGTGCAGCCCGCCACTGCCAGGGTCCCGGAATCCAGGGACAACTTCCCAGGGAGAACGCACGGCGCGCCTCAGGCTGGTGCAACGTCATGCCGTCACGCCGGCCTCTGCCGCCCCAGGCCCGCCCCGCACTCCGTGCCCCGCCCTCCCCCCCGGCCTGAGTGAGCCACAGACCCCGAGTCAGCGGCTCCTTTAACCCCGTCCTGTCTGAGCGAAGAACAGACGCCCTCTGGCGACCTACACGCAGAGGCGGGGCCAAATCCAAAGCTGAACCCCGGGAGCTGTGAGAACAAAGAAGAGAAAGAGAAATTTCTCCCAGCAGCCTCAGGGGCAGCATATTAAATCTCCACAATCAACTTGATGTACCCGGCATGTGTGGAATACCTGAACAGACAAGGAATCATCCCAAATTGAGGAGGTGGACTTTGGGACCAAGATAGATAATTTTTTCCCCTTTTCCTCTTATTGTGAGTGTGTATGTGTATGCTTGTGTGTGAGATTTTGTCTGTATAGCTTTGCTTTCACCATTTGTCCTAGGGCTCTATCCGTCTATTTCTTTTTTTTTTTTTTTTTTTACTTTTCAAAAAGTTTTTTTCTTAATAATTATTTTTTATTTTAATAACTTTATTTTATCTTAATTTTATTTTATTTTACCCTCTTTCTTTCTACTTTTTATTCTGAGCCATGTGGATGAAAGGCTCTTGGTGCTCCAGCCAGGAATCAGTGCTGTGCCTCTGAGGTGGGAGAGCCAACTTCAGGACACTGTTCCACAAGAGACCTCCCAGCTCCACGTAATATCAAACAGCGAAAATCTCCCAGAGATCTCCATCTCAACACCAAGACCCACCTTCAATGAACGACCAGCAAGCTACAGTGCTCGACACCCTATGCCAAACAACTAGCAGGACAGGAACACAACCCCACCCATTAGCAGAGAGGGTGCCTAAAATCATAATAAGGCCACAGACACCCCAAAACACACCACCAGACATGGACCTGCCCACCAGAAAGACAAGATGCAGCCTCATCCACCAGAACACAGGCACTAGTCCCCTCCACCAGGAAGCCTACACAACCCACTGAACCAACTTTAGCCACTGGGGACAGACACCAAAAACAACAGGAACTATGAACCTGCAGCCTGCAAAAAGGAGACCCCAAACACAGTAAGATAAGCAAAATGAGAAGACAGAAAAACACACAGCAGATGAAGAAGCAAGGTAAAAACCCACCAAACCTAACAAATGAAGAGGATATAGGCAGTGTAGCTGAAAGAGAATTCAGAATAATGATAGTAAAGATGATCCAAAATCTGGGAAATAGAATAGAGAAAAAGCAAGAAACATTTAACAAGGACCTAGAAGAACTAAAGAGGAAACAAGCAATGATGAACAACACAATAAATGAAATTAAAAATACTCTGGAAGGGATCAATAGCAGAATAACTGAGACAGAAGAACGGATAAGTGACCTGGAAGATAAAATACTGGAAATAACTACTGCAGAGCAGAATAAAGAAAAAAGAAGGAAAAGAACTGAGGACAGTCTCAGAGACCTCTGGGACAACATTAAACACACCAACATTCGAATTTTAGGGGTCCCAGAAGAAGAAGAGAAAAAGAAAGGGACTGAGAAAATTTTTTGAAGAGATTATAGTTGAAAATTTCCCTAATATGGGAAAGAAAATAGTTAATCAAGTCCAGGAAGAACAGAGAGTCCCATACAGGATAAATCCAAGGAGAAAGATGCCAAGACACATATTAATCAAGCTATCAAAAATTAAATACAAAGAAAACATATTAAAAGCAAAAAATCCTTAACAAAGTACTAGCAAACAGAATCCAACAGCACATTAAAATGATCATATACCATGATCAAGTGGGGTTTACCCCAGGAATGCAAGCATTCCTCAATATATGCAAATCAATCAACGTGATACACAATATTAACAAATTGAAGGAGAAAAACCATATGATCATCTCAATAGATGCAGAGAAAGCTTTTGACAAAATTCAACACCCGTTTATGATAAAAACCCTGCAGAAAGTAGGCATAGAGGGAACTTTCCTCAACATAATAAAGGCCATACATGACAAATCCACAGCCAACATCATCCTCAATGGTGAAAAACTGAAACCATTTCCACTAAGATCAGGAACAAGACAAGGTTGCCCACCCTCACCGCTATTATTCAACATAGTTTTGGAATTTTTAGCCACAGCAATCAGAGAAGAAAAAGAAATAAAAGGAATCCAAGTCAGAAAAGAAGAAGTAAAGCTGTCACTGTTTGCAGATGACACGATACTATACATAGAGAATCCCAAAGATGCTACCAGAAAACTTCTAGAGCTAATCAATGAATTTGGCAAAGTAGCAGGATACAAAATTAATGCACAGAAATCTCTGGCATTCCTATACACTAATGATTAAAATCTGAAAGTGAAATTAAGAAAACACTCCCATTTACCATTGCAATAAAATGAATAAAATATCTAGGAATAAACCTACCTAAGGAGACAAAAGACCTGTATGCAGAACTATAAGACACTGATGAAAGAAATTAAAGATGATACAAATAGATGGAGAGATATACCATGTTCCTGGACTGGAAGAATCAACATTGTGAAAATGACTCTACTACCCAAAGCAATCTACAGATTCAATGCAATCCCTATCAAACTACCACTGGCATTTTTCACAGAACTAGAACAAAAAGTTTCACAATTTGTATGGAAACACAAAAGACCCCGAATAGCCAAAGCAATCTTGAGAACGAAAAACGGAGCTGTAGTAATCAGGTTCCCTGACTTCAGACTATATTACAAAGCTACAGTAATCAAGACAGTATGGTACTGGCACAAAAACAGAAAGATAGATCAATGGAACAGGATAGAAAGCCCAGAGATAAACCCACGCACATATGGTCACCTTATCTTTGATAAAGGAGGCAAGAATATACAGTGGAGAAAAGACAGCCTCTTCAATAAGTGGTGCCGGGAAAACTGGACAGCTACATGTAAAAGTATGAGATTAGAACAATCCCTAACACCATATACAAAAATAAACTCAAAATGGATTAAAGACCTAAATATAAGGCCAGAAACTATCAAACTCTTAGAGGCAAACATAGGCAGAACACTCTATGACATAAATCACAGCAAAATCCTTTTAGACCCACCTCCTAGAGAAATGGAAATAAAAACAAAAATAAACAAATGGGACCTAATGAGACTTAAAAGCTTTTGCACAGCAAAGGAAACCATAAACAAGACCAAAAGACAACGCTCAGAATGGGCGAAAATATTTGCAAATGAAGCAATTGACAAAGGATTAATCTCCAAAATTTACAAGCAGCTCATGCAGCTTAATAACAAAAAAACAAACAACCCAATCCAAATATGGGCAGAAGACCTAAATAGACATTTCTCCAGAGAAGATATACAGACTACCAACAAACACATGAAAGAATGCTCAACATCATTAATCATTAGAGAAATGCAAGTCAAAACTACAATGAGATATCATCTCACACCGGTCAGAATGGCCATCATCAAAAAATCTAGAAATAATAAATGCTGGAGAGGGTGTGGAGAAAAGGGAACCCTCTTGCACTGTTGGTGGGAATGTAAATTGATACAGCCACTATGGAGAACAGTATGGAGGTTCTTTAAAAAACTACAAACAGAACTACCATATGACAAAGCAATCCCACTACTGGGCATATACCCTGAGAAAACCATAATTCAAAAAGAGTCATGTACCACAATGTTCATTGCAGGTCTATTTACAATAGCCAGGACATGGAAGCAACCTATGTGTTCATCATTGGATAAATGGATAAAGAAGATGTGTCACATATATACAATGGAATATTACTCAGCCATAAAAAGAAACGAAATTGAGTTATTTGTTGTGAGATGGATGGACCTAGAGTCTGTCATACAGAGTGAAGTAAGTCAGAGAGAGAAAAACAAATACCATATGCTAACACATATATATGGAATCTAAGGGGAAAAAAAAAAAGGTCATGAAGAACCTAAGGGCAAGACGGGAATAAAGACACAAACCTACTAGAGAATGGACTTGAGGATATGGGGAGGGGGAAGGGTAAGCTGTGACAAAGTGAGGAAGAGGCATGGACATATATACACTACCAAACATAAAATAGATAGCTAGTGGGAAGCTGCCGCGTAGCACAGGGAGATCAGCTCGGTGCTCTGTGACCACCTAGAGGGGTGGGATAGGGAGGGTGGGAGGGAGGGAGACGCAACTGTGAAGAGATATGGGAACAGATGTATATGTATAACTTATTCACTTTGTTATAAAGCAGACACTAACACACCATTGTAAAGCAATTATACTCCAATAAAGATGTTAAAAAAATGTTTAAAATGAATTCATGGGCAAGTTATTAAAAAATAAAAACAAACTGATCTCTAAGTAAACAGATAGCTTAAGGTATCACTATATCCTTTGAGCTGCCTACCCTCTCCCTCTATATGTGTAACACCTTTATTTTAATGTATAATCACTTGTTACTTGTAGTACTTATTGCTTCTCAGATGCATGCCATTCACAGTTTCCCATATTTTTTTCTCTTCTTGGATGACAATTCCATCTTAAGTAGAGTGCGTATTTTGACCAAAGGTTTTACGTTTCTCGAAATTGGGTTTCTTATTAGGTGGTTTCCGCCCACCTAGTTAGATAGTTCCTTAGCTCTCAGTGCAGTCCATGAACAGCAGAGTCTAAAACTGACCTTTAGATGCTGTTGAATGTCTTCTGAAAGCATGCTTGAAATAAAAATTATTTAACCTCATTCCAGACCTTCTGAATCTCTATGGCCAGGCCCGGCCCAACAATGTCTCTTAACAAGCTGTCCAGATGATTCTGCTAAAGTTTCACAAACATTCCCGAGGTTAGTGCTACTCAAAGAATGGTCAGTGTCACCTCTGAGATAGTATAAATGCAAATAATTCAGCACCATCACAGACCTACTGAGTTTCTGGGTCCTGAACAGTCTTTGTTTTAACAAGCTTCCACATGATCCCTGTGCACACTAAGAGTTGAGAATCTCAATTGTAGAGACTAATTCCTACAGTTCTGGAATTGTTAAAATGATGCACTTCAGCTTCAGTGAAATTTGGTGAACACATTATGGCTTAGCAGCTTTGGAGTCAGTACATCTGGATTTTAAATTCCAATTACGTACTTACTAGGTCTATTACATATACAATTGAAATAATATTTTAAAATTATGAATCCAAATGATAGTGCCTGAGACACAGTGGTCACTTTTATTATCTTCCTCTGTATTTGTTATTTACCAAATCAAGTTTTAATCTCAATTGAATTCCACCTCAATTGCATGTGAGACCATTTCACACTCATCTTTGCATCCCCGACACCTAGTACAGCACATAGTAAGTGTTCACAAAATATCTGGACTGACACACTATGCTCAGCTTTATACTTTAAAGAATAGGGTCTTTAATCTTGAGGGATGCATCTCTGCCATTTGAGGAAAAGGAGATGAACTAGCTCTCTGCCTTTGAAATCTAAAGAGAAAAGACATCCCAGGAGAGTAGTTTTCGACTAATCTCAGGAGCTGTATGTTTGTTGTTTAAAGAGCACTAAAAGAATCTCAGTGATCTACAAACTGGATCAACAGGCCTAAATTTCTGGGGTTCATTAGCCAGCATGAGTTGCTAACAAGCCAGACCATCATCTTTGAGCTTGATTTCAGATGAGAAGGCTGAAAACATTATCTTCCGCTAAGTCTTCCCAAAGTTCTAATATTTTAGCAAACTAACCTCTTGCCTATGAGGACGTCAAGGAATCTAGTCATTTCTCATTGTATGTGCGATGCCCAGCACAGTTTTTGATACATGGTGCATCAATCCACATTCACCGATGATATGAACGTAACAGACTAAGAAACTATTTTGGGGGCTTTGTATAATACTTTATATTTACCTTGCAGTTACTTTCAGAATTTCAACTTTTAATTTTTAGTACTATTATATCAATAGATATAAAACTACTTTCATATGAAAATGTGATATAAAACTATCTTGACAACAGATTGTCCTGTCTAATGTGGAATATTCAGTGTAGAGAGAGAGAAAATAGTAAACCTAGCAATCTGGTCTACATACATTCCCTGTGTGTCTTAAGATAAGGCTTTCATTTTCTTAGGCATCAAACAGAAATAGCAGCATATGCCCAAATAATGCCATCGGACCTTGTCTGATGCAGTCAGCATGTCACAAAACCCATCCCCACTTTTCTGCCTCCTAGATAAAACAGCTTTGCTTTGCTCATATACACAATAGAAGTGATATTACCAATTTGCATATGGTATCTGTGAGCCTTGAAAGAAATAATGCAAGTGAAAACTGTTCATAAACTATTTAGTCTGTATTAATTTAAATTTTGTAACCATCTCTCTCAAATTCGAAGAATAAAAAAAACGTATATAATTGTTCATGAGTATTAACTGTCATTGAGTCAGGAAAAGTAGTTCCTTTGAAACAGACAGGTTTATAAGACTTTTGTAAACTCTTAATGGACAGATACATTTTTGAAGTCTCAGCCTGTTGCAAAGATAGATGTCAGCTTATACTGGATGATGGATGGAAGGAGGAAGGGAGGGAGGAATGAGGGAAGGAAGGAAGGATTGGGAAGGACTCCAGATGAGTTTACTGCCTTTAGATAAGTGACAATCCTAGCAGTCTAGTTGGAGAGATCAATAGATCATTAAAGAATAGAAGAAAAAAGAAACAGAAAAAATATTACAATGTAAGAAGCTGCATGTGATAGGAATCCAGAGAAGAGAAGAGAACCCCGGTGGTGTTAAATTTCAGGTATGCTAAAGACCAAATCTATATTGACCCTTTCCTAGTTAAAGAAGACTTGGATCAGGAAGGGCTTATATGTGAAAGACAGAAGAAATTCACCCCAGGCTGAGGGAAACCCCATTCCTTGTTAACTCAAGTTGAACAAGGTGTGTTTAATTTGCTTCCTTTTCTAGTGGTTAGTTAAAGGTTGCCATTGCCCAGGAGTCAAATAAGATTCCACACAGAGGTTAAGAAAATAGTAGAGCCATTGACAAAGCAGGGCTGGCTGAAAGGAACAAGTGATGCTATAGCTACAAGCCAAGTTCAAAGCCAGCATTATTAATTTGCTCTTCATAACACAACTGACCTTTAGATGCTGCTGAGCACCTGGGGACAAATTTGGCAATTCGCCAGATCTCCTTATTTTAACTAACTGCACTTCTACGTCACTACTACCAACTCCCAAGCCAAAAACCTTCCCAGTAAGTCAGCACTGGGTGGGATCTGGAAATCCCTCTCCTCCTCAGGAAGAAGTGCCATTTTTCAGTTGCGCTCACCAGAGGAAAAGTCGGTGGCTAGGAAGAATTCTCTTTCAGTAGAAAAGCCTTTGGGATTCTCAGGAGTAGACACTAATATTGAAATAGAAATAGACACATTTGACATAGCTCAAAACTTGATTTTTTTCACACATTTATTTATTGAGCATCTATTATTTTTAACCCAGAAAAAGTGTAATAAACTTTGAAAATTAAGCATTTCTTTGTTAAAATTTTCAACAATGCCCTTTAAATAGCAGGAATGGAGGTAGGCCACTTTTTTTTTTTTTTCAAATTAAAACATAGTATGTGTGTAGGAGAAAATATTTCTAATTCTTCCTCCACATGCAGAAATTTAATATCATAAAAGGGCACCTATAGCGAGGACATCAATTTTACAACTTTTTCTTCAAAAAAAAAACAAAAAAGCAGACATCAATGAAATGGAGCAGAACAGGAACTAAATGGGCTTTTAATTATTTTTATCACTTTTGCCATTAAAAATGTTAATAAGTATCATACAGGTATTTAAAAAGGAAAGAAATAATTTATATTTTCACTGTGCTAATCAATATTCCTGTGCTCCTTTTATCTGGAGATGTAAAGATATGTTAACTTCTCTATTGCTCTGTAATGGTTATAACCAATTCTAACACATATATGCTATACATACATACCCTGCAGTGAAGAAAAAAGAAATTAACAGAGATGTGGACCTTTTATTTAAATCTGCAGTAACATAGTATCCTGGCTATTTTTTAGAAACCCCATGGACCAAGAATAACTGAATAAACCCAAGGTAAATTGCACTTCACCTGCATAAGTATGCATCATGCATCATTTGTGCTCTGCTTAAAAAGAGGATTTCTGAGGCTGAAATTTTTGTGTGGGTGAGTAAGGCAATTACTCGCCTCAAAGCCAGTCAATGTTTCTATTCATCTGCTGAGAGAGTCTTTTTTTCCCCTGTCTGTGAATACAGTAGCCAGTATCTGCAGCCTTCGGAAGAATGTCCCCTCAGAACTGCTAGTTACAAGACCATCCCCCAATCTTTCAAAAGAGGTTTGCTCTAAATGTTCATTTTGGTGGAATTATTAGAGAGTTTAAATCTAATTTTTAAAAAATTTTTGCATGTCTTATATTTTCTTTCTCCAAGAGACATACATAAAATTCAATCAACTTTATGTCTGCGTGGAGGAGGTGGAGATGGGGAGTGACAAACCACCTGCCAGGAAGAGATAACCAACTGTCCCTCCCGAAAATCATCACTGCTTTGGCCACATGATAGACATCATCAGCTCAGTTTCTGGTGATATTTACTAGCATAATAAAAGCATTCTGAGAATTTGGGTATGCTTAATAGTTATCTCAAACCAACCATAAGCTCTCTCCTCATAAAATACATTGGTGTAAAGATCCCACGTTTATAGCTAACAAGTAACAAGTTTACCATAGAGACCCATGTCATTTTTCATTTTGTTAAGTCTTTTAGAAGAGATTTGTGAAGATAAACTTAAGAACAGTTCCTCAAAGAAGAAAAACTGTAAATACTATACAGGAGGCTCCCTTCCCCAAAAAAGCAACAAACATAGGGGGGAGGGGCAGAGAGAGAGAACAAAGCTAAACAATAATTCTCCCAGATTTAAATTTACAAAACTTAATTCAAACTAAACCCAATCTACCTACTAGCATACAAACTCCATGGATCTTGTTTCTTTTTTCACTCTATCCATAGTACTAACAGAGCCTGATGCACAGTAGAATCTCAATGTATATTTGGTAAATAAATAAGTAAATCTCGAAAACCAGAAGTATATTTTTTCCATAGGTCAACCTCCTGGTTAATGTACAGTGTGATGGCCTTGTGGGCCTCTCTAGAATGATCCATTGATGCCCCCATGTTTGCATGAGGCCCCTTTCCTAGTCTGTTCATGGCACTTTGGCTTACCCCCATGGTAGCACTTATTAAACTGCATCTGATGGTCCAGATTTGTGTCTCTTCCACTAGACTATCACTTTAATCAATAAATATTTATTGAATGAGGGGGGATGACTGGCTTAGAATACACACTACTAGTGAGATTGAGGGTCTTCCTTCTCAGGAAATATATATTTCTTTCTTCCTCTAACTTTATTTAAATATAACTGACATAATATTGTGTAAGATTTAGGTATACAAAGCAATAATTTGATACACTTAGGTACTGTGAAATAATTACCACAGTAGAATCAGTTAACACCTCTATCACCTCATAAAAGGAGCATTTATTTTTTGTGAGAACATTTAAGATCTACTCTCCTAGCAACTTTCAAGTATACAATACAGTATTGTTAACTACAACTTATTCATCTTGTAACTGGAAGTCTGTACTCTTTGACAGTCATCTCCCCATTTCCTCACCCCCTTGCCCCTGGCAACCTCTCTGTTTCTATGAGTTTGGCTTGTTTAGATTCCACATGTAAGTGATATCATACAGTATTTGCCTTTCTCTTTCCGACTTATCTCACTTAGCATAATGCCCTCAAGGTCCATCCACATTGTCGCAAATGGCAGGATTTCCTTCTTTCTCCTGGCTGAAAAATATTCCATTGTATATACGTAAATATACCTCATCTTCCTTATCCATTCATCCATAGATGGACACTTCAGTTGTGTCCATATCTTGGTTAATGTGAATAATGCTTCAATTAACATCTCTTTGAGATCCTGATTTCATGATGTCGCTTCATATATTCCCAGAAGTGGGATTGTTGCATCATGTGGTAGTTCTGTTTTACACTTTTTGATGAACCTCCATACTGTTCTGCATAGTGGCTATACTGATTTACATTCCCACTGACAGTGTGCAAGGGTTCCCATTTCTCTACGTCCTCGTCAACACTCATTATTTCTTGTCTTTTTGATGATAGCCATTCTGATATGTGTGAGATAATATCTCAATCTGGTTTTGACTTGTGTTCCCCTAACGATTAGGGATGTTGAGCCCTTTTTAATGTACCTGTTGGCTACTTGTATGTTTTCTTTGAAAAGATGTCTATTCAGGTCCTCTGTCCATTTTTCCATCAGATTTTTGTTTTGTTTTGTTTTCTTTGTTTTGCTTGCTATAGAGTTGTATGAGTTTCTCACATAATTTGGGTATTAATTCCTAATCAGATTTAGTATTTGGCAATATTTTCTCCCAAGGAAAAATATGTTTCTTTTGTTGTGGTTTTCCATGTTAAAAAATTGCTTATCTCTTTCCTTTGATTTGGTTGTTAGGGGAAGATAAAGCATATCAAAACAAAGTGCTTCCTGAAAGACTTGGTTTCCTCCTTCAACACAAACAGAGATTTACGGATGTCTGTGTTGATTCAGATTTCAGTGATCAAATATGAACTTTCCGAAGATCACCCAGGATATATGAATCCAACATAACTGTCCTTCTTCTCTCCTTCTTTTTATCTCTTTTCAAAAGATCATCTCTGAATCGCCATTGTAACTCTCTCCATTTACTAGATTCATTACTCTAATGATGCCTGTGTTATTAAGTCCCACAGTTTCTGAACAATTCAACATTACCTTTTATTCTTTTTTTACCAGAAGATTGTCTGTACTACATGATGGTACCACAGTAAATTTGGGGAATAAAAGGAAACACCGCTTTCTCCGAGTTGAATGGTAAGAAACAGAACTGGTCTCAATTTACAGAGAAAGTCACTGACTATATCCTGACTACAGTCTTATATGCAGAAAAACTGCTCAGCAATCAGAAGGAGGTAAATGTCAGCAGTGCCCTTTTAGTTCATAACAACTCTGATTCCCAATACACACAAATTCCTATTGAAGAAATGAACGTATAAGGAAAAATAGGGCTAAGACTATTAAATATCTTAATTGTAAAACTTATTTTCCTTACTTTGATTCCATGTTCATCAAGCAACTTCTAGATGTTCATTTAGTTTCCTTGAAATGCCTGCCAATAGAGACAGAAAGGCTAACCAGAATGACCTAAGTCCTACAGGCTGGAAGCACAGGGAACTCTGCTCAATATTATGTAACAACCTAAATGGGAAAAGAATTTGGAAAAGGATAGATACATGTATATGTATAACTGAATCACTTTGCTGTATACCTGAAACTATCACAACATTGTTAGTCAACTATACTCCAATATAAAATAAAAAGTTTAAAAAAAAGACTTAAACAGCACTAAGGAAAGTTAGACCAGTAACTGATCATAATGAAGGATGGGATACATACATGACATTATTTAAATGGAATAAAGATTCTCTCTAGAAATATTTTACAACAGGACCCGGTGCTGCCTGTCTTGGATAGTTAAAGAAAAATTCTATAAGGAAGCAATGCTTGACCTGAATGACCACTTAAAACACTTTCCAGTTCTAGATTGTTCCAGTTATGTAAACTTACAGGAAAGCCAATCAATTTCCCTAGTTTTAAGAATGAGAAAAAGTCTACACTATGTAATGGATTTGGGGGAATGGACAGTGACACAGTGCTATAGATCATAAAGTCCAGTCATATCAAGGTCTTGGTATTGCTGAATGCGTTGAAAAGTAATGAGCCTACAATGAAGATCTGATCAGTGACCATTTCATACTCATAAAAGATCAGTTCTGAAATTTTCATGCTTATGTAACTCACAAAAGTATCCAAGTAGTAGTAATTTCATTCTTACTGATAAATGGGTTTAAGACTCATACATCCATCATTCATATAAAGGTAGTAGTGGAAAAGATATATGAATAAAGAAAATATATTGATAGAGTGGGCATATAAGTTGTTCTGGAACATAAGTATTATGATAGCAGTATAGAGCTAGACTGTGCTTTACTCAATATTTCTAGAGGAAAACCAAAATACACCATTAATTTACCAGCTATTGGAAATTTGTGGTGAGTAAAATGCTACATGCAATGTTGGTTAATAAAGCTTAATGGCAAAAATTTTTATGTATCTATATTTAATAACATTTTATTAATAGCCTTGAATATTTAGTCTGGGGTAGATTGAAGAAGTGATACGTGATAAAGGGGCAAGCCCAGATCTATGGTTAGATAACAAACATTGGTCTCTCCTTTGTGTATTAGAGGTGGAAAGATGGGCAGATTAGCAGTAATTAGCCTGCCTCAGAGACTGAAAAGATGATTTGTCTTATCTTCACCTCCTTTAAGGGGAAAAAGGAGCTCTCTTTGTTGGCCTGAAAGAAGTGTCTCTGCCACAAGTAATATGAGAGTGTTAAAGAAATCAGAGACAAAAAAAAAAAAAAAAAGAAATCAGAGACAAACATACTGCATGTGCCTAATCATTGATATGTCATGATTTAGGGGAAAATAAAAGAAACGTCTTTCCCCAAACATATACTGTATCACCTTAGAGATATGCTGACTAATCCTGTATAAGTGATATCTTTTGGTTTAAGACAATGGTCTTACAGGCTATTTTCAATTTTGTTCTCATCTCTGCTTTAGGTTAGGTCCCAAATACATGCATCAATCTGTAATCTTGAATGGTTTAGTAAGATTTGAGCCAATCTTCACATAGAGGTTCTGTATGCCCAGAAGCAGGAAACTTAAATACTAAATACTTCTACTCCACAACTGATTTGCAGTAGATCATGTGACTTCAGGAAATTTTCTGCCAAATATTTGCAAATTACAATTCCTCTTGTATAAGAAGTATATTGAAACAGGATACTCTTGATCAAACACACAGTTATCTAGCCCAGGATTCCAACAAGGTCAGAATAACACTGGGGACTTCAGAGGTGAGCATTGTTTATAAGATTCATGATTATCAAAATACTTTTTTTTAAATAATTTACTTTTCAACTATCATTACCTGAACAGGCATTATGAATTTTCTCACCATTGTCTCAGTAGTTTTACTTTCTTAACCAATATTTTATCATGAAAAATTTTAAACATACAGAAAAGTGGAGGAAAATGCACAGTGAACATCTATCTACCCAGCAGCTGGATTCCAGAATTATTATTTTGTTATATATGTAACGTTTTTTAGGTAAAATTTACATAGAGTAAAATGTACAAAGCTCAAATTAATCAGGTATCATTATTTTCCATTTGTTTTGATATCTGTCTCTCTCAAATTTCAGTGAAACCTTCAATGGATCACACCCTTACTCCCATTTTCTGATACCCTGGGACTTGGCTAATCGTTGTTCTCTATATACACACCCTTAATCATTTCATGAATGCTGACTTTACAATCCTACATTTTCTGTCTTTCCAGAGTGAAGAAACCCAATTATTAAAATCTCATCAATCCTTCTAGTTCACAAATACATACTTGAATTTGTACTCGAATATTTCAGTAAGGTTTTAGCAAAGTCTCAAATAGAGGTCTTGCACACGCAGAAGAAGCAGGAAATGTAAATTTTATAAGCTGCTACTGCACATCTGGTTTGTAATATATCAATGTCACGTGACTTAAGGAAACTTCCTCAAAAGGATTTGTGCATTATCATTTCTTCGCTAACAGAAGCACATCCACACTGGCTACTTTCTCAGTGATCTTATTCATTTTTAATGGACAGTAAAAACACCAGCAAAGTGACCATTCAAAATAATGAGCATTTCTATAGAGCTTAACAATAAACTTCACTTTCTTCTCCTCTGTCACCTCACTCTCACCACCCCTAGTCCACAGCCTTACCTCTCTCCTCCACACACACCCTCTGTTCCTTTCCTCAAATCCCATTCCAATTGCCATTGTCAAGAATGTGTCAATACTAGTTCAATTTTCAATACTTATATATTTTTTCACTTTAAACTTTACAGGCCATGTAACACAGGAAAATAAATCATATTTAAAAATTGCGAAGTGAAAATGATGTGGCTCTACATGTATACTATAAAAAGAAGTTTAGTTAAATGTGTCTAAATCTACACAGGATCCTAGGAAGAATTAAATCCAGTTTCTCTTACACTGAAGGAAAAATATTAACACAAAAACTGCGTCAGCCAAAAGTCTCTCCAAATGTTATTAAAAGCCATTGCTTTGTAAACTTTAATGATGTTTGCATACCAGTGTTAGAACCCATAATAACTCTTTCTCAGAGTATTTTATTATAAAAATAAAACAGTGGGGCAGTTTCCTCATGGAGGAATGAAAAAAGAGCAAATACAAATAAATTAAGTAGAGCAAAGACAATGATTTAAAAGTTAACAGCTCATTTATTAGAGCTAATGTAAAGATTTCCCTAAATAACACATGGAAATGTAAGTACAGCATAGAGCATGCATAAAAATTAACATACGCATGTTAACCTGTGAGAAAGAAATAAAGGCAATGAAGAAACAACAGATAAGGAAAATGTTCATTAACTACAACGGGTCATTACTTTATTTCCACTAATATTTTAATCACAAATTGCAAACGTGACTATAGGGCAAAGAGAAGCAGCTATAATGTAATTACATGTGGCAACCACAACACAAATTGTTCTTGGGTTTTATTTGCAGCAATTGTAGCTCTAGGTACAAGACTGAGACAGTAGTGCAGAGCAAGGCCCTCTCTTTTTCCATTCCTAGCAAAAAGAGAAAGCCAGAAAGGAGGACTGACCAATTTAACAATGTTCTTTGCTTGCTGAGATCAATTGATCTTTAATCCACCAAGTGCGGTGCTGCTTACCTGCTTGAAATGAAAAGTGTTTCATCTAACAATGGCATGCCTTTCCTCATTGGATTTCTATGTAGAAAGGTCACTAGTGTAACTTGCACACATTCCAAAGTGTTAATATATACTAAAAGAATTTTTAAATTAATCAACACGTATATAATTATCCCTCCTACTACACCCTCACTTTTACTGCCTATTGTATGTTCTTTAATATCTGCATTTGGATATCACAGTTCTAATATTATAGACAATGTATCTTTCAGCTTATTAATAGTAGGTGTTAATTACCTTTTTAAAAACAACACAATGAAGATATAGTAGGTGATGTGTGAAAGAGTAGGAGTTAAGAACCTGGTGGCACTGTGAAAAGACACATGCCCTGGACCTACTCTGCCATTTGCCTAAATTTATGACTAAATTCCTGAAGCTTGGTTTCCTCATTCACAGGGTTCATAAGAGGACCAGCTTCAGAGTGTTGCTATGGGGTTTAAATGAGATAACGAGTTTCAAGCCCCTAGCACAGAGCCAAGCATGTTATGGACATACAGTTAATGCTAACTAGCTATTATGATAATTAGTTACAAACCCACACTTCAGATGTTAAAACACAATGGATAGGAAACACCACTGAGAAGCTGAGAGTTTGATATAAATGAGCAATTGTTGTAGTTTTAGTGAATGCGACATTTTAAAAGAAAGGGAAAATCCCACATGCCGCAGAGCGGCTGGGCCCGTGAGCCATGGCCACTGAGCCTGCATTTCCGGAGCCTGTGCTCTGCAATGGGAGAGGCCACAAAAGTGAGAGGCCCACGTACCGCAAAATAAATAAATAAATAAATAAATAAATAAAATAAAATAAAAGTATAAAGAGAAATGATGTAAAGAATAAAGTAGAAATTAATCTGATATTGACTTAAATCCATTGATCCCATTGGTCCTAACTGAAGCCTCTTCCTCTGTGTGGTACCTGTGGACAGGGAATGTTGCCTGCCATTCCAGTAAATACGAATGCTGCCTGCCATCCCTGTTCTACAAGGATCAAGTCGTTAGCCACTGTGCTACCCACAAAAGGTGCCTCCTCAGGCAATTCAGCATGGAGAAAAACGAGAAGTATTCTGTGCTTTGTATACTTGCCCTAGAGAGTTGAGATGAACATCTAAGGAATAATTTCAATGAGCCCAGAATCATGCATCTTCTCATACACAGAAAAGTATTAAAATCATTAACTTGAGATGTCTGTTCCTTGTGATTAGCAGTAATCTTTTGATGTCCAATTACATTTCTTTTCCCAGCAAAAAACACCTACATATCCTGGCTCATCCATTACCTCTTCAGAGTAGCTCCTCAGAACTATCTGAGAGGCTATCTCCCAGATATAGTTCTCAGTATAATCCCCAAATAAAACTGAACTCTCAGCTTTTAGGTTGTACGATTTTCTTCAGTCAACATACCTTAGATGTACAGGTTTATAACCATACATTTTAACTTGTAGTTTTCCTTTTCCTTGAAACCTATTTCAGAAGCATCTATTTTCCTATAGCAACATTGTAACATAGTTTATATTCTAACAACAACAAAAATACATTTACTTTTCTCTTTCTCACTGAGCCAAAAGCTAGTTTTGTCCTGTTTTATCATAACTGATTAACATATTCCCTTCACAGATAATACCATGTACCCTTAATTAAAAGTGCAGGAAAAATTACTTGGTGCCTAAAGGTCTGACAGGTTAAAATATGAGGTCATGTTTTGACTTACTGAGGCCACTCAGAGGTTATAAACAAAAAATTAATAGGGCTTTTGAGAGATAATGCATTATGTATAAGCTGATGGGTCCTCTCTGTTCAATTGTTTTAATAGCAACATGACCAGGTTAAACAAATCAGGGTGTTACAGAGAACAGGCTTATTGTGAAAGTAATTTGCATTTGTCACCAAAAATTAATAAGGTATGTCATTAACAGCCATGATTACATAGAAAATAGGCAAAAATTTTCAGCACACTGATATAGATTCTCCTTCTTTCTGTGAATTCTTTACTTAGAATTGCTAAAGACTTTGATATTGAGGTGAAAACTGACAGTTATTTTGATTGTAATTAAAAAACAATCACAATCCAATATATGTGTACACACACTCAGGGAACCACATTTTTAGCTATGGTCAGACTGATCAGAAATCAATGCTGGTTACAGGGAACTCTGCTCAGTGTTACGTGGCAGTCCGGATGGGATGGGAGTCTGGAGGAGAATGAATACATGTATATGTATGGCTGAGTCACTTTCCTGTGCACCTGAAACTATCACAACGTTGTTAATTGGCTATACTCCAAAATAAAAATAAAAGTTAAAAAAAAAAAAAGAAGAAGAAATCAATGCTGGTTATTTGGTACCAATCCATTAATGGCACCTTCCCCAACCCAGTAATGGCACCTTCCCCAACCCAGTAATGGCACCTTCAGACTAAACACTGAACTTAGATTAGTATTTAATTAATTGATTAATCAACAAAACCTCTAATAGAATTGTATCATATACTTCATACGTAAGATAAATAAGCAATAGTTACCAAGAGTGACTACTTATTATTCAGACTTAAAAAAACTTGACCAATATAAAACAGTAAATAATAAACACAGTTAAGAGTTAGCATGAGAGTCCGCCAACATATACCTTAAGCAGATATCACTTCCTAGCTGCTAGAATTTCAATAAAACTGTCCATCCAAAAATGTAATGCTCTGTATCACAAATTTTTTCATTCACGTATTTCAGTCTGATTATAAATTAAAGTTTAAGTTATTAAGGTGGTGATATTATTACTGCATGCTTCAAAACGATTATTATAATACTGTAATTGAGTCTGCATCAGCTCTGAGCAGACTACGATAGTAGAAAGCTATACTCTCTACGATATAGAAAGCTATACTAACTTTGCACTTAGAAAAGAAGCCAGGACCAGAAGTGAGATTAGAATTAAGAAGTGAGCTAGTAACAGGACTAAGAGAAAAAACATGGCCAGATTACAGGATCCAATCCAAGAAAGGCACGTGAATGGGGTTCATTAGAAGTTAGAAAATATTCAAATGCCAATATCATATTGTAAATGCACATATAGATATAATCCTTATCCCAACATGGAGAGGGACAAAAAGCTTGTCCATATTTAAAGATTGAGACAAGGCTCTGCTGTCAAAGAGGGGAATAAGACACAAGACAGGAATGGTATTTTGCTGAAGAGACTTAAACCAAAATATATCTCAAATTCTACAAATGCTGTAGGTTTAAAACAAGAGCTTAAATGTGGATGCTATCTTCTATCTCCAAACAGAAGATATCCATTCTCTTCTTTTATATTTAACTAGGTTCTGGTATATTTCAAGGAAAGTTAGCTGGTGAGATACTACAGTTGCCTGTGAGGGTTACCTCCTAGATCGGATCCTCTGAGGAGCAAACCCTCATGGCTCTAAATGCCAAATGAAAGAACTGGGCCCTAGCCTATAAAATTTTTTGTAGGCAAGACACTATAAATATAAAATAATAAATATAGCTTTGTATTAGTTGGAGTGGGATTCAGGGAAAAAAAGTTTTCATGAGCTTTTAATTCTACTTTCAGAAACCAAAAGCAAATATGACCCACTGAGGGAACAATTTTTAATACTAGCCATTCAGATATTAGAAAGGAAAATATAAAACTCTTTATTTATAGATGACATGATTGTCTACATAGAAAAACAATCCCAGTGAATATAGAGAAAAGTCCTAGAACTAGTAAGTAGGTTTAGCAAAGTCAAAGGATATTCAATTATTATATAAAAATCAGTTGTGTGTATGTTTGTGTAATGTGTGTATATGTGTATGTATATATACAACATAGATATGTTTTAAAAATATTGCCATTTACAATAGCATCAAAAATATGAAGTACTTAGGGATAGATTTAATGAAATTTATGCCAAGACTTGTTAGCTGACAACTACTTTTCAGAGCGAAATTAATGGGTATCAAAATAAATGAGAGGGCTTCCCTGATGGCACAGTGGTTGGGAGTCCACCTGCCGATGCAGGGGACGCGGGTTTGTGCCCCGGTCCGGGAAGATCCCACATGCCGCAGAGTGGCTAGGCCCGTGAGCCATGGCCGCTGAGCCTGCGCGTCCGGAGCCTGTGCTCCGCAACGGGAGAGGCCACAGCAGTGAGAGGCCCGCGTACCGCAATAAATAAATAAATAAATAAATAAGATCTATAATGAGATATATGCCATGTTTATCAATTGGGAAGACAGTATTACTAACATATCATTTCTTCCCATATTGATCAATAGATTCAATGCAATCTCTGTTAAATTACCAGAAGGCTTTTTTTATGGAAACTGGCAAGCTGGTTCTAAAATTAATATTTAAATGCAAAGGACCTAAATAGTCAAACCAATGTTTAAAAAAAGAGAACAAAGTTGGAGGATTTGCACTACCTGATTTCAAGACTTGCTATGAAACTAGAGTAATCAAGACAATATGGCCCTGGGGTCAAGACAGATACATTACTGAATGGAACAGAATGTAATGCAAAAAATAAATCCACACATACATGGAAAACTGATTTTCAACAGAAGTGCCAAAGTAATTCAATGGAAAAAAAGGATCATCTTTTCAACAAATGATGCTGAAATAATTGGCTATCCATATGCAAAATAATAATCCATCATCATGACCTTATACCATGTAAAAATATTAACTTGGAAGCATTATAGATTTAAATAAAAGACCTAAACTATAAAGCTTTTAGAAGAAAACATGAAATCCTTGAATGGTGGAAATGCTTTATAAATGATATTATCATGGTTATATGATTCCACACATTTGTCAAAACTAATCAAATTGTGTATTTAAATGGGTGAATTTTATTGTACAGAAATACATCAATAAACCTAACCATAACTGTATCATGCAATTCTGTTTGATGTGTGTTTATCTTTTTAAACTCACTTATTAAAGTATATGTTACAAGTTGACAGGGCTGATATCTCTTTTTTAACAAGTACTAAAGTTATTCAGGTTATCACTTGTTTATATAAACTTTTTAGCAGGAAAGTACAAAAATGGATTCTTTTCCTCCTTGAAAGAATCTCCCCACCCACAACTGAAAGTGAAGAACATACTGCAAATAATCACACTTTATAATATAATGATAACAAGAACATTAAATTTTAAACACATATATAAAATCAACAATAAACTTAAAGATTATTCCTGGGTTCGAATTCTAGAATTCCTAAAATGTCATCTTACCCTATAAATACTTTGGTATTTTTGAATATTTTATCGTGAACAGAACCTACTTTTTATTTATTTATTTTTGGCTGCGTTGGGTCTTTGTTGCTGGGTGTGGGCTTTCTTTAGTTGCGGTGAGCGGGGGCTACTCTTTGTTGCGGAGCACGGGCTCTGGGCATGCGGGCTCAGTAGTTGTGGTACATGGGCTCAGTAGTTGTGGCTCGCGGGCTCTAGAGCGCAGGCTTAGTAGTTGTGGCACACGGGCTTAGTTGCTCTGCGGCATGTGGGATCCTCCCGGACCGGGGCACGAACCCGTGTCCTCTGCATCAGCAGGCGGACTCTCAACCACTGCGCCACCAGGGAAGCCCATCAGGCGGATTCGTTACCGCTGAGCCACCAGGGAAGTCCCAGACCCTACTTTTATAATAATAAAATGCAGGAAAAATTTTCCACATTTAACTTTCTGATATTTTAAGATGTCCAGTGTTTTTTGCTGTGGAATAATGATCGTGTCTATTTATATATTATGGTTTATACTATGTGGACTAAAGTATTTGTTAATTTAAATAATATTTGTTGAATATCTGCTCTTGCTAGGCACTGATAGAGACAAAATATCATTAGTTTCAACAACAATTAAAACAACAGAAGTTGTAAGATCATAGGTACTTTTTAAAAATAAGATGTTCTGTTTTCTCCTTCAGGCATATTCTTTTTCTGGTGGGCTCATGTGATTTTACCAAGAGGCACAGATACACAGGCTATTCCATTTCAAACCAGCATCAATCATGTAGCGTATCATCTATTAGCGAATGAGCTCCACTGAGGAAGAAGAATCCTTTTCTGTGAAGTTTTCATGTTTGTGGTGTCTCCGAAACAATTACTCTATGGGAATTCTGTCTCGTTTCTAACTAGTAGGAACAGAAAAAAAAAAAAAAAAGTCTCTGAAACACATACCAGCAAGCACAGGGGATCATCTTTGCTTCTGAAATGGAAAACCAAAATTTTACCCAGTTCTGAAATGGAATCAGAAGTTGTCTCATTAAGGCATCTACTTCTCATTCCTATTGAAATAATGCAAGAACTTCACTTTATTCTAAGGGTGAAAACAGTAAGAGAAAACTGAAGTTTAAGGGATGGAGTGAAAATATGTTTAGAAACAACCAGATAAAAAGTAAAAACTTAAAACTCTTGTTCATAGTCTAGCTGAGAAAAAAAAAAAGCAAACAGAAAAAGTGTGCATAATATTGTTTATAGGGGCTGAATTCCAGTTTCATCTCCATATGATTAACCTTTCCACTTTTTATGGGCATAGCTATTTCAATGATAGCTTTTGTGGGGGACAGAACAGAATTATATTTAAATGAGTATGAAAGAAATCAGATGAGAACAAAAATATAATGTTAGCCATAGATTTAGGATATTCAAGGCACTCCTTCATATGACCTTTCCTAGAAAAGCAGGAGGAAAATAGCAATTCTCTCTCACAAATCCAAGAGGCAGAATATCTGTAACAGAACACATTAAGTGGAGAAAATAGTTTTTCAAACCTTGAATACTACAAGTAGGCATTTGCCAATAAAGTGGCCAACCTAGAAGAAATGGACAAAGTCTTAGAAAGGTACAATCTCCCAAGACTGAACCAGGAAGAAATAGAAAATATGAACAGACCAATTACAAGTAATGAAATTGAATCTAAGTTTTAAAAACTCCCAACAAACAGAAGTCCAGGACCAGATGACTTCACAGGCGAATTCTATGAAACATTTAGAGAAGAGTTAACACCTATCCTTCTGAAACTATTCCAAAAAATTGCAGAGGGAGAAACACTTCTGAACTCATTCTATGAAGCCACCATCACCCTGATACCAAAACCAGACAAAGATACCACAAAATCAGAAAATTACAGGCCAATATCACTGATGAACATAGATGCAGAAAACCTCAACAAAATACTAGCAAACTGAATACAGCAATACATTAAAAGGATCATACACCATGATCAAGTGGGATTGTCCCAGGGATGCAAGGATTCTTCAGTATACGCAAATCAATCAATGTGATACACCATATTAACAAACTGAAGTATAAAAACCATATGATCATCTCGAAAGATGCAGAAAAAGCTTTTGATAAAATTCAGCATCCATTTATGATAAAAACTCCCCAGAAAGTGGACACAGAGAGAACATACCTCAACATCGTTAGAAACAAAGATTAATTGTCCAAGGTTAACTAAAGAAATCGTCAAGAGATTTCTCAACACATGGAATACATAATAACAAATATGACATCTTGCTTGACACTGAAATCGTTTCCCAACTGTTTCATGAATGTCTAATCAGCATAATGTTGGTCATATGTGAAAAATCATAAAAGGTGACACATGAATCATGAGACCTGTTTATAAAATGTTTCATAAAGTCACAGTTTTCCTGGGAAGAGCCTGAATTCCTAAGCCTCAGACTCAAGACTTCCAGAGTATATATATTTTTCAATAGATAAAAGTGTCTTTCTGTTTTTTTACCAATGCGTAAAAGTAGAAGACATAGATTTTAAGTTTTTGTCCATATCTTAGTAAAATAGCAATGAAGACTCCATTACTAGTTACTATTTCTAAGACTATTAAAAATGTCCATTTCCACACAGGCTTGCTGATCCTAAAAACACATCTTTCACCATGTCACTTTTATTTTCTCTCAAACATTATGTAATCTCAAATTCAAGATCTTGCGACTGTATTCACTCTTCCACTATTAATTCAATCAATACCCATCGAGCATGATTAGGGCAAGCAGCCTGCTACCACAGGACATAAAATTGTAGGAAGGATACAAGGAATACTTTCAAAAAGCTTTATGTTGATTGTCACACAAAAAGCTGGTCCCTGATAAGACTACATAAAAAGTAATCAAGTGAATTTTTTTTAATTGGGCAATTCTTGCTACCAAATGGAAATGCCTACTGGACTATTACATTCCAGCACAAGCTCCCTATCACGTAGAAACCAGTTACAAGCAATTCATGGCCTGGTACTGATCAACAGGCCACATTTTGAGCAGCATTCTTCCAGACCAAACTCACCTCACCTCTTCCTCTTTCTTCCTCCTTCGTCTCTTTCTTCACTGACTTTCTGGCTTCTCTTTCCACATAGTGAGTGAAATATGGTAAATGAAGTTTTCTAAAGTTTACAAGTTATAGATTCATTGAGGTTCCCTTCATGGTATTTCCTTGTGTCTCTCTCAAAGTCTTACATGAGAAAATCTGTGTCAACCTACCATACCATGGGTTAAATATCCATTTCCAGACTAATCAAGTAAGTCTGTGGATCAGTCACATGTAAGAATGGCTTCTGATCTGGTGGAGTTCACTGAAGCATAAAGTTTTTAATTTTGATGAAATCCCACCTACTTGTTTTTTTTTTTTTTTTTTTTAATTTCATTGCTGGTGCTTTTTGGTGTCAAATCGAAACCACTGTATAACCCAAGGTAACAAAGATTTACTCTTGTGTTTTCTTCTAAGGGTTTTATAGTTTCATTATGGTGACAGCAGCATGACTCCGTAAAACACACTGGGTTACATACTTTAAACTAGTTAACTATGTGGTATACAAATTATCTTTAAAGTTGTTTAAAAAAAAAGAATGTCTTCCGGTTAGCCTTACTCAAAAGGCATCTATAACAATGAATTTAATAGACACATAAGTGGTGTAATCAATAATTGTTCCAGAAAAGAAGAGCTCGGCCTCTAGACAGAGCACACAGAGCTTCACATCATAAGCAGTAAGCAGCCTGTGCTCTGAATGACATTATCATAAGAAGCAGTCATGACATTTATTTATGTGGAATGCTTTATTTTGCACACGTATGATTGCACTAAATTCTCACAGCAACCTTACAATATGAGGAAAGAATTATTTCTACATTGACAGAGTAGGGAAGTGAGCCTCAGAAAGAAAAAGTGGCATGCCCAAAATTGTACATAAATAGAGATGCTTGAACCTGGATTCGAATCCATGTCTGTCTCCCAAGCTATGGTCTTAACCACTTCATCAAACTGTACAGCAACAAAACATCTGTTTGTAAGTGTGGATCAACAACACTAGTGGAGGCTGACTGCAAAGTCAACATTGTCCCGTTTCTCTGCCAACCCTAATTTTTTATGACAATGTTAACAAAAGAAGTTGTAACAACTTACAATGTCAATTACATACACTTTATGAAACTTAAAAGTCAGTATTCCAAAATGGCCACAAACATAATACATAGTGTTTGGTTTATGTGGTATGTTGAATAATAAAAAAATAAATTTATTTAAAAAGAAATACTGTTACAGAAGTTGTTCTCGGGCTTCCCTGGTGGTGCAGTGGTCGAGAGTCCGCCTGCCGATGCAGGGGACACGGGTTCGTGCCCCGGTCCAGGAGGATCCCACATGCCGCGGAGTGAGCCATGGCCACTGAGCCTGTGCGTCCGGAGCCTATGCTCCGCAACGGGAGAGGCCACAACAGTGAGAGGCCCGCGTACCACAAAAAAAAAAAAGAAAAAAAGAAGTTGTTTTCAATTTAAGGTACATTTTCATTAACTTTCAACTGCTGAAAGAGAGAAATAGGAGGAATCCAACAAAGTATACATATGTCACTAGAATGGTCTTTATCACAAAACGAGTTATTCTTTGTAAGTATCCAAGGGTACATAGTGACTGAAGTGCCCAAATGACTTTGCTATAAAACATTTTCTCCTATTAGATAATGTCATGTATAGAGTATAGGGAAAGTGCTATTAAGTACAGGAAAAAAAAAAAACTGGCAGGATTTAAGTATCACTCTCATTCTCTCAGATCCCTGGAGTAACATCAAAAAGTACATTGTGCTAAAAGATAGCATAGTATTCCAAACTGACTGCCCTTAAAGGCTAGAACTTTTATAAGGTTATTCATTACATTGCACTTGATTATCTACCTCGTTCACAGCTTTCACTGGTCGCTAAGAAACAGACAGTCAGATACTCCAAGATTCCCTATTGGTGGAGGATGGAGAACACATTAGCTATTTTAGTTTACAGTGGTTGTTATCCTAATTCTGAGACAGGAAAAATATTATTTCTTCAGGAATTTCCTTCTTGATATTTTAAATATCTAAGTTATAAGTATTAGGAAAATTATACAAAGTAGAATTTGTATTTCTTAATATTACTGGTTTTTCTTTTTCATAATCTTACAGAAATTTTTCAAGACATTCATTTTAGAATTTATTTTGGGAAAGCAAGAAAGAAACAGGACTTTTTAAAAACATGAACTTTAAACTTCTGTTGGCATGTACTTCTGTGCTGAAATATCTTTTGGATCACCCTAGAAATAGAGGGACATATGTCAAAAGCAGGACATCTAAGTCACAAGCTTTATGAAAATGATCCTTCAGTGCAATCCTGGGAGTATAACAGCAGGGAATCAGAAACATTATTAGCACTGACTTAATAAAAGAGAAACAAAGAAAAATGTCTCTGAAAGAAAGATGATCTTGCCAAAATCTCTCATGCTTTATAGTGCCACCAATAAAGGTGACTGTATCTCATTGAGTACCTTACAGAATTCTCAAGAGTCATCCCTCTAAATGGGGGCTGTGCCTCAGAACACCAGGAAATAAATGGCACCATTAAGTTCCTCTGAAGTAATGTCCCCTTTCTCACTAATGTGCCAACTCCTGTGACAGTCTCCCCATGGACACTCGGCTCAGGATTGTTCTGTTCCTAGTATGAGTGGCTTCAGATTCTTGGATGTAGCCCATATTCAGAAGAAAAAAAAATCATTTGTGAAATTATGAAAGCATCTTTTTCTTAGACAAAAATGCAGGGAAAATTAGCTCAATACAATGTGTTTGCTGCTTTTCAGAGAACAGAGTTATGTTCTGGCCTGTGATTCTCCACCAGCCATTTACAAATTATCCTCTTGAGTGATACAAGTAACAACACTCATTAGCAACCTCAGCGAACTCTCCATTTCTTAAAAGGTGATTGTCTCAAATTTGGATTGGCCAGGTTCTCTGTATCTTTATTCCCTCCTCTCCAACTGGCAACTTACCATTTGAGTATTTTCTCATTATCAGTAACTATGCTAAAAGCCAAGAGAAAAGGTGAACTGTCATTGGTGTCTCCACATATCCACGAAGAGAAAGGAATGAGCATACAATTCACTTCTGGGTGAGATTTAAGAAAGGTGTTTCTGTCCCCAAGAATATGAGAGAAATCAAGGAGTTGTTCTTATGGTAAGGGTTTATAAAGAAACTTGTCTACGTAATTTTCATATAATATCCAGAAAAAAAAGAAAGGGTGGCATTTGTTATTAAAGTGACATATACAGTAAATTTTTCCCTTACTAGGTCAACATGGAAAAATTCCTTAAATTCTTTGAACCTTGGTTTGGAAGATATGAAATATTAACAACACTATTTTCCTCATAAATTTTTGTAAGTGTATATGAAGTCACATGCCCTAAACAACTGCCGGATACATAAGAGCTACTTGTTAATATACATCAATAGATAAATTATGTAAAATACATTTGAGTGTGTGTGTATATATAGAAACATATATAGATGGATGGCTAGCTAGAGAGGGATAAAAGAGACAGGGATTATTATTTAATTGGAGAACTCAATATAGACAGTGCACGATTTATCCCAGGGAACTTTTCAAAGGCACAAAACAACTCTACTGCAGTCACGGGTCAACTTGCAATTTCTGAACATCTGTTTTGTGAAGGGTCCCGCATGAAGTGCTTTCAATTACAGGTGGCTGTTAAAATTCATTTCAGAAAGCCAAGAAACAACTTTCTATATATACACGCTTTTACTGAAGCTTGTTTAAATGATTGACCTTTCCTCTTTGATTCAAAACACCTTATCAAGATGCAATGGACTGTTTCTAATATAAAAGAAAATAAAATAGGATTCTATTCTGGGAATACAGCTTTGTCTGCCTGAAGTGCTGAGGAATCTTACAGAGGAAGGTTAACACTTAGAAACCAGAAAAAGCTTTCTCTCCACATATCATTATGCTTGATGAAGGGACAGAAAGATAAGAAGAAACGTTCTACAATTGTTAATTGGTAGCCAATGGTAAGTGTATCAGATAATGAGGTTAACAGTTTGCAAGCTCTCTCAATAGTTTGCATTGTGTCTTTCTATGTGCATAGGTTAAAATCTGAATTTCTGACTTTCCCATTTTAAAAAGTTGGTGATGGTAACTTTTCCTTTTATTTTCCACAGCTCATATTGCCATAAACTTCTAATGCCTTGATGAATAGCTGTCAATTAATAATTCATTTAACTAAGGCCTCCAGTGTGTAAATTTTTTATTAGATCTTTTGGCAGTGGATACACTCTACAATTCTTCCCATCAGAGCTCCAGAGGGTCTGAGAACTTCTCTGTAGATTAAACAAAAATGAAAAGAAGAAAAAAAAGAAATGAAGAGTACTCTGGCCATACCACTAGAGCAATAACAAACCAGATCTCAAATTTCACCTAAGACTTAGGAAAAAAGAAAGAAGTGACAGGCATGTAATAGTTTTCATATCAGAGTTGGCTTAATTCTGCAGGTTCTAGTGTTTAAAAACTTCCACACGAAGTAGCAGTGCTCATAATAGTAAAGTTTTAAAATCCCCTTTAAAAATAAAATGGTTAGATAAAGCAGTTAGACTGTATTTTGAAGTATAGTTATACAGTTACGTATAATGAATTAGGTTATCATTCAAAGGTAAGACTGACTAAGATAATAACTATCATCTGGGGATTCAAAGTGTACATGCAAGAAAACCAGTTCCTTGGGATGCTACACAGAGGGAAGCAGTTCTTGGTCCATTCAATCAACTGACACACCTTATTATGCTACCTTTCCGAGACAATGGCAAATACTTGATGCATCTGAGCCTAGTAAAGACTCTGAAGTCCTCCACAGGACAGCTACAAGGCTTTAACTTTGTAATCTCCAAATTTATTCGGCCACGGAATCCTAATAAAAGAACACTGCACTAGTTTTCTACTCAAAACAGTTTTGGGAAACTACCAAACTGGTCTCAGGTTCCAAATGCAAACTTTAAAATAAAGGTTTGCCACTGAGCTTCAGAAAAAAACACCAATAACTTTAATGATTTTTAAAAACATTATTTCAAATCTCTAGTAATATGTTCTGAAATATCTCATTTGAAATCAGAAGGCAGTCATAAATGTCAGTTGTTTGTGAGACCTCTTTAAAAGCAGACTGTCCAAACTAAATGTGAAAAAAAAGTACAGAGAATCTTGGTCAGATAGAAAAGTACTAAGAGTAAATTCAAGTGGATCTTCAGGGTGAATAAATAAAAATGGAAAAAATCTGCTTTTAGGAAACAAATATACTCCACTCTTGGATATCCAAACAATTTACATTAAAGGGGGAAAGAAGAACATTTCTAAAGAATTAAGGGAAAGGCTAAATTTCATACAAGGTAGTTTTCTCTCTCTCCATATCTATTTATCTATCTATTATAAACATGCCATCTTATATAAAAGAAAACAATTTTTTGAAATAAAAGGTTTTGTCATTTTTACCAAATAAACCTAGTCAGCAACAATAAATTAGAGCAAAGCAAGCCCACTCTTTCAGATACTTCAATATCACAGTGCAAATCTGACAGGTATTTTTATTTCCTATTACCATTTGGGTACATATCTGAGATAAGAAATATTTGGATCATGAAGCATTTCACATCCGTAATAACCTTGACTCTAAGCTCTTTACCCTTCAGGGGCTCAAGATAAAGGGTAGTTGAAATTAGCACAAACTTGACATACTTATTCTTTAATGAACTCATACATTCTAGGTCAAAGTAAAGTTTTTCTGTCAATTGGTAATATTTCTACAGGCCTTACAAACAGGATTATTTTTCTAAGAGAAAACTGGAATATCCCATTTAGGCACTAAAATGTCTGTCAGTCTAACAATTCCAATTACTATGGCAATCGGATGTTCACTTCTTCATCTAACAACCTGTTATCAATCTTCTACTGTATGTTCTAGACGCTGAAGTTGATTCATTTCACAGAAAACACTTACAACAAGATACTATAATAAGAAGAATGATTTATAACAATACCAACTGTCTGTGCAACAGTAACATCAATTTACTTGAGAAGATTTTCTGTTCAATTTTATTATGTTAGTATTTTCATGTTTCATTATTATCAGATTATTTCCAGAGCATATGAACATAACTAGCTGGTTGAATAAATATGCTTACATTGATTGAGTCTTTTACTAAAACTCTAAAAGGACTATCAAGATAACATTTTGGGGCTTCCCTGGTGGCGCAGTGGTTGAGAGTCCGCCTGCCGATGCAGGGGACACAGGTTCGTGCCCTGGTCCGGGAAGATCCCACATGCCGCGGAGCGGCTAGGCCCGTGAGCCGTGGCCACTGAGCCTGCGCGTCCGGAGCCTGTGCTCGCCAACGGGAGAGGCCACAACAGTGAGAGGCCCGTGAACACCCTCCCCCGACAAAAAAAAAAAAAAAAGATAACATTTTGCACATATATTTGATTAAATAAAAATATTGTTCTCACCACAAATGGAACTCATGAAAATAAAAAAAAAAATGATTTCAACTTCATCTTTCTCAATTAAATACCAATCTTTAATTTTCATTCTTAGATTTTTGTTAATAGTTGTCAAATTTTACTAAAAAGAACCTACACTATTAATTTTTCTACTGAAGCCATCAAATTATCATCCAAAGTTTTTACCATTTTTTTTTCCGCATTTTCCTACTCAAATGTTTTTCACCTATGACTTATTCAAACCTGCTTTTTTTTACAACTTATATTTTAGCTTTCAGGTAGCTTTTGAAGTTGCTAGTTCACCTGGCTAAATATTTTCAAAAGACATCATGGCTGTTCAAAGGTACCTAATATCTTTACTGCTTTATACTTTCTGTGAAAATTTAGAGCTTGTCACTACATTTCTAAAAGCAGTTAAAAAAAAAAAAAAAGGAAGAAGCATGAAAAAGAGAGAGTTCAATAGTAAAGAAAAAAATGCAACAACCTGCAGAGCAAAGACTCTAGAAGTCAATTTCCAGCCTGATCCCCTGTGTGACTTTAATAATCTAACCTTAGGAAAATGCATAGTTTTCACAGTTTGAAAGCATAAAGAATACACTATTCAAAACTTCTGTCAAGATTTCCTTATTCTAAAACCTTATCAGCTAAAAAAGACCCTGCTGTATTAAAACTGTCAGCAACAGTCCACAAATATGGAATATGGTTAATATCTCTCTTAATGTTTTGCAAATCAGTTTCCTCTAAGGAGTAAAAAATTTGGCTGTACCTGTAACACCAATCTGTTGATACTTTACGAATAACAAAATTCAAATCCCCTTTAAGCAGCAATAAAGTGATATGAAAGCACTATAATGTAGTGGAAAGAGCTTGGGCATTTTCAGTACGTTGAAATGGGTTTTGGCAGGGTAAGTACTGCGGTAGATAGCCTGTAAAATGGGACCCCATAATCCCCCTCCTATATTTATGCCCGTCTATAACCCTCTTTCCTGAATGTAGGCTGGACTTTCTGACTTACTTCAAACCAATAGAGCGTAGCAGAAATAATGGAATGTCGCTTCCAATTTAGATTATAAAAAGACCTGGTCTTCCATCTTGGTGTCTCTCTCTCTCTCTCTCTGTCTCCCTGTCTGTCTCTCTATCTGTCTGTCTCTCCTGTCTCTCTCTCTCTCACTGCTCAGCCTGGGGAAACCGTGTCATGTCATGAGAAAGCACCGTGGAGCAATCTATAGGGCAAACAACCAAACAACTGAGAGAGGGCTTTGGGCCACAGCCAGCAAGAAACTGAGATTCAGAAGAGTGAATCTGGAAGTAATTCTCCCCTAGTCTTCTGATGAGACTGCAGCCCTTGCCGATGGCTTTACTGCAACCTCACGAGAAACCTTAAACCAGAGGCACTGGATTCCTAATCAAAGAAATAGTGAGATAATAAACGTTAGCTGTTTCAAGCCAGAAATTTGGGGGTAATTTGTTATGTAACAATAAATAACTAATACAGGTGCTCTGTATTCTTACTACTGGTATCCTACAATTCCTTAATAGGAACTCAATAAATGGTACCTTCTGTTACTCTTTAAATCACAGCCTTGAGTTTAAGATACTGAGCTTTAAGCCTAATGCTTTCTCCCAAATAACATTCAGTAAGCATCCATGTGTCATATAAGACAATGTGTACAAGTCTACCAGGTATGAAGATGAATAAACTGTCTTGCCCTTATGATTATAACGAATGAAGTTACAATAGCATGGAAACTGAAAGATTAACAGAAAAATACAATTTTAAGTATCTATAGCGTAGAAATAATGTTAAATCACCTAGATATATAATAACAGACCCATTGCCTCTCTCACAATCCATTTTTCCACCAACTTCTTCGTCTCTCATTGATTCCTGAACAGAGTACCAGCGTCTTGCTTTCCAGGGGCTGCAGCTCTACAATTCACACAGCCCAAGATCATGCTTCACAGAACTACTAAGCATAGTGCACTTCCTCAAATGCTTGTTGGATATAATTAATGCACTCTATTTTAGGAAGCCACATGGTGGTTTCTCTCTCCTGCTGGACATGTATCATAACTGTGAAGTCATGTTTGTTTATTCATTACATCGTTCATGGTTTGCAGAAGGCAATAAAGCTTTCCAATCAGAACTCTCTGAGTTTTAATCTTGGTTCTATGACTTATTGGTTCTGTTACTTAGACGTTAAGAAATTAACCCCTGACACATAATTTGTTTCCCCTATAAATTGGAGGTATCAGTGCCAACTCTATCAATTATTAATTCTGAAGACTAAATAAGATGATCAAAGTGCAAAGAACCTAGTAGTGAGTCTGGGACAAAATGAGAACTCAATAAATTATAGTTAGATACATGGGGGTACAAAGATGAGTGAGACACAATACCAGCACGAGTTACACCATTTTTGAGAGACTTCTGATTAAATGAAAACATCAGTAAAGTATGGTTAAACCCACACAGATAACTGAAAGGTGATTCAGAATCAGAATTCAGTTTAAATACCTATCGATTGCCAACTCTCTGCAGATTTCCATGTTAATGCCTATGATGTGTGAGCAAGACATAGCCCTCGACCTAGAGTAGAATATTATGAAAAGAATAAGTGGACATAACATAAACTCCTGCTAAATAAGGACAAGAAGGCTAGCTATAATTTAAAAAAAGCAAGCCACAGTGAAAATGGGGACATAAGATTAAATATGACGAAAGTTTTGGGAAACTTCTTGAAGATTCTGTGATTTAAGATAGATTTTTTTTTTTTTTTTTTGCAGTACGCGGGCCTCTCACTGTCGTGGCCTCTCCCGTTGCGGAGCACAGGCTCCGGACGCGCAGGCTCAGCGGCCATGGCTCACGGGCCCAGCCGCTCCGCGGCATGTGGGATCTTCCCGGACCGGGGCACGAACCCGTGTCCCCCGCATCGGCAGGCGGACTCTCAACCACTGCGCCACCAGGGAAGCCCTGAGATAGATTTTAACGGCTAGGAATTATATTTACCAATAGGAAAAAAAGAAGTATGCAAGGCAGAGGAAACTATATGAGCAAATATCCTGAGGATGGAAAGTGCTGGAAAAGCAATTGTGACAAGATTAAAAGACAGAGGTGGTGAGAGAAAGAGGAAGGGAGGAAAGAGCAGAGAGACAGAGAAGAGAAAGTTTCCTGGGCATACATTGCAGATTGGTGGAAATTCAGTTACATGATAATGAAGGTGCCCTAATTTTTCAAGAATTTGATGCATTATATGTCTGGAGAAATCACTTTTAGATATAATAGTGCTCTCTAATATGTATCAGATTTCCTCCCTAAAGACAATTCTCTGCTATTCCAAAGTATTCCTATTTGTGAAATTAGAAATGTCTTCAATAATTATCTCTCAAGGCACAGAGGCATGCCTTTCTGCCATTATTATTTAATATACTACATATATGTTTACATGTTAGAAATGAGTTGAGCTAAATTCTCCTACAGAGTCAGCCCCATGAGAGCATAGCCTTATATTCTGTCTCTGATACAGGTACTCACGGACATCTCACTGAAAACATGATTTGCTTCCAACATGATCATCTAAGATATATAGGAATCCTTCCTCTAAACATCCCTTGATTTTCCTATGGTATAAACATTAGCATCTTTTTAGACTATAAAGCAGTTTTTCAAACTAACTTATATGGCAGCTAAGATGTTTTTAACCAGGAAAAGCCCAATAGGGGTTGATATGCAGTCAAACTCAGCAGCCCTCTCGCATTGACAGTGACCAGCAGTTTGAAGGAGGAACATGTTTCTGCCTATAATAAAAGAAAAACCAGGACCTTAAAACATAATTACAACTCTAATTCTCCCTCTCCAAATAAACAAACAAAATCATAAAGGCTTTGTTTGTACCCTCTGCAAAATAACTTATGAGGATAGAAACACCTGTCTCACTATTTTCCACTAATATTTCATGCTATTTAGTCTTTTTTTTTTTTTTTTTTTTGCGGTACGCTGGCCTCTCACTGCCGTGGCCTCCCCCGCCGCGGAGCACAGGCTCCGGATGCGCAGGCTCAGCGGCCATGGATCACGGACCCAGCCGCTCCGCGGCATGTGGGATCCTCCCGCACCGGGGCAGGAACCCATCCCCTGAATGGGCAGGCGGACTCCCAACCACTGCGCCACCAGGGAAGCCCTTTCTAAGTACTCTTGATAATTAATTTCTTAGAATATAAAGGTTGGTCAAATTATTATCATTCTCAAATATGAAGCTTATTTGCACAGTCCTTAAAAAAAATTAAGACCACAGATAAAGATAAAACCATTCTGGACAGTGGTGAGCAGATTCAACACATATCAGATACTTGAAATAATGCTTTTAAGAACATGTAAAATTCTCAGGATAGAATATATAATATGAGAGATTAATGCCTTAGATCCCCGTGGACACTTTCTCAATAGTAAGTCTTCACCAGTGTTAAAGCACTATCCAATTTAACTCCTGTCAAAATGCCAACAAGTCCCAGAAAAGTGTGATAGATTAACCTTCTTCAGCAATTAACAACCTCGACACCAAAGAGTTTAACAGAAATTCTAAAAAAAACCTGCAAAAAGACAATAGCAGTTAAGTGACCATGCTATATGTCACCCATCAAATTCACCTTCTTAAACACTTTTTACATCATTCCAGCCTCCAAATTAGAAACTCAAAGAAACTTCCCATTGCCCAAAGGATAAATTTTAAGATCCTTGGCCTGGAATTCATATTTAAACATAATTTGGAATCAATCTTTCATTTCATGTTTATTTCACATTGATTCTCAAAATGAACCCCTGCATCTAGTCCGTCTCATCTAATTCATACTGCTGATGGCCATGGCAATGTAATAATTAAAATACTTTTTCATGTTAATCCTTTTGAAACACCTATATGAAATCCAAGTGTCACCTCTTCATTGTTAATGAGGTCCGGTATCACTACTATAATCAAGATTAGCTTCCTCCTTTTCCAAACTTGTTTAGTACTTATGATCTGCACCATTTATTTAGCAGTTAATGATACCAGAGAATGTATGATGTGTATAGATGTCTCTTCCACTGTCCTTAAGTCTGACCACCAGTTGGACCTAAAAATTTTAAAGTAGCATTTTACAGTGAAATGAGACATATCAATGGGACCGACATCCATTTAGTGAGTTGCTACCAGACCTTACCCCCAATGAAATAGAATAGATCAGAACATATCACATACAGTAAGGGTAACTATTATCTATAAAATTTTTTTTTGTATGTGTGTGGATGTATGTGTTTAGAGGGTTGCAATGAATATTTCTTACAGTACTGCATTATTTCTTTTTAAGCTTGAAAAACACTGTCCTAGAAGACCATGTCCCCTGCTGATTTACATATAGAGTGCCTAATAAAGAACTCTATATTAAATAAATGCTTAAAATGGGAGCACTTGTATCCATAGGACAGGAGACTGAATGAAATTAAGAGAAAATCAGATACACACAAGGGGAAGCCAAAACTAAGGGACAGAATGGATACAGTGGGAGCACCAATGAATACATACTGAATGAAAAAAATGGGGAAGGTGAAGTTGCTATGGTTAAATTTGATTTTCAGTACTGCCTGGAGTTGTCTCAGATTTGGCACACGACTATGTGACACTTTGACTACCATGCTTCAATGAGGACATCTTTGAATCATCCTAAAACTCAAGGGTCATCTACAGCAGGTTGTAATACCAGGAAGTTGTGCTACTGAGCAATATAAAAGAAGAGCTCATTTCTCATCAACGTGTAAGGTGGAACATTTGGCACCCTTAATAAAATCCATAAATAGTGGTTTTCTAGATTCACGATTTTCTTACGACCATTTCCTTTATTGTTCTGTTACACAGCCCAGAATTTGGTATCTACTTTTCACATACGCTATAAAATTAAATCTTTATATTTTAATACAAAGATGACACATAAATAAACATTAACTAGCTTACAGAACTGAAATAGCATCATCTGTCTAAATAGTATCATTCCAAAATACATGGGACCTTTACCTGCTATATTTCTCAAAGTATAGTTTGAATTTATGTGAAGTGTACAAAATGTTACAGAATATTACTAAGCATATTTCATGTGGCAATAGTATTGTTTGTTAACAATTCTTTCTTCCTTCTCCATCGTGAAATGGCTTCATTGTGGTGTATATACAATGTGTGTATACATGTCCTCTTCACTGACTTGGAGCTTGACTATGTGCCTTGCCTGAACAATTGCCACGTGAGCTGATAGAATTTATCATATCCAACCAGGCTTTAGATGTGCATGTATGGCTTTGTTTGTATATGTAATCCTGCCTTAAACCATACAAATATTACTCCTCAGGTAAGCATCAATCCCAGAATATCAGACGTGTGAAAGAGACATGAACCTAACCACAGAAGCAGAATCACACCAGCCAACATTCAGTCATTTCAATGAAAAACAAATTTTCTTGTTGTTAGTCATTGAGATTTTTGATAGCTTGTTATGCAGCATTATTTTAATGAAAACTGACTAATACATTTCATAATTCAGAATACCTTAATATAACATAAATTCCTAAAAATATATCACAAAAATCCATTAGCACTCTTGAATTACCTCAAAGGTTTAAGTTTTCCAGCATAATTTTCTTGGTATATACTATTCTTTGTTTATAATCCTATTGAATCTTTAGCATGGAGATCATTTTAACTACTTTCCATTCTCATTATGAATTAAAACCCACCCTCCTGGTCACCTCAAATGCAACCTGTTGCAATTCACAATTACTTGAATTTGGACATATAACAACCAGAAAAAGATGGAAATAGATATAGACTTATGGGCTTCCAGCTAATGTATTTAATAATGGGCGTGTGTGTGTGTGTGTGTGTATGTATACATGGGTGTATGTTGAACACCTTTAGAATTTTTGCACTACCATTTTTCAAAGGAAAGATAAAGTTTTGAATCTTGTCTCAGAGACAAAAACCTATATAAAAATTACATGAGAAAAGCATGTGGCAGTAAATACTAAACCAGTGAAGCAATTCCTAACTTATTAATGAATAACTGTAGTCCTTCTTAATGATTCTTTGGAAGGTGCTTTTTTAAACAAGAATAGGATTTCTACGGATTTGCAGTTGTTAAGAGGACAAAGCTACCTACAACCAAGATTACTCTACCCAGCAAGGATCTCATTCAGATTTGATGGAGAAATTAAAACCTTTACAGACAAGCAAAAGCTGAGAGAGTTCAGCAACACCAAACCAGCTTTACAACAAATGCTAAAGGATCTTCTGTAGGCAAGAAACACAAGAGAAGGAAAAGACCTACGATAACAAACCCAAAACAATTAACACAACATTGTAAAGCAATTACACTCCAATAAAGATGTAAAAAAAAAAAAAAAAGAGGATAAAGCTGTTAAAGTAGCACAACCAATTATCATTTTTTAACATTTTTAACTTATTAGTTTCTGCTGTATAACAAAGTGAATCAGCTATACATATACATATATCCCCATATCTCCTCCCTCTTGTGTCTCCCTCCCACCCTCCCTATCACACCCCTCTAGGTGGTCACAAAGCTTCGAGCTGATCTCCCTGTGCTATGCGGCTGCTTCCCACTGGCTATTTTACATTTGGTAGTGTATATACATCCATGCCACTCTCTCACTTCGTCCCAGCTTACCCCTTCCCCTACCACCAACCCCTCCCCGCCCTGTGTCCTCAAGTCCAGAAGATTCCAAGTCTGTCCCTGGGAAGATCTTCAAAAGACAGAATATCACAAATCACTGTCAAGTACTTAAAAAGGACAACTCTTGATTACATAAGCTCTGGTGAAAAAGTCAGGACAAAGGCAGCCCTAATCATTCATTAAATAAAGATTCATGGCTAAATATACCCTTAAAGGTCATTCTGGGCCCAGGGCCCAAGGCAGGGCTACTTATTGAAATGGGCATTTTAGTAAGACAAGAGATGTGTGACTTCTGCTATAGATAAGCTCTCTACAATATTTTGTAGAATGAAAAACTACATCCAGGGAAATAAAATGATTTGCTCTAGGTTACAACTATTATTTCCAGAGACAGGACAACAAATGCTAATATTTTATTGACCCATTTAGACATTACTGTGGAAGGCACAGGCCACACACTGTGACTTAAAGGGGAATGAGGAATAAATGTAGGATGATTCTGCTACATCCAAAGAAATGTACCATGATTTTGGCTTATATTTTCCCCCTTGTGGAAATACATGGAATTTGGGGATTACTGTGCAATGTACTATAATGAGTTTATCTTCTTTACAGGGGCCTGGGGAAAAAGTAATTAATGAGAGCCATGAATATGGATATGCTAGTACAGAAAAAAGAAGACGAATGACATATGGCACTTCTATTAAAGTGAATTTCTCTGCACACAATTTATCCAAGAACCATCAGTGCTTTCAATTTTAAGATTACTTTATCGAACTTTTAATAAGTGTAATTTTTAAATTGAATTTTTCAATATATCAATTACTGACCAAGACACATATTTGAGACAGAAAGCATACGTATTTTTTTCAATGTTATGTTAGAATATAAGATGTACATATCATAATCAATAGTTGAACTAAACTATGTTACTTTCTGAACATATACTCAAAATGAATAAATATTGAGCTATATCCACTGACGGTTTTAGGTTTCCGAGAACATTTTTAAAAAAAAAAAGTAAAATAGTGGTGAGTAAAGGAAAATGATAATACAAAATAACTGTTGTGACATGAATGATACTTGGAGAAAGAAGACTAGAAGAAAATGAGAGACTGGTGACAAAAGATGAGGTGCTAAACCAAACAGATCTGTAATGACTGTTGGGCTTCCCTGGTGGCGCAGTGGTTGAGAGTCCGCCTGCCGATGCAAGGGACACGGGTTCGTGCCCCAGTCCGGGAAGATCCCACATGCCGCGGAGCGGCTGGGCCCGTGAGCCATGGCCGCTGAGCCTGCACGTCCAGAGCCTGTGCCCCGCAACGGGAGAGGCCACAACAGTGAGAGACCCGCGTACCGCAAAATATATATATATAATGACTGTTGACTTAAAATAACGCACAACGTTAGAGCTGCGAGTAAAGTTTTATTTGGGGCAAAATGAGGACTGCAGCCCGGGAGACAGCGTTTCAGATAACTCTGGGAAACTGCTCCTGAAGAGGCAATGGGACGAGCCAAGATATATAGTTTTGCAACAAAGAGCATGTAATTGGGACCATCAAAAGATTACTGTCAAATAAAGAAAACCAGATATCTCAAGTTAAGGAATTTAGCGCTTTTCTATGTATGGGAAGATGCAGAATTCTGGGCTCACTGAAATCATTCCTTTGCTATGCACCTCAGCTATCTGGGGCCTTTATTTCACACCCTGAGTTTCCTCAGGGCTCACCGCAGGGAGTGGCTACAGTATGATGGCTACTAGATGCCAGGTATTCTTTTCAGCCCTGAGTTTCCTCAGGGCTCACCAGCTCACATTGGAGGGCTGCAATCACTGGTGACTGTGACACCCTTTGTTTATACATATGGCAGAAAATATTCAATTTATAAATATTCCATTAGATTCATAAATATTCCATTTATCATGACCAATGAATTAAAGAAATAATAGCTTAGGGCTTTCAATTTGTGGCAAATTGACACATTGAAATAATATGTGCCCTTTTCCTGCAGGAAAAGCATAGAAATGTGAGCTGCATCCTTTATCAGATATTTTAGAAACAACTAACTGGGTTACAAAGAAAGAAAATTTATATATTCTAGAAATGAAAATGGAACTTCAAAATGAGAATCTTTAACTCTTAACAGGAGGTAAAGATTTTTTTTTGGAGGGGATTAAGGTGGGGTGTGGAAACTACATAAACATGCTAGAAACTGAGGTTTTAATTTTACTTTTGTTACCTGTATTGTTTACAAAAGGCACACCTAAAACATAAGAACAAAAAAGAGAACAATCAAAAGTAAAATCTTAGAAAATGACATGACTGACCGGGAAGAAAACAACCCAAAGAAAGTTGATGGAGACATATTATTATGGGACAAAAAAGACCTATAGGCAATAAATAATTCTAGATATGCAGATGAGGCATCACTTAATAACACAAGAGCTGACTAATCCTATAACAATTAAATGAGCTGAATAAGTAATTAAAAATATCCACGCAGTTTTACAGATAAATTCAACAAAACTTTCAATGAATAGGATAGGTAATTCCAATATTACTCTTTCAGAAAATGCAGTCAATCAGTCAATAAATGGGACAAAACTGCAACTCATTTGATGAAAATTATAACCTTGATCTCGAAAATTAATGACAGTAGAAAAAATGTAAAGGCCAATTTCACACATGAACATAGATGCAAAAACCTAAACAAAATATTAATAAAATAAATGTAGTGTTCAATCTAAGTAAACATGATTAACATCAGAAATCCAATTAAATAATCCATTCTGTTAATTATTTTTTCTTAAAATAATCATTCCAGGAAATAAATGAAAGCATTTGGTAGAAATATATATATATATATATACACACACATACATATATATGTGTGTGTGTATATGTACACATATAAATAGAATGGAACTTTAATATGATAGATGGTTTCTATCACATACCTACAGCAAACATCACACCTAACTGGAAAATGCTTAAATAATTCCCTTTAAGACCAGGAAATACATAAGAATGAGAGCCATTGACACTTCTATATAATAAGACACATGCATACAAAATGCAAGGGGATTAGAAAGGAAAAAACAGAACTGTCACTATCCATAAATGACATTCTTCATATTTAGAAAAACACGAAGCAGAAATTTTAGAATCTATGAGAATCTCTAGCCAGCTCCAGGGTTTGTAGACAGAAACAAAACAATTTCTATAAATCAGCAACAAGCAAATAATTGAATTTAAAATAAAAATAAAATCAATTCTATATATATATGTATGCATATATACATATACATATATTTAGAAATTTAAAACAATGCACAAGTATTTTTAGTAAAATCATAATGCTTTATTTGGTCATTTAAACATAGCTTAAATAAGATGAATATTGTATAGTTATCACCTGTTTGATCAATAGTTTCTATCAAAATCCCAGTAATTTTCTTCTTTAACTTGAAAAATGTCATGGTGATATTCATATGGGAGAGCAAATGACAATGAATTTGCAAATTATATCTGAGTCAAAACAAGAACAAGACCAAGTGGAAAACTGTGTTACAAGTTATAACGACTTTATAGCTATTGTTACAAATATAGTATGGTGTTGTCATAAGGATAGAAAAACAGAGCAAATGAGCAGAGCAGAGGTCCCAGTACTAGACCTATCCGTATATGGAAACATGATTTATTACAATGCTAGTATTACAGATAAATTAGTAGAGGATGCTTATTCAATTACTCTATGTATCTTGTATAAAGAAAGATATCTCTACCTCACACTATAAACGACAATCAAATCTGGGTGAATTAAAACATAAATGTAGAGATGAAATTATATAAATACTATATATATAATAATAAGTGAAATATTAACAAACCTGATTAAATTAAGATTAGACTCTTCTGTTGGTCAAATAACACCACAAACAACATGAAAAGGCAAGTCACAAACTGAGAAAACACATTTTCAAGACATAAAACTGACAAATAATTAAGATCTGGACAACATATAAAACTCCTATATGTAAAATTTAATTAAAAATATTTTGAATGAATGTTTCATTGAAGTGAAAAGTAGGGATGGCTGATATATACATATATCTACACATATATATACATATATACACACACACATATATATATTCATCCTCATTAGCAACAAAAAAATATGAACCAAAATCCCAGACACATTGCACACATCTTTCTGATGAGGGGGAAAGAGTGTGACATTATCAAATGTCGACAAAAATTAGGGCAATTGAAATTCTTATTCTTTTCATGAAATAGTTTGGCATTACCTGGAAATAATCTAAATGTCCAAAGAAAGGATAATAGAAAAATAAATTGTAGTATATTCATTCATACAGTGGGATACTCCATTGCAATAAAAATTAAACTACAGCTACATACCAACATGAATAAATCTGAGGGACATAATGTTGAAAAGCAAGTTACAAAGACTGAATATATATGTGTATGTGTTAAAAATATGGAAATGAATGTGATTAGTTTCAGGGGTATATCTGTATGTGGTGAGCTAAAGGAAAACAAGGTAATTATTTACTCAAAATGCAAGATTGAAGGGCTCAAATAAAAGAATAAAAATGTTTAATATATGAGCAGCATCCTTAAACAGCTTATTTTTTCAATATATACATATAATCTTCACCAAATTTATTAAAATGTACACATTATAGACTTTAAAATTTATAAAAATAACTAATATATGGTTAATTTTATATTCGCTCTAATCAAATATAAATAATTAACAAAAAAACATTTTCTGCTTGTGCTGCTTAAAGTGAGTAACCAGTAAACAAAACTGGAGAAAAAAAACTTGATTCAGAATTTTTAAAAAAATCATTAGAAATATATGTAGGCAAAAAAAGAAATAATAGTGGAAATTTAGAAATACTTAGAATTAAGGGGGAACAAAAGTACTACATTTCAAACATTCAGAACACAGCTAAAGGGGTACTCAGAGGTAAATTTAGTTCCTTAAATGGATATTTTAGAAATGATAAAATTTAAAATTAGCAAGTAAGCATTCAATTCAAAAAGTTAGGTGGCAGAGGGGAAGAAAGAAAATAAAGGTAGGGAATGCTTTTTCTTGTATCATAGTACCAGTAAAATAAATCTTGTCTATTCACAAATGCTCTGCTATAAAAACATCACACATTAGTTCAATGAGATATCCAAAACGGTTTAGACAAAGTATTAAACAAAATGCAGTACTGTATAGTAAACTTGGAGACTATTGACTTCAATCTGCTTTAAGACTAAGGTAAAAACCTCCGACACAACTCCTTCTCTTGCCTGAACTTTTATTCCCAAATACATTTTTTAATGATAAAGAAAATTATTTAAGTACAATTTAATTTTGTAAAATAAAGAATATTGATAATATGACTCTACTGGGTACTGTTTGGCTTATTTCATCATTTCAACATTTTCCAGTAAGGGGATGGAAGGGTTATGAAGGGTTTGAAAGGTAATCATAACTGAGTTTCATTTAAAATTAAAAAAGAATGCAGTGTCACCAATTTTCTCTGAAACTCTGACCAAACAGGTCATCGTCTTCCCAATATAAAGAGGAAAATATCAGCTCTTTATATCTTGCTGGCTTTGAACTCTTTCTAAATTCAATGGAGTTCTGTGAGTTCTCTCTGTTGAACATCGGTGTGATCTACTCCCTCACTACAGTGGTTCATAAATTTAGATTTGCTCTGGGTATTTAGTTTCCAAGCAAAGTCAAATGGGAGAGTGCAATTATACCCCTGAGGTTACAATCTCCCTTAAAAATGACTGAAATCAACTCAGTGACCCTAAGGTCTATTTTCTACATCTGAGAAAATATATGCATGTTATTTAGGCACCAGAAGGAAGGCATCCTGGCTCTAGCTTCTAAATCTATACTCCAAACCCAGTTGTTCTGTCTTGGTTTCTTTGTCTCACACCTGGTTTCTACCTTACTGCTCAGCATGTTCAGATCAATGTTTCAATAAGACAGTTTTATTTCAGCTTCATCACTTAAGCTCTCCTAAAGATTTCCCCAAGCATTAGTTCTGCAGGCTGCTTGCCAGGTCCTCTCTAATCCTTTGTCATTGCCTATAGCTGAAATCCCAAACTGACAAGACACTCCAATACACTGCTTACCCAGGGTCAAGTTAAGACAGCCACTACCTGTATAGTAGAACCGATTAGAACATGTTTTGGGAGGATGCCTGGGTCTTCTGAGAAGAGTTACAATAATATAACTAAATGTTGCAAAATACATGACAATACAGAGATAAGTAAAATACCTCTGCCTTATCATGAGTAGAATATGGGAAAGGTTAAAAAGAGAATGAAACAAACATTATATAACTACTTGCTGTAGTACAAGAGAATCACCTACCTTCCAAACCTTTAAACATTTCCTGCTGGTTTTACAACAGACACAAAATGTTGGCTTCCATACCGATAAACTCTCCCCCCAGTCCTTTCCAAGACGTGCATTCAAGAAATATGTGGCACCTCACACCGGTCAGAATGGCCATCATCAAAAAATCTACAAACGATAAATGCTGGAGAGGGCGTGGAGAAAAGGGAACCCTCTTGCACTGTTGGTGGGAATGTAAATTGACACAGCCACTATGGAGAACAGTATGGAGGTTCCTTAAAAAACTACAAATAGAACTACCATACGACCCAGCAATCCCACTACTGGGCATATACCCTGAGAAAACCATAATTCAAACAGTCATGTACCACAATGCTCATTGCAGCTCTATTTACAATAGCCAGGACATGGAAGCAACCTAAGTGTCCATCAACAGATGAATGGATAAAGAAGATGTGGTGCATATATACAATGCAATATTACTTGGCCATAAAAAGAAATGAAATTGAGTTATTTGTAGTGACGCGGATGGAACTAGAGTCTGCCATACAGAGTGAAGTAAGTCAGAAAGAGAAAAACTAATACCGTATGCTAACACATATATATGGAATCTAAAAAAAAGATGATTCTGATGAACCTAGGGGCAGGACACGAATAAAGACGCAGATGTAGAGAAAGGACTTGAGGACACGTGGAGGGGGAAGGGTAAGCTGGGATGAAGTGAGCGAGTGGCATGGACATATATACACTCCCAAATGTAAAGAAGATAGCTAGTGGGAAGCAGCTGCATAGCACAGGGAGATCAGCTCCATGCTTTGTGACCACCTAGAGGGGTGGGATAGGGAGGGTGGGAGGGAGACACAAGAGGGAGGAGATATGGGGATATATGTGTATGTATAGCTGATTCACTTTGTTATAAAGCAGAAACTAACACACCATTGTAAAACAATTATACTCCAATAAAGATGTTTAAAAAAAGAAGTATGTGGCAAAATTATTTTCTTTTAACAATAAAAAAGGCAAGAAATAAATTGGATTATAGAAAGTGTTGGGACAGAAAAACCGTCATATTTAAAAATGCTCAAGGCTGAATAGGAATTTGCCATGACTTCAAGGCAAATCTCTGAACTTCTAGGTCCACTTAGCCCTACTTCTTCACCAAGGGCTCCCTATAATGCTCCTAAGTACCCACTAGAAATATCCAAAGTGGAAATGGCCCACCAGAGTAACAGCATGACCCACTGCCTTTTATGCTCAACAAACTTGGGCTATCTAGAAGACTTAAAAAATAAAATAATTCCTATACAGCTTTTAACTAATGGCAATGAAATCCTGGATGACATAGGTTCAATTGATTCCAAGATGCAATTTAGAAATGCAGAAAAAGATGTGCTTTGCTTTTTTTCAAACCACAGAAATTATAGACCCTCTTCTTAATTATATTCTGTTAATGTGGTTGGGATTTACTGGCTATGAAATGCACTATTTCCAGCCAATGCTTCTATGCAGTATTTTCCACTGTTCCACTTCTATTAACAAGGACAACTCAAGGGCAAACACTAATTATGATTTTGACACAGTTTTACTTTTGTGTTTTGCTTTGAAAGTAATTCCGTAGTATGACCCAATTCCCTTGTCAGTTTCCTCTGCTTTTAATTTCTAATTTAATAAACTAGTGAACTGAGAAGAGGCTCTGACTTTAAGAGTATTTTTTCCCTTCCCCAAATTTTAGTTTCATTTTTCAAAAGAACATTTACAATTAAGGTATATTATGAAGAACACACTAAGAAAAATTTAAATTCTAAAGAACAGCTGTACAAAAGGGCTTTAAAAATTATGTATCTATCCCTTTTGACTGAGTAACCACTCACTATTACTAGTCAGGATAGACATTTGAGGTACAGTTCTATAAACTACAAAACATTCATGAACAAGAGTACCTTATACTCAAGGAAACAACAGCAATTGTTATTGAGATTTTGAGAAACATAAATTTACTCTCTTATTCCCGGCATGCGTCTTGGGGTTTTGGGGTCGTTTTAGAACACATCGATTTATCTCATCCCTAAAGTTGGACATCTGACTCTCAACTGAAAAGCGAGTACATTCATATGATCTCCAAGTTTCTTGGTTCAGAAATAATAAAAATAAACAAACAATTCTTATCATACCATAAAAGAGAAAGTCAGTCCAAGTAACACTGACAGAATGATCTGAACATATTTCCAACTTCCTAGTGCCATAAAAGATATTCTGGGGCTTCCCTGGTGGCACAGTGGTTGAGAGTCCGCCTGCCGATGCAGGGGACGCGGGTTCGTGCCCCGGTCCGGGAGGACCCCGCATGCCACAGAGCGGCTGAGCCTGCGCGTCCGGAGCCTGTGCTCCGCAACGGGAGAGGCCACACCAGTGAGAGGCCCACGTACCGCAAAAAAAAAAAAAAAGATATTCTGATATTGGCAAAAGACCTGAAAATAATACCTTAACGTTTAACATGTATGGTTTACGAAAAATAGTGACTGATGCTAGAAGGGTTAATCTAGGGAAAAACGGTGAATAAACATTATAAATTTCAAAATTATTATTTTAAAAAACTTACTTGTTATTTTTAAATGTATACTTATATAAGATCAAATGTTTTTAAATTATAAGCTAAAAAAAGAAAATAAACCATATGTTCCACTGATAAATAACCATTAATGAATATACTAAAGCAAGTGTAACTAAACAATTCTAACTATAGAAATATGCACATACATATACAGTTATTACATATGTATTACAATACATACATTTTTGCATATATGTGTATGTGTATTTTTAAAATCATTGTACGTTTAATGCAAATTGTACATTCAATGCCAGGACAGAGATTGCTATTTGGACACCCAAAAATTATACTTAGAGCAGGTAAGTCTATTTACATCCATTAAATCAACCATATTAATTGCACTATTCCTCACTAATTTTATGTCTACTTAACATGCCAATAATTGAGAGAGATATATTGAAAAATTCCACTATAATGGGAGATTTATCAATATCCCTTGGAATTTGAGCTAAAAGATATTCTGAGACTGTGCATATAACTTCATATTTTTATATCTTACTATATATATATATATATTTTTTTTTTTTTTTTTTTGCTGTACACGGGCCTCTCACTATTGTGGCCTCTCCCATTGCGGAGCACAGGCTCCGGACGCGCAGGCTCAGCGGCCATGGCTCACGGGCCCAGCCGCTCCGCAGCATGTGGGATCTTCCCGGACCGGGGCACAAACCCGTGTCCCCTGCATCGGCAGGCGGACTCTCAACCACTGCGCCACCAGGGAAGCCCTTACAATATGTATTTGTAAGTCTATATTATTAGGCATACAATGTCTAACAGGTATTGAACTTTCATCGTTACATATTTACCTTAGTGATACTAATGACTATTTTTGCCTTAGAGTCTGTTTTGTCTCATGTAATATAGCCGAAAGTGATCTTTTCATTATTGCTCTTGTTAATATTTGCTTGATTATTTCCCCCCTTTTTATTTTCTTTTAAACATACTTACTGAAACATATTTGACAGTCAATAAACTGTATATATTTAAAATGTAAAAAAGAGAAAAATAAAAAAGAATTATACTTAGGGTAGAAATATTTCCAGGTACAGACTATGTATTTCCTAGAATCTCTTGTAACTAAGTGTGGCCATGTGATAAAGTGCTTGGCTAATGAACAGTAAACAAAAGTTTTTTGAGGATGATTCCAAGTAGGCTCTTTAAAAGGTTACAGGGAGCTGAAGCATACTTCCTTTGCTGTCTTTCCTCCCTTCTGCTACCTGGAACGCAGGCACAGGGACTGGAACTCCAGCAGCAAGTTGGAAGATAAGTATTAAGTGCAGGAAATAAGATAAGCAGGGTGCAGGAAATGTATAACCGCTGCCCATACCTGCCCCGGAATGTCAGTCTCAGGGTTTCTTTTGTAAAAGAGAGAAATAAGGACCAACTTTGCCTAAGCCACTGCGATTTGCGGTGTTCTGATAAATGTGGCTGAACGCAAACTTCAGTGGTGATATACATGTGTAAAAGTAGACTAATTCTATCTGCTGTATGAAATCTATATTTCTTATTTAAAATTCTGCATACATGTTTATTTATTATTAAATATTATTCTATATTGAATTTAATTTCATCTTTAATCTAATTATAATTTATTTAACTAAATATTATGGAGGTTTAATTTGCCAAGTTGAATTTTTAGGTTTAATTTAGACATTTTTCAAATTTGATTTATTCCTAGATTCTTGTCTTTATTCTCTTGTTTTTGAATCAGTTATTTAAACTCTAGTTTTGCCATCAATGGGTTGCCATGAAAATTAAGAGATAAAAATGCATGTAGCTGGCACCCAGTGAGTATTCAAATAACATCAGCTACTGTCAGCATCTTCATCATTGTCTCGCTTAAGTCTTTCATTTCTAATGCTTTTGTATAATACAGTAATTTCAGATACATAAACTAGAATAAATCCAATTTCAGTGTACCATGACAATAACAAAATTAATTTAGAAGTACATCTGACCCTTGAACAACCTGGGGGTAGGGGCTCTGACTCCCCAGCACAGTTGTAAGTCTGTGTATAACTTTACAGTTGGCCCTCTGTACCAGTGAGTCTGCATCTGCAGATTCAACCAACCTCTAGATCGTGGGGTATATATTGATTGAAAAAAATCCACGTATAAGTGGACCCGTGCAGTTCAAACCCATGTTGTCCAAGGGTCAAATGTACTTTTTTTTTTTTTTTTTTTTTTGGTATGCGGGCCTCTCACTGCTGTGGCCTCTCCCGTTGCGGAGCACAGGCTCCGGACGCGCAGGCTCAGCGGCCATGGCTCACGGGCCCAGCGGCTCAGCGGCCATGGCTCACGGACCCAGCCGCTCCGCGGCATGTGGGATCTTCCCGGACCGGGGCACGAACCCGTGTCCCCTGCATTGGCAGGAGGACTCTCAACCACTGCGCCACCAGGGAAGCCCCAAATGTGCTTTTGTTTTATTGACGTTTCTAGCATCAATAAATCGTATTTGCTTTTTAAAAAGAAATAGGGCTGAGTTTTAATGACAGGTGTTTCCTGTCTTAGTTTTAATGACAGCTAATCCTGTTTTGACAGGATGAGAATTAATAATAAGAGTAGAGAGAAAAAGAAAAGCCAGGCTACACGTTTTTCAGTTCCAACTGAGATTCCATGTGGTTCTCTCTTTTCACATTTTGACTCCCCTGAACAGAAACCTCTTCTAGAACTCTCTATAACTTTAAATTCAATTCCATTGACATTATTACCTTGAAAATATCCTATTAAATAATTTTAAACTTGAATAGAACACAGGTTATATCATCAAAGCAAACGTGTGTATGAATAGATTAATTTATAAAAAAATCTAAGTTAGAAAAAAACATCTATTTGAAAACAATAGGGTTTCTACTTTTTTCACCCTTTACATATAAAATGCCATATTGAGACATACTGCATTCATATTAACTATATTAAGATGAAAGGGAAGTTGGAATCATAGGTCAGAAATTAAAATCTTTGTTAACAATTTTGTCTTTGGCAAACTCCCTACAGCTAGAAGGTTAGAAAAAAGATTTTCATTTCAAGGAATGCAACTGGGAAAGAGAAGCATTACATCCATCTGAGAAAACAATCTGAGATTTTACTGATTTGAAGAATTTAGGCACAGTTCACTCGAGTACATAAAGAAAAATCTGACAACTCTTTATTCTTTGGACCAAATTTAAAATAAAATCTTGATTAAGTATGAGACCAACAACTACAGTAAGCATCAAACCCATCAGAGCCCCCCTCCTTTATGCTCTGTGGACTGAAGTAAACACAGAGAGGAAAAAGGCTGCTCCCAATAAATCATGATTAATCAGATGAGAAGGATCAGAATACAGTTAACAAACATAATGAGGCATGAGTATCTCTGAGTTAAACTAGCATTAAACTAAACAATAACCTCAACAATTATTTCAGCTGTAATCCTCAGGGCTTACAGGTCGGCAGCCCATGGAGGGTCAAGTTTGAAGAGAAGCAATTACCCAAAAAATAAATAAAAGTCATTCATTGGAATTATTTAGATAATTAAGAGGAGTGACTCTTGCAGGAAGCAAAAATGAGTTTTCTGTAACTGTTCCCTATTATGTCCAAATGCTTTATATATTTTAATCAACCTTTTATCGAACAAATTAATATTAGAGGCGAAGTTCAGACCACAGTATCTGTTAGTCTAAGTACATTTTTAGAAAAAAATAATTCTGGATCAAATAGAAAGTTGCCTTCCTAAGACACATTAATTCTTTCATTTATAAGTTGATGTGGTGTGTTTGAAGGGATTCTACTGGAGTCTGCTTCAGCGTATCATATTAATATGTGATACAATGCAAAGTTCATAGGCATGGGCATTTTTTTAGATGTGGTTAAGAAAGTGTATCGTCTTGTACCAACTTTTCATATAGGTTTCTTTACTGATACTGGGAGGATGGGACTGCCCAAAGACAATCTATCTAAAAACTTTTTTCAAAGGCTGTTCTTTTGCCACAGTCTCAATCCTCTTTATAAATAGCTTAGAACATTTTACAAATATATATTTGTCCACCGCTTTTTAATCATCTTGAAGGTAAGAACCATTCCTATTATATTTATGACCCCTCACTACCTCACATGGGTTCTGCATGGGGTTTATATTCAACAAATAATGATACTGAAAAAAACTGGACTTCAAGAAGTATGTAAATCTTCACAGATTAAATGATTATTTTTCACATTCTATTCCTTTTCCTAGTAACTAATTATTTTCCACCATCCTCATTTTTCATCTCTAAATACTTTATATTTCTGAAGTATAAGTAAAAGCCACAAGATATTGTAAAATTCAGAAAACATATCAAAGATAAAACATTATCACCTAATCTACAGTAAAAAATTCAGATTTCCTCAATTTTCCAATAACATCCTTTATGATTTTCATTTCTGTTCAGTCCAAGATGCAATACTATATTGTATATTGCACTTAATTGTCATATCTCCTTTGTCTTTTTTATTCTGAAACAGTTCCACAACTTTTCTTTGTCTTCCTTCACCTTGACATTTTCGAAGAGCACAGGTCACTATTTTGTAAAATGTCCTCAATCTACATTGATGTGATATTTTCTCATGTTTAGATTCATGTTAAACATACTTGGTAGGAATGCCACATGCATGATGCTATATCATTCTTGGTGCCTTATGTCAGGACACAGACTATCAGTTTATCCTAATTATGGTGATGTTAACGTGAATCATTTGGTTAAAGTGATGTCTATCAACAGATTTCTCCTCTGTAAAGTTGGCATTGTTTTCTTTGTAATTAAAAAAGTATTATGTTTTGTACCCTGAGAAAACCATAATTCAAAAAGAGTCATGTACCACAATGTTCACTGCAGCACTATTTACAATAACCAGGACATGGAAACAACCTAGGTGTCTATCGACAGATGAACTGATAGAGAAGATGTGGCACATATAGACAATGGAATATCACTCACCCATAAAAAGAAACAAAATTGAGTTATTTGTCATGAGGAGGATGGACCTAGAGTCTGTCATACAGAGTGAAGTAAGTCAGAAAGAGAAAAACAAATATCGTATGCTAACACATATATATGGAATCTAAAAAAACAAAAATGCTTCTGATGAACCTAGGGGCAAGACAGGAATAAAGACGCAGATGTAGAGAATGGACTTGAGGACGTGGGGAGTGGGAAGGGTAAGCTGGGACAAAGTGAAAAGAGTAGCAAGGACACATATACACTACCAAATGTAAAATAGATAGCTAGTGGGAAGCAGCTGCATAGCACAGGGAGATCAGTTCGGTGCTCTGTGACCACCTAGAGGGGTGGGATGGGGAGGGTGGGAGGGAGACGCAAGTGGGAGGAGATATGGGGATATATGTATACATATAGCTGATTCACTTTGTTATACAGCAGCAACTAACACACCATTGTAAAGCAATTACACTCCAATAAAGTTGTTTAAAAAAAAGTATTATGTGAGGAGATACTTTGAGATTATGTAAGTAACCGTTCCTCATTAAGCTTTCTCCTAATTGAGCCCTTGATTTTTGAAAACCATCATTCTTTCTACTTATAGTATTTTGCCTTCCACAGCAAAGAAAAGCTTTTCTTTTCTTTTCTTTTTTCTTTTCTTTTTTCTTTCTCTCTTTCTTTCTTCCCTCCTTCCTTCCTTTCTTTCTCTTTCTTTCTTTCTTTCCTTCCTCCCCTCCCTCCCTTCCTTCTTTCCTTCTTTCCCTCCTTCCTTCCTTTCTTTCTCTCAGTACAAACTCATGGATTTCTATTTCGTTCAACATCTTGGCAAGTATTCATCCCTTAATTCCTCAAACATTTTTTCCTTTCTTTTTTATCCCATCTTTACAGGGGTATTATTGACATACAGCATATAAAAGTTTAAGACATACAACATTGACTTTATACTCATGTAAACTATGAAATTATTACCACAATAAGTTAATTAACTCTTATGTGATATCACATAATTATTATTTCTTTTTGTGGTGATAACAATTAAGATCTACTCTCTTAACAAATGTCAGGTAGATAATAAAGTATTGTTAATTTATAGTTACTATGCTATACTTATTAGATCCCCAGAATTTATTCATCTTATAGCTAGAAGTTTGTACCCATTTGACCAATATTTCCCCATTTCCTCTACTCTCCAGCCCCTAGTACCTACCATTCTGCTCTTTACTTGTATGAGTTACTATGTTTAGATTGCGCATACAAGTGAAAACGTAAGTACCTGTCTTTCTGTGTAGACTCATTTCACTTAGATTGAAGCCCTCAAGGTCAATCTATGCTGTCCAGAAGTTTTTCCTTCTTTCCCACGGCAGAATAACATTACATTGTATATGTACTTTTCCACATTTTCTTTATCCTTTCAATTATAGATGGACATTTTGGTTATTTCTATGTCTTGGCTATCACAAATAATGCTACAATGAACATGGAGACGAAGATATCCTGCAAGACAGTGATTTCATCTTTTTTTCAAATATAAACTCAGATGTGGGATTGTTGCATCATATGGTAGTTCTATATTTAACTTCTGAAGAACCTCCATACTGTTCTCCATAGTGGCTGTACAGTTTACATTCCCACCAACAGTGCAGAAGAGTTGCCTTTTCTCCACACCCTCACCAAAACTTATCTCTTCTTTGCTTAATAATAGCCAGGTGTGAGATGGTATCTCACTGTAGTTTTGATTTTCATTTCCCTGATGATTAGTGATGCTGGGCATTTCTTCATGTATGCTGTTGTTTTTTTTTTTTGGAGGGGGGAAATGTCCATTCACGTCCTCTGCCTATTTTTTTTAAATTGAATTATTTGTTTCCTTATGTATTTTGGATACTAACCCCTCTTCAGATAGATGATTTGCAAATATGTTCTCTCATTACATAGCTTGCCTTTTCATTTTGCTCAATGTTCCTATTTTTATGCAGAAGCTTTTTCAGTTTGATATAGTCCCACTTGTTTATTTTTGCTTTTGTTGCTTGGGCTTTTGGTGTCATATCTAAAAAATCACTGTCAAGAACAATGTCCAGAAGCTTTTTCCCCCACGTTTTCTTCTAGCAGTTTTACACTTTCATGTTGTACATTAAGATCTTTAATTCATTTTAAGTTACATTTTGTGAGTGGAGTAAGACAGAGGTCCCATTTCAGTCTTTTGCATGTGAATGTCCAGTTTTCCCAACCCCATGTATTGAAGAGACTATTCTTTCCCTATTCTTGGCTCCCTTGTCAAATATTAGCTGACTATACAAATGCAGGTTTATTTCTGGGCTCTTGACGATGTTCCATTGATCTATATGTCTGTTTTATTCTAGGACTACACTGTTTTGATTACTATATACTTGCAGTAATGTTTGAAACCATTATTACAAATGTGTGATATCTCCAGCTTTAATTTTCTTCTTTAGGATTGACTTGGCTATTTGAGCATCTTCTGTGGTTCCATATGAATTTTAGAATTGTTTTTTCTATTTTTTTGAGAAAGATATCATGCGGAATTTTGATAGGAATTGTACTTAATATATAAATGACTTTGAGTAGTATGGACATTTTAACAATATTAATTCTTCTGATAGATGAATGTGGAATATCCTGTATTTTCTATTTCTTCAATATCTTATAACTTTGAGTGTACAGATCTTTCACCTTCTTGAATAAAATTATTCCAAGTACTTTATTATTTTTGATGCTATTGTAAATGGGATTGTTTTCTTAATTTTTGTTTCCAATGGGTCATTGTTAGTATATAGAAATGCAGTTATATTTTGTATACAGTTGACCCTTGAACAACAAGGGTTTGAACTGCATGGGTCCAATGACAAGTGGATTTTTTTCAAGAAATACCACAGGACTACATGACCTACACTTAATTGGATCCATGGATGTGGTACTGCTGAGGGCCAACCATGGGACTTGAGCACCTGCAGATTTTGGTATCCACAGCAGGTCCTGGAACCAATCTCCTATGTATACCTAGGGACGACTGTACAGATTTTGAATCCTGCCACTTAAATCAATTCATATAATAGTTCTAACAGTTTTTTTGGTGGAATATTTAGGCCTTTCTATATATGAGATCATCATCTGTAAACAGAGAGAATTTTACTTCTTCTTTTCCATTTTGCATGCCTTCTATTTTTCCCAATTCTTTCCCAATTGCTGTGACAAGTACTTCCAGTTCTATATTGAATAGGAGTGGTAAGAGTGGGCAACCTTATCTTGTTCCTGAACTTAGTGGAAAAGCTTTCAAACTTTTACCATTTAGTGTTAACTGTAGGCTTGCCATATATGGCCTTTATTGTGTTTAGGTTCTATACCCAATTTTTTGAGAGTTTTTATCATGAAATGATGTTGAACTGTATCAAATACTTTTTTCTGCATGTATTGAGATGATCATGTAATTTTTATGTTTTATTCTATGAATGGGGTGTATCATATTTATTGATTTTCATATCGTGAACCACTCTTGCACTCCAGGGACAAATCCCACTTTATCATGGTGTATGATCCTTTCACTGTGCTGTTAAATTTGGTTTACTTATATTTTCTTGAAAATTGTTGCATTTGTGTTTATCAAGGATATGAGCCTGGAATTTTATTTTCTTTTAGTATCTTTATCTGGCTTTGGTAGCAGCATAATCCTGCCCTCATAAAATGAGATTGGTAGTGTTCCCTCCCCTTCAATTTTGTGGGAGAGTCTGAGAAGCATTGCTGTTAATTTTCTTTAAATGTTTGGTAGAACTCACTAGTGAAACCATCTGGTCCTGGACTTTTCATTGTTGTAAGGTTTTTGATTACTGGTCTGTTCAGATTTTTTATTTCTTCATGATTCAGTTTTGGTAGGTTGTATGTTTCTACGAATTTATCCATTACTTCTAGGTTATCCAGTTTGTTGGTATATAATTGTTCCTTGTAGTCTCTTATGATCCTTTGTATTTCTGTGTTGTCAGCTGCAACATCCCCTCTTTCTGACTGTATTTATTTGAGACTTCTCTCTTTTTTCTTAGTCTAACTAATGGTTGTCAAATTTGCTTATCTTTTCAAAAAATCATCTTAGTTTTGTTCATCTTTTCTAAAGTTTCCTGGTCTCTATTTCATTTATTTCTGCTCTAACCTTTGTTTTTTGCCTTTCATCTTCTAACTTCGCACTTTGTTCTTCTTTTTCCTTAAGGTATAAAGTTTGATTGTTTATTTGTGATCTTTCTTTTTACTTAATGTAGGTGCTTATGGCTATAAACTTCTCTCTTAACACCGCTTTTGCTGTACCCTATAATTTTGTTATGTTGTATTTCCATTTTCATTTAGAGATACATTTTTATTTCCCTTTTAATTTTTTATTTGACCCATCAGTCATTCAGGAGTATGTTATTTAATTTCCACACATTTGTGAATTTTCCAGTTTTCTTCCTGTTATTGATTTCTAATTTCATATCACTGTGGTCAGAAAAGATACCTGCTATGACTTGAATCTTAAATTTGTTACAGCTTGTTTTTGTGACCTGACATATATGACTGTCCTAGAAAATGTTCTATGTGTGCTTTGGAAGAATGTGTATTCTGCTGCTGTTTGGTAGAATATTCTGTGTATGCCTATTAAGTCCATTTGGTCTAAAATATAATTCAAGCTCATTATTTCCTTATTGATTTTTCTGACTGAATAGTCTATACATTGTTGAAAGTGGTGTATTGAAATCACCTGCTATTAATGTATTATTGTCTATTTTTCCCTTTGGATCTGTTATCATTTGTTTCGTATTTCTAGATGCTCCGATGTTGGGTGCATATTTATTTACAATTATGTTATCCTCTTTATATATTGATCCTTTTATCATTATATGGGGACTTTTTTTGTGTCTTGTTACAGTTTTGACTTAAAGTCTCTTTTGTCTAAATATAGCTACCCTATTCTATTTGGTTTACATATTCATGAAATACTTTTTCATCCCTCTACTTTGAGCCTATGCTTGTCCTTAAAGCTGAAGTGAGTCTCTTGTTGGCAGCATATAGTTGGGTTGTCTTTTAATCCATTCAGCCACTCTATGTCTTTTGACGTAATAATTTAATCCATTCACATTTAAAGTAATTATCAACAGGTAAAGACTTACTAATGTCACATTATTCATTTGTTCTGGTATGCTTTGATTCCCACCACATTAGAGTATTAGAGTATTCTGAATCTGACTATGTGCTTGCCTTTACTAGTTTGTTAGACATTTCATTCTTTTTCCTTTTTTACTCCTCTGATGATTTTAAATGACCTGTCTTTTAGTTCACTAATTCTTTCTTCTGATTCTGAGCCTGTGGTTGAAGATCTCTATTAAATTCTTCACTTCAGTCACTGCATTCATAACTCTAGGATTTTTCTTCAAAATGTTTCCATGTCTTCATTAAACTTCTCATGTTGTTCATGTATTGTTTTCCTAATTTCATTTAGTTGTCCAGCTGTGTGTCTTCTCATAGTTCACTGCATTTCTTTAAGAAAATGTTTTATCAGTTTCCTTTATTTGTGTCATGTTTCCTTAATCATTCATAATCCTTGTGGCCTTTTGTTGGTGTCTGTGCATTTGAGAAAGTAAGCACCCCCTGAGCCTGAGTGAGCAAGAGTGTCCTAATCAGCTCCTGCTTTAACCCCCTCCTGTCTGGCCAGGTAACAGACTCCTGAGTGTGACCTACACACAGAGGCGGGGCCAAAACCAAAGCTGAACCCCAGGAGCTGTGCGAACAAAGAAGAGAAAGGGAAATCTCTCCGTGCAGCCTCAGGAGCAGCAGATTAAATCCCCACAATCAACTTGATAAACCCTGCATCTAAAGAATACATAAATAGACGATGAGTGTTCCCAAAATTGAGGCAGTGGACGTCGGGAGCAACTGTAGACTTGGGGTTTGCTTTCTGCGGCTAATTTGTATCTGGGATTATGTTTATCTTAGTTTAGTATTTAGTGTTTATTATCATTGGTGGACTTGTATATTGGTCTGGTTGCTCTCTTCCTTTTTTTATATATTAAAAAAATTCTTTTTCTCCTTTTTCTCTTTTTGTGAGTGTGTATGTGTATGCTTTTTTGTGTGAGTTTGTCTGTATAGGTTTGCTTTTACTATTTGTCCTAGGGTTCTGTCTGTTAATTTTTTTGTTTCGTTTTGCTTTGTTTTGTTTTCTTTCTTCCTTTTCTTCTGAGCCATATGGCTGGTAGCATCTTGGTGTTCCAGCCGGGTATCGGGCCTGAGCCTCTGAGGTGGCAGGGCCGAGCTCATGACATTGGACCACCAGAAACTTTGTGAACCTACGTAATATCAATCGGCGAGAGCTCTCCCGGAAATCTTTGTCTCAACACTAAGACCCAGATCCACCCAACGATCAGCAAGCTCCAGTGCTGGACACCGCATGCCAAACAACTAGCAAGACAGGAACACAACCCCACCCATTAGCAGAGAGGCTGCCTAAAGTCATACTAAGTTCACAGAAATTCCAAAACACACTACCAGACACGGCCTTGCCCACCACAAGCACAAGAAACAGCCCCACCCACCAGAACACAGGCACCAGTCCCTTCCACCAGGAAGCCTACACAACCCACTGAACCAACCTCACCCACTGGAGGCAGACACCAAAAACAATGGGAACTACACACGTGCAGCCTGCAAAAAGGAGACCCCAAACACAGTAAGTTAAACAAAATGAGAAAACAGAAAAACACACAGGAGGTGAAGGAGCAAGGTAAAAACCCACCAGACCTAACAAATGAAGAGGAAATAGGAAGTCTACTTGAAAAAGAATTCAGAGTATTGATAGTAAAGATGATCCAAAATCATGGTAATAGAATGGAGAAAATACAAGACAGGTTTAACATGGACCTAGAAAAACTAAAGAGCAAAGAAACAATGAAGAACAACACAAAAAAATGAAATTAAAAATTCTCTAGAAGGAATCAATAGCAAAACAACTGAGGCAGAAGAACGGATAAGTGAGCTGGAAGATAAAATAGTGGAAATAACTACCGCAGAGAAGAATAAAGAAGAAAGGATGGAAAGAATTGAGGACAGTCTCAGAGACCTCTGGGACAACAGTAAATGCACCAACATTCGAATTATAGGGGTCCCAGAAGAAGAAGAGGAAAAGAAAGGGTCTGAGAAAATATTTGAAAAGATTATAGTTGAAAACTTCCCTAACATGGGAAAGGAAATAGTCAATTAAGTCCAGGAAGTGCAGAGAGCCCCATACAGAATAAATCAAAGGAGAAACATGCCAATACACATATTAATCAAACATTCAAAAATTAAATTCAAAGAAAAAATATTAAAAGAGTAGGGGAAAGGCAAAAAATAACATAGAAGGGAAACCCCATAAGGTTAACAGCTGATCTTTCAGCAGAAACTTTCTAAGCTAGAAGGGAGTGGCAGGGGATATTTAAAGTGATGAAAGGGAAAAACGTACAACCAAGATTACTTTACCCAGCAAGGAGCTCATTCAGATTTGATGGAGGAAATAAACATTGACAGACAACAAAAGGCAAGAGAATTCAGCATCACCAAACTATCTAAAGGAACTTCTCTAGGCAGGAAACACAAGAGAAGGAAAAGACCTACAATAACAAACATAAAACAATTTAAAAAATTATAATAGGAACATACATATCGAAAATTACCTTAAATGTAAAAGGATTAAATCCTCCAACCAAAACACACAGACTGGCTGGATGGATATAAAAACAAGACCCATATATATGCTGTCTACAAGACACCTACTTCAGACCTAGGGACACATACAGACTGAAAGTGAGGAAATGGAAAAAGATATTCCATGCAAATGGAAATCAAAAAAAAGCTGGAGTAGCAATTCTCATTATCAGACAAAAATAGACTTTAAAATAAAGACTATTACAAGAGACAAACAAGGACACTACATAATGATCAAGGGATCAATCCAAGAAGAAGATATAATAATTGTAAATATTTATGCACCCAAGATAGGCGCACCTAACTACATAAGGCAAATGCTAACAGCCATAAAAAGGTAATCGACAGTAACACAATCATAGTAGGGGACTTTAACACCCCACTTTCACCAATGGACAGTTCATCTAAAATGAAAATAAATAAGCAAACACAAGCTTTGAATGACATATTTAAAAAGATGGACCTAATTGATATTTATAGGACATTCCATCCAAAAACAACAGAGCACACTTTCTTCTCCAGTGCTCATGGAACATTCTTCAGGATAGATTATATCTTGGGTCACAAATCAAGCCTTGGTAAACTTAAGGAAACTGAAATCGTATCGAGTATCTTTTCCGACCACAACACTATGAGACTATATATCAATTACTGGAAAAAACAGTGTAAAACTACAAACACGTGGAGGCTGAACAATATGCTACTAAATAACCAAGAGATCACTGAAGAAATCAAAGAGGAAATCAAAAAATACCTAGAAACAAATGACAATGAAAACATGACAGCCCAAAACCTATGGGATGCAGCAAAAGCAGTTCTAGGAGGGAAGTTTATAGCAATACAATCCTACCTCAAGAAAAAGGAAAAATCTCAAATAAACAACCTAACCTTACACCTAAAGCAATTAGAGAAAGAAGATCAAAAAAACCCCAAAGTTAGCAGAAGGAAAGAAATCATAAAGATCAGTTCAGAAATTAATGAAAAAGAAATGAAGGAAACAATAGCAATGATAAATAAAACTAAAAGCTGCTTCTTTGAAAAGATAAAAAAAATTGATAAACCATTAGCCAGACTTATCAAGAAAACAGAGAAGACTCAAATCACCAGAATTAGAAATGGAAAAGAAGTTAACAACTGACACTGCAGAAATACAAAGGATCATGAGAAACTACTACAAGCAACTCTATGGCAATAAAATATACAACCTGGAAGAAATGGATGAATTCTTAGAAAAGTACAACCTTCCAAGACTGAACTGGGAAGAAATAGAAAATACGAACAGACCAATCACAAGCACTGAAATTGAAACTGTGATTAAAAATCTTCCAACAAACAAAAGCCCAAGACCAGCTGGCCGCACAGGTGAATTCTATCAAACATTTAGAGAAGAGTTAACACCTGTCCTTCTCAAACTCTTCTAAAATAAAGCAGAGGGAGGAACACTCCCAAACTCATTCTATGAGGTCATCATAACCCTGATACCAAAACCAGGAAAAGATGTCACAAAAAAAGAAAACTACAGATCAGTATCACTGACGAACATAGATGCAAAAATCCTCTACAAGATACTAGCAAACAGAATCCAACAGCACATTTAAAGGATCATACAACATGATCAAGTGGGATTTATCCCAGGAGTGCAAGGATTCTTCAATATATGCAAATCAATCAATGTGATACACCATATTAACAAACTGAAGGAGAAAAACCATACGATAATCTCAACAGATGCACAAAAAGCTTTGACAAAATTCAACCCCCATTTATGATAAAAAAACTCTCCAGAAAGTGGGCATAGAGGGAACTTACCTCAACATAATAAAGGCCATATATGACAAACCCAAAGCCAACATCGTTCTCAATGGTGAAAAACTGAAACCATTTCCATTAAGATCAGGAATAAGACAAGGTTGCCCACTCGCACCACGATTATTCAACATAGTTTTGGAAATTTTAGCCTCAGCAATCAGAGAAGAAGAAGAAATAAAAGGAATCCAAATCGGAAAAGAAGAAGTAAAGCTGTCACTGTTTGCAGATGATATGATACTATATATTGATAATCCTAAAGATGCGACCAGAAAGCTACTAGAGGTAATCAATGAATTTGGTAAAGTAGCAGGATAAAAAATTAATGCAAAGAAATCTCCTGCATTCCTATACACTAACGACAAAAAATCTGAAAGAGAAATTAAGGAAACTATCTCATTCACCATTGCGACGAAAAGAATAAAATACCTAGGAATAAACCTTCCTAAGGAGACAAAAGACCTATATGCAGAAAACTATAAGACACTGATGAAAGAAATTAAAGACGATACAAACAGATGAAGAGATATATCATGTTCTTGAGTGGAAGCATCAACATTGTGAAAATGACTATACTACCCAAAGCAATCTACAGATTCAGTGCAATCCCTATTAAGCTACCAGTGGTATTTTTCACAGAACTAGAACAAAAAGTTTCACAATTTGTATGGAAACACAAAAGAACCCAAATAGCTAAAGCAATCTTGAGAAAAATAAATGGAGCTGGAGGAATCAGGCTCCCAGACTTCAGACTACACTACAAAGCTACAGTAATCAAGACAGTATGGTACTGGCACAGAAACAGAAATATAGACCAGTGGGCCAGGAGAGAAACCCCAAAGATAAACCCACGCACATATGGTCACCTTATCTTTGATAAAGGAGGCAAGAATATACAATGGAGAACAGACAGCCTCTTCAGTAAGTGGTGCTGGGAAAACTGGACAGCTACATGTAAAAGAATGAAATTAAAACACTTCCTAACACCATACACAAAAATAAATTCAAAATGGATTAAAGACCTAAATGTAAGGCCAGACACTATAAAACTTAGAGGAAAACATATGCAGAACCCTCTATGACATAAATCACAGCAAAATCCTTTAGGACCCACTTCCTAGAGAAATGGAAATAAAAACAAAAATAAACAAATGGGACCTAATGAAACTTAAAAGCTTTTGCACACCAAAGGAAGCCATAAACAAGATGAAAAGACAACCCTCAGAATGGTAGAAAATATTTGCAAATGAAGCAACTGTCAAAGGATTAATCTCCAAAATTTACAAGCAGCTCTTTCAAGTCAGTATCAAAAGAAAAACAACCCAATCCCAAAACAGGCAGAAGACTTAAATAGACATTTCTCCAAAGAAGATACACAGTTTGCCAACAAACACATGATAAGATGCTCAACATCACTAATCATTAGAGAAACGCAAACCAAAACTACAATGAGGTATCACATCACACCAGTCCAGAATGGCCATCATCAAAAAATCTACAGACAATAAATGCTGGAGAGGGTGTGGAGAAAAGGCAACCCTCTTGCTCTGTTGGTGGGAATGTAAATTGATACAGCCACTATGGAGAACGGTATGGAGGCTCCTTAAAGAACTAAAAATAGAATTACCATATGACACAGCAATTCCACTACTGGACAAATCCCCTGAGAAAACCATCATTCAAAAAGAGTCATGTACCACAATGTTCATTGCAGCACTATTCACAATAGCCAGGACATGGAAGCAACCTAAGTGTCCATCGACAGGTGAAAGGATAAAGAAAATGTGGCACATATATACAATGGAATATTACTCGGCCATTTAAAGAAATGAAATTGAGTTATTTGTAGTGAGGTGGATGGACCTAGAGTCTGTCATACAGAGTGAAGTCAGAAAGAGAAAAACGAATACCGTATGCTAACACATATGTATGCTAACACATATATATGGAATCTTTAAAAAAAAAATGGTTCTGATGGGGCAGGACAGGAATAAAGACGCAGACATAGAGAATGGACTTGAGGACACGGGCCGGGGGAAGGGTAAGCTGGGACGAATTGAAAGAGTATCATTGACATATATACACTACCAAGTGTAAAATAGATAGCTAGTGGGAAGCAGCTGCATAGCACAGGGAGATCAGTTCGGTGTTTTGTGACCACCTAGAGGGGTGGGATAGGGAGGGTGGGAGGGAGATGCAAGAGGGAGGGGATATGGGGATATATGTATATGTATAGCTGATTCACTTTGTTATACAGCAGAAACTAACACAACATTGTAAAGCAGTTATACTCCAATAAAGATGTTAACAAAAATAAAATAAAATAGATAAGGCATACAGACAGAATAAAAACTGTCTATTATTATATATAAAAATTATATAAATAAAGTAATGAGAGGTAGTACCTCATATCACATTATACAATGGATGTGTTTCTAGAATGTTGCTTGTGAATCAAATTATTTTAATGAGAATTATATATTTAATCTACTAGAGGAGCTTATAGAATGGCATTATGAAATGCCATTCAAGCATTTCATAAAGCACAGAATTTTAGAATACTCAACTTCTGATATAGATGAGGTTTTGGTAAGGCTGATTCAGGTTTTATGCTCCCTGATTTAAAAGAAAACTATTTATAAATGGAGTCTAACCTTTAAAAATTGTGAATCACTATGTTGTACACACGAAAATATAATACTGTAAATCAACTACGCCTCAATTAAAAAAAAAAAGAATACTAGAAAAAAATTTTTTAATTAAAAAAATTTAAAAAGTGCACTAGTTTGCAAGACTTTTGTAGAAACTGCATTTTGACATAGAGGGTTCACCTGGTATAAAGCTTAGCTTCACAGTAGGAAAGCAGAAAAGTTTATTTTTATTGCGGTGATTGTTGTTGCTGTTATACATTAAGGGGCTACAGGAAAAACAAGGATTTCTAAGATCCTTATCTTGAATTCATGTTATTCAAGTCAAATTCCAAAATCTAGGGTATACATGTAATGCCCTTCCTTAAAATTCTGAACTCACTGGAACACTAAGATGTTACAGTTGTTTTCATGAATAAGGAAAGCCAACTTAACTCCATGACAGAGAGTATCCTGTGAGTCTAGCTCACCCTGCATAGTACCTAATAAGCGCTTCTTACAAATCAACCTATCTCTTACGGATCTGAGTTAAAAATTCAAAATTGTCTTTTCAATCATCGGAACAGGAGGGTCATAGGAAGGAAGAAGGCCACCATGGTGTCAATCTTGATGCCCTCAACAATCTGGCTAGAATGCTGTCTGTGAATGATTGTGCTGACAGACTTTGTTCCACCAGAGAGAATGCTTTAATCAGTTAATAATGTCTGCCATAGAAAAAGAAAGCAAATGAGAATCCCTGGTGTTTGATTAGGGAAATTATTACTAACATAAAAATATTGCTTGGAAATAAGAGGACCAAAGAGAACACATTTCTTCATCTTGATTTTCACTATTAATAGACAAGACAGCTACTGGATTCCCACTAGATGTCTGAAAGGGTACCTAGGGTACCTATATCATTAAATAACAAAGGGCAACTCTACGTAAACACATTTGACTGACACCCATGTCGAGAGTATATTCGTAAGGACTTGGGTTAAAAGCTCTACCACCATGATGTTACATCAGTAAGAAAGTTCTTGAGCTTTTTTTATTTTACCAAAAGGGGATAGTATTTACCTCAGAGTTTTGTTTTGAGGATTTAACAATGTTTAGGAGAGTGTCAGGCACACACCCAGAAAAGCACTCTGTAGATGGTTACAATCATACAATGAAACAGAACTTCGAGTGTGTGTGGGGGGGTGGGGCAGTGTATATAAGCTTTGTTCTGGTTTGTTTCCTGCACTCCTTATTCAAGAAAAAAGCTTTGATTTTACTCATGAGGTGAGGTGCTAGGGTTGGGGCTTAGAGAACAATTTAAACATTTCACTGAGAAATTGCCCATGCTGCAGACTCAAGCACAAAGCCCATAACCACAAAATGTACTTCTTAGGGTAATAGCCTCAAATTTCAACTTTAGGATAATTTGGAGCACTTCAGGAAATGGTATCACATGCTCAGCTTTGAAATAACCAAGTAAGGCAATGTGATTTTTTTTAAAAATAAATTTGTTTACTTATTTATTTTTGGCTGCATTGGGTCTTCTTTGCTACACGCAGGTTTTCTCTAGTTGTGGCGATCAGGGGCTACTCTTCGTTGTGGTGCGCATGCTTCTCATTGCAATGGCTTCTCTTGCTACGAAGCACGGGCTCTAGGCGCACAGGCTTCAGTAGTTGTGGCATGCGGGCTCAGTAGTTGTGGCTTGCAGGCTCTAGAGCGCAGGCTCAGTAGTTGTGGTGCACGGGCTTAGTTGCTCCGCGGCATGTGGGATCTTCCCAGACCAGGTCTTGAACCCATGTCCCCTGTATTGGAAGGCAGATTCTTAGCCACTGCACCACCAGGAAATTCCAAGGCAACGTGATTTTAAAATAGAATTATATTGTTTTAAATGAATCTGTACCACAAATTGTACCCTTCTATCCACAGTTCTTTTTTTCCATAAATTCAAAACCAGAGACCAATACGTCAATACCTTAGATGACAAATACTTAAAAAAGTAATTGAGGAAAAGTCTTCATTATTGTTTTAATAATCCAGATCTTTATTTCTACTCTCCTGCTCTCTTGGTATGTGGAAGAGTTTTTGTGCCCCAGTAAACCATTCCCAGCCCATATTATTCTTACAAAGAGAAGTCTATTTCCTGAACTTCCTTGCATGGAGGTTTTCTAGGGCAATTTGCCTTTCCCTGTAGATATCTGAGAGGTCACACTGAGAATAAACTTAGCGATTGTACAATAAAAGCTAAAAGAAAAGTTACAAAGAAAAACCTAAGCATTTTCATGGGAAATGAGAGACAAGCTGAAGAAAAGCTAACAGAGTCTAAAGATCATGTTCTCATCCCAGGGAGATCATAAATTCACCCTTCCAGGCAACAGGGAGGTGCCAGTTTAAACTTTAGAGCAAGAGCTGACTCCCATGCCAAGGTCACACTGTCTATGATGATCAACTTTTAGAACAAGTAAAGCCCTGGCAGAAATGCAAGACTACTAAAATATAAGAGTGAATGAGTATATATGTGTACCGTGTAGGGCCTGAAAAAGATCTGGAGTAATCGTTACTCGTCAGGAGTCAGAAAGAACAGGTAATTTTTTACTTACATATTTCAAAATATCTTTTAAACAATAAGCATGTATTATTGTCATATTCAGGGAAAACAGTAAAATTGGTCTAATAAATATAAACGCTCATGCACACACGCACATGCACACACACACACACACACACACACACACAGAGCTATCCTCTAGTCAAAGTGTACGCAACGAGCAGTTGCCATGACATACCGAGTACTTTTTTCTTGCCTCCAAATGTTCCCCAGTAGTGCACGGATTACAGCAGAGAAAACTCCTGTTGAGAATTAAGATTCTAAAATTTCAGGGCCAATTTTAGGAAAGTCCACCTATTGATCTGAGAGTCCAAAGTATCAGGGAGAGAAAGGCCAACATGTTTATTAGTCTTTACCTTCTACAGCAGTGTTTTATAAACTGTGGACTTGACCCATTCAAAGGTTATCTAATCAGTTTAGTGGGTCGTGAAACAAGTGTCCTGAAAACTGATAGGACTGAATAGAGGAAATTATAGTGCAGGCATGTAGTATAGATAAGTATTGGATTTAAAAATATATTTCAGGTGTGTGTGTTTCTGTGTGTGTGTAGGTATGAGAGAGAGAGAGAGAAAGAGAGAGAGGGAGAGAGAGACAGAGAGCTAGATTATGATGCAAAATGTATTTTTTATTGTGAGCTGGAGGTAAAAACGATAAGTACTAATCCTCATAATAAAACTGGGGGACAAGTGAATCTGAGAGAAAACGACTTCAACTTCTTCCTAATACTTGCGAGAATCCTCCCCTTTTCTTTAAGACTGAAGTGCTGAAAAGCATTTCTCCCACTCCCTTCACTAATCTCCCTACCAATTTGAGGACCAGTTTATATCTCATATCTGGAATGTTCTGTTTTAAAGCGACCTGATACAGTTGGGGCAACAGAAAGGTCAGGAGGGAGACAGGAGAACAGAGATTGGGGGCGGCGGAAGGAACAGCAGAGCCTCTCCCCTCGCATTTGATATGGAAAAGGTAAGCGAGGGGTGTATGAGTCAGAGGATGCTGTAGAAGTTACCTGGGGATTAGCATCCTGTGCACACCCACAAGTGGACTGCAAACCAGGAGAGGAGTTCCCATCCATGACAGGCTCTGCTGTGGGTTGTTCTCTGTGGAAACTGAGTCTCCATGCCAGGAAACTCAAAGTCTCTAAGAAGAACCATCAAATGCATCCTCAGAAAGAACTCACACTGTAATGTTCCTGATAAAGTGAAACACCAGGAGGAAAATCAGAGAGCAGAGGAAGGGGTGGGGAAACAATAGACTTCTCCAACCCAGAAGATGCCTATGGAGTCAAGTCTGGTCTGTACTGGGGACCAGGTTGGACAATCACACATGGGACTGTATCTTTAGACTGCATTCCAGAACCACGTTTTTAAAAACTAGATGAAAATCTTTAAATAACAAAAAGTACCTCAAATATTCAATCAGGCTGTTTTCTTTCAGAAAGCACAGTGGGAGCAGTTACTAGAGAACATAATACCACTCATCTAGCTTCATTTGAACTGCATGAAAACAAATATCACACAAACACACACACACACACACACACGCACCTATGCTTCCAACACAATTACAACCTTCTTTGAGTTGTTTGAAAGATCACCTTCGATTCTGTAAAACAGACTAAATTCTGTCACTGTAACCTTTAAAATACAAGATAGTCACCTATTTTGCTTTGCCACTTTAAATTCTTTTTTTTTTTTTTTAAAAAGACAATTTACAGTCAAGACTAGATGATTATGGACACTATCAATAAAGTTGCTAACAGTTTATATGTTTGAGGCAGCTCTGGTCCCTACTAGCTATTGCAACGTATTACTCAATTTTCCTCAGCCTCACCTTGCTCCAGATGTGAAATGGAGTTAACAAAGCTACCTCTCAGCTTGGCTGTGGTCATGACAGCTAACGATAATTACATGCACAAAACACTTTAGAAAGGCTGGTACGTATTAACTGCGGAATAAACAGCAGCTGTTATTATGATTACTAGGAAATATTAATGCCATAAGATTAAGAGCTCACACTGAGTGTATTCGCTCCATTCAATACACATTTTAGGGAGCTTGTCATGTGCGGTGATTATGAAAAGGAATCAGATTAGCTCCCTTGTCTTGTGTGAGGATAATCGGAACGCACACTGACACTCATACGTCTGAATATCTTTCCTAACAGTGGCTACATGACAATTGTACACACGTTCAGAGGACGAAGAAAGCACAAAACCCTGGCGAAATCATAGTAGGCTTCTGGGAGTCTGTGAAATCACACCTGAACAATGACGCGCAAGTTTAAAAGAGAGGGTCAGGTGAAACTCTGTAAGCAAAATAATTAAAGGAGAAAGGGGACAACGTGACCTGTCACATTAGCAAGGCCAATGCCTTCTTCCCTATGCTCAGTGTTTTATGGGCATTATATTCAAAGCTCATAAAAAAAGCTCTGTGTTTTTTATTTTCCAGAAAAAATGATGAGGCCCAGAAAAGTTCTATGGGGAATAACTCTGAGTTTAACTCAAGACTGAGAGCAGAAAATATATTTTTATGCCAATGATATAGACTTAGAACAAAAAAATGGACTAGGCATTGAGAAGACTTGTACCAGCCAGTGTCTGTGCTCTGGATTAGAGCGGAGTGAGGGAGGGCTCCAGTGGAAACATAGGCAGAACTCTAGACCCGTGATTCTAAACTCTAGTGGGCACCAATGTCAACTGACAATGTCAATTGTCAAATGTAAAATTTGATAAAAATCTAAAGGCCCAGTTTGAACAAGCCTAGGCAGCTGCGTGCATTGTTAACTCTCCAGATGATTTTCATACCTACCAAAGTTTGAGAAGCGTTGGTCTGACAAGAGGTAATGTGGGACTGATCTGGAGTCAAGGCCATAGGAGGACGAGGAGGGGGCATGGGAGGAGTCACAAAAAAGAATGACCTATGAGACTAGATTTATTTCATGTCTCTGCTTCTTGAATGAAAAATTGGGGGGCTGGAGTTTGTTCCAAACAGAAGTATAAAAACTTATTTCTGGTAGGATTCATTTCCTATTAGCTATGAAATGAATAATATGGGAGATCCTCCTGAATTGACACTTGGGGCTCTCATATCTTTTGGAATTTTTCTATTCACTAACCATTCAAGAGATGAGTTTCCTCTCTAGAAAAATGATGTGCCTCGACTAAGATGACTGAAGCCCCTTCCAACTCTAAATGTAGTTATAACACACAGAAAAACAGAAAACTTAAGTATTAATATGAATCATAGTGTAAAATGGGTACTTAAAATTCTTCATGGATAGACTGGTGTTTGCCAAGGGGGAGGTGCGTGGGAGAGGGATGGATTGGGAATTTGGGATTAGCAAATGCAAACTATTATATATAGAATGGATAAACAACAAGGTCCTACTGTAGAGCACATGGAACTATATTCAGTATCCTGGGATAAACCATAATGGAAAAGAATGTGAAAAAGAATGTGCGTTTATATATATTTATACATATATATATATTTATATATATATATGTATGTGTGTATAACTGAGTCACTTTGCTGTATAGCGGTAATTAACACAATATTGTAAATCAACTATATTTCAATCAAAAATTTTTTTTAATTTTTCATGGGAAAATGTGAGAATAACAAAAAAAATGATTACAAATATATGTACCATAGGATAAGCATACATGCTTATACATAGAATGCATGTTATTCTATTTTCATGTAGAATGAGATAAAGGTAAAGGAATATGCACATTCTTGTCTCAATACATTAAAGTTAGACTTATTCTTCCATACTTCATAACCTTAGATTGGTAATTATGTGTAAGCAATTTTTTTTCAGTCTATAAATCAATACTACTAGTTTTCTACTACAGAAATTTAAATAACTGAGCTTTAACTCTACTTCAAATACGTGGGCTAATAAAAGTAGGGAACTCCCTGGAAGAATATGGGTTAGTTCAAACAATAAATTACAGTTTTCTTTCTCTTCTTTTTTTTAATGTTTTTAACATTGAAGCATTTTCCCCCATCCATACTCCATAGACTCGGCTTGCTTCCCCTAAGTTAACTAAATTACCTAATTTTGGTTTCACTTTAAAACCTTCCAAATTGAATGTAAATCAATAGTTCTCAATTTTTGAGATTAAGGTTACAGACATTAGAGATTAAAAAAATATATTTATTGTATTTCTTTTCCAGCAAACTATAAACAATGTTAGAGTACTATAGATTTTTCTCCTTTTATTCTTTTATAAGTATCTTTAGTTCAAATTTTTCACAATTAACTTGATACCAAAAAAGCATCCCAAAAAAGTACAAAAATAAATCATTATCAAACCTTGAGGTCTTAAAAGAATCTTTTATCATATGATTCATTTTTTATTAAATGCAATACTTATTTAAATGTAAATGTTTACAAATAATATAGTACATTAAAAAAGCTCCCTGTTTTCAAAGACTAAAATCATGAGAGCTCATTTGAAAAATCCTAAAAGAAAATAAGTGTACACAAATGTACACAAAATGATCATTAGTCAAAGTGCTAATAGAATGCTAAGTGTTCATGGCAGAAACCCTACCTAGAAAATAAAAAGAAAGCATAAAAGGGCTGAACACACTGTGGTAGATACATACAATGGGATGGTCTTCAGCAATAAAAAGAAATGGAGTACCGAGGCACACAATAGCAGGAATTAATCTCAAATGCATTAAGTTAAAGAAGTCAGTCCCTAAAGGCAACAGACTGTATAATTTTATTTATATGAAAATCTGGAATATGCAAAACTATAGAGACAAATATCATATCAGTGCCTACCAAGGGCTGACAGTCAAGGATGGGTGACTAAAGAGGGGCAAGAGGGAGTTTGGGGGAACTTAAGTATCTTAATTGTGCTAATAGTTATATGACTCCATGCGGCTGTCAAAACTCCAAACTGTTCACTAAAAAAGAGTGAATTATACTGTATGAAAATTACATCTCTAAAAAAACCAGACAAAAGAAAAAGAGAGGGGGCTTCGCTGGTGGCGCAGTGGTTGAGAGTCCGCCTGCCGATGCACGGGACACGGGTTCGTGCCCCGGTCCGGGAGGATCCCACATGCCGCGGAGCGGCTGGGCCAGTGAGCCATGGCCGCTGAGCCTGCGCGTCCGGAGCCTGTGCTCTGCAATGGGAGAGGCCACAACAGTGAGAGGCCCGCGTACCGCCAAAACAAAAAAAAGAAAAAGAAAAAGAACAAAACAGCATGATTCCAACTGGAAGATTCAGTATATTCCTGTACTGCAAGGTAAATATTTCTAAATGATTCCTGGTACTCTGAAAACTGACCTCACTCTGACAAATAATTTCTTGCTAAAAATAGCAGTCTGCACCGAAATGAAAATACTATTTCTATATTTCATTAAGTCCCTAGAATCTGACATATTTGCATAATTCAGACTATTCAGAACATTTTATTTTATGTAACCTAAGAAGAAGGAAGCATATGGGTACTTAGAAACTCTAAACAACAACTTATAATTAAATCTTGAGAAGCTCAATCCCATCCAAATGTCTTGATGTCAAAATAATATTATGATGTCATAATAAGATGTAGTGTCTGCCTGCATTCAGAGACTATAAGAATGTCCTAGGGACATGGCAATTTATATGGAGTTTCCAGCGTTTAGTGTAAACTTGTAATGTGCCTTGATGTCTACGGTCAATGCTTTGGTGCCATGCTTTGGTGATTTCTTGTTTTGATTTACTTGAAATTTGTAGTTCTTCAGACAGGAACACACGCATTATGCCAAATGGAAAGCTTAGCCTATTACAACTGGTTATACAAAGGTAAACTCCATTAACAAAAAAAACTGCGAAGTCCAAATAAGTAATTTGAAGTAGTGACTTTTGTTCTGATTTCAATTTCCTCCTTGCAGATATTTAACTAAATTATGCTTTCTTTAACTACTATTGGAAATACTGAACAGATCCAACAGTTATTAAGTAGTCAAACTGAGCATTTTCATAACTTTGTTATAGACAGAAGAGTTCAGTAAAGTGTCATTTCAAAAGTATTAAGTATTTCATAGTTTAATAAGATTACCTAACACAATAATACATGACAGTTAAAAGACTTTGTTCAGGGCTTCCCTGGTGGCGCAGTGGTTGAGAGTCCGCCTGCTGATGCAGGGGACACGGGTTTGTGCCCCGGTCCGGGAGGATCCCACATGCCGCGGAGCGGCTGAGCCCGTGAGCCATGGCCGCTGAGCCTGCCCGTCCAGAGCCTGTGCTCTGCAACAGGAGAGGCCACCACAACAGTGAGAGGCCTGCGTACCGCAAAAAAAAAAAAGATTTTGTTCATGCTTGTTAATTTTTCCATGTGGATAAGTGACAGTATGTTTATAAGTATCAAATTCAAAACTACGGGTTTACTATGTTTCAAATGATTTTCATGGAAATGCAGAATATAACCACATGATGACTAAATGGAAACTTTTCTAACTCAAAATCGAAGTAGATCTTATTGATTTCTTGTTCTCACAGTGTCTTTGTAGAAATGTGTCAGATTCAACAAAACAGTTGGACGCACATTCACACTTATGTATAACTCATAAGGCATATGTAGTTAGAGCTCTAAGTAATTAAGTTTCTTAATAAAGAATGCACCAAAAAAGAGCATGATAAACATATTGTGATAGAAAATAATACTTAGGCAGTCTAACCCACCCACTACCAGAATTTGCTCAATGCATCATAACAACAAAATCTGCAAATCAGACAAATGACAACAGCATTCTAAGTGACAAGATATTTATCATATATGCTCTGTTTCTTGAAGAGTATGTAAAATTGAATTCAAGCTTTGCTGACATTTTCTGATAACGTCTTACAATGCTGCCAGATGAAATACTTGATAACTAGAGATTTGATGGAAGCGATACTGCCGTGTACATCTCTATGTATACATCTATGCACATTATCATCTATCTATCAGGTGCTGTACTGTGTAGTATTTCACATTTACTTCTAATTATCATATCCTTCTTCAAGAAATAGATAGATAATGAAATAGATCAATATTTTGAAGAATAGATATGATAATTAGAAGTTACTATGTAAAATACATAGTACAGTGTGTGGTATAGTAGTAGTGAACTATTGTTATGTTCCCTTTTGAATTTTTCAAGATTCATCAGAGGCACAGTGTGTTTTTTTTCAGAAATAATAATTAAATGAACTCCAAGTTAGGGCAAGTCTAATACTTTCTCAAGTTCATTTATGTTGGTGAGATATTGCTCCCCTATCAAGGATTGGTTATGTCTAGACTACACATAATCTTCTGCCAACAGATGACTTTGTAACACAATTCTTCCTGAACGCATTTTTCTTAGAATAATATTAAATCCAAGGTGTCCTTCATAAGTTCACATGGGAAGCCTACACAAAGGTAACTAACTGGAAACATACTATTTTTTTTTCTTACTGTCACAAACAAGTTCATAAAGACAGTCTTTGGCAGTGGTAATGTGTGCAATGTTGACAGCAACCGGTAGATACAATGGTATATGAAACAAAGGAGGCAATATAAATAGTGATTAAGGATATAGACTTTGGTGTTAGAAAACCTGGATTCAAACATTTACCCTGCAAAAATGCCAAGGGAAATGAACAATTAAATCTCTCTGAGGGGGGCTTCCCTGGTGGCGCAGTGGTTGAGAGTCTGCCTGCCGATGCAGGGGACACGGGTTCGTGCCCCGGTCCGGGAAGATCCCACATGCCGCAGAGCGCTTGGGCCCGTGAGCCATGGCCGCTGAGCCTGCGCGTCTGGAGCCTGTGCTCCACAACGGGAGAGGCCACAACAGTGAGAGGCCCGCGTACCGCCAAAAAAAAAAAAAAAAAAATCTCTCTGAGGATCAGGGTCTCCATCTTCAGAATAGAAATTTTAATTCCTACGGGGTTGAAGTGAAGATTAAATTGAATGATGCTTATAAAGATCACAGCAAACACTCAATAAATGCTAATCATTGGTGGCATTTATTATAATCTCTGCCATCACTCTACCACAGTTAAGTGGGCTCACTGGCTCACACATTTCTAGTTGTTGATCGCAGATGACAAATTCTGAGAAAAAGTCCAACAATTCACATTTTTCTATGACAGATTTTCTCTTTATTGACATAAAAGCCAAGGCAAGGTAGCATCATTAAAGGGCATAAGAACAAAACAGTATAGTTATGTTTTCTTCCAAGCTCAATTCCAAGCTAAGTGTGAGACTCTGGTCAGTTTCTTTAAGTTTCTGTTCCTCAGAGTTTGGCTAATGACATTTAAGGTCATTTTATTCTCCTATTACTAAGTTTTCAGAACTTCTAAATTGAGAATTTAGGGTAGTATTTCAAGAAATACAAACTTCGCTGTGTTATGTCTCAGTAATACATATGATAAACATCAATCATCTGATGGTTGATAAATACAGCAACTTTTTATGGTTATTATTCTTTTTTTTTCTGCCACACCGTGCGACTTATGGGATTTTAGTCCCCTGACCACGGGGGCCCAGCAGTGAGATGAGTGCCAAGTCCTAACCTAAACACTGGACTGCCAGGGAATTCCCTGTTATTATTATTTATGTATAGCTCACTGGCTTCAGGACCACGGACAGAGAAAGATCCGTAATAAGAATGGAAGTATGTATTGGTATTTGTACTCTGAAACAGAAGTAAACTAAATATGGGAAAGTACTCAGAGCTAGAGCTGGAAATATTGAACCACATAAATATGAACATATACTCAAGACTCGGATACAAAAATTAACTGCATCCCTATTATGTAATAAATAGTGGGGAAATAAATACAATATAATGTTGCTCATTTTCAAGGATTTCACTTCACAGTCTAGAAATTAAAATTACTCAAACTTTTACCAGTACTAACAGGTAAATGCAGGACTTCCCTGGTGGCACAGTGGTTAAGAATCTTCCTGCCAATGCAGAGGACACAGGTTCGATCCCTGGTCCGGGAAGATCCTACATGCCGCGGAGCAACTGAGCCCGTGCACCACAACTACTGAGCCCGCGTGCTGCAACTACTGAAGCCCATGCGCCTAGAGTCCGTGCTCCGCAACAAGAGAAGCTACCGCAATGAGAAGCCTGCACGCCACAACAGAGAGTAGCCCCCGCTCACCACAACTAGAGAAAGCCCATACACAGCAACGATTCAAAGCAGCCAAAAAAAAAAAGCCTACGTTGTGAATGTTTATTGTCTTAGCAGAAGAATTAAGGCCTGCTTCCACTTTTTAAAGCTATGCTACTTTGAACTCTCTGTGCCCTTGTTTATCATCCATAAAATGGGGATAATAACAGTTACCTTAGGTAGTTTGATAAATAAGATAACGCATATTATCACTAATCACAGATCCTAGTGTATAGTAAGCACTCAGTGTGTTTTGGTGGGCAGTGATCATGGATATCAGAATGTGCAATGTGCTTCTAAGACCAATAAGTAAATTGACTTCAATTTGAACATACAATATTGGCCTTCTTTAGTAAAAAAAAAAAAAAAAAAAAAGTAATATATATGGAATCTAAAAATAAAGAAAAAAATGGTAGTAATGAACCTAGTTGTAGGGCAGGAATAAAGAGGTAGACATAGAGAATGGACTTGAGGACATGGGGTGGGAGGGTGAAGCTGAGGTGAACTGAGAGTAGCATCGACATATATACACTACCAATTGTAAAATAGTTGGCTGGTGGGAAGCAGCAGAACAGCACAGGGAGATTGGCTCGGTGCTTTGCGATGACCTAGAGGGATGGGATAGGGAGGGTGGGAGGGAGGCGGCTCAAGAGGGAGGGGATATGCGGACATGTGTATGCATATGGCTGATCCGCTTTGTTGTGCAATAGAAACTAACATGGTATTGTGAAGCAATTGTACTCCAATAAAGATCTATCAAGAAAAAAGAGAGAGATAGAAAAAAATTTAAATCTACATTGTGTTTCTCTTAATTAAAACACAGTTTAATTCAGTAGTATTTTCTGTTTAAATTATGGTCAGAAAAACAATCATCACAAAACTGATTTGTAGCTCATAAACATTAGAGACCCAAATGTTCGACATGGGAAATTGGAAGCAGATTTTATTATAATTATTTCCAGTAGATACTACTCTGTAGAGAATTTCCTTGGCATGGGAAGTAAGCCAACGATTTTACTGACAGCATTCTCAAAGAAAAAGTTTACATGGAACATACAGTCCGGTTCAAATGGAGTGAAAGGGAACTAGATCTTGCTGTCTCCAATTAAAATATTAAAAGCAGACCAGAATTTTTATAGTATCAGAATTACTTACATTATTCTGTGCTCTTTGTTTGGAGGAGCTTCAGATAACCTTCTAAGAAATCAATGCATTTCCTGGTTTATTAAAGGACATTTCCTTTCTTAACAAAAACTAGACATGACCACTGCTTTGAATTTTATGCCAGTACGATAGCTGGAAACCATACAGGGTAAAAGAAATACATTTTCCTAAGGTACACATTTCATTCGAATGTCACGCTCTAAGGAAGTTAGGTATAAGTACATGTAAGGGAATAAAGTTTTCTAGAAAATGTAAGGATCCAGCAGAACTTTCTTGCTACACACTGATTAAAGTCACAGGAAAGATATGTAAGGCCAGACATCATGCTTCAAGAACAACCAAATCCTTTTTTCTCTCCTTTCCCAAAACCTCAAAGCCACTTATCTCTTGAGTTCAATTTTTTATGTATATTTGACAGCTAAGATACAAGGGCCTCAAAACATTTTACACCAGCAAGTGCAAAAATAGAAAGGGTGTCCTTTTGAATCCAAGTCAAGAAGCTGTATCCTCAAAGTATAACTCTATATAACATATTCAGTTCAGCTCAACACACGTTTACTGAGTCCTTTTAAGAAACTAAGAACTAACTCTCAGACAAAAACATTCATAATTAATTAAGACACTGGAACTTTGCCTGCCCTTACAAAAGACTATAATCACATGGGTGAGAGACAAAAACAATAAGGGTTAAGTGACATATGACAAGTAGGCAAAGCAGAGCATAGTGTCGGTGTGGGAGTAAACCTAAACCTAGTAGAGATTTGAGAGAAGGTGATGCTTGAGTTGAGTCATGGAATAAGTAGGTTACACAAGTAAATAAGGCAAGGACAATTCTAGTCATAAGTAACCAAAGGCAAAGGCAAAAAGATCTGTGAATCAATCATGTGTTTTAGGAGACAAAATAGTTCAGGATAAAGAGTATTGGGCAAAGTGACAAGAGCTAACCTCAGTAGTTCTCAAAAGACTTTGGTTTTCATGTGTAGGAGATCAGATGCTTTAAGATGGGAGATGGGTGGCACTGAATGAAAATAAGATCAACGGTGCATGTGAAGTTCCACTGGCAGCATTTTGTAAAGCATTCTTTCTTTATTCACCCTAAATTAATTAAATATTTATTATGTTTAGGACACACGAGCTACTGAGGAAAAACCAATACATACCAAGTTATTACTGTCTGGAAAAAGTCCCAGTATAATAGGGGAAGTAGCCAGACATGCAAAAAGTTAAACGAAAAAGTCAAAGTCCTAAATAAATAATAATGACCATCACTCACAGAAACAGAACTAACATTAAATGAGCCTTATGTGGGCTTCCCTGGGGCGCAGTGTCTGAGAGTCCGCCTGCCAATGCAGGGGACACGGGTTTGTGCCCCAGTCAGGGAAGATCCCACATGCCGCGGAGCGGCTGGGCCCGTGAGCCATGGCCACTGAACCTGCGTGTCCGGAGCCTGTGCTCCGCAACGGGAGAGGCCACAACAGTGAGAGGCCCGCGTACCGCAAAAAAAAAAAAAAAAAATGAGCCTTATGTGACAAGCACTCTACATGTGTTTGCCATGTCATTATGTCATTTATAATTCGCAAAAGAGGGCCAGTTACTATTATTAAATAGCTACCCTTGTATCATATTACGGATGAAGAAATTAAGATTTCAAGTCATTAAATAATTTTTCCAAGGTCAAATGAGCAGATCTAGGATTCAAAACTAAGTTGTTTGATGCTTCTTCCTTGCTCCTAATTATGAAGTATCTTGGTAGAACCCCGAAGTAAAAACAACTCATCTGGAAGAAGATGGAAAATTAATAAGTGAATTAGGACTTGAGGATGAATAGAAGCTTACTGAACAGATAAAGGAATAAATCCAAACAGATGGTAGGTATAAGGGTATACTGCAGTAAAACTCAAATATTTTAATGCATGTTTTTGATTATGTTAAATCAGACACATGTATATTTATAAAATCAGTCACTGAAATTTTTAAAGTTTCGTGGTCTCTCCATAGACCTTGGAGGATTTACATTTTTGCATGTGTATATTAGCTACAACAACATATGGCCTACTTTAAAATTTAAGGTTTTATTTCCTAAACTTTGCAGATTTATAAAATCATATAGCATCTTTTATAAAGCCTTCTCTTTTCAGAGTTAAAATTGCAACTTAAAATGTTCATCACATTGGTCAAATAATTTAAAAATTTTACTATCAAAAGAAATCTTGTGATTTCTTGTTAGATGGGAATAAAGATATATAGTATAAGCCCTGAAAGTTGGGTTTTCTCCTTTTTTTCAGTGCAAGTGCCTGACTTTGGTTGCTGAGGCATCCAGTTCAAAGAGGGCTATCTCAGAAAAACACACTGCCAGCCACACTGGGTAAAGAGTCAGACTACCTCCCCTCACTGAGTCTCCTTTGCTTTAGAGACCTTGGTTGCTTTCGATAAGTGACCGTTTGGGCCACTTGTTTTTTCTCTTCCAGCTTTAAATTTCCACTCTTGTGTTTTAAATTCACCAAGAAAGAGTGAGCCTGTGGAAATCCTAAGTCCCCACCTTCGACACCAATAAAAGTAGAACTGCAGGCACACGTCCTCTCTTTCTTTACCCACAACCTCACTGTGTAGCCCCGGGTGTGCTGTGTAATTTCCAGGTCCTTTAAGTCGCAGGCTTTTATTTTTTCATAGCTTCTGATGGTTACTGCTAAAGAGTGTCTTGCAATCACAAGAACCACAAGGGTCAACCCAACCACAACAGTGCTAGGCTGAGATTAGCACAAAACAAGATGCTTCTTTATTTGGTACAATATTATAACAAGTCACTCTTTGACAACACATTAATACTAGAATAATATATTGACCGACCTAGAGAATTATACCAACACCTTTGTTTTGAGGCAATTCTGGATAATCGACATTGAAAATATCCACAAAATTCTTACCACATAGGTATATCATAACACAAATTGTCTCGTCTGGAATAAAAACAGATTTTAAAAACCAAACCTACTGGGTAATGCAATAGGTTAAAATTTTTGCCCCAGCCTTTTTCGAATTGTGTCATGTCCACAACACAGGTAGTAGTTTAGCTAACAATAAGACAGTGATCTCAGTAAGACAAGATGAGAGTGGGGAAAGCAAATGAGGGCCAGATATGGGCACAGTCAGACTGAGTGGATTGGAAACCTGAGGGTACAGGGAAGCAAGGGGTCACAATTCTGTGAGGCAAGCGACAGCGCAGTCAGGAGGTCAGGAGGGAGGTATGGGAATGGATGACAGTGCCAGTGATGAGTTGATACAGAAAACCCAGCAAACCTCTGACATTTCTCCAGAGCCAGAAGACAAGCTCAAATTATGGCCAATGTAGGTCCACTGAGTGTTACTGAATAAAGAGGGAAGTCAGGGAAATTTCCTGGCGGTCCAGTGGTTAGGACTCCATGCTTCCGCTGCAGGGAGCACGGGTTCAATCCCTGGTCGGGGAACTAAGATTCCACATGCTGGGCTGCGTGGTCAAAAAAAAAAAAAAAGGGGTGGGGAGGTCAGAAGGAAGGATGGATTGGGATACACATACGACTTCCAGACAAACACAGTTTAATGACACATTAATTATTTCATATAGAAAATGCCCATCACACGGCAATACTGATTAATATTTCCCTATCTGCTCCTCCCCAAAGTAGGCTGAAGTAGAAATTAGTCAAAAATGAACTCAATGTATCTTAACATCACTTTTGTTGATACAGATGATTTCAAAAGGCCATTCAAAATCCACGGGGTTGAACAATTTCATACCATCTATCAGGACATGACGCTTAGACTTGGAAATGAGGTAATACACTTGGGTAAGCTTAACCCCCAAAACGATGCCTGTAACTGAAGCAGAATTGGAATAATAAAGCTTTTCATCAACTTGCTGAAAGCCAGGGTTGTCACTAAACCATCTTCATGGGATGTAGCTTTCGCTCCTTACATTGCCTTGGCACCCAGACCAAACCTCCATTCATTCCACAGCCACAACTTTTCTCAATTTGCATGGCGCTGTCCAACCCACTGGCCACACTTGCCAGAAAATTATGTTACAGTCTCAAGTCTGCTTTCCAGCTCCTGTTCATGGAAGGCTTGCTTCTCAAACACAGAATTTCTCTCCAAATGCTAAATGCTGTTTTAAAAATACATACATTTTACTCTAATTATTTTGTTTTAAACATTTTTTTGCTGACATTTTTCCATCTATGAATCCTACCCTTACTTCAGTATAGCAAACAGTATTTTAGGGACCTGAGTCAGCTTATTAAGCTCTTAAATATGCCTAAAAATCTACTGACTATAGTAAGTACTGAATTAATAGTAGTCTAGGTGCTTTAGACCTAAACTTACTATTACAGTACTTAGGACACAGGTATATGCCAATCATCTTGAAATACCGTACACTGTGATGTATCACATTATTATTCATTTAAGATTAAACACACGGACGTTAGCAAATAAATATTAATTGCAGCAATATAACTAAAAACAAAATCAAGGAATAATCAGGAAGAGTTCACAAACAAAAAACGTAGACCTTACTCTTTCCTACTAAAAATCATCAACCAACAACATCAGAACAAGGATGTCAGAGGAACTGCTTTGAGTAACAAGTAAAGAAAATAAGAAAAATGATAAGTTCTCAGTCTGAAAAGAGTAAAGGTAAGTGGTGTATAGTCACTCAGGATGAAGATAGATAAACACAAATACATCCATGGAGACCTGATATAAAACGAACCCTGAAGCCTTAAGGATGAGTATTGATTACTCTTATTATCCCTTCACACTGTGGGTAAGTGAAGCACGGTAAAAGCACGAAGAGTTTCTTATAAGCAAGAGATTGGCAAAATGGGTCTTTGATATGTTTGAGTTTACAATCCCAGTCTTTTCTAAATTAATGCTTGTCAAGAACACAGCTTCCTACTCCAAGGTATCTCTTACTGATTCTGAAACAAAATACGTGAAATAAAAAGGCACTGCATTCAGCCAAGTCCAGGAGTGTATATATATACCCCAGCTATCTAAAATGAGTCCTTAGTGAAGACTTTCCCAATATCCTCTTGGAAATTCTCCTCACTATAACTGCTGAGCGTCCCTTCAACTATATTCTATAGGCTCTACAAGGCCTATAGTTAAATAGAACTATTTAAGAACTCATTTAAAGGATAACAGAGTGGTGAATACTAACTATTAATGGACATGGTTAGTCATGTGAATGTCTCAGTTTCGTACTTAGATAAATGAATTGCTTACATGGTTTTGAAAGAGAAGTAAAATAGACTCTTTCAATTCCATACATAATAAACCCAATGTGAATAACTTATGCATTTCTCAAATTGAAATACTGAACTCATTGAACTCATTTCAAACAGAACATGTAAAAACATGTCACTTTAAGAATTTATGGACAAATATATCCAAATATGTATCTACACATTGAATATACTGGGTCTTCCCAGGTGGCACGGTGGTTAGGAATCCACCTGCCAATGTAGGGGACGCTGGTTCGAGCCCTGGTCCAGGAAGATCCCACATGCCACGGAGCAACTAAGCTCTGCGCCAAAACTACTGAGCCTGCGCTCTAGAGCCCGCGAGCCACAACCATGGAACCCACGCGCCACAACTACTGATGCCCGTGAGCCTAGAGCCCGTGCCCTACAACAAGAGAAGCCACCGCAATGAGAAGCCCGCGTACCACAACGAAGAGTAGCCCCCGCTCACCGCAACTAGAGAAAACCCGCACGCAGCAACGAAGACCCAATGCAGCCAAAAATAAATAAATAAATAAATAAATTTATTAGAAAAAAGAATATATCAAGGTAAAAGACAGTTTAGCATATGTGTGTGTGCTTCAGATAGGTAGCAATTAATGAAAGTTGGTTTTCACAATACTGTTACATAGATTATCATTCCACCAAACACAAAAATATTGTTTTGTCTCATATGTTAAAAGGTCACTACGCAGTGACCCCGAGTGCCAACAAGGACTTTTCAAAGGTATGCACCACAGAAGTTTATGTTGAATCTAAGAAGATGCAGATCAAAGTGGAGTATTTTGGCCACAGCAATGAAAGGTAGTCTCTGATCTGAATAATTAGAGGATGCCCTTTGGTGAGGGTAAACACTACTACATATCATGCATATTGGATTGATTCTTTCCAATAAAGCAGGCTGCTCTGATCATCTCGGCTAAATATAAAACCTCCTCACAGCTTCCAAAGAGCCCATAATGAAGGGTCATGACCTAACAAATTCAGTCAAGAAGGTTCACTCCTTCTTTTCTAAAGTACTAACATGCTTAAGGAAACAATAAGTATTTAGTTTAAAGGTAACATAGATAAAGATTAACCTCGCAACTTGAAAATTAGCTAATTTGTGGATAACGTACAAGTACTTGACAAAGGCATCAGCAGAGCTTCATTGAGAAGTAATTGCAGGAGAAGGTCAGAGCTAAGCCATGCATCCTGGGTTTTTACTCTTGCATGACGCTGCATGCACACTTAACAAAGGATTTTCACCCGTTTTTGCATAGAAAGCTAAACAGCCATAGCATCAAATAGCTTTAACTAACACTTACTTGTTAATCAAGAAAAGAATAATAAATGGAATAGGAAAACATTTCAACGCCTCAAATAAAGCAGTTGCTACCTCTCACACACCAAAAATAAATAAATAAATAAATACCTAACAGTTCACTTCCCACTCTGTTTAACGCGAGTACTGATATCATTTGTTTCTTGAAGAGATTCCAAGCAATATATGAAAAATATATTTCAAAATATGAATGCACTGAAGTGATAATTGGTTTTATTACCTCTGATGTTATACATAACTGACTGATAGGTGGTATATTACTGCCATATTAAATGAAAGAACATACTGTGAAAGCCCCCCAAGAGTCAATAATAATCTAAGTTGAAAGTGAAAAAAAAAACGTAAGGAGGAATTCTTTGAATTATATATATAAAATATATTATATATATATAACATATATGTAATTAATATATATATATCATATTATATATTGAATATAATTCAATGGGCTAAATGAACCAATGTTATTAAATCCAAAATTTGTCTGCATTGACAATGGATGATGTATGACTAATCTCATACACAGAACCAGTAGAACTTATAGGAATGGTAATGATACTATATTAACCCAGGGCAATTTAGTCAGTCCTTCCTAGGGCTTGGCTCTGCTAAATGATTTTCATGTCTCACAAGTGTCTTCTCACGTGGGCACTGGTATTTGTGCCATTTTACAAATAAGAAGCCTGAGGCCAACTTGCCTAGTATTATTATCCTTACTTATCTAATGTCACACAGGAAGGGGTAGGCAGGCCTCTTGGCTGGCACATTTCAGAGCCCATCCTTTCACTTACCACACCAGGCAGTTCTGTGTTCTAGCAAATTTCAGAGCAAATCCATAAAAAATATTTAGTTATTTTTCTTATTCAAACTGGATCTTTCTGGCTGACGTATCACATTCATCCAGTTTAGAATAAATAAGAACAATTTATGGGCTCTAATTATTCGACTGTGGTGTGGTTTATATTATTCAATTGCAGATATGGTTACTCGAATGTAAAAAAGAAGAATGATGAATTCTAAAAAAAAAAAGGAGGTAATAAAAAGATTGCTTTAGGAAAAGTCAAATATAATGTCAAATTTTCCAGGTCAAATAAATAAGAGCATTGATTTTATTAGTCAAACTTCCTTAATATGTTGGCAAATTGAGGCATTTTTTGACCCACTGATAAATTATCATTTCAAAAATATATTTTCATAGGAAATTTTATAGTCTAAAACAAAAACAAAAGGACAGTAAAATACAAATAAGATTAACAAAAAGAAAAACTAAGTAAGCGGGCTTCCCTGGTGGCACAGTGGTTGAGAGTCTGCCTGCCGATGCAGGGGATGCGGGTTCGTGGCCCGGTCCAGGAAGATCCCACATGCCGCGGAGCGGCTGGGCCCGTGAGCCATGGCCGCTGAGCCTGTGCATCCGGAGCCTGTGCTCCGCAACGGGAGAGGCCACAACAGTGAGAGGCCCGCGTACCGCAAAAAAAAAAAAAAAAAAAAAACTAAGTAAGCAACCCATCTTTCTGAAAAGCACCCATAAATTTAGCAAAATAATGCTAAAATTAATAAATAGCACTATTCAAGACAAGTTACATATTGATCTTTAAAGTACAATACAAAAATGGAATCAGATTCATACCACTGCTCAAACAGTTGTGGATTTCTGTTTGCAAAATAAACAAATTGCATTAAAATGTAAATAAATGCCTTGAGTGTTTCTTATTTGTACTGCTTGGATTTATTCAATCTCCCTCTATGTATCTTTAGCATCCATGATGACTATATTGTGGAAATGCAGTGCTTTCTATCTGCATTACTATCGGTGTCAGTAAATCTGGGAATTACAACCTTGAGACATCTGTAGTTCTTCTCTGTCTCCGCCAGAGCTGTTGCTTCTTGCATCTGCTTTGGCACAAATTCATCTTCAGGAAACGCAGTTCCTTCCTTATAGTTCCTGCATTATTTTTTCTTTGCTGTTCTGAGCTGCAAGGCCACATTTCCCAGAGGTTTGTTTGCCTGCTCTGGAGATGAGCGAAGGCAAAATGAGTAGAGCAAGGCATAAAAGAAGATAGTTAGACTGGACAAGGAAAAGTGGTAGACAAGCAATACTAGGGAAACAAAACCCACAGAAAGAAGTCTACTTTAGCAGGAATGCAACTGAATGAGATGATAGCAATTGCATATGCTGAAACTTTTCCTGATTAAACCTAGCTAGACTATTGCAAACGTGTGTGTGTACAACGTATATTAAAACAAGTGTGCATATCTTAAATTTTGCTAAGCAAATCTGTCTGATAAAAACAATCAAGGAGTCAGTGAGTACAGGATACAAGCTTTGTAAACAGCTTCATTTTCTCAAGATGCTCATGTTTCATACAGAGGCATATTTGGCCTTTTGGAAAGAATGTGGGTTTTATGAGGGCAGTGACATTTTCCTTAAGATGAAAATGTTTAACTTTTATAACTCAGTCACAGCTTGAAGTTGGGGAAAGTGTTCAAAACCAAGGATATCTCCTCAGGATCAAGATGGTGTAGTCTAAGTTAGGAAAGGGATGCCTTTGAGGTGAGTATTGTTTCCATTACCCCTAGAGTGAGGGCTGGCCCAAGTAATTCAATATGGTACCAGTTTATAATGACTCAACTCTTGTCTTAGAATTGATCTGTTGTCCACAAGGCCAATTCCGGAAAGGGTTTCAGAATAATAAACATGTCACAACCGATCACAAGGGTCAGGTACAAAAACAAAATAGGCAGAGTATTTTTTCGGCTTTGTAGATTTGCTCCTAAATGTACACACTTCAGGCAATTTGAAACTCTGATGTCGGCACTGCCCTCAAATAAGTTTCACGCCCAGGAAGCCATTCTGAACTCCTCAGAAAGGGCTGGATGTCCTGTTGCCCTGTGTATTTGTCCTATGCTGCAAAGCCTCAAGGACAGAGCTTTACTCAAAATGTACACCCAGCACCTATTATAGTCCCTGGAGCATGGGTGGCAATCAATAGTTGTTCACTGAATGATGGAGACAAGTGAGACTGGTAGAGTCAAAAATTATAAAGTAGATATTGGAACCAAATGAATGCATTGCTCAAAGTCAAGTAACAAGAGGCAGAGGCAGAGGCAGCTGCCATTAAACAGTCCCCCTCTGCTACAAGACCTCATTTTAGCAATTTATAATAATATTAAAAGACATTACTCTTTTACTCAGTGCTATGCAGTTAAGGCTAAATGAAGGTAATAAAATACAAAATAAAATCGGAATGGAGAGGTGATATAAAGCAAGATTCCCTAGAGACATAGGTTCTGATCCTAGCTTTGCTACTAACCAGCTTTAAAAGTCTTAGGAAGGTGATTTAATTGCCCTGAGACTTGGTCTCTGCATCTTAAACCAAGGGCTTGGATTAGTGGCTCTTTCAGCTCTAAAATTCTATCATCCTCTTAGTGAAATAAGTCAGAGAGAGAAAGACAAATACTGTATGATATCACTATTATGTGGAACCTAAAAAATAATACAAATAAATGTCAGTGCAAAACAGAAACAGACTCACAGATATAGAAAACCAACTTATGGTTACCAAAGGGGAGAGGGAAATTAGGGATGTGGAATTAAGAGATACAAACTACAATGAATAAAATAAGTAAGCAGCAAGACTATATTTTATAGCACAGATAACGATAGACATTATCTTCTAATAACTTTTAATGGATTATAATCTGCAAAAATACTGAATTACTATGCTGTACCCCTGAAACTAATATAATATTATAAATCAACTGTACTTCAATAAAAAAAAAACATAAAATTCTATCACCCTTTAGCTCATACCTGTATACATCAGGTAACAGATATGTATAAGAAAACTACTGGGACCCTCCATTTCCACTGCCCACTTCTTGCCGACCCTACTGTTAAGTAACTAGGTGATAACGTCCTTAGGGTTTCCCTGCATCCAGTCTGACTCTTTCCAATTTATTCTCTATAGGATACTGAGTCATCTTTGCCTAAAAACACAAATCTGACCTTGGTATCTCCCTACTGAAAATCCTCCAAAGGCTTTCCATTTGCTCAGGCACAATTCCAAGCTCTATAACATGGCCTTCCACAACCTATATGCTGCTTTCCAAGTTTTACTTTAAGATATTCTGATTTTGGACTCTGCTCTAGCCTCACTGGGTTTCCTTCTGTTGCACTAAAGTGATATGTTCTCTATCACTTCGAAAATTTTGGTGTTCCTTAGAACAAATTTCCCCTCTGCCCTTTACCCAACTAATTTATACTATTTACTGTTCAATGGCTGTAAAATACTTAGCAGAGTGCCTTCAACACAACGGGCGCACAAATATTTGTTGAGTAAACAATCTTAAAGTGACTCAAGTCAGGACAAAGCGTATTCCTTTTTCTCCTTTATTTTTGTATGGTAATTGCTCTTAAAAAATCCTACAAGTCATTACCTTGGTTTGTACATGGTTCACAGTACAGGGCACCTGTTGCACTGAAGAAAAACTGGAGCTAGGAAAGCACTAATTGCTAAGACGGTTGGAGGGAAACAAATACTCTTCTGTCACTGTACACGAGTTACTCCGCAAAAAGCAAAGCAAGGCTAACTGAAGAGACAGCTGCAAAATACACAATGATATAATGTGTTTGCCAATCTGCAAAATCATTTGAAAGTTGCTGCTTCAACAGCTGGTATCTGGAAAGTGCAAGCATCATTCAGTCTAGTTAAAATTACACAGAGCAGAAATGTTTATTATGCACACAAAAAGGAGGTTCGAATATTGAAGTTACAGCACTTTTAAAAGTCTGGAACAGTCAACAAAACACTTGGTGGCAGTTGGAAAGAAATCTCCAATATTTGTTTAGTCATGGTCTCTTTCTAGTTCTATAAATCTTATGATCACATCTTTGAAGACTGTTGAAGAGATAGCACTCCCATGTCACATCATTCTTTGAGCCTAGTCTGCATCTGGATTGAGGATGTACATGCTCAATCTTAGCATTATTATTTAACATTGGTTAGAATTTACAGAATCCAGGCAAAACCAATGGGTTCTATTACCCTGGAAAACTCTTAAGTATATATTCTTAGCACCAGATGCTGCCAAACAGAGGTGTAAACCTAGCTGAATAGGGTAACAAAATGGTTGTCCACAACCCACCCCCTGCCAAAAATGTTTCCATAGTCCCACTGGTACGCCTGAATTTGCCTGAATTTTCCACATCATTTATTCCTTTAGTTTAATGAAACGTTTTTCAAATGTGTTCTGCAGAAATATGTTAGTAGGTTGACTTTGGAAGAGGGAAAAAATCCAACAAGGCTCCAGTGTCAGATGTGGGAAGGAATGTTTTAAACAAAATCAAGGATCTAGTAGGAAGTTTCTCCCACATGTAACCATAAATATGGACCACATTTACCTCTTTGTTCATGAAACTCTTGTTCAGGGAATGGTAATTAACAGATGTGGAAGGTATATCAGAAAAAGCTCATTTAAGGTGTTGTAGATTCTTTAAAAAAATGAAATTGGTTTCCGAAGGCATCTACTACATTACCTCACAAAAACATATTCACCTCACGAATACATGCAGAAAGCAGCCCAGTCACCTGTGAGAGGGAAACATTTCTGCATCTTCATGTTCCCGTGAGAAAATGTGTACACTAATCTCCAGGAATAAGAAGCTGCTTCTTCCCTTTTTGGATTCCTGTCACTGACTGGGTCACTGATCCCCAGGGGAGGAGCTGTCTCTATCTGATAAGGGAGGCTGGGAAAAGAAACTGAGCTGCTTTCTCGTCCTTTGATGACCTGTTTGCCCTGCGAGCATGGATGCAGCCCAGACAGGGGCCCAAGGTTTCATCCAGAGGCCACTTCCCTGAGCCTCAGAACTCTCATTTGTGATATGCAGGTGGTAACGCGGGCTTTGTGGGTTGTTGGTAGATTAGAGTTCATGTGAGTAAACTGCTTGGTAAAGTCCTGACATTGTCTAAAGGCTGAAGAGATTTTTCTCGGTTCCTATCACAGAATTCATCACAATTGCACACTGGATCTACCTGGTCCTCACAGTACCTATCACTCCTGTCAGATGCAAGGGGCTAGAGGCTTTGTCTTTTCATTCCACAGGTGCTGAGGCCAGTGTCTGACATGTGGCCAGTTCCTGATGCTTGTGTAGAGAACGACTCCCCTGGAGAGAGTTAAATCACTCTCTTCTCTACTTGTGTTTTTATACCTTGCCTAATGAGAAGCGGTCACTTAGTGTTTTTAGAGGCCCCCAGTGTATGCACAGCTTTATAGCAGAGACAGGGAGACAAGGCATAATAGAATTTTAACTGCAGATGACAATTACACTAATTAGCTTTCTTTTTCTTTACAAAAAAACCCTAAAATCAGCGCAAATCAGGATGACTGACGACAACTCAGAGTAGGCAAGGGGAATCTTTTCTGCTCAGTCACCCACCCCTGCAGGATTCCATCACTTAGATTCATTTGAATAACAGACTTTCTCTATATTTATTCCTAGCCTAGAGAACTGCTTCACAACTGAGTATGAATTGCTTTAGTATGATAATTAGGTAAACTTGTATAGGCAGGGAAAGAGTTTTGATTGGACAGGGAGGAGGGAAAAATTTAACAAGAGATGAACATAAGAAAATATATTGTATGATATAAAGAATACTGTGATTGGACAGGGAGATTGAGGTAAGTCACAGAGACATTCAAAAAGAGAAATAAGAGGCCAACAAAGATAAAGTGCCAACTTCACGGTGGTGGTGGTGGTGTGTGTATGTGTGCGCGCGTATGTGTGTGTGTTTGTCTTTTTTATTTTTCCAGAGCAGGAAAATGACTACACTAGTTGGATGAGTCTGAAAGTAAAATACTGTAATAATTTGGAAGGCTACCACCCTTAGCTCTGATCAGTTCAGCTCTGCCCAATGTGATGCAACTTAGCATCACCATCTCTAATCTGTTCACCCTGGAATCAAGAATGGAGAACAGGGCCTCCCTGGTGGCGCAGTGGTTGAGAGTCCGTCTGCCGATGTAGGGGACACTGGTTCGTGCCCCGGTCTGGGAAGATCCCACGTGCCGCGGAGCGGCTAGGCCCGTGAGCCATGGCCGCTGAGCCTGCGCGTCCGGAGCCTGTGCTCCGCAACGGGAGAGGCCACACCGTGAGAGGCCCGCGTACCGCAAAAAAAAAAAAAAAATGGAGAACAATCAGGTCTTCCCTGGTGGCACAGTGGTTGAGGGTCCGCCTGCCGATGCAAGGGACACGGGTTCGTGCCCTGGGCCGGGAAGATCCCACATACCGCGGAGCGGCTGGTCCTGTGAGCCATGGCCACTGAGCCTGCGCGTCCGGAGCCTTTGCTCCGCAACGGGAGAGGCCACAACCGTGAGAGGCCCGCATACCACAAAAAAAAAAAAAAAAATGGAGAACAATCAAACAAAGGATAAAGACAAGCATATATGTGCATGACCCTCCGTCTTTTCACCTGAATAACAGAGTTGACCCTTCAGTAAAGATTTGAGAAATGCCAAAGATTTATACACACTGGAAACAACTTTGGGAAAAAAATAAGGATAAATAGAAAAAAAACCCTTAACAATAGACTGCAACAGTCACCCCCGCCCCCTCACCTCTCTAGGAGACCCTCCGAGACCAACAGGAAATGTGATAAAATTGAAAAAAATTCAACAACTTGGGGTAAACAAGATTTGGTATCTGGATCCTAAGGCTTCAGATGGGACATCTGGGTCAGTGCACTAGAAAACCTTGAAATCCCAATACCCCTGAGTCGTCTGGGCCTGCAGAAGTGGCCTACTGCTTTCTATTAATAGCTAGCATTCTCTCCTTCAGGATCTACTTCTACTTCCTTTCCTGGCCACCAGACATTGGCATCTTGGTAAGAAACAAAGACACGTGAACACTAGTAGGCGGCTGATATGCTATATGAAAACCCAGGAGTACCTTGGAGATATTGTGGGTTTGGTTCCAGACCACCACAATAAAGTGAATATTGCAGTAAAGTGAGTCACACAGTTTTTTTGGTTTCCCAGTGCATATGAAAGTTATGTTTACACTATACTGTAGTCTATTAAGAGCGCTAGCACTATGTCAAAAAAATGTACATACCTCAATTTAAAAAATACTTTATTGCTAAAAAATGCTAACCATCATTTGAGCTTCAGCAAGTTGGAATCTTTGTGCTGGTGGAGGGTCTTGCCTCGATGTGGATGGCTGCTGACTGATCAGGGTGGTGACTGCTGAAGGTAGGGTGGCTGCAGCAATTTCTTAAAATAGGACAACAATGGATTTTGCCACGTCATCGACTCTTCCTTTCCTGAACAATTTTTCTGTCGAATGCAGTGCTATTTGATAGCATTTTACCCACTGCAGAACTTCTTTCAAAACTGGAGTCAAGGGCTTCCCTGGTGGCGCAGTGGTTGAGAGTCTGCCTGCTGATGCAGGGGACACGGGTTCGTGCCCTGGTCCGGGAGGATCACATGTGCCACAGAGCGGCTGGGCCCGTAAGCCATGGCCGCTGAGCCTGCGCGTCCGGAGACTGTGCTCCGCAGCGGAAAAGGCAACAACAGTGAGGGGACCGCGTACCGAAAAAAAAAAAACTGGAGTCAATCCTCTCAAACCTCGATGCTGCTTTATCAAGTAAGTTTATGTAATATTCTAAATCCTTTGTTGTCATTTCAACAGTCTACACAGCATCTTCACCAGGAATAGATTCCACCTCAAGAAACTACTTTCTTTGCTCATCCGTAAGAAGCAACTCCCCATCTGTTAAAATTTTATCATGAGATTACAGCAATTCAGTCACATCTTCAGACTTCACTTCTTTTTTTTATCTGTTAATGTTTTTATTTAGAATTTATTGTTTTTCAACTTTTTAATTGTGCTAAAATATACATAACATACAAGTTATTACCTTTACCATTTTTAAATGTAGAATTCATTGGTATTAAGTACATTCATATTGCTGTGAAACTATAACCACTATCCATGTCGAACAGATGCTTCATCTTGCAACACTGAAAATCTATGCCCGTTAAAAAATAATTTCTGATTACCCCACTGCCCCAGACCCTGGCAATGGACTTCACTTCTCATTCTAGTTCTTTTTCTATTTCCACCACATCTGCTCCACCACTTCCTCACCTGAAGTCTGGAAACCCTCAAAGTCATCCGTGAGCATTGGACTCAACTGCCCCCCAACTCCTGTTAGTGTTGATATTTGGACCTCTTACCATGAATTACAAATGTTCTTAAAAGGCATCTAGAATGGTTAATCCTTTCCAGAAGGCTTTCAATTGACTTTGCCTAGATCCATCAGAGAAATCATTATCGATGGCAGCTATAGCCTTATGAAAGTGTATTTCTTCAATAATAAGACTTGAAAGTTGAAATTACTCCTTGATCCATGGGTTGCAGAATGGGCGTTGTGTTAGGGCATAAAAACGACTTTAAACTCATACATCTCCATAAGAGCTGTTGGGAAACAAGGTGCATTGTCAATGAGCAGTAATATTTTGAAAGAATCTTTTTTTTCTGAGCAATAGTTCTCCAGAGTGGGCTTGAAATATTCAGTAAACCATATTACTTAGGAAAAAAAAAAAAAAACTCAATAGACTGCAAGCTAACCCTATTCCTTGTACTGAAGACCCATCCATTCTTGCAGGAAACATGAACTTGGACAATGCAGTTGAATTACTGCCACTGTTCGTTGTCCTACTGCCGTTTCTATCCCCCCTTCTATGCCTTCCCTACCCATCTCTCCCTTGATTGACTATCATGTAGAGCTACTTTCTAAACTTGAGTTGACCATATACTGAATTTTCCTTATGACTTCATTTCTATGCAAAAATAAGCATTAACACCAAAAGCTCTTTCTCAAACGTTTGTGAAAGAAGATCGTGTGAGTGGTGTATTACCTGTGAGGCAGTATATAAGAGATTATTTTCTTCTCTCTGCCCTGATGACAGCAATATTTCTAGATATCCAATACTGCAGCCACTAGCCATGGGTGGGTATTTTAATTTAGTTAAAATTTGATTAAAAATTCAGTTTTTCCATCATATTAGTCACATTTCAAGGGCTATAGCCACATAGTCATATGGACATATACAGAACATTTCTTCATCACAGAAAGCACTATTAGAGAGTGCTATTCTAACATTAAAAAAAAGTATTGCTCTGAGAAGCAAGTAAAATTATAAGGAATCCAATTTAGACTTAAAATAATCTCTAAAATGAATACAACTGTCAGATGTAGAGACTTTCCCGGAAATAAGTAGGGGGAAACAGGTCTACTGGAAGTATTTAAACCAAAGCTATACAATTAAAAAAACATCCTTAAGAAGCTGAATTAGGTGAGTTTAAAATTCCAAGGGCATTTGGTCAGGAAACTGAGATAAGTTCAATTCCACCAAACCACAATTTTCCCATTCTTAATTAACAGGTATTTTTCATTTAGTGATAAACCAGAGGAAGTTGTGCTTTAAGTTGCTAGGTCATAGCAAACTTCTTGACTTTCAAATCAGCAGTGCTTATTTCTTGAATTCGTAATTAATTAAATAATGGAAATGAATTACGACTTGCGGCTGAGTTTTGATCAAATGTAAAATAATCTTGGTGATTAGCATTTTGAGAAAGCACAAGCACTAATTTAACATAAAACTTAGAATCCTTCATAACACAGGATATCCCAAGACATAAGAGCACCGCATTTTGAAAAAAGACACTAGCACGAGGAAGTGAAAGACATTCACAGTCTATAATTTCCCAATATTTTCCCTCTTTAAATAAGGATTTTTAACCTCAAGATTTCCTAATGGGGTAGCAGTTCTGAATACACAGAAATATTGCTCCTGAACAAGGTGTCACCCTCCTTTTGTTGCTCCATGGTCAGGAGGCAAGGCTGGAACTGGGTCCATAGCAGAAGGGGGCGGTATTAAAAAATAAGATTTCCATACACCTCAAGGACAACAGGGGCTCTTCAAAAGAAATAGTCTACTTACAAGGGAATCATTCTTGATTCCTTTTCTTGGACTCACCTCCTCTGCTGTTTACACATACACACAACTAGTAGATCCTTGTGTAAGACTGAATTAGCTTAAAAGCGATATGAAAAATCTGAACTTTCTCCAAAGTGGCCACCAAACTGGCTCCGTATTCTGAAAACTGTGAGGTGTGTTCAGGTGGAGATAAATTCAATATAGTTTCAAAGTGGGCTTTTTTAATCTTTTAGATTATAGAGTGGGCTGAGTTCCCATTTACTTTCTTAATAGCACTCATAGGATAACCTAAAATAGGACTAGGTAAGTGCTATGAATTGAGGAACAAACAAGCCTCTCTTGTTTCCAAATATTAATTTTCTGCTTCTTCCTTTCTTAATGAATGACAAACACGTTTGCTTCCCCTCTATTCGGGTTATTTCTTTGGGATAAAGCTGTGTAGTCATTCGGAAAATGCAAATACATTCAGCAAGTCAGCCAATAGCATCTTAGTTTAAATTGTTATAAAAGGCAAGTTCCCATTATGTGGAATGACTCAAGTAGACAAGTATACAGAATAATCAAGTCATGATACATGAGAACAAGATTAGGAAGGGTCTAGCACCTGAAGCATATTCAGCAGGATAAGTCCTAGGTGGATTGTTCTATGCCAGAATGGAAAAAAGCATTGACAAGAGAAATGGGCAGAGAATTAGGTTAGCAGAGTAAACAGATACTCCATAACCTTCACAAGGGCTATACCTGCTTGGGGAAATAATATTCTTACAAAGTCTTATTCTTCTGCATAATAAATTACTAACAGGCACCAAAGAAACCAACAAATATGCTGCAGTTTTTTTTCTGAATGAATCTTCCTTTGTTGTTATTTAATCAACCTTCATTTTTGTTTTTTGTTTGTTTGTTTGTTTGTTTTGCGGTACGCGGGCCTCTCACTGTTGTGGCCTCTCCCGTTGCGGAGCACAGGCTCTGGACGCTCAGGCTCCGCGGCCATGACTCACGGGCCCAGCCGCTTCCCGGACCCCGGCACCCCTGCATCGGCAGGCGGACTCTCAACCACTGCGCCACCAGCGACGCCCCAACCTTCATTTTTAATCTGCATATAGGAAAGATTAAATGCTAGGTGCTTAATGACTTTGGAAAAAAACACACATTTCCTGAATGTTTAATCTCACCCCAGGGCTTCTTCTACACGTATATGAAAAACCAAGAATTAACAGCTGAGATTGGCAGTAGTAATGGTTATTTGAAACTCTGCTTCTATAAGACAAATGATCTCTCACAATGCTTTCATTCTTCAAATACCGCACTTCTCTGGATGGAAAAGACGCCCAACCAAACCATGTGTCAGAGAAGACAGAGTTCAGCTGGAAAAGGCAGTTTGTCTTGCTGCACTCTTAAATTTTCTTGCTTCAAACTAGATGAACTATAGGGGAACAGAAAATACTCTGCTTCTTGGATGTAATAACTGATGCACAGAAATAGTGAGGGGACCCGGAGTTGGTGTCATTTCTGTATAATCTAAGTTTGGAATACCATCATTCCACTCTAGAGACATTTTATATACTTCCTGTTGATTAAAGGTCAGCTATGTTGGAGGCCAGACACCTGCCTTCTTTTAAAACACTGTGGGTGTTAGGCCAGTGTTTGATCTCAAAAGTGTCAAGTAGAGAGTTTCGTATGCTATTTGACATATATTCAAACAGATCTACAGCCTTGTAAAATCCAGATATTTTAAACCATCTCATGAAGAAAATGAATGGAAAGGAAGTCATGACACAAAGACTATCTTCTTTAAATCATCTTTCATTCTAAATACAAATTTAAAAGTACACAGTGCTATGAACAAAGATAAAGAATAAGAAGAGGGTATGGACACAAAAGGTGAAAAACACAAACGCCAGAACCAAAAAATGTCAAAACCTAAACGAATCACAAATTTCCTCTCAAACACTTTTGGGAAGTTAGTATGACATTAAAATATAGAATTACATGGCTCTGTGTGGACAAAAGGTTTCTCTCGAGTATTTGTTACATTCAAACCTAAGATCTAAAAGTTCAAATGACTAATAAAGGATGATTCCCTTAGTATACAAGCCAAAACAGAAGAGTCAGATGAAAACAACTTAATAGTTATTTATATTAGTTTTTGATTCCTAGTGCTTAAAAACCAATGGATTTCAAAAAAAGAACAGAATTTACCTGACCCCGATATTCTCCAAGCTAGATATGGCTATCATAAAACCCACATACAACTACCCAATGAATCCCAAGTAGAAAAAATATACACATACATATACACAAATTACCAACTAATAAATAAATACATACGTGAACAAATAATTAAAATAGAAAAGAGATTAAAGATTCCTGCAAACAGAGTAGTGGTTAATAGAGTTCTGTAGCACATTGGTTAAAGCATGGGCTCTGAGGCAGGTCCTTGTTTGGTAAGTGAAATCTATTCTTTACCAGCTGTCTAACCGTGGGCAAGCTACTCTAAGTTTCTATGGTTGGTTTCCATCATATTTAAAACAGGCATAATATTGCCCTACACTGCTTATCAAAATGTGTGTTAAAAACTTAAGACTTTTACTGAATAATTTAATAAAATCTCTATAAAATTTAATAAAATAACAAAATGTAATGAAAATTTAAGAAAATTTAATACCTAGCAATGAACCCACACTAGTATGGGCAATTAACCTACAACAAAGGAGGCAAGAATACACAGTGGGGAAAAGATAGCCTCTTCAATAAATGGTGTTGGGGAAACTGGACAGCTACATCCAAAAAAGTCAAACTGGACTACTTTCTCATGCCATGCACAGAAATAAATTCAAAATGGATTAAAGACTTAAAGGTAAGACCTGAAACTTCTAGAAGAAGTTTCTAGGAGAAACTTCTAGGAGAAAACATAGGAAGTACACTCTTTGACATCAGTATTAGTGATATTTTTTGGATATGTCTCCTCAGGTAAGGGAAACAAAAGCAAAAATGAGCAAATGGGACTACAACAAACTAAAAAGCTTTTTGCACAGCAAAGGAAATGATCAGCAAAATGAAAAGGTCACCTACTGAATGGGAAAAGCAAACGATATGTCTGATAAGGGTTAATAGCCAAAATATACAAAGAACTCATACAAGTCAACATCAAAAAAACAGACAACCTGATTTAAAAATGGGCAGAGGATCTGAATAGACATTTTTCCAAAGAAGACATACAGATGGCCAAGAGGCACATGAAAAGATGCTCAACATCACTAATCATCAGGCAAATACAACCCAAAACCACAAAAAAGATATCACCTCACCCCTGTGAGAATGGCTATTATTCACAAGACAACAAATAACAAGTGTTGGCAAGGATGTGGAGAAAAGGAAACCCTCATGCACTATTGATGGGAATGTGTACTGGTACAGCCACTATGGAAAACAGCATGGAGATTCCTTTAAAAATTAAAAACAGAACTACCATATAATCCAGCAATTCCACACCTGGGTATTTATCAAAGAAAATGAAAACCCTCATTCAAAAAGATATATTCACTCATATGTTCATTGCAGCATGATTTACGATAGCCAAGACACGGAAGCAACCTAAGTGTCTGTCAATAGATGAACAGATAAAGAACATGTGGTATATATACATACAATGAAATAGTATTCAGTCATAAAAATTAATGACATCTTCCCATTTGGGAGAACATGGATATGGACCTAGAGGGGTATTATGTTAAATGAAATAAGTCAGACAGACAGAAACAAATTCTGTAAGATTTCACTTACATGTGGAAACTAAAAAACATAACAAGTGAACACACATAACAACACAGAAACAGAGTCATAGATACAGAGAAGAACCAAATGGTTGCCAGAGGGGGGGGGTGGGTGGAGGGAGGAAACAGGTGAGGGGAATTAAGGGGTACGGACTTCCAGCTGAAAAATAACTGAGTCATGAGTATAAAACGTACAGTGTGAGGCATATAGTCAATAATTTTGTAACCTCTTTGGTGACAGATGATAACTAGACTTATCATGGTGATTATTTTGAAATACATAGAAATATTAAATCACTCTGTTGTTTAAAAGAAACTAACATAGTGTTGCAGGTCAATTAGACTTCAAAAACAAAGAAAGAAACAAGCTCATAGAGAAAGATATCAGATGGTACAAACTTCCAGTTATGAGATAAATAAGCACCAGAGATGTAACGTACAACGTGATAAATATAATTGATACTGCAGTATGTTGTATATTAAAGTTGTTCAGAGGGTAAATTCTAAGGGCTCTCATCACAAGGAAAAATTTTTTTCTATTCCTTTAATCTCATATCTATACAAGATGATGGAAGTTCAATAAACTTTTCGTGTGGGACTTCCTTGGAGGTCCAGTGGTTAAGACTCCACGCTTCCACTGCAGGGGGTGCGGGTTCAATCCCTGGTTGGGAAACTAAGACCCACATGCCACACAGCACGGCCAAAACAATAAATAAATAAATAATAAACTTATTGTGGCCATCACTTCATGATGTATGCAAGTCAAATCCTTATGCTGTATACCTGAAACTTACACAGTGTTCTATGTCAATAATATCCTAATAAAATTGCCAGGAAAAATTGAACAAAAATAGTGCTTGAGATTTAATAAGTCCTTATTAAATGTTAACTATGATTATTGTTACTACTACGATAACATTATTATCCATGTCATCATAATTAGTCTCTGGCATGTTTGTAGATGGATTGTCAATGTCACCTGGAGATATAAATAGAAATAAATCTAGAAATTTAGTTCCATTTAATGTTTCAAGCATGACAAAGTCTTCTGATTAGAAGAAAAAGTAAGAAGAACTTTTCCATCCTTTTTGACCACAAGATCTACTTCTTGAGAGGTGATAATAAGGGTAGACTCATATTTAGATGAAGCTTCCAGTCATTTATTTAATGTGTATTTATAAAATGCTTACTCCACGCAAGACTGAATTAGGTGCTGGAGATTCAATAGTGAAAAGGAGCAAAGAAACGTCTTATCCTCTCTGAACTTATGTTCTGTGGATGGGGTGGGGATACCGACCACAAAGGGAATAAATACGTAAAAATAAAGTATATTAGAAAGTGGCAACCATTGTGCAGAAAAAGAGCGCTTGGAAGAAAAAGTGGTGAAATTTTTAATAAACCTTTCTAGGGAAAGACTCATTAGGAAGTAATTTGATCAAAGTCTTTGAGAAGTTGAAGGAGTATTCCATGAAGACATATGAGAGAACATTCCAGACTAATGGAACAGCATGGGGAAAGGCATGACTGAGGCACAGCGAAAAATCCAGGGTATACATATGGAGCAACATGCAGTTATACTAAGGGACAGAACCTCCATCTGTGAGAGTTCACAGTTACACACACACACACACACACACACACACACACACACACAATTTCATTTGGTACCTTCACCACAATCCAGAGCAGTACATCAAGGTGAATGCCATAAGACAGAGTTGGAGAAGATGAGTTCCGACAAGTATCAGGGTGTTCAATTACATGGGTTCTCATAAACCATGAAAAGAACTGTGGCTTTTACTCTGAGTAAGATGAGGAAAAATTGGAAGATTTTAAGCTGAGGAGTGCTCATTTAAGTCTTAGCCCAGTTATTTAGGACAGACATCTCTATTTTATTTAGTCTTGATGCAGTTATACGAATCATTTCCAAGAAAATAGGGTTGATATGATCACTAAATTGTAATGAGATATTACAGTGAATGAGGAATACAGAAAAAGTTTTAGAGAAAATGCACTAAATCAATTAGCAAATCTCAGTAAATATTTCACAGTGAAAAGCACTGAGTAGATGAGCTAGTACATGTCATGGGGAAGTAATAACATTTTTCATGACCATAGGTACATCACAAATTACTGAAATTACCCTTTGAAGAGTGCTACAAAAGTTGGTAATGAGACCCTAAAGAATACAGACACATGCAGTTTACCCAGCTGAATTCTGAATCACACCAACTACAAATGCCACAGTATATTCATTTTCTTAAGCATAATTCAAGACCCCAATGTCCTGCTGCTTCATTCAAACAGGATGTGAAATAAGCCAACTCTCAAATGTTATGGCCAAGATTTACCAACATCCCACATCCTGGCTATGAATCAAGTCATCTATTAGGGTTTATGGTGCACTTTAAATGCAGTAGAGAAAATAAGATGTTAGCCTCCAAAGATTTGCAGATACAGCCAATAAGATCTCTTACTCTACAATTTGAATTCTGAGCTAAATTACAGTGACGAAAATGGTTGAGGTTTCCCAGCTGCCAGTAGTGGTATCTTGACAACTCCTGAAGGTAAGTTTATGAGTCCATATTCCCAACTCCATTTATCCCAGTCTCCTCTCTGTTTCCCCAAGACTCTGTGATTAAACCTTGTCCCACATCATATTTATTTACCAGTACTATCCATCATTTCACTTCTACCAGGCTAAGCCTATCCATCCATATTTTAAGATGTGACTTAAGTTCCAATTTTACGATAAAGCAACTCCCAGTAGGAAGCCCTTCTCTTTTCAGCTCCACATATTTCATCATAGTTTGTGATTATATTTAACCTTATGCTTCAGTTTTATTGTGCCTTGTCCACCACATGTTCTCTGATAAGCTCCTTTAGGACAGTTACTTTGCATACACCATACTCACACCTTCTTATGTTTTAGCAAAGTGAGAGGTGCAGAGAGCTCAGAAAAGATACGTGAATCTTTATTAGGAAGACATGGTCAGAGGTTTTGGCCATGATTCTACTTACAGTATAAGGAAAGTAAAAGTCAATCTTTTTAAAAAAAGTCATCTTTCATGGGGATAGCTACCCACTAAAAGGAAGGGAAATATTAGTATATATATATTTTTAAATGTAGCTTCAGTTTCAGTTATTGTGGATAGCACAACTAAAACAAAATTATAAATATATTTTGAAACAGAAAACTTCGAAACCCCAATTCACTGGAGAGTGTTTACTATAAATATAATCTTATAGTAATAAGTGTTAAATATGCTTTCATAGAATAGAGGAGAAGAATAACTAATCTAGTCGGTCACTATCAACATAACAAACCCCAGTAGGAGAAGCACACAGATCTAAGATTCAAGCAAGATGTTAATATATTCTTTACATTTGTAATATATTCTAATACATTTGTCATCTGAGGGAAGAATATGCTCCAATGATCAAATATATTTAAGTTGCACTCTAATTCTTCTGTCCCAGCTGAAATTTTTGTTTTCTACATTTCAAATAAATTAGAAAACCACAGGAGGAAATCTCTGGGAAAATATTGCTGTGCTTTATGGACTGTTCACAATTAATAAATAAAATGAAACTCTGGTCCCTGAAAAAAATGGCACTTCGCTGGCACATATTTTTCCCCTCAATGCTGAAAACACCTCAGATTGACATGAAACACTGCTTCTTGTATTTCTTTTAAGACGTGTTCTTTATCTACACTTCTCTTCCATTAAATACTTGGTTGTCATGTCAAACCCACTTTTTCACCAAACTGGAGGTAATAAAATAAGTAATGTACTGTATGTTGGTACCCCAGTAAATGTGGAAGAGAAGTGAGAGAAAATGACAGTGCCTACTGAAGAGCTGCTTGTTTATTAAGGATGGAATGCCACAAAATACCCCGCAAGGACCATTAAAGGGAGAATTACTGTGCCGCAAAACCAAGGGAGAAGCAGCCGTTAAGAATTCTGACAAAGCGTTAAAAGCTTCTACCACTTCTAAACGAACAAGTGAGATCCCACAAGTTTGAATTGTTATCCAACTTTCAGTATCAAAAAAATGTAATAATAATTTCTGGGTACATGTAGCCAAAGCAATATTTATGATGACAGAACAATGGCATAAACACATTAACGCAAGCAGACACGAGAGTGTGAACGTGTGCAGACTCCTTGGGGGCAAAAGTAAATAACTGGGTAGATCTTAAAGCACAAGCTCAAAGTAATACCTAGAAATATACTCACAGTTTTAAGAGACAAAAATGCAAAATAAGCCTCTCCCTTCCAGAGTTGCAAGCCCAACAAAATATTCATCTCTACAGGTACGTGTGTATGGTGGGGAGAGTCTTTTTCAGCATATTAGAACATAAAAACACATTTACTCCTAACATCTTTACGAGTACACAGCAATGAGGGCTTCCCTGGTGGCGCAGTGGTTGAGGGTCCGCCTGCCGATGCAGGGGACACAGGTTCGTGCCCCGGTCCAGAAAGATCCCACATGCCGCGGAGTGGCTGGGCCCGTGAGCCATGGCCGCTGAGCCTGCGTGTCCGGAGCCTGTGCTCCGCAACAGGAGAGGCCACAACAGTGAGAGACCCGCATACCGGGGGAAAAAAAAAAAAAAAAATAGTACACAGCAATGATAAAACATAAGCAGGCCAATGATCACACGATCTTAAAGACACATCTTGAAAGCCACCATGAGTCAGAATTAAAATCCCTGACAATGTCCCATGAGTGTGAAATAGGTTTTTGAATTACAGAGCGCCCCTCATCTTCTAATTACATGTTGCTTCTTCAGGTAAGTCTGCCCAGTGATAGTGGCTAACGTGTGTTGAATGCCCAAAATATACCTCCAAATCTCCATCAGACACTGTCCCAATTTAGATTTATCAGACAGGCGAAACACTAGGAAGCTGACCAACGCAATTCTCCTTCTGTGCATAACACAGAGAAAGCTCTTCAGGAAGTGCTGCCTTCCTGAGGGGACCTGGGATACTGCATCTGCTGAGACTGACAAGAACATGCAACACTGAGAATTTCCTATTGCACTGAACATCTTATATAAGTGTATTCACCGTCACACATAAATGACCGTTCTGATCCCCTGCCATCCAGACTAAAGCAAGAGTTCACAGCCTGCTGTAAAGGGAGCAGGTAGCAATGCCTTGAAAATCACTTCAGGCTCTTACAAGAGCAGCGTGGAAGAGCCTAGAACGTCCTAGTCGGAAATCAGACCTCCTTCTGAAGGTCAGCTCAGCCAATGTGTGACATCTGACAAGTTTACAAACTTCTCCAAACCTCAGCTTCCTCATCCGCACATCAGGAATCATAATACCTTGCTCACATTACACACACAGTCTCAGAATAACAATAGCAATACTCCAAAAATATGGTAACTTAAAGAATTATTTTTCTGACAATATTTTTAACATAAGGAGATTCCACTAGGCATATAGTATTCAAATTACTGTTTTTCGAAGTCACTTGGAATAGCTCCTTCCTGTGCGACTATGTGATCTACTGGATACATATTTAAATATGTTAGTAGCTTTTATTTTTAATATTTAGGATTCCTCGATTAATTTAGTTTGTCGTTATGTAAATTGTGTAAATTATTTATAGAGCTCCAAAATCACTTCTACAAGATAATGTATATTCAAAGAAAAATATACTTCTTTTCCTGTCACCTTTCACATCTTTGCCCTCTTCCTGTTACATATTGCCCCTCTTGAAAAAATGGTAGTATACAATACACACTTCTCTCTATTTTGTGTGTGTGTGTAATGTTTTTCTCTAACGTGTATATATATATATATATATAATATATATATAATGACGATACTAAATAGAAATATCTCTTAATCATCTTTATAACTGTAAAATACTGCATCTGTATAGATGTATCACAGTACTATTAAAGGAAATTTGGATTGTTTCCAGTCTTTTGCTATTATAAATAGACTTATGGTGAATAGCCTTGGGTGTACTGTTTTTTAATATTTTGCCAACGTATTTTGAAACGGATTTCCAAAAGTGTGATTGCTGAGTCAACAGGCAAAAGTATACATAATTTTACTAGATACTGCCAAATTCTTCTCCATATAAAACTATACCATTTTGCATTTCCACCCGCAAATCCCAAAGCCTCATCAACAGTATGTATTACCAAACTTTTGGATTTTTGCCAATCTGACAGGTGATAACTGGTATTACAATGTAATTTAAATTTTTGTTTCTTTTTTATGAGAAAATATGAGCATCTTTATGTACAGTTAGGAAGCTTTTGCATTTCTGTTTTCCACCCATTTTCTGTCATCGACCTATCTTGGATTTCCTATGTTTTATGATTTGGTCCATGAATTTTCCGAAGAGATATTAACGTGCTGCCTGTTTCCTTAATACATTTCTGTAGGCTTAAAATTCCTTGAGTCATGGTTCTTTTTAGTTAAATTCAATGAAATTTTAACAGCCATAATGTAGTCTCTAGATATTAGCCCAAACTTTTCTTTACAAAGATAGATCCAGTTACCTGACATTCTCCCAAGACCCTTAATAATCCCTTTTCTCTCATAGCTCCAATCTTACTCTCAACTGACTCTTTGCCTGCAGCCTAGAAACATTTTTAATTCTCCCTAACCTAAAAAATAAGGTGAGAAATCACACAAATAATAGAGAACAAAATTTAAAGAACAAGGAAAACTGCTGAATTCCATGCCTCCGCCACTCATATTAGTCTTTTTACTTCCTTGCTCAGCAAAACTCCTTTGAAGTTTTACTTCCCACCTGCTTCAACCCATTGCATTTCCACCCTTACTTCCCAAAAGGCTACATAAATGTATTGATTCTAATTCCGGACATCACTGCTGCCTTTAACACTAAAATTCCTCCCTTGTTATTGAAATCTCATGTTTACTTGGGTTCCATGATGCCGGTATCCTAATTTTCCTCCTACTTCTCTGGTCGTTTGCTGTTGTCGGCCCTTGTGGACTTCTTTAATTCTATCTGCCCACTAGATTTTTTTCCCTATGGGTCTTTCACTAACCACAACTTGCCCACTATATCCACTAAACCTAAAATTCTCCATCTACTTTCTTAATTTTCACAAATATATATATCTATACTGGTAGTTCCGAAATTTATGTCTTCTTTCCTGTCTTTGTCAAGACTTAGTCTCAGCTCAGCAATGCCCAGAAGTACCTCAAACTTCATATATCAAAAACGAGCAAGACTTAGTCTCAGCTCAGCAATGTCCAAAAGTACCTCAAACTTCATATATCAAAAACGAACTTCTCAGATGGACTCGTTTCTCTTCGTGTATTCTAAGAGTCTTCCTACCACGTCCCTGAGTCAATAAAGTGAAAAACCTGGGAGGCATTCTGGACTCAGGCTACTCCCTCAAAGTCGTTCCATACTCAAATATCCAGTCCTGAAGATGTATCATCCTACTTGACTCCCAAGCCCTGATAAATTGAAACTATGCATATTTTCAAACTCTTTACTCTGTTCGCTCCTTACAACGCTGATTTTAGCCCAGGTGCTTTGTTACCTCATCTGAACTTTGTTGGTGGCCCCTGCCCTGGCTAGACTCTTCACCTTAGGGTATTACTACTGTAAGCCCACCCGACGTACTGCTGCCAAATGAAACATCTAAAATAGACCATGAGAGTCACCTGCTTAAAGCCCTCCAATAGTCTCCACATCTTCTAGAGAACAGCCCAAGTTGCTGTGAGCATCCTACAAAGACAATTATTTCTAGGACATGCTTCCTCCATCCTCCAACCTCAATACACACCACTTCCTTGAAATTTACATGACAATCACATACAATTGCTTGTAATTCCCCCAAAGGTACCAACGGGGACCTATACAATTTGTGCATCACACTGCCTTCTTCTTGAAATGATTACCATCCCCCCTTCTTATCCTATCTCGGCTCCTGTTTCCAGTCTCCAGTCAAAGGGCATCTTTTCTGCTTGACTCCCTTCCACTTACCACACCAAAGGATGAGCTGGGCAAAACTCTTACAAGAGGCCTGTAGCATTCACTACACACTTTGTTACATTCACCAAACCATTGCACTGGTCTGTTTCTGCCAGTTTTTCACTTCAGGCTCTGAGAGCTCCATCATGTAAAAACTGTAAATCCAGTAATTAGCACAGTTCCTGGCGCATAAGGTTCTATCTATGTGTATTTGTTGCCCCAAGCATATAAAATACACTATATTTCCTCTACATAGAAATATATTCATGTAAAACTGAGTTTACAAGTGAAATAGAACCAAGCAAGGAGAACTAAGACCAGGAATGAAGAAGAAAATAAAAACAATGGAATTACTGAGTGGTAAGAGAGAGAGAACAGGGGAAGAAATAAAAGAAACTTTCTATTCACTTGCAAAAGGGTTAGAAATAATTAAGTTAATATAATAGACTTTTAATAAATTCAACCAATTAATGAATTTTGTGAAATTCATAACCAATACAATATCGTGGGGTGTATTTATTGTGAGGTAGAGGTCTTGTGGAGTTGCTCTCTTATACTGCAGTCAGCTTTATTCTTGAAAGTAATTCTAATATTTTTCACCAGAGAAGAGTAGACAATTCCTGGAGAACTCCAGTAGAACACCCTTGCATTACAATCTATACTAATAGGTTTATAATTACATTAATTACCTCTAAATACGGTGACTTGCATATGTAATATCATCCAGGTTATCACCTTTTGTTAAAATTAGCTTCCTAGAGTTCCTGCTACACTGAGTCACATCCATCTATGCACAATTAGATATTAAATATCTATATGTATGTTATTTTCCTCTTGGTTTGTTAATCATAACTCTAAAATATTTCATGCATTCTTAATGCAATTTTATTCAGAAATTTACAAACTTGCAGCTTTATTATAAATTGACATAAATTTAAAATATTTCTTGCTAAGAATTTAAATTTTACATACTTTTTATTTTTGAAAATCTCCATCACGTTTTAGGACTCTAGCAATAATTTTTCTGCATAATGAATTTCATAAAATGGTGAGTTAATATTTAATGAGTTCTTTTTTAGTTCAGACTCTTTCATAATACTTTAAAACTTTAGTCATTTCATTTATTTCTTTGTTGAAATTCTCTACATATATGTTAATGAGTGTTGCAAATTTAAATTCTTGACTTTAACTTCTCCCCCATTAATATAATGCAGTTCAGGTTCCAAAGTTTTTCAAGCAGGTCAGAGGCTCCTGTCATTCACTGCGTGCTTATGTCTAAAAGTTAAAAAACAAACAACAACAACAAAACCTATACATAAAAGCAAGCCGTTGGAACAAGCCAGTTAACTTGCTGTGAATTCTAAGCATGGGATACTTTTACAAAAATGTTATAGTGTTTATAAGAGTTCAGAACTCAAAAGTTATAAACCAGCTGTGAGGTACCTCATTTTATGATCCTGATCTAATTCTAAAAATAAAAATATCAAGCAATTTTATTTTCCTACTATAACTTATTTCAATATTTGACCAACCTACAGCAAAAGACTACTATATGAAATTTAATTTTTCTCAAGCAGTGATGAAACTTGGCAATAAAACACGCTTTAAGGTTTTCAGTATCTTCTTTGACTTCATAGGGTACATTACTAAAAACTGTTATTCATTTTTCTTAACTCCGTTTTGCAGAAAATACATTACTTAGGATAATAGCTTCTACTAGATTATTCTGTTTCATCGCAATACTTCAGGTAACCTGCTGTCGCCTGTTGCAATTCAGAGATTCCGACAATATGAGAAGCTGCAAATGTCTACATTAGGCTATCTATCTCTTGTACAGATGTTTGAAACTGTACTGGGCGAAGAGGTAACTAGCTGCCTTTCTTATCTAACATTTATTAATATCTGAGTACTTCAAAGACCAATATTGGCCTGAGCCATTAATTACAGCTGGCTTGGCTTTGCCTGTCATAGCTCTCCCATATGTGACTTCTGTACAGTTGTGATAAATGGGAGCATCCCCGGAGGGCAGCCTCCAAAGAGAATGTTACTCTTATCAAGTTCCTGGTTGCTGCCGCCATCATTTTATAAAGTCCAAGAAGCGGAAGAAATCTGACATCACACATCATCCACAGATGTTCACATTTTTCTCTCCTTTCTCCTTTTCGAAATTTCCTCTTCTTCTGCCCTATTCAATGCAATCCAGCCTAGTCAGCTCAGCTGCACAGTTAATCCTCATCAGGCAGCATAAGGATTCCTCCTGATAAACGATATTATGGTGAAAAATAATAATAATAATAATAATGGCCAAAGACTACATCATTCTGATGACTGGACATGAGTTTAAAGTACTGCTTCCATTTTGACTCTTGACGTCCCTCAGGAGAGGCCTTACCCTTGGGGCCACTATTCTTCTTAATAGGTTTTATAGACTTTCTTTCATTTGCTTATTCAGAAAAGTCATTGAGTTGCCTATTCTCTCCCCCTATCTGAACCTCAAGTCCAAAGCTACTGACTGGACTTGAAGTTCAAACTAATGTAATTCACTCACCTGTCAGTTTAGCTCATGCTCTTGGCCACCTGGCTGCACAGTAAGTCTCCTGCACATTCCCCTCCCAGCCTGGTACCCTCTGGATTCTGTTTCTTCCAGACTCGTTCTTCCAAGTTCCTTTATCACTCTTTTGATCTAGCTTTTGGAGCTCCTGTCCTTCTGCCATGCATCATCTCACTCTAGACTTTTTCCTGTGAGATTATATAACAAAAGGCTAAATGTTCATTCCACCTGTCAAAGTGAGCTCTCCTAGGCTTCATTAGCCCACCTTGCCTAGTACCCACAAACTGGGAACTATTATAGATGCTAATCAGCTTAGTAAAGATTACCCCGGGCCCTCTTCTAAATGCCAGACTCTGTTCTCTTCAAAGCATTTCTACCACAAATGCAAATTCACAAAGGTTTTTTGAAACCTCCTCATTGATGACTCGAAATTAACAAAGCCCAGTCCTTGCCCTTAAGAGAGGTAGCTATCTGGAGAGAGACCAGTAAACAGGTAAATTCAAAGTATGATGGAGTTGAGAAAAAGGTTCACATTATAACTGGAGGCCACCTAGCAGAAACCACCAAGACAGGGATGCTTAAAATGCCACATACAGCTTTATTCCCAAGAACCACAAGTCAGAATCGATTTAAAAGAATACGGGTTTTTTTGTTTTTGTTTTCTCCATATCGTTTGGAGTGCTAATGGAAGAACCTACCTCTAAGAGATGAAGGAATTCTTACAGGGTATTTTGGGGGTAGAATGACATTATACTATAGCAGAGCGGATAATTTCCTCTATTCCTTTTCTGCTCTGAATGAGAGTGAGTGGCTTACGTTGTGATCAGAGCAAGTTCTGCAGGACTTAGGTTATGATGCCAAGAGAAATCTTCAAGTAAGTTATTATTTTTCCTTCGCTAGCCCGTGTGTGTGTGTATGTGTGTGTGTGTGTGTAAATTTTTCCATGTGGTATAAGCCACACTACTTACTCTTCTGGGGTGGTACAGTTTACCACTAAGGTCATCTTGGTTTCTACATTCACATCTCCCTGAAAAACGAAGGAAGGTGGATATGTAAAGCAGTATTTAAAACAGAACAGGTAGTATGGAGGAGTGGAGAGCACAAGAAAGAACTTTCCATCACTCAGGCTGTAGAGGGGTCTTCTGCGATGGCCTCCCCACCTTCTCCCTTAGTTAAATTACTCTTGCTTGATCCATGCGGTAAATAAAGGAGAAATGTATCATAAATAGGGACATATACACCATGGATAGGCGTATCTACACTTGCACTGAAGTACATTTTTAAAAGTTACACCACTGAGAAGAGGGGGTTTTCCATGTACGTTTAAGGCCTAAGGAGAGAAAGGAATGGTTTTTTAAAAATACTCCATAGAGAATGATATTGCATTCCTGAGAACCCCAAAGCTTTTGCTCCTGGATCATTTCCCCCACATCTGAAAAAGCTCACTTTAGGTGAAATCTTTCGAACCCCACCAATCCCAGCTTAGCTGCTTCTTCCAGCATGAAATGTGGCAATATAAACTACTTCACGGTGGCAGAATTCATTAACAATAATCATTAGATATCTCAGAATTAAAGTACCTTTATAGCCATCGTAACCAACTTCTGTGTACAATGTTGTCTCTTTATAATGTGCACCTTCTCAGACCTGTAGATATATATTTTACTTTATGGCACCAAATTACTCTAGATGGTCATAATTTCCCTGGAGTTAAAAGTTTATTTAGAACATACCATATTTTCAAACAAACAGTCCACTAAGTTTATTCCCCAATAAATATATTTCATAACTACACCTCGATAAAGGTGACTGTTTAATATCTATTTCTATTTTTAAATGAAAATAATAAATCCTTAACCTTTGAAGCACTGTTTTCTATTAATTATAACTTGCCTTCACATTCTAAAGGGGCATACATTGATGGACTATGGCCAAATACAGCACTGACAGCATGGCATCACTATTTTTTTATTTTTACTGACACTGAAGCTTCTCTTCAAATTCCTAGTTCGATCCGCATCCCCTAAAAATTAAGAGGTATTATGAATTTTTTAATTGAAGTATAATCAACTTACATTATATTAGGTTCAGGTATATAACAGTGATTTGATATTTTCATGCATTACAAAATGACCACCATGATAAATCTAATTACCGTCTGTCATCATACAAAGACAGTACATGGTTTTTGACTATTTTCCCCACACTTTACTTTTCATACCCATGACTCATTTATTTTGCTATTGGAAGTTTGTACCTCTTCATCTCACTTACCTATTCACTCATCTTCCCCCTCTTCTCTGGCAACCACCAGCTTGTTCTCTGTATCTCAGGGTATCGCTTTTATCCTTACAATATTTTTCATCATTTAAACACCTTTAAATTCTCCCCATGGTCATACAGTGAATATTTATACTCAGATATACGTCTATAGTTTTTACCAACATTATTTGAGTCTGTGGTAGTTTTGAGATGATTGCAAATTCTTTACACACCTCTAATGGAGATAAGGATTTTTTCTCCCTTTGTTATTTGGGTGGACCCTGTGTCTTGCTTTAAGCAATAAAATGTGGCAGACGAGACGCTCTATAACTTCTAAGGTCGATCATTATGAGATCTTAATTTCTGCCTTCACTGCTTGAAATGTTCCCTTTCGGAAGACAACTGACTGGCAAGAAGGCCAAGCTATCCGTGTGGAGGGAGAAAAATGCCATGTGAACGAGTCCCAAGGTACCAGACACATGAGTGACACCTTGGCCCTTCTGCCTAGCCTAGCTACTAGTCGAGTTGGCGACACCGCAGGGAACGGGAGAGCTGCCACCCAGCCCTACCAGGATACCTAAACAGCAGAATCATGAGAAATAAAGTAGCTGTTGTTTTAAGTCACCAAGTGATGGAGGGATGGGTTATGAAATCATAGACAATTAAAACAGAATCTGCCTATGATACATTCTGAATACCACCAGGTTAGCATTATAATTCACCAGACTCTCCCTTGTGACTTAAATAAAACTTGCTAACTTAAATATTTTTGTAGCAGAATGTTTGTCCGAAATTATTTTTCAAGGTCCAGGATAAAAAGAACAGATGTGCCTTGCAAGTTCTTGATGTAAAACAGTTTCATGTTAGTAAATGGTGTTGAAATGTTCCATATTAATTAATCATTAGAGAAATGCAAATCAAAACTACAATGAGGTATCACCTCACACCAGTCAGAATGGCCACCATCAGAAAATCTAGAAACAATAAATGCTGGAGAGGATGTGGAGAAAAGGGAACACTCTTGCACTGCTGGTCTACATACATACGTATTTCTATTGACGGGATAATAAAGTTAGATTTTGCCAGGGGCAAAACTTAAAATTCATCCATTGGCTATGTCATGAGATTCTCGTGGTAGCTAGGGAAACAGAGGGTTAGATGTGCCACCTAACACAGTGCCATCCTGGGGACCAGGAGAACCCTGATTTCCTGATAAACTGCTCTGTCTCACTGTTATCATATTATCTGACCTAAGATTTCCAGTTTAATTTGGAAAAGCAACAGATCTAACTTAAGAGATGCTGGATTAAAATGCATAGAAGGGTTTATTCCTCATGATAAAATCAAATACTACTACTACCCAGTCTTCATGTATGAATATGTAATAATTAACTCATTAAGATTTACTTTAAGTCATATTCATTCACTTAGTATGAAATCACGAATTCTTCTGGCATTGCTTCATATACCTTTTCTGACTAGGTTATTTAGAGATCAGGAAAAATGAATTATGAAAGCTCTACTTGATTTCGATCAATGTACCCGCTAAACAGTGCCCCCATTCTCCTAATATCCCAAGCAGAACGTCAAGAATTAGTGCCTGTTTTGAACTCTAATAACTGCCTCCCGTTTAGTAGCTTGACTTTCCCAAACCACTAGAAACGAAATGCTTTTTTCTAGTGTTTAAAGATTACCTGCCACCAAGTATGACCTGCCATAATTCAGGAAGTGCATTGTAAAGAACTGATTTTTCTTTAAATTTTTTCAGAGAAAAGGAGTTATTTGATTTTAAAGAGCTCTGGAATCTTTATGGAATCTTAAAAGAAAATTTAAAACTTTGTTTTCCCTATTGTTAAAAATCATTTAACTAAAACTTCCCTCTGTGAAAATAGTTGGAGCCTTAGAAGACCTGGTCATCCTAAATGGATCAATAAAACATTTCCTCACTGCCATTTTTCTTCCTGGTGTGTTTCTTAATAATTTTCAGGACTACTTGGTGGAACACAGGGGAATATTTTGACCGAATAGATAATTTCTGAGTTTGAAATGGTTCTCAGCTTCTTCATTATATGAGGTTGTAAGGACATAAAAAGTCATGAATTTATAATTTATTGAAGTAATTTTTTCTTGAAAATAAAAAAGGATTCTGCAAAGGCTAAGGTCTTCCATCTCTCCCTCAACTATGATTATTCTCTTTCCTCTTCACTAGGAGAATAAGTTAACCGTGGCTGACAGCAACATATAGCATTTTTAGGCTAAATAAGAGATGAAAATGAAGTATAGTACACTCCTTAAAGAGATGTCTCCCATTTTACAAATTAGGTTAACCCCCCAGGATGCAAGAAAATGCAAACATGACATGTATTCATCATCACGTATTGAAAGTTTCCATATTACTTAATAAAATTACAGGAAACAGTATTTTCACAGCACTGGGTCCTATCCACTGGCAGACTTTATGCTTTACAGTACCATTCATTCATCTAGTAATAGAAAATCTTCCTTATTGTTACAGAAAACCCAGGGTACTTTAAAAATGCTATATTAAAATTTCTAAATATTGTCTTATTTCCTTAACATGAGTAACTCACTGGATATAAATCTGTCTTTGATAATATGACAATAAATGTCCCTTTCCTTTTCTCTATCCACTGGGAAATGCTCAACAATTATTTGCAAATTTTTAGAACATGCAACTGCTGGCACTTATTCCTGAGTCTAATACTTGAAGGTGGGGAGGACACTATTCTCTTTTCAATGTGTTACAAGAATCTAATTAACATATATAGACCAAGGTTATAGAGATAAAAATATACATATACATAGATGTACAGCACCGAAGTGAATGCCAACAAATTAAATACTTTAATTCCAATTTTGCAAATGAGGAGCTAAGGTTCAGAGAGGTTAAGAGATTCCCAAGGTATCACAGCTAGTAAATAGAGAAAATGTCTTTTTGGTCACATACAATCATACATATCATAATAACGATCAACTGCTCACCTTTATTAAACTGAGGTTAAATGATTTATTAAATATTTAAACAATATTAAGTGATATAAATGATATGAAATAATTTACTTCATGGGGCTGATTGGGAAAGCATATTGGCTATTTGCTTTTAGAGTTCATGCTCTTATGTGCTCCACTAGACAATTTCTCAGGTGTTTAGTGAGTACGTATTGTATTTCAGGCAGTTCCAAGATCATGGTTCTTGCCGTCTATATGCACACAAGTGCACAGGCACACACATGCACCAAGACTGCTTATCAGTTTATGAGACACAAAGAGCTCTAAGTCATCATGAATAAAAGAGGAAAATATGTTAAAGAAGCCAACTATTAAAGAATCTATTTTGATAATACCCATAAATAACAAAAATATCATGCATTTTAAAACAAACATGTATGCTAGCATTTATGTAAAAAGAGGTGGCGAAAGATTTGGAATAGCTTTTATATACCACAGATGTCTCTGGAACAAAGAAAAGAAAAAAATGAAAACATTAATAGTGATGACCTATTTAGGAAATGATAGAATGCAAAATTGAGCAGCTGGGGAACAACTGTAGGAGGGAGACATCTCACTGTATATGTACTGATTTTGATGGTTGAACTAAGTGAATATGTTATTCAGAAATTAATGAAGACAACTGTGTGGTTTGTTTAAAATCAGGAAATACAAAAGTAGACTCAGTTAACATTGGTCACTGAGCTAAACAAAGTGACAAGAGAACTCGCAAAATAAGGCTTAGATCTGACCCTTAGGTTGCTGAATAACCAGGGTGAAAGCATTCACCTTTTCATTCATTAAAATAATGAAGCCCATGTGTTGCTCAGGGTTACTGTGAGAGACAGGAAAGACAATCGTAAGTTTTTCTAAATTGTGAAGTTTACACACACACACCATATCCTACAGTTCTCATCATTTTTTCACTAATAAAATAGTAGACGTAAGATACTTATCATGTAAAAGACACTAAAATTAGCTATGCCTAATTTTAACGTTGGCTTCCCATACCACACAAACTGAAGTATATGCTTTGGATATGGAAGAGTCATTTTTCTGTTTTAAAACATTCTGAGTAAACATGAAATTATTCATGGTGAATATTCTCAAAGTCATGGAACATATAAAAGACAGGAACCATGCTCTTAGCACACTGCCTGACACACAACAGGTACTCACTAAACACCTGAGAAACCGTCTAGTAGAGCACACAAGAGCATGGGCTCCAGAGGTTCAGACTCTGGTTCTGCTGCTGCGGTTCTTGGAACTCTCTTAACCCTCCAAACCTTAGCTTCTCATTTGCAAAGCTGGAATAAAAGTAATATATATTACACAGAATTATAGTGAGGATTAAATGAGATATAGGCACTTTACCACTGCATGGTATATATGAATAGTACTCAAAGCTTTAGCCACTGTCAGTGATAATAAAAATGCAATAATTTTAACACTAAAATTATTTTCCTTTTATAATTCTAAAGTTACTTTGTAACTTTGCTACAGGCCCATCAGACTTATCTTCTATGACAGATGTCAGCCTGGCCAAAGCCATAAATTAGAATTCAAGAATCACTGATGCTGAGAAATAAAGTTTTACATAGAGCATGGTCCAAAGACTAGAATCATGTTATAAATGCAAAATCTGGACCCCATTCCAGGTTCACCAGGTTAGACTTTATAACAATATCTCCAAATGATTCATATGCATGTTAATGTTTAAAAAACAAAGGTCTAGAAATAACTGTCTAATACAGTAGCTCCTAGTCACATATTGCTATTTCAGTTTAATTAAAATTAAATGAAATTGAAAATCAGCTCCTCAGTGACACTAGACACAATTTGTGTTCAATAACCACATGTGGCTGGTGCCTACAATATTGGAAAACACATATATACAAGCTTTTCTACCATTCCAGAATGTACTATTGGACAATACTGATCTAGAGCATCTTTCCTAATACTTGGTAGGATACTTTTCTATAGGTAGTAAAAGATATTTTAGGAAAATAAGTCTTAGTAATCCAATAAGATTGTTTAAACCCCTAACTTTTCACCAAACGCCTTTATACACAGTACAAAAATACTCATCTGAACTTACCTTTTATTTTTTTTCACTCAGATTAGAAAACTGAGGGTCAGTTAAGGGAAGTGGCTTGCCCCACGTGCAGGTGATCATTCTCTCCAGAGATTCCCAGCCCTATTTCTACATTTATTTCCTCCTGTCACCACCCCCTCACATTCATAAAGCCCTCATTTCCTCTTGCCCTGAATATCAGCTCTCAAGACACAGCCTACCAAGTCACCATGGCATGTCAAATAAGTACAGTTAGACCTAAATCATGACCACCCCCTGCTCAGCCTTAAAGTTAAAAGACCAAAGGGAGTCATGGTGGAATTCAGATATATTCAGACAGATGAGAAGAGCTTTCTCTTGACAGGCAGTCAGGAAAGTGAGTGACAAGAGAAGGAACACTTAGGACTATGTTGGGGATTACAGTATCTCTCGCCTCCAAAGGGCAGCTCGGTTTTGTTTCTTTGCTTGCTTATTTGTTTTTAATTAGAGCCTCAGGTTTTGCAGATAAGCAAACAAAGGCTCAGAATAAAATATTTGAATAGACTTCACATGGCTAGGAATTCTCAAACTTGAAATTAAACCCAGAATGTATCATTTTTAAATTAATTTTTTCTAGTTTTAGTGAGATATAATCAAGGTAACATTGCACGAGTTTAAGGTGTATGTCCAACATAATGATTTGATATATGTATTGCAAAATGATTACCACAGCAAGTTTAGTTAACATCCATCACCTTATATAGCTACAAATTTTTTTCTTGTAATGAGAACTTTTAAGATTTTCAGCAAGTTTCAACTTTCAAATATACAGTGCAGTATAACCATAGTCGTCATAAAAACAGAAAAACAAACAAACAAAAAAAAACAAAGGGCAGCTCTGAAAGCCACCATTCCCAGGAACCACTACCACAATGCAACTTGATCAGACTTTATTTTGCTAAATCATAGAGAATGGCTTTTCACCTCCCTGTGTGCAATTATTCTACTTCATCTTCTCCACAGAGAGCTATTTGAAATTATCAAACTGTTCTCTTCCATCCCTCAAAAACACCTGGACCAATTTGTTGGGACAAATCTGACAAGCAATGTTGGCTGACGGGCAACTTTGCTGCTGGTGAATGGGGTCTGACATTCAAAGCTCCACAGGGCTTGTAGAAAGTTATGATAAAGTTGCTTGGTTGCAACATCAAGTGTAAAGTTGGTTGCAACATCAAGTGTAGACCTGGACTGCACCATTTTTGTAAGGTCAGGATGTTAAGAAAATTTTTGAGAACTTGGAAATAAAACATAATTATGATTGCATGTCGATCCTTCTAATGTCAAAACTGAGGAATTTCTAATCAGCCCACACAAGGATTATACAATTTAAGGAGAATGTCTCTATCTTAGACTTACCATTTACTTTTGACATAGATCCAAAGTCTGTAAAGTTAGATGTTAATTGTAGAAGATAGATAGGTTACAAAAAATCTCTGTCTGCTATAAAAGATAACCACAAAGGTTATCATTTAAATTCCCTATTGGATATTAACCAGTTTTGGATCTAATTTTGCAAACTTTGTACCCCATTGTTTTCCTGACTATATAAATCTCTCTTCCTCAAACGCTTTGTAAACCAGCTTTACCATCTTGATGGTTCCTTTATTAATAAGTAAAGTCCTTGACATAATGTTCCCTGTATATTTATATGAGATCCACGATTTCTTACTTGATAGGGATCAGTGCTGCTTTACAGGTCGTATATAATCTACAGCATCTCTTCTCATTCTCTGCCACTTCATCCGAGAAATGAGAAACCGCAGAAAATTGAGGCTTCACACAACCATTACGCACATGACCACCTGCTCTTTGATGCTTCCTGATAGGATTGATATATAATAGATCTAATCTTATTAAACCTACTGCCTAGGAAAAATTTTTAAATTAAAAGAAGAACTTTTAAACAAGCTGGAACCTTCCCATGTTAATTCTCATCCACCTTTACTTCTCTGACAAGAACACAGACAACCAGAAATGACTTCCATGATCCCATGATTGAGTGAGTCTCCTTCTACCAACTCCCAACCTAGAAGTGAGGAACTCTAGTTTCTAATCTACTCCAGTTTCTAAATTCACCAGTGGGTATGACCTTGAACAAGTTAGCCTTTATCATTCTCAGTTGTCTTATCAGTAGACCAGACTTACTCACCATAGTTAGTTAACCTTTTCAAAGAATCACATCTCTTATAGGGGCAAAACAAAAGGAAAATTACATTATATTGTTTAAAACGCTCAGAGTCAGAAACAGGGACACATAGCGCTTGTTACTACTAATAATTACCATGTACGGATTTTATGCTCGCAGTCTGTTGGTTCCCATGCTCAGGTCATTTAATATGAAACTGCAGCATACTCATAAGAATAGATATTTTCCCCTCAAAAATTGGCTTTAGGGTTTCCCTGGTGGCGCAGTGGTTGAGAGTCCGCCTGATGATGCAGGGGACACGGGTTCGTGCCCCGGTCCGGGAGGATCCCACATGCCGCGGAGCGGCTGCGCCCGTGAGCCATGGCCGCTGAGCCGGCGCGTCCGGAGCCTGTGCTCCACAACGGGAGAGGCCACAACAGTGAGAGGCCCGCGTACCGCAAAAAAAAAAATTGGCTTTAAATATAATTCAGCAGACAGTAATGATAGCAGTTCCATGTTATCATATTTACTTAATTTTTTTACCACCTATATAGCCTCTTGGTGCTTTGTGACCTCTCTGAAACACCTTTTCCTGTTACAGACCGACTCATCCTAGAGTTTATATAACAATTATGGGCTTGTTATGCTGCATAGCTCCAAACCAACAATTTTGTATCATGATGCTTTGGTCCTGGTTTTCGCCTTAACTAAAATCGCCTTGTGTGACGAATAAGCAATACAAAGCTGACATTTCTGAGCCCAAGCAGCTAATCCTAGATTGTATTTACCTATTTTCAAATATTTGCACCGTCTGTGATTCTATATTAGTTTTTTTTGGATTTGCCATTACAGCTCAAGGACTGTAGCTCTGAATAAGAATGAAACAGTACTCCAAATGTAGACTGTGTCAGAAGCATGAGAAGGATTTTAACCATTGAATGGAGGGAAGAAATCAGGAAAGGCAAATCCGCATTCAGTTCTCCACCTTCAGAATGCAAACTTTGTTGATTTTTCTGCGCTTAATGGAATATAAAAATAAACGGATGCCATATATTTTACTGACCAACTCCTAATCCATGTTTGCTCTGGAGCCAGGATGAATCCATATAATCTCCATGTCAAAATAAAACAAGAGCTCAGTATTAAAGTTGCTCTGAAGTTTAATCAAAGTAACAGAGAAAAAAGCTTTAAAGCTGGAACCTCCAATCCAGTGAAGCTTGATTGCCCATCCCTCTGCCTCTGTCTGGTACAGCAACCCAATACACATCAAGAACAACAACAGCAAAAAGCACAGCCCTTTTCAGCATCCCCTGCTTAATAAACCTATCTCATTGCTAGTCTTCAGAACAATTCTGCATGGTTAAGCATCATCCTATTTCCAGATGAAGTATTAAATTCAGAGAGAGACTGGGTAACTTGCTCAAACTAGTAAATAGAGTTTAAACTGAGGTTAGATTAATAGAAAGCCATAGTCCTTTCCACTAAAAAGAATTCTGTGTGACTCAAAACTACTTCTTGCTTATTTATTTAGCAGGTAAAAGTTTCTCTGGTCTGGTATTAGAACTTGGGACTCTGACAAAATTACCACAGCTTCTAGAAACAGCCCTGTCTTCCAAGAACTCCAGCGAATCAGAAGCCTGTTGTTTCTATTAACTTATCAAGAAAGCTCTAAAATTCACCTTGGTGCTTTCTAGGGTGCCAAGTGCATACCAAACGTAAGGTAGATAGCTAGTGGGAGGCAGGCGCATAGCACAGGGAGATCAGCTGGGTGCTTTGTGACCACCTAGAGGGGAGGGATAGGGAGGGTGGGAGGGAGGGAGACGCAAGAGGGAAGAGATATGGGAACATATGTATATGTATAACTGATGCACTTTGTTTTAAAGCAGAAACTAACACACCATTGTAAAGCAATTATACTCCAATAAAGATGTTTAAAAAGTTTAAAAAATAAAAAAAAATAAAAAGGGATTCATCCAATCACTCATCTATTCATCACTGAATTGCAATTTCAACTGCTGAAAGAGGATCAATGGGTCCTCTTTCATGCTGAGGGGAAGAGAAGAGGTTTAAGAATGCCTGTGTCTTCATGTACAGTGAGAGATGCTGTCATTTCCTTGGAAGAGTGCATCTCACAGCTTACTCTCAGGATGGCTTTAGGACATTGGGGTGACTTCTTGCCATGGCAAGTTGGAGAAGATGCATATGCGGTTCTGTGAAGTTTTTGCTGCCAAGTGCCAAAAAGTCTAAGGACCACTGGCCTAGAACCAACACATCACACTGGAGAAACCAAGAAATGTCAAGTGAGTTTTGCCTACAGATTCAAAGCTTTTAAGAACATTAATTTAAAAAACAAATTTTACTCTGACATCAAATGCTAAGGAAGGTGAATGCGCCACCAAGAAACTCTCAAAGGCTCTGTATCAATAGCTGAGTCTGGCAGCAGGACACATGAAAAATGGCCATCGCTGAAAAGACCCAAAATCAATTATTGCTTCTGATTCTAACTGTGTGATCTGAGACAGGCCACTCACCTCTGCACTGACTGTCTCCTGATTTGAAAACAAAGGCATTAGATTCAGCAATCAGAACAGTTTCTCAAAATGTTACCATCATTTATGACTTTATGGCTACTTGAAGGGAGAATTCGGATGAGCAAGGCCACTATGGACATCGCAGTAGTTTAGACATCAGGGAATCAGTCTTGGACAGAAACTGGATCTCAGAAATACAGAAAGGTAGAAAAAACTGGATTTGGATTTGGAGATGACACAGATGCAAAGAGAGACAAAGGAATCAACATGACAATCCTGTAACGTAAGAAGCACTGATTCTGTGAGCCAACAGACATTTGTAAGGAGTGGCAGATGCAAAACACCCGTAATGCCACTGTGGCACTAATGTTCGGTAAACCTCATTTAGAATAATTATAAACAACCTCCACAGATGTGAATAAGGGTGAGTCTCTTCCATTCCAACTCCAGGTTCAATTCACACCTACCTACCACTGCCAACATGATTGTCAAGAAACGGAATACGCTTAATTCATAGGATCAGAGAAAAGGAATAACTTTATGAAGATGAGGAATATACCTTCAAACTATATTTTCTTTATATCTTAAAACACGTTTTGTAGTATTCTAAAAAGAAACAAACCAGTGAAATGCATGGTCTTTTTCCTTAAAATCACTAAAAGCTAATGGAGTCAATAGGAAAATCTATTCATAAATTCATAGATCCCAGGAAATGTAAATTATATGCTAACCTAGCAAAACAAATGACCTATTTCTACAGTTTAGAAATTCTACATGAATTTAAGATTTTTCTATAGATTTTTGACCTCTATTCAAAAGGTGTCTTGATTCCTAATCCTGGATTCTGTGTCTAGGTGAGAAGAATCATTATGCAAGTTTATGAAACATTGATTGAAAGGGTTGCTTTATTTTTAAAAAAAGACTTTCTAGCGCTTGTTTCAAAATATGTGAAATGAAAAAAAAGAAGTCCATGTCTTGCATTAATTAACTCATATTAAAACCTTTCCTGAAGGTGAGATGTGATTAATGGAAGCGTGAGTATCAGAATTTTCACTTACTCCATTCCTCTTGCAAAAAGTAAACCCATGTACCAATAACAGGAAAGGCCTGCTTCTACCCTGTACAAGCATTATTAATGAAACTTCGAGTGGTCTCTCTGGTCCATTATTTGAAAATAAATCACAGGAGAGCCTGCCATTCAGGTTCTCAGTGATATAATTCAGATTTGTCATATTTATGTTTTCAGAGCAGAGACTTTCAAATGGAAGAAGAAATCGAATCTTCATTTAGATCTCAAAAGGGGGCTGGGAATACAGATAATCAACATGGCTTGTTTCCTCACTTTTCTTCATTTGCTCTCTTGTAACCTGATACATAGGTTTTTGCATTGACCTGTTAAAAATTGATAAGTATGATAAATTACAATAATATTCAAGTCAGATAATATATACCTTGGCTAGAGAATACACAGGCAGCTTGACTTGGCACTTCCAGATCTGAAGTCAGTTTTGATTATGCACTTTTCTTAAATTTCAACTCAACATATCATCGGCTCCCATATGCAAAGAATTTCTAAGGAAATTCAATCGTTTCTGGAAACCAAACTTTTGTAAAGAGAGTATTAAACCATGAGCACTTCAAAGAAGATCCTAAACAGGTGAGCAGCTAAAAACAGTAGAAATCAGTCAGGTTGTTAAAAATTTTTACCTAAAGCCTTACAATAAACCGACTGTAAAATACCCAGTATATTTAGATCATAAGTATGTATGTGTACGTGGTGTGTGTACATATGGTAATGTACACACACCACACACACATACATATATATTCAGCATTTTCATCAAGGTAAATGCAAAATTACCCTTGCAAAAGAATGAAATAAATTGCAAAAGAATGAAAAATTGATTGAGAAGCATAGTAGCGATAAGAATAAAAATACTTACTAAGTGCTGCCTTGGGCCAGATATTGTACAAGCCCTTCATACAGACTGTCTCTCACCCTTGCCGCACTCTCCCCATCTGCTTCCTCTAAAGGTGAGGAAAAAGGTTTTAGAGGGGTTAAAGCATTTGCCCTACACTGCATGATAAAGGGAAGAAGAAGGATTCAACCTGCAATCTGTTGGACTCTGTTTTCAACCTTACATCATGTTGCCTTCTTCCCCAGAATATAATTAAATCTGAAAATCATTTGGCAATTCCAAAATATATTGTACAATAAAATGTACTGTTCTGGTTAATGGAATAAGCATGTTATCTGAAAGTTGGTTTAAAAATTATTAATGCTGGGCTTCCCTGGTGGAGCAGTGGTTGAGAATCTGCCTGCTAATGCAGGGGACACGGGTTCGAGCCCTGGTCTGGGAGGATCCCACATGCCACGGAGCAACTAGGCCCGTGAGCCACAACTACTGAGCCTGCGCGTCTGGAGCCTGTGCTCCGCAACAAGAGGCCGCAATAGTGAGAGGCCCACGCACCGCAATGAAGAGTGGCCCCCGCTTGCCACAACTAGAGAAAGCCCTGTCACAGAAACGAAGACCCAACACAGCAAAAATAAATAAATTAATTAATAAACTGCTACCCCCCCAACACCTTAAAAATAAATTATTAATGCTTTAACAATTTTCAAATAAACCACGGGATGACAAACTTGAAAAGAAAATGAAAATCATTTTTTATTCTGTAGAAGATATTACCAAGAGTGTTGTTAACATCAATTATAGTTTAAAATAAAATGTTTATTTTAATCAGCTTTGGATACAAGTCAGTTTTCTGTATTTGGCCTGGCAGTGGGTGTTATATTTACCATCACATATGGGTATGTTTGAAACCTTGGAGATTTAGGACGGCTTAACTAAAATGAATCTACAGTAGAGGAGCTCTCTCTTAAGTGTCCCATTCTTTCCACTGAGCCTACTTCCCAGCTTTCTCTACTATCCTGGAAATGACAAGCCCTCCTTTAGTTAATACGTAACAAATGACAAGGATGTCTCTATCAGGTCGGGGAGGGGGGTGATAGGTGCACAATTTAAAAGCCTTGGAAAACAGGTGTTGTCTAGATGGAGAAAAGTAAAAGGAGATTAGTTATTGCCAAAAAGCTTGTGGATCAGATCAAGCATAAACTTTAACACAAGAGTGGGCTGGGAATAATCAACACTGAGCTGTAAGACTTCTCAAAGCGAGGCCGCATACACGAGGGTGGAAACATTTCTAACTCTACATGAAGACGTGTTTATGAAGAAGTTTATACTCCCTCCATTATTAATTTGCCCTTTTTTGGAGCCTTTACAGGTCTTCAGATGGGAAGAGCTCCACCCTTTGCTAGTTGACGTATGTCTTCGTACATATACCCCCGTTATAATATTTCAGTAAGACGTGGACTTGATTAGAACACACGAAGTCACTCAGCAAGTATGAAAATATATGGAGGTAATTTTAATTGTCGCAACATCAAAAATGTTGTGTGTATTTAAATACTGCATAGGAATAACTGTAGAAAAATGTGTATCAAAAAATCTTTCGAATTATGCTAAGCCCAATATTGGGTCACTCAGTCTCACCCCCAGTGATGGTAGGTGCACCCACACTGGGCTCCCTGCAGGGGGTTCCACTACTATGCACATTCTCCTGAATGACTGAAATGACTGAAATCTCACCTCCTGAGATATTTCTATAAGTCACACCCCTTTTTTCTTCGAACTTCCTCTTTCTCCATGCTAATTACCAATATGAGTGCATTACATTGAAAACAATGTGCGGATTCAGCAGCGAATTCCCCTGTTAGTGAGAATTAGCCAATGTTTACTTTCAGCCTGGTCCCTTACAGCGTAGGACAGCAAAAAGCGAGGTTTGATTGAGTGGAAATAAGGATGTTACAGAATATTTTGAAGTCTGCATTTCTGCCAAATCAGGCTAGATGCCTAACCCAATAATTTTTATTACATTATTAAAATATTTTTATGCATGCGCAAACTCATATGTAATCCTACACATATGTGTACTAAACAATGCAATACTCAGTAAAATGTGAAAATAATATACCAGCTGTAGGTGATTCAGTGATCCTCTAAGCTTTGTTTTCCCCTAGGCTCCTGTTCCTAGACTATAAATTTAATGAGAGTATTGGTATGAAACAAACATTATTCAAAAGCTTTAACATATTTTTTCATTCAATCCTTACCACAAGCATGTAAAGGATCTGTAGTCACCTCCAGTCACAGATGAAATACAGAAAATGAGTTATCCTGCCCCCCAAAACACAGCAATGACTGGCCAAGCTGAGATATGAACTTGAATCTGTGCTTTCCAGTGCATAACCTATAGACAGTAGTAAAGAAATACTCCTGGTTGATGGCACAAAAGCTCACAGTCCTAGTTGCAACATTCTAGTCTTGTGTATGTTGGTAAACTGTAAGTAAATCTAAAATATGCCTATAAGTACTAGAAGCTTAAAACATTATGTAATTATAAATGATTCAAGGAATGAAAACTGGGAAATAGCTTTATTTTTACTCAGAGAAATTTGGTTTCAGTGTTTCGTTTCCAATGCAATGCACTTCATAAGATAATACAGCATTCATATTTAATAATACAATTTTCTTTAACTTGTTTTTAATATAGTTTAATCTTTCTTAAATGTGCAATTTGCTCAGTCTTTGAAATAAACAGAGAGATTAGAAGCTTATAAGCAAGGAATGTTTTGTGGTATGTTCTAAACTCAGTAGATACAATGTCATATATATGTAGTAAGATATACATAAAATATATATAATAAGAAATTGAGGGACGGTAGGAAACGTATAATATCTCCTAAGTTATAAAGACTTCTACATAGCACCTGCATCAAATGTCTTTCATAACCAAATCATATAGAATTCTTCCACCAATAAGATAGTATATATTTTATGTTGAACGTTTAGAAGTAATAAACCTTCTGTTAAATAAAGTTTTTCAACATGGTTTCTAAAAGCTATTTTTGAGGTTCTGAGTTAAAAACAATACTTTATAAACTAAATTATAACATGTTTATGTATTAGTAAGGGAAAAAAGGAAGAATAACTTTTTTATGAGTTCATTAAGCATACATTTGAAAATTTTAATCAGGTTTGCTAGACCAAAGTTGAAATAAAAATAGTGAATCCTAATTTCTTTATGAAAACACTTTAGGTTAATGTTACATAAAAGTAAAATGTACCATAGGTATTTTACAAAAGGCATTTTATACATTACATATTTAATCGCAATTCTGACCATGAATTATTTCATCAAGAGGCTGCTATGTGCTGAACTGTAAGTGACTGGATTTCTACCAGAATGAGTTTTGTTGTTGTTGTTTATTTTTTTATGCATAACTAATGCTGCCTCTACAGCCAAAGAGTTGTTTATAAAAATACACTTTTTAGTCATACTTCAGAAAGTGAGGTTATGGGTTTTTTCCTTGTTTGTTTTTGTTTTTGTTTGATTTCGTTTTTTTGGAGCCGAGGACTGTCAAACATTTTAGGAAATACTTTTCCCCATTGGACTCAGCAAAAGGGTGCCACCTGGTGGCAACGTGGGCAAATTCTAAACCAGGTCTAACTATAAAAATGTACTTGTTTAGGAAGCCTTGAAAGTCTCATCATTACCAAGGGCAAATGATACGAAATTTTTTTTTAAGTTCCTATGTACTTATCAGGGTGTATCTGGTTCTTTTTATATTACTTTAATCAACAGAACAGATATTAAGTTAACTTTTAAATTTCAAGAGATATCATTTACATTTATAGTTGAAGCTTTAAACAAATTCTTTATAATCACGGTAAATTTGTACACACACATACATAATACTTGCAATTCTTCTGCATTATGCTAATCGGAGTGTGTTGAACTATAACTGTGTAGAGGTTAGAGGTGGAGCTTTTTTTTTAATTAATTTATTTATATTTTTTATCTTTGGCTGCATTGGGTCTTCATTGCTGCTCGCGGGCTTTCTCTAGTTGTAGCAAGCGGGGGCTACTCTTTGTTGTGGTGCACGGGCTTCTCATTGTGGTGGCTTCTCTTGTTGAGGAGCATGGGTTCTAGGTGCACAGGCTTCAGCAGTTGTGGCTCATGGGCTCTAGAGCACAGGCTCAGTAGTTGTGGCGCATGGGCTTAGCTGCTCCCGGACATGTGGGATCTTCCCGGGCCAGGGCTAGAACCCGTGTCCCCTGCATTGGCAGCTGGATTCTTAACCACTCTGCCACCAGGGAAGTCCAGAAGGTGGAGCTTTAGACTTAAATGAGCTTATTTTTCTTAAGTGCCATAGACTAGGGCTATGTCTCATCTCTACCACTTATGAAGTCAAGGTTGATCAAGTTGCTTAGTTTGTTTAATCCTCTGTGTTCTCATCTCTAAAACAGGAATAACAACAAGACCTAACTCAAAAAGTTGCTTTGCGGATCAAACAGAAAAATGCATTCATTGAATGTTAACTTATCAACCCAGAGGACAGTACTCAGCATTCAGGAAGTGATTTCCAAACCTAATAAGTTACAACTAGCCACTCAAGATTTTGTATCCCTTGATGTAAAATGGATATTGATTATACGCTAAGTGGGAATGACTGTTTCTGCCAATAGCAAACATTTATTTTTAGACATTTTGTAAATATGGAGTGTTATAAAAACAACAGAAGTAACTGTTATAAACATTTATTTAACCAATGAAGCTTTAAAGGCAAGACTACTGAGATGATAAAAATATCTCCAATGATTCAGAACGTTAATAAAAATATTCACTTCCTGTTACTCTTGCTGCAGCTGCTCCCAGAGGAAGGGCTGCCTCTGGTCATGGCACCCTGTACCAGAGCAGATAAGATGAAACAGGGACGTCCGGCTCTCTAAAGGACCATTACAACAACCAAATTATGTGGTTCATAACCATTTCACCCAGAGGAAAGACTACGGTCTTCTACGGCGCTGTAAGTGGAAATGGGCATTTGATGGCATCAGGACAAGGCATCTTTGAGGTTTCATAAACATCTCTACCACAGAAAGCACAGGACCTTTCTGACAACATTCAAAAGCTTAAATCACTCAAAATCAATACCTACTAAGTGACTAGTTGGAACACGCCCCTTATTTAACCATTAAGTAGAACTTCATAAAGCTACAGTTTTAGATAAATTTGTGAATCTTATTTTTTCCCAGAAATATCGCAGAAACTTGAACAATCAGTCATGTCTATATGGAGGTATTATATCTAGGACCACATGAGAGTTGTCTGACAACGGCAGAATTAGGTCACAATGACTAATGCTGTTAATAAAAATTTAGTAATCTTAGAAGAAATAGCTTAAGCACTGACAGCAATTGTCCACATCATCTGGTCATGATTTCACATGTCAAGCTTTAGACAAAGAATAGACTACATATAGGTATTTTCTGGGAGTGCTTGGAAAACCTCCAATGGGATGCTGCCATGTATATCTCAGTCTTTCTTTTCCCTTGAGAAATCAATCTCTTTCATTTTAACTCAAGCGTAATATGCATACCATTGACATTTTAAAATCATGTCAGTGCTCAGAAAGGCACTTTAAAAAACTCAATTAAAACAAGAGTTCTGCAAATGGCCACTCCCTGACTATTCGAAGTGACCATAAACAAAAACGCACACTAACAAGAGAAACAACGGATTCAAACTTGAATCTGTCTTTATATGAATTTTAAGTACCAGATTCGTTCTGACAAAAGGCTTTGCTGTCCATATACTACTTGTCCACCATTTACATATACATTTTCAGCTTCTGTGTGCTCTGCTTTGCTTCTTCTTCCCCACCTCCACCACCACTGAACTGTCCGCAGCACCTCAAGTAACCAGCTGGTGTCACAGGTTAGTGAGCAAAGATTTCACGTGGGGACTCTCACCTGACTAATCATTCTTATTGGTAGCATCATTCCAAGAGCAAGTAGAGAGGCTCAGTGGCTTGTTAATGAAGTTTAAGGGCTGTCAGTCTGAAAGAGGATATTAAACCCATGTTCCTCTCCTGAAATTATTTTTATAATCTGCTAACCAGTTGTTACTTTGTGATGTGTGCAGGAGGGAGCAGGGAAAAGAGGTATGAGGGGAAGGGACATATAGTGTAATACAAATGTTTTAATAATCTCATATTTATCTCAGGGTAGGGAGCAAAGAGGATGTTTAAGAAAACAACTGCTTTGTAAAAACTGCAACATTCATCCCAGTAAAGGGATGGGGAGCTGTAAGGCATTGAGTAATCCTCACCACCTGTGTGAAACATATGTGAGGGAAATGAGAAGGGGAGGGAAAAGGAGAAGAGAGAGGCCACTAGGCAGAAGCGATGACCAGGACTAGAATATTAATAACAGCAGCCCTGGCGTCGCCTCCTCTGCCCACCCGCCCCCCACCCCGGCCACTCAGGACGATTTGGACAGCTCCCCTTCACTAGTTCCTCAATGCTTAGAATATGCGAAGAGCCGAGATGCTACTGGAGCCTCGCTGTTTGCACCCCCTTCACCCATGTCTAGCAGTGAGCTAGGAGTGTCTCTGCCAGAAATGCGTCGGGCGGCCTTCAACAGTGCACTCGGGGCAAAGGGACCATCTCTGTCGGCGCCTCCCTTCTCCAGCTCCCTAGTTATCCGCGGACCTAAGTGTAACCCTCTAGGTTCAGACTCTCTAATTCAGATAAACGTGACAGCATCTCGACCCAGCTTCTCACAGCCGCCCTCTTCTTTGCCAGGGCACCTCGGCGCTCCCGACCCTCCAACTTTGGGAAAAAGCGACACCAAACTCCCGAGTCACCCCAATCCAGGGACAGAAACGAGATGGAGATTCACCATATGGTTATGCTACAGATCCCCAAAGACCGAAACACAAAGGGGGTGGCCGGAGCGGAAAGACGGAAAAGCAATTAAAATAACCCTCAGCCAGCACAGGGCACCTCATCTCTGCAGACACAACACACCTGGACCCAACAAATCACTAAAGCCAGTATCCTCCCAGTTCCCCCTAATTATGCCTTTTTGCTCCAAGCTCCGTTCCAAGCAGACCACCTCAAAGGTGTGCGCCCCCATGCCCGTCTCCTCAAAGGAAAAAAGAAAGGAACGGAAAAACTCTGCCGGCCTAAAGGTCATTCGCCTACTCGGGTAGCTTTGGCCAGCGCTCGTCTCACGAGCTACGTGAAGACAGGGCTCGAACCCAGCAAGTGGACGCCTCCAGGCGCGCAGCAATTCCTCCAACGTGCGTTACTAGGAGCCAAGAAGCCCCCATTCCTTGGCCCCGACCACCTCTCCCTCCCTCGCTCGGGGGCCCTCCCGCTGGGGTTCCCTGGGCCACCCCAGCCTTTACCTCTCTCCCCCCTTCCCCGCGGCTCTCCACCGTGCGCATCCTCTCGCCCGGCCCCGGAGCGCGCTCAGATGCTCTAACTTCCTGCGGAGTCCATGCATGAGCTGAGGAAGAGCCTTGGAACTGGGGCGGAGGGAGGGTGGGGAGAGGGAGGCGTGGGAGCCGAGCCCGGGAGGAGGGGCGGGGGGAGCGCGGCTTGCAGTCTCCCTCCCCTGGCGGGCCTGGCCGCAGCTGCCAACTCTCACCTGGTCCGCCGACTGAGCCTGGCTCGCCCTGGCCCCCGGGGTGGGCTGCTGCTCCGGCTTCATGGCTGTCATCGCCGGCGGCCCGCGTTGGCGCTCACTTCCTCGCGGGCACTTCAGACTCGGGGTCCGTCACTTGGCAGCGATCGCATGTCACAGGCGCCCGACGCTCTCCGAATTGGAGGAAGGGAAAGCGGCAGCGACGGGGTGGGGGGAGGGGAGCGATAGGGAAGGGAAGAAGAGCGGCACCAGGCAGGCTCCCCCCTTCGGCTACCGCAGACCCTCTAACTCCCCACTCCCCCCGCCCCTCACCACCCCAAAGCGCTGAGAGCCTCGGAGACCAGACACCAGCAAGAGACAAGTTAGTGGAGCGGCGAGCCGCGGGCGAGCGGCACCTGACCGCGCTCGAGCTTTGTCTCGCAGTCCCGGAGGAGCCCGGCTCGCATTCTACCGCAGTCCGCGCCCCCCGCCCACCCCCCGGGGCTCCCCGCGCCGCGCTCAGCCCGCCAGGTGAAGCAGCCGGGCGCCGCGCTCCAGCATCTCCCCAGTAACCGCAACGCAGGAGAGAGCCCTGCGCCACGCGCCAGCTCCCCACACGCTCGACCAAGGCTGCCAGGCTCCACGGGTCCCCTCACCACCCCCCCAATCCCCCCGCAGGCTCCTGCTAAAACCCGGAGAAGCGGAGTGCCAGCGTGCAAAGCCCTCGGTGGCTCCAGCGCTGCCATTGGGCATGCTCTAGCGCTCCGAGAAGCCAGGGGGCAGCGGGGTACTGGGGGTCCAGAGCCCCATCCGGGCCACCAGCACCTGTCGGGACCCAAGAGGGTGTCATTGCTTATGACCCGAGGCTTTGCGCCTCCTGATTTGGGTCAATGGGCAGGGGTCCTTTAGCCTCCAGCCTGGATTCCCCTGCTAGCTCTCTGGTAAATAATGCCAGTGGAATTCCTAAAGGTTGAATAAAAACAATAACGATGATGCTCTGGTACTCACATTTTTCTTTTTTTTTTCTCTCTCTCTCTTTCTTTGGACACGTACCCTTCAAATTTTAAGTTCCTTTGCAGCCTTCCCTTCGCTCAACACAACTCTCTCCCTTTCAAAGTTTGTTTATTGAGCACCTATCCTGTGCCAAACACACTCTCCAAATTCCCCGCCAGCAGGGAGTTTACGTTATAGTGTGGGTACCAGGAGCCCGGAGCATGGACACAAATCAATGAGTCAATGTGGCTCTTTGGAGGCTGAATTCCTGTGGGTATAATAGACAATGTCCATCAGTTCCATCCATAAGCACTAGCACGTGGCTTTCCCGGGCTGCTAGAAAGGACCCGCCCAAAGCAGATGGACAAAAAGCATTCTCTGAGTCTCAGGCACAGGCTGACCAGAGACAAGGTAGGAGGAGTTAAATATCCCGTATGACTGGACTTGGAACATGGGTCGTGAGGAGTTTTCAGCAGAAGGGACCTAGCATATGTGGGGGGGAGGGGAACAGAGTAACCTTGAGTCATGTTTTTTTGGCTAAGGACCGACTCCATCCTTGTCCGAGTCACTTAAGTCCAAGAACTAGCCACCTCCTAGCTGAGGGAATGTTGTAGGATAAAAGGAATTGAGCTCCTGCCCTGTTAATTCCTGAAACATGCATTGTCACACTTGTCCTAAGCATTAACTGTCCTAAGCCTTTAAGATGTTTTTTTTTTTAAAGAAAGCAATGTTCACCAGATTTCTGTAGATTAGAGAATAAAAATGACTTCCTCTACAAAAAAGGTAGTATTTGACTGGAGAGACAGCTTGCGTTTCAAAAACAGATAGTGAAGTGCATATTACTAGTGACCTGTAATATAGTGTGTTGGTCCATTTTTATAGAAATAACTTTGTGATAGGAATAACTCTGCTAGCTGTAAAAGTACAAAACAAAATTTTCAAATGAAACAATAGTAAAATAGCTGTTGAGCAATTCATCCATTAAATCTGACAATCCAGGTTTTCCCTCACATGTAATATTTTCAGAGAAAGGGAGCTACATTAAAAGTATTTCTGTCTTTATATTTTGCTCTTCTCTTCATTATTTCAGTGTATTCATCCTTTGAATGTGTTTCTATTTTGGACAATTGACTTGACTTGCAGGAATTTAGTTACGTGCAAAGATTTCTGTCCACATGGGACAAGTATAGACCGGAGGGAATTATCCTCATTCTATTTAAGATTACTTATTTGATTGAATTAAGATGTTCAACTTGCATCCATTTTCAGTATTCAGATAAAATTCACTTGGGTCACAATTCAAGATATTAGTTGTATGTTTCATGTATAATGTGTATTTTTGTACATATATCATTTTTTTTGAAGGAAAGCTTCTTTGATTTAATTTGAGTCTGTGTCTTTTTGGTGGGTTCTTATTTTGTCTAAGATAAGAACATTATGTTATAGCTGTTGGGATCTAAGTTATGGGCATTAATTAAAACTTAATCACAGGTAAACTGATGTCCCCAACTTAAATACTCTATTTTTTGAAATGTGATGCCCTTGAATTACAATGTAGGATTTTCTACTTCATTTCTTATTGAAGAAAAAAGTCTACTGTTCAAGAAGAAAAAAAAAAATACCTTACATTCTGAGAGAGAATGTCTCCCGCTGAGTTTTGTATGGTTTCTGATTATAGATTATCGTCTAAAAAAATAAAACACTAATTTACAATCAAACATGTACAAAGTTTTAAAACTACTCAGTTAGATATAATCCTAGTACAGTGTAGAGAAGAGGACCTGTACCAGATTAGATGTTATCAGATTGGCAGTTGCACCCTAGCCCCCATCACACATAGAGGTATGGGCCAGGGTTAAGTCACTTATGTCCTGCCTCTGCTTCCTTATATGATAAAATTCAAAACTTTCGACTAGGTGACCATTAAAATGTCTTCTTTCTCTAAATTTCTTTGACTATATATTAATTTTATGGAGCAAAAGACTATCATCGGAATGATAAATTATATATGTTTAAAACTTAGTGAGACAATTAAGTACTTATACAAATACCAAAAAAAAAAAAATCAGTAGATAAGTAAATTACGTCACAAAGGATCCTTAATATCCACCAAACTTTCCCCTGCTCTCTAGTTACACATAAGTGTATAGTAACAATTCCTGTCTTGATAATATTTTTAGAAATCTGAAAATTAAAATTAATTTATTTACAGATTATCATTTCTGAAAAGTAAAGGTCTATTAAAGGAGAGTTTTACAGAGATTTATAAAATATTTTTGATGTGGACCATTTTTAAAGTCTTTATTGAATTTGTTACAATATTGCTGCTGTTTTATGTTTTTGGTTTTTTGGCCACAAAGCATGTGGGATCTCAGCTCCCTGACCAGGGATCGAATCCGCACCCCCTGCATTGGAAGGCGGAGTCTTAACCACTGGACCGCCAGGGAAGTCCCAGATTTATAAAATATTTTTGAGTACTTTTTTCATGTATTATCTTTGATGAGCTAGCTCATGGACAACCACTCATTTTATAACACTCAGGCAATGATAAAGGAAGTTTTTCTGCAGATTTCGCGGAATGGAATCAGACTCTTATAACTACAAAAACCTGAAGCGATTGCTCAGCAAAATCCCCTCTATTTTGTTTTATAAATATCCAAACCTTGCAACATGCGCATATTATTCAGGAAGATTTCTAGGATTCAGACTCCACTATTCCCTTCCGAAAATTTTTACTGCCTCAAATCCTAGTTTCATGTTCCCATGTAGACATAACCCACTATGTTGCTTCCTCAATATATTGATTTAAATTTCCCAAGTTGCTCAAAAACTTTCTCCATATACAGCATTGTGACCATTTGTGATGTCTTTCTTTCCTTGATATTTGATTCTTTAATAAAAGTGTGATGCCAATGCAGTACATTTCATCTTACCTAGAATTATTAATATGAATAATTGAGGATAGGTTATGAGATTTAGATAATAATTAAATTCATTGAAGATTATCGTTAAAACGCTTAAGCGTCAGTGGCAAACATGGGTTGTTCCAGAATACTTAGGTCATGTGTGCTGTATTCAGTCTTCCATTTCAAAAAGTAGATCCAGGACCATAAAATCCCACATGTCCTCCAACAACCAGTAACAAATAAAGCCTGGCTAAACCCTGATGTGTTAGAAGACAGAGTCCCTTGAGAATTTATGAAGCCGGGAAGCCTTCACAGACAAACTCTTCAGTTTCAGATCAATTACTTAAGGCAAATAGGGCTCTGTAAGGGCTGATTGCCTGAAATCTCTCCCTTCTTTTTCCTTCTCTCTCTTTCCTGAAGTAAATCTGCAATGTCACATAAAGGCCACTTTGATGGGGATTTCTCTAGCATTAGCCAGTCCTCTATTGAGTGTCCATAATGAGCACAGCATCAGAAAGACAGTTCATGAGCTGTGCCTTCAGAGACCTGGCCTGAAACGTGCCCAATTAGCTTTTCGGAGATCAAGAAATAGCTTCAGGTCACATATTCCGCTATCATTTGCTTTCGATTTATAAATCATCTCTACTCACCTAAATCAGCTTCTTGAATTCCCCAAAGCGTGTATCATGTCATTGGGCAGAAAACCAGTATGCTGAGCAATCCTCAGAAATAAGATATATATTGGAAGCTCTAACCAGTAAACTATCACAAAAATATATTAATAAAAAAGAAAGAAAAATAAGCAGGATCACTACATATTTGAGTGATATCCATGCACACTGCTCATCCAGTTCTAAGATGCTCTTGGCATTAATTTAACTAAACTTGTTGTCAGTCTCTGTCTATGATAGGAACTTTCCTGTTGTAAAAAATCATAGCCCAATTATGATCTCTGGTGGAAGCAGACAGAGTTGCAATACCCTGAGAGCCATTCTTGTTGCTCACTGGAGACCAGAAGATATTGACAAACTGCTCATTCGCACTGAGACCCAGCGCTGTACAGTCCCCTTTGTTGTTACATTAACACACCTCGAATCTTCCTTTACCCCCAACAGCCCTCTGTGCCATATCATATATAAGGGTATTAAGACAGGGAAACAATGAACATGACTTTTCCCATGTAGTATTTTCTCTCCAATGTATAGCTGAATCACAACACCAAAACATCTAGAATGTGGGCAATTTACGTGTTATCATGATTATTTTTACCTAGATGCTTTCAAGGGATCTGTGTTTATTTATTTGATTTTTTTAAAGAGTAATTATTTAATGAATTGGTTGTTAGCATTGTAAAAAAATTACCTCTCTTTCTTTTTGTTGATAATTTTTTTCCTGATCTTCCTATTTCTTTAGAAATGAAATCAACTTTCCTGAATCAGATGTTGTCCACAAATGACAGAAAGATTGTCAGATGTGGAAGAGTACTTAGAAACATTGGCATAACGTTTGTTCTTTTCAGATAATGTGTCTGTGATAGATAAATTTCTCTGAACTTGATATTTCTCACTTTCTAACCAAGGCTTGATTTTCTAATGATTCAAAATAACCTCTTTATCTTTTGTCCTTGGAAAGTACATTATAATTGAGACTTCTCCTACACTCAGACTTCATAATGGTTACCTAACTTCTTTCCTTATATAATTCCCAGAATAGCACAAAGCACATTTCCCATTCAGAGAAGTATTTAATAAATTGAAAGAGAAAACTTTTACAGTGAGATCTTGACTAATTTTGGAGAGAAGAGAGAATTTCCATCTTTTGTGCCAATTTCACCATGCTAAATGTATTTTTAAGAATTTAGCACTAGATTCAAACTCCCTTATGAATTTTCCTCCTGAAAACAAATAGACTAGACTATAGTCTGTTTGTAAAACAAAACAGATAGACTAGACTATCTTAGACTAGATAGTCTAGTCTAAGATTTACGTGAAAAGGCTCCAGACGATCCACTAACATTAAAGGGCCCCTGGCATTCTTCTCCCACTACTACCACTAGAGTTTCTACCACTAGAAATTCTTCTTCTATCATCTCCAAAGGAAACTGAGGCCAAGTCCTTGGATTCCCAGCCAGTCCTTTCACCCCAGAGTCATCTGTTTAGATTTTACAAATATAGTTCCAGGATATCTTGGGGTGTGACCTCTATTGAAATGAGGCACATAAAATACATCTCTCATTACTAACCACTATTTAACTCTGTTTAACCTATTAGCCTAGATGGGTTGCCTGCTATTTTTGTAGATCATTTCTTATATCCTTATATTCATCAATTTATCTGTCACCTACATCTATCAATATTTGGGAAGATAATTGAGTCACTTAATATCTATCTTATCAATTTAAATATTTATTAACTCTGCGTATCTTTATTCAAATCTAAAAAGGAGAAAGAGGAAGAAGAGATCAAGGAAAAGTGGGAAGAGAAAAAGAGGGGAAAAGACAAAAGAATGATTTCTAAAGCTATTAGGGATATTTGGGTATATTAAGTCTTTTGTATTTTTGTTAATGTTTTCATAAGAATTGTGAAATACCTTAATTCCTTTTGGTTAGGTCTTAAGTATAGCTCCTGCCATTGTTTTATGTATTCATACAATTTTAGAAAGCATAGTCCAAATTTTAATTTCCTTATCCTCTCTAGTTGATTTATATTTGATATTTTTCAATCAATATCAAGCCTATATTTTCTTGTAATGTTTATCATTTTTGCACTTAACAATTGTCTACACGCGTCAGTGGAGGAGGTAGAGAGAATCTATACTAAATATCACAGTTTATACAAATCAATGACTAGAGAAATACCATTTAATTAGCTATTTTATTGAGTCAGCAGTGTTGATATGTATTTAATCCTACTTGATAGGGCATCAAAATAGCCTCATAGGATGGATGGGCAGTCTCTCTTGTGGTCTCCTACCCCTCCCTATGGAGAAGCCATCCACTCACTTGTCCATCTTCCCAAATGAAGTTGATGTATTAGGACTCAGCTCCTCTCACATCCTTTCCTAACTCAACTTCACAGAGACACTCCTCGTTAACACTTCTTCTAGTGTATAAATCACTGCACAATTTATGCCTTTATTCTGTACTAGCTTGCTCAGAATTCTAATTGTCACGAGAGACATTTCATCTTTCTACTACACTGTAATTTGCGGGGGTGGGGGGAGAAATCCTGTTGGGGGCAGAGGTACAGTTTCTGTGTGTGCAGGGGTTATGGGTAGGAGTCTACATCAGTCTTGTTGCTTAAGAAAAGGGGTCTTGGAGGAAATATACTTTGAAAAAAAATAATTCTTCTCCTCACCACTTCAATAGTAAGCCCTCTCAGAATTTCCTATGAACTTATTTTTTATTTAATTTATTGAACAGTGTCACCCAGGGAAAATACCTTTTCTCTGTCTCCCTGTTGTCTCAGAATATTTTACCTTTTTCTATTTAACATGTAGGAATTATATAATCTTGATAATCCTCTGATCTGCTGCGTCTGGATATGGGTAAAGGCTCACCAGACACTGCTGTGTTTCAAAACATTAAGTGAAAGCCAAATAAACTTGGAATTTTCCACTGCTTATGAGCAGATATTATGTGTTGTAAAATACATAGTATTTTACAGTGCTGAGCCTCCAGTGCTGAGAACTCACAGGGAAAAATGAATTTGGAGATAAGCATTATATTGGCAATGCCGCTCTTAAGGTATTCTGTCTTCCCCCTAGGATATAAATCTTATACTGAATTTGAGGAAGGAGGAGCTATACTGGGTAAAATTATGAGGAAATGTTGACATTGAATACAATGTTTTGTCATCTTAATATAGTTTGAATTTCTGTAGCCTGTTCCATATAATGCCAAAACTACCACAAGGTTGATAGAATCTTCTAGAATTATGCCCAACCTCAGAGCATTTTTATTTTTGTTTTGCATCCTCTGCAAACATTTTAAACAAGGTTGTTTGTCTGATTTACTAGTCTTTGGACCACATATTCAAAAAGAGGGTAATAGGAATTACCATAGGATGAGATACACAAATAATAGCAAGAAGGGAAAATATATAACCTTATAAATGGAAAAGAGAAGATTTGGACCTCCATTTAAAATGACAGAACAACTTAGTACCATTTAGTGTTGTGGGGGGAGGCGAAAAGGGGCAAGCATCCCTGTGCAACTCAGTAGGATCATAGAGTATAACCATATTATAGCATAGTAAAGTTGATGGTCAAAATGACGATTCAAAAAAAAAAAAGGAAAATTGGCTTGGCATACTTTCTTTAAAAGACAAGGTTATTTGGGGAAGATGGACTGTGGTGATGCCCGCATGCGTTTAGGCTGGATGAGAACTAGACATCAAAACCAAACAGCACAACATTTACAACAAATCCAGATAAGAAAACACCTCTACTAATCCCTAAATACCAAAAACTGCACAGCCTGAGTGCCCTTGGTATCTATATGGGAGAAAGCAGAGGGAAGCAGTAGGGCAAATGACATACCTACAATCCCAAAATATTCAAGGAGAGAGCCCCAAAATAGTCAGTGGATATTCACCAGAAAGCACAGTGTGTCAATATAAAAATAACTAGGAAAGGTTTTGTGCATTCCAATAGTGAGTGAAAGGAAAGGGACTCTGCTGGGAGTCGATTTCCCATCCATTTCTCCCCTTTCTGCAGGTCTCACTGGCAAGAAATGGTCTTTTGTTCTAGAGTATCTTTTAAAGAATACTTGTATAGCAATTATCCTGGAAAGAGGGAACAGTGTCTCCCTCTGGAACAAAGGGAAAGCATATTTTCTTCCCATTGTAAGAGATTTGATTTTCTTAAGCTTAGGATTCCTCTTCTATAACCCACTGTGTGAACCAACATCCATCTGGGTCCAATCACTCACCTCCATGGGACTTGGGGAAAAAGAGAGCTCACACAAATATGATGATGTTTATGCTCTTTGCTGTACTAAAGTAGTAAAGTTCTTTGTCTCTGACCCAAGAGTCTAATATTTTTTGAAAATATCCATAAAACTGGTAGGTTAACTTGTTAGCTTGTAAGCCTTGTAAAATCTCAGACACTTCATAGCTCTTAACAAGCCAGGGTCAAAGTCTAAGGTGGCTAGAGCAGCCTAGATCCTTTGACTCTCCAGGGCTTCTTTCCAATACAGGAACCCATGATAAGGAAAAACTACTAGAAGTGGAATCAAAATTGAGCAGAATAAAAATAACAGAGATGAAGGAAAGAGAAAATACAGACCAAAGGTGAACAGATCCAGGAAATCTAAGAGCACAAGACATTATATATATATATATATATATATATATATATAAGCACTACCTGAAAACAAAACAGATTTAATTTGAAGTTAGAAAACCTGTCTGAACTTTTAACTATCTAAAAGTTCAAGAAAACTACATTCATATACAAAAATGAGTAGACAAAAAACTATCACAGTCAAATTCCATTTAAAGATTAGCCTTAAAAACAAACTTCCTACAAGAAAGAAAGGGAATAATATCCCAACAGATCAAGGACTGGCAAACTATAGCCCACTGACCAAATCCAGCCCACTTCTTATTTTTATAAATAAAGTTTTATTGGAATATAGCCATGCTTATTCATTTATACATCGCCTATGATTGTTTTTAAGCAGCAATGACAGTGTTAAGCATTGTGGCAGAGAACAAATGACCTACAAAGCGTAAAATATTTACTTTCTAGCACTTTACAGGAATTTCACCAACTTCTGCTATTGACAAAGAAAGTTTTCCAAAAAAGTCATACTCAAAATATTTTCAAAACTATAACACACCATTGCAAAATGAGCTAAAGGAGATTTAAAAAATCATACAATATATGAAAAATAACAATCAGAATTTTAAAAACTCTGAAATAAAGGGACAGAGCTCAAGAAAGAATTAGAAATTGTTGAAAAGTCATTAGAAATAAAGACTACTCTAGAAGTAACATAAGAGCATCTAAGCACAACAAATGATACTCTAAGGAAAATCAGGTGGGAAGGAAAAAATGATAAGAACCAAAGAGAGTTTTCAAGAGAAGATGGCATAAGAGTAAGACGCAGAGATCACCTTCCTCCCCACAGATACATCAGAAATACATCTACACGTGGAACAACTCCTACAGAACACCCACTGATCACTGGCAGAAGACCTCAGACCTCCCAAAAGGCAAGAAACTCCCCACGTACCTGGGTAGGGCAAAAGAAAAAAGAATAAACAGAGACAAAGAATAGGGACGGGACCTGCACCAGTGGGAGACAGCTGTGAAGGAGAAACCGTTTCCACACACTAGGAAGCCCCTTCGCGGGCGGAGACTGCCAGTGGCGGAAGCGGGAGGCTTTGGAGCCACCGAGGAGAGCGCCGCAACAGGGGTGCAGAGGGAAAAGCAGAGAGATTCCCGCACAGAGGATCAGTGCCGCCCAGCACTTACCAGTCCGAGAGGCTTGTCTGCTCACCCGCCAGGGTGGGCAGGGCTGGGAGCTGAGGCTCGGGCTTCGGAGGTCGGATCCCAGGGAGAGGACTGGGGTTGGCGGGGTGCACACAGCCTGAAGGGGGATAGTGCGCCACGGCTAGCCGGGAGGGAGTCCGGGAAAAGGTCTGGAGCTGCTGAAGAGGCAAGAGACATTTTCTTCCCTCTTTGTTTCCTGGTGCGCGAGGAGAGGGGATTAAGAGCGCTGCTTAAAGGAGCTCCAGAGACGGGCGCGAGCCACGGCTAAAAGCGCGGACCCCAGAGACGGGCATGAGACGTTAAGGCTGCTGCTGCCGCCACCAAGAAGCCTGTGTGTGACCACAGGCCACTCTCCACACCTCCCTTCCGGGGAGCCTATGCAGCCCGCCACTGCCAGGGTCCCGTGACCCAGGGACAACCTACCCGGGAGAACGCACGGCGCGCCTCAGGCTGGTGCAACGTCACGCTGGCCTCTGCCGCCACAGACTTACCCCGCATCCGTGCCCCTCCCTCCCCCCCGGTCTGAGTGAGCCAGAGCCCCCGAATCAGCTGCTCCTTTAACCCCGTCCTGTCTGAGCGAAGAACAGACGCCCTCCGGCGACCTACACACAGAGGCGGGGCCAAATCCAAAGCTGAACCCCGGGAGCTGTGCAAACAAAGAAGAGAAAGGGAAATCTCTCCCAGCAGCCTCAGGAGCAGCGGATTAAATCTCCACAATCAACTTGATGTACCCGGCATGTGTGGAATACCTGAACAGACAGGGAATCATCCCAAATTGAGGAGGTGGACTTTGGGAGCAAGGTAGATTATTTTTTCCCCTTTTCCTCTTTTTGTGAGTGTGTATGTGTATGCTTCTGTGTGAGATTTTGTCTGTATAGCTTCGCTTGCAGCATTTGTTCTAGGGTTCTGACAGTCCGGTTTCTTTTTCTTTTTTTTCTTTTTTTTTTGTACTTAAAAAAATTTTTTTTCTTAATAATTATTTTTTTTATTTGAATAACTTTATTTTATTTTATCCTACTTTATTTTATCCTTCCTTCCTTCCTTTCTTTCTTTCTTTCTTTCTTTTCTTTCTTTTTTTTCTTTCTATTTTTTCTCCCTTTTATTCTGAGCTGTGTAGATGAAACACTCTTGGTGCTCCAGCCAGGAGTCAGTGCTGTGCCTCTGAGGTGGGAGAGCCAACTTCAGGACACTGCTGCGCAACAGACCTCCCAGCTCCACGTAATAACAAAAAGCAAAAATCTCCCAGAGATCTAAACTCAACGCCAAGACCCAGCTCCACTCAGCGACCAGCAAGCTACAGCGCTGGACACCCTATGCCAAACAACTAGCAAGAATGAACACAGCCCCATCCATTAGCAGAGAGGTGCCTAAAATCATAATAAGTCAACAGACACCCCAAAACACACCACCAGACGTGGACCTGCCCACCAGAAAGACAAGATCCAGCCTCATCCACCAGGACACAGGCACTAGTCGCCTCCACCAGGAAACCTACACAATCCACTGAACCAACCTTAGCCACTGGGGACAGACACCAAAAACAATGGGAATACGAACCTGCAGCCTGCAAAAAGGAGACCCCAAACACAGTAAGATAAGCAAAATGAGAAGACAGAGAAACACACAGCAGATGAAGGAGCAAGATAAAAACGCACCAGACCTAACAAATGAAGAGGAAATAGGCAGTCTAGCTGAAAAAGAATTCACAATAATGATAGTAAACATGATCCACAATCTGGGAAATAGAATAGAGAAAATGCAAGCTACATTTAACAAGGACCTAGAAGAACTAAAGAGGAAACAAGCAATGATGAACAACACAATAAATGAAATTAAAAATACTCTAGATGGGATCAATAGCAGAATAACTGAGGCAGAAGAACGGATAAGTGACCTGGAAGATAAAATAGTGGAAATAACTACTGCAGAGCAGAATAAAGAAAAAAGAATGAAAAGAACTGAGGACAGTCTCAGAGACCTCTGGGACAACATTAAATGCACCAACATTCATATTATAGGGGTCCCAGAAGAAGAAGAGAAAAAGAAAGGGACTGCAAAAATATTTCAAGAGATTATAGTTGAAAACTTCCCTAATATGGGAAAGGAATAGTTAATCAAGTCTAGGAAGCACAGAGAGTCCAATACAGGGTAATTCCAAGGAGAAACACACCAAGACAACATATTAATCAAACTATCAAAAATTAAATACAAAGAAAACGTATTAAAAGCAGCAAGGGAAAAACAACAAATAACACACAAGGGAATCCCCATAAGGTTAACAGCTGATCTTTCAGCAGAAACTCTGCAAGCCAGAAGGGAGGGGCAGGACATATTTAAAGTGATGAAGGAGAAAAACCTACAACCAAGATTACTCTACCCAGCAAGGATCTCATTCAGATTTCATGGAGAAATTAAAACCTTTACAGACAAGCAAAAGCTGAGAGAGTTCAGCACCACCAAACCAGCTTTACAACAAATGCTAAAGGAACTTCTCTAGACAAGAAACACAAGAGAAGGAAAAGACCTATAATAACAAACCCAAAACAATTAAGAAAATGGGAATAGGAACATACGTATCGATAATTACCTTGAATGTAAATGGATTAAATGCTCCCACCAAAAGACACAGACTGGCTGAATGGATTCCAAAACAAGACCCATATACATGCTGTCTACAAGAGACCCACTTCAGACCTAGGGACACATACAAACTGAAAGCGAGGGGATGGAAAAAGATATTTCATTCAAATGGAAGCGAAAAGAAAGCTGGAGTAGCAATTCTCATATCAGACAAAATAGACTTTAAAATAAAGACTATTACAAGAGACAAAGAAGGACACTACATAATGATCAAGGGATCGATCCAAGAAGAAGATAAAACAATTGTAAATATTTATGCAGCCAACAAAGGAACACCTCAATACATAAGGAAAATACTAACAGCCATAAAAGGGGAAATCAACAGTAACACAATCATAGTAGGGGACTTCAACACCCCACTTTCACCAAAGGACAGATCATCCAAAAGGAAAATAAATAAGGAAACACAAGCTGTAAATGATACATTAAACAAGATGGACTTAACCGATATTTATAGGACATTCCATCCAAAAACAACAGAATACACATTTTTCTCAAGTGCTCATGGAACATTCTCCAGGATAGATCATATCTTGAGGCACAAATCTAGCCTTGGTAAATTTAAGAAAATTGAAATCGTATCAAGTATCTTTTCCTACCACAACACTATAAGACTAGATATCAATTACGGGAAAAGATCTGTAAAAAATACAAACACACAGAGGCTAAACAATACACTACTTAATAACGAAGTGATCACTGAAGAAATAAAAGAGGAAATCAAAAAATACCTAGAAACAAATGACAATGGAGACACGATGAACCAAAACCTATGGGATGCAGCAAAAGCAGTTCTAAGAGGGAAGTTTATAGCAATACATTCCTACCTTAAGAAACAGGAAACATTTCAAATAAACAACCTAACCTTGCACCTAAAGCAATTAGAGAAAGAAGAACAAAAAACCCCAAATTTCACAGAAGGAAAGAAATCATAAAGATCAGATCAGAAATAAATGAAAAAGAAATGAAGGAAACGATAGCAAAGGTCAATAAAACTAAAAGCGGGTTGTTTGAGAAGATAAACAAAATTGATAAACCATTAGCCAGACTCATCAAGAAAAAAAAGGGAGAAGACTCAAATCAATAGAATTAGAAATGAAAAAGGAGAAGTAACAACTGACACTGCAGAAATACAAAAGATCATGAGAGATTACTACAAGCAACTCTAGGCCAATAAAATGGACAACCTGGAAGAAATGGACAAATTCTTAGAAATGCACAACCTGCCAAGACTGAACCAGGAAGAAATAGAAAATATAAACAGACCAATCACAAGCACTGAAATTACAACTGTGATTAAAAATCTTCCAACAGAAGCCCAGGACCAGATGGCTTCACAGGCGAATTCTATCAAACATTTAGAGACAAGCTAACAGCTATCCTTCTCAAACTCTTCCAAAATATAGCAGAGGGAGGAACACTCCCAAACTCATTCTATGAGGCCACCATCACCCTGATACCAAAACCAGACAAAGATGTCACAAAGAAAGAAAACTACAGGCCAATATCACTGATGAACATAGATGCAAAAATCCTCAACAAAATACTGGCAAACAGAATCCAACAGCACATTAAAAGGATTACACACGATGATCAACTGGGGTTTATTCCAGGAATGCAAGGATTCTTCAATATACACAAATCAATCAACATGGTACACCATGTTAACAAATTGAAGGAGAAAAGCCATATGATCATCTCAATAGATGCAGAGAAAGCTTTTGACAAAATTCAACACCCATTTATGATAAAAACTCTCCAGAAAGTAGGCATAGAGGGAACTTTCCTCAACATAATAAAGGCCATATATGACAAACCCACAGCCAACATCATCCTCAATGGTGAAAAACTGAAACCATTTCCACTAAGATCAGGAACAAGACAAGGTTGCCCACTCTCACCACTATTATTCAACATAGTTTTGGAAGTTGTAGCCACAGCAATCGGAGAAGAAAAAGAAATAAAAGGAATCCAAATCAGAAAAGAAGTAAAGCTGTCGCTGTTTGCAGATGACATGATACTATACATAGAGAATCCTAAAGATGCTACCAGAAAACTACTAGACCTAATCAATGAATTTGGTAAAGTATCAGGATACAAAATTAATACACAGAAATCTCTGGCATTCTTATAAACTAATGATGAAAAATCTGAAAGTGAAATTAAGAAAACACTCCCATTTACCATTGCAACAAAAAGAATAAAATATCTGGGAATAAACCTACCTAAGGAGACAAAAGACCTGTAGGCAGAAAATTATAAGACACTAATGAAAGAAATTAAAGATGATACAAATAGATGGAGAGATATACCATGTTCTTGGATTGGAAGAATAAACATTGTGAAAATGACTCTACTACCCAAAGCAATCTACAGATTCAATGCAATCCCTATCAAACTACCACTGGCATTTTTTACAGAACTAGAACAAAAAATTTCACAATTTGTATGGAAACACAAAAGACCCCGAATAGCCAAAGCAATCTTGAGAACGAAAAATGGAGCTGGAGGAATCAGGCTCCCTGACTTCAGACTATAACTACAAAGCTACAGTAATCAAGACAGTATGGTACTGGCACAAAAACAGAAACATAGATGAATGGAACAGGATAGAAATCCCAGAGATAAACCCACACACATATGGTCACCTTATCTTTGATAAAGGAAGCAAGAATATAGGGTGGAGAAAAGACAGCCTCTTCAATAAGTGGTGCTGGGAAAACTGGACAGGTACATATAAAAGTATGAGATTAGAACACTCCCTAACACCATACACAAAAAGAAACTGAAAATGGATTAAAGACCTAAATGTAAGGTCAGACACTATCAAACTCTTAGAGGAAAACACAGGCAGAACACTCTATGACATAAATCACAGCAAAATCCTTTTTGACCCATCTCCTAGAGAAATGGAAATAAAAAGAAAAATAAACAAATGGGACCTAATGAAACTTCAAAGCTTTTGCACAGCAAAGGAAACCATAAAGAAGACCTAAAGACAACCCTCAGAATGAGAGAAAATATTTGCAAATGAAGCAACTGACAAAGGATTAATCTCCAAATTTTATAAGCAGCTCAGGCAGCTTAATAACAAAAAAACAAACAACCCAATCCAAAAATGGGCAGAAGACCTAAATAGACATTTCTCCAAAGAAGAGATACAGATTGCCAACAAACATATGAAAGAATGCTCAACATCATTAATCATTAGAGAAATGCAAATCAAAACTACAATGAGATATCATCTCACACCGGTCAGAATGGCCATCATCAAAAAATCTACAAACAGTAAATGCTGGAGAGGGTGTGGAGAAAAGGGAACCCTCTTGCACTGTTGGTGGGAATGTAAATTGATACAGCCACTATGGAGAACGGTATTGAGGTTCCTTAAAAAACTAAAAATAGAACTACCATACGACCCAGCAATCCCACTTCTGGGCATATACCCTGAGAAAACCATAATTCAAAAAGACTCATGTACCAAAATGTTCATTGCAGCTCTATTTACAATAGCCAGGAGATGGAAGCAACCTAAGTGTCCATCAACAGATGAATGGATAAAGATGTGGCACATATATACAATGGAATATTACTCAGCCATAAAAAGAAACGAAATTGAGTTATTTGTAGTGAGGTGGATGGACCTGGAGTCTGTCATACAGAGTGAAATAAGTCAGAAGGAGAAAAACAAATACCATATGCTAACACATATATATGGAATCTAAGAAAAAAAAAAATGTCATGAAGAGCCTAAGGGTAGGACAGGAATAAAGACACAGACCTACTAGAGCATGGACTTGAAGATATGGGGAGGGGGAAGGGTAAGCTGTGACAAAGTGAGAGAGTGGCATGCACATATATACACTACCAAACGTAGGGTGGATAGCTAGTGGGAAGCAGCCTCATGGCACAGGGAGATCAGCTAGGTGGTTTGTTACCACCTAGAGGGGTGGGATAGGGAGGGTGGGAGGGAGGGAGACACAAGAGGGAAGAGATATGGGAACATATGTATATGTATAACTGATTCACTTTGTTGTAAAGCAGAAACTAACACACCATTGTAAAGCAATTATACTGCAATAAAGATGTTAAAATAAATAAATAAATAAATAAAAATAATTTGGCCAAAAAAAAAAAAAAAGAAGAAGAAGAACCAAAGGGAAGTGAAGAAAAAAAGAATGATGTTCAAGAGAAAGCAACAAATATTGTACATGGAAAGGAATATCCAACATACAGATTATGGGAGTTCCTGAGTGGGAGAACAAATCAAGGGGCAGGTAGGGGGAAAGAAATATTAAAAACAGCAATTTAAGAAAGTGATCTGGACGTTGAAAAAACAATTTAAACTACTTATTCAAATATCATATAGTACGCCTGGGATTATTAACGCAGCGCAGTCAATACCAAGTTAAATTAAGGGATCTTAAAGGAAAATAAATATTTATTTGGGCATCTAGGCAAAAAAACACTTAAAAAGTAAATAATATTATATTATCATTAGATTTTTCCACAACAACACTTTATCTTAGGGGGAAAAATAAAGTTACATACTTAAGATATTCAAGAAAATAACATGTGAGCCAGAGATTTTTATGTATTTATAAATATTTATATTTGTTAGAATTGAACTGTAATTTGAGACTCTGCTTATCTTATTCTGCTTTCTTCTCTGTGCCTTTCACAGAAGTCAAGCCTGCATCATCCCAGAGGGCTCCCGTGCCTTTTCAAACCCCTGGCTTTGTTCCCTCATAAAAATCTCTTCTAATAACTCTCTTGCATATCTAATCATACCTGTTTCTCAGAGGGCCTGGGCTAATACAGTCTAGAGATGACTACCTATCAGTTGTCAGATAAATTATAGGCTGTCCAGTTAAATTTGAATTTCAGATAAACAACAAATACTTTTTTAGTACAAGTTGTCCTCTGCTGATTTTGGGACATACTTATACTATAATGTATTTGTTGTTTATTTGAAATTGAAATTGAACTGAGTGTCCTGTATTTTTATTTGCTAAATCTAGCAACCCTAGTAGCAGTGATTATCACCTACATCCATATTGTCATCATAGAAGAAACGAGAGCTTCTTAGAGACACAGCTGAACTGAATCTGGGATAAGAAACGTACCAGATAAACCTGGAACATTTTGACATAAACTAGCATGGAAGCTATCAAAGACTATTAGAACAACGTTAAGAGGAATTAAAAGCCAACATTAAAATGGCTCTGCCTAGCCAAAGAAAACACTGAACTTCCATAAGGATAGAAATTACAGTGGATGGGTATCCACCAAATATATTTAAATCTTAATTGGTCCCCTTCTGAGGATGATAGGAAATCAATTTATTCTCATGAAAACTACATGAAAGAAAAGAATCAAACATTGATTCTGCCTTTTTTGGAACTATACCACTGGGTAACCAAATTATAGATGAGTGGAAGCATCTCCTTATACAAAAAATTATTCAAGCAAATGTATAAAAATAGTGGATAGAACTCGAGTGTTACCATTTTGGAATCTCTAATAAAACAATGGATTGATATGTTAAGCATCAGTGTGTCTCCTGAAAAAAGAGCACAGCACCACGGATAGTCTTGCCAAAGACATCAAAGCTGAGTCTGACCAAGGGTCCTGCTCCCCACAGTACAGAAAAGAGAGCCTGAAAAGCTGCACCATGAATATGCAATTAGCAGCTCCACCCTGAAGCAAACTCAAGAAGAAAAGATACATTTTAAGTAAGACAAAAGGAGGAGTTTGGTGGGGGGAGGATAAAGGGATGACTTGATTAAAATGGAGTTAAAAAAAATATCAACTTGAAAATTGATGACTAAGCTACAGTGCACACTTAAGTGATAAACCATAAAGAAAAATAAGGAAAGGATTACTATAAAAGTCAGTGCAGTGTCTACTTTTGGAGGGAGAGAGAACAGAGCTTCTTTTGGAGGGAGAAGCTTCTATTGAATGTTTCAAAGAATGTTTCATTCTTTGATGTGGGTGGTGGTTAAAATAGTATTTGCTTTATAATAATTTTGTGTGATTTCTTGTATTTGTATTTTATTTTAAAATAAAAGTTTAAAAAATGCCTAGTAGAGTTCTTAGCTCTTAGTAAACACTCAATAAAGGGTGGCTATAAAAGAATATAAAATAAAAGATAGGACTGCATTTAGAACAATTCCTTCCCAGTTGTGTTGTTTGTTTGTTTGTTTTAAGTGATGGTAAAGCTCCAGCTCTCAGTGGCATGCTCTCTCTTCAATGAATGTACAGCTACAAAATTGCTCCTGTAAGGCCAACTGGCCCGAGGCAGGGGAACACAATCAGATTCACAGGCTGCATCAGAACGAAATTCTCCGGACCACCCAGTTCCAGAAACTGCCCTGGCGACATTCCGGACCACCCAGTTCCAGGAACTGACCTGGGGACTTTGAACCCAGCCCAGCCTTCCCGCCTTTCGAGGGGCGGGACTAACGGTCCCCCAGGATACCCGAAAAGACCACCAAATAAGGAATACCCTGCGCCCTCCCAGATTCACCACACCCCTTTCCCTTCTTCCCCTATAAAATCTTGCCCAACCCTCGCCCGGGGCGACTTCTCTGGCCCCCTTTCTCTCGGATCAGCGAACCTCGTCCGGGAGCGCTCCCTAATAAAGCTCACTTGAAGCTTTCCTCTGTTTCGTGGTGCCGTTTGTTAAGATCCGACCTTACAGCTCCTGCCTTTATGAATGTGTTTATGGCCTTGACAGTGAAATGCTACATTTGTTTACGCTTTTTGAACTCCTCAGCTTGAGCAAACACCAAGATAGACAAAAGAGGTTGCAAGGAGAAAGGCGTTTATCTTTTGCTGGGGATCCTTTTGGGGATCTTCCTTGCAAGGCCATTAGCTCATTTGCATATTGTTAAATGCTGTATCAGCTTAGCTTGTGTTCCACACCATGGAGAAAACTGGAGGTTGAGGTCTATTGTTCAATTCCAAATTTACGTTGTAAAACAATGAGCCCCAGTCCGAGCCCACTCTTTCTTATTGATTGCAGAAGTAAGTCTGTGTGATATAGAGAACAATTAACGCTCTTCTTAGCAGGATTTGTGTCTTCAGGTGGCTCTGCCTCTTCCCTTTCCAAACTCAGTGGCATGCTTGTTTAAAGGGCTATTTTGTCCTCAGCCTGGAATTTTCTAGCTACAAATGGGTGTGTAGTTGCTATCCAAGGTGAGCTGCAGTTAGCATTAGAAAGACGCCTTCTCCTCACTTGGGTCCAAGCTTCTTTCTTATGCAGCACCTGTCTTGGAACTCTCTCTGCTTACATTCCAAATATTGGCACAGTGGTCTGTGTCTGAGGGTCCAAATGGAGTCCTTCCATCTGTGAAGAAGTGCTAAAATCTCTGAATTTGTACATCCCCGAAAAGACACTCCCTCCAAATGCACATTTTCTCCACCTAAAAACATTTGCAAACTCATTTAGATTTCTTGAAGAAGCCATCCCTGCCCACTCCAGTGAAAAGTGATTTCTTCTATTTCCCATTCCTAGAGTACTTAATTTCTACATCTTGCATTTGTCACATACCATTTATTTCCTGATACCATTAGCTATCATGCTAGCATTATAGCATCTTTCCACTCTAGTACTCTATTAATAGAGTCCATTCCCATTTTCGAATTTTTCCTGTGAATAATAATAATAGTTAAGATAGTAACTCACATTTATGGACTGCTTAATGTAAATCAGGCACTGTCTAATGGTTTTAATGCAACAACTCTACAGGGTAGATGTATCTCTACCTCCATTTAGAATGAAGTAGACCAAGTCTTTTGATATCCAAGGTTCCAAACCTATTTAGAGGCAAAACAGGGATTTTAACACAGGTAATCCTATTGCAAATATCCTTAATAATGTCTTGTCTCAGATCAAAAGCCACAAGGAATATGTGTCTATTTAATTTAATTCACAATTTTCATAGAGTACCTGCTATGTTGATTTTTGCCTGGTCTGAAGTTGCTGTTTAATATACTGTAAACTGTACATGTGTGTATAATATGTATGTATACCCAATAAAAAAGGCAAGAGACATATAGTTAGATAAATCTATCATAACACTAAAAGTATTTTGTATGATTTTGTCCAATTTATCTAGCACAGAGGGATACATAGTAGTTATTCAATGGACATTTTTCTCTTCTCAAAATTATGTCTATGCTTCCCATGATCCTTATTATAACTACTCATTTTATTCAGTCTTCCTCATTCAGATATATTATTTTAAAATCCGTATCTAAGTGAGAGGGCCTGTATTTTATTATCTGTCCCCAAGTGCTTACACTAATAATAAGAATCTTAGGTAGAAATTTTCAGATACAAGCTTGGAAATCTGTGGGGAAAACTTTTCACGTATTCTCTAATGAGAAGACACAGTGAACCACTTATTGACTTTACATTGAAGATATTCTCTCACTGTTTCCAGTATATTTTATTTTATATAAATAATTGTATTTTTGTAAATATGCTTCGAAGAGAAATACATGAAGCAAGATACAACAAAACATCAAAACTTCCATTTGGACTTTGAATAATCTTTGTATGATAGTGTAGTGATTCTCAATCTCAGGTGTGCCTCAGAATCTCCCCCTCCAGATCCTCACTGTGAAGATTCTGATGTAATAGGGTAGTGTCTGGGAGTCTGAATTTTTATCCACATCCTCGTTGGCTCTGAAGTAAGAGATTCAGGAGTCACACTCTGAGAGAGGGGAAAAAAGATACTAGTGTTTAAGAGATGAGATCTGGAGTCAGAAAATCCAGAGAGTCACAGATTCAACATTTACCAGCAATGTACTTAACTTCTCTAAACTTCAGTTTCTTTTTCTGCAAAATGCCTAAAAATAATGGTATCTGATTCATGATGTGAGAAGGTACGTGAAAAGTGCTCGGTCTAGCACATAGGAAGTGATAATTAAGTGTTTGCAAGTAATGGTAGCGGTGGTATTTGCAGTTGTTAAAATGTAGGTGCTCTCAATGTCATATGACATTAGATAATTACAAATGAAAACAGTGAGATACCGCCACATACATATTTTTAGGATAATGAAAATCCAAAACACTGACAACACCAAATGCTTATGAGAATGTGGAGCAACAGGAACTCTCATTCATTGCTGGCGGGAACACAAAACGGCACAATCACTCTGGGGACAGTTCGACAGTTTCTTACGAAACTAAACATACTCTTACCATATGATCCAGCAATCACACTCCTTGATATTAACCCAAATGAGTAGAAGACTTTTGTCCACACAAAAACCTGCACCAGATATTTAGAGCAGCTTTACTCATAATTGCCAAAACTTGCAAACAACCAAGATGCCGTTCAGTAGGCAAATGGATGAATAAACTGTGGTATATCCATACAGTGGAATATTATTCAATGATAAAAAGAAATGACCTATCAAGCCATGAAAACACATGGAGGAAACTTAAATCCATATGGCTAAGTGAAATAAGCCAATCTGAAAAGGCTACCTACTGTATAGTTCTAATTATGTGACATTCTGGAAAAGATAAAAACTATCAGTGGTTGTTAGGAGTTCAGGGAAGGACAGAGAGAGGAATGAACAGGAGGGCAACAGGGATTTTTAAGGCAGTAAAACTATTCTGTATGATACTGCAACAGTGGGTATATGTCATTATACATTTGTCAAAATCCATAGTATATACAACACAAAGAGAGCACCCGAATGTCAATTATGGAAGTTAGTTAATAATAACATACGATTATTGACTGATCAGTTGTAACAAATGTACTACACTAATGCAAAATATTAATAATGAGGGAACTGTATGTATATGGGGCAGGTGTGGGGTATATGGGAACTCTCTGTACTTTTCAATCAGTTTTTCTGTAAGCTTAAGAATGAAATTAGAACACTCCCTAACACCATACACAAAAATAAATTCAAAATGGATTAAAGACCTAAATGTAAGGCCAGACACTGTAAGACTCTTAAAGGAAAACATAGGCAGAACACTCTATGACATAAATCACAGCAAGATCCTTTTTCACCCACCTCCTAGAGAAATGCAAATAAAAACAAAAATAAACAAATGGAACCTAATGAAACTTAAAAGCTTTTGCACAGTAAAGGAAACAAGACGAAAAGACAACCCTCAGAATGGAAGAAAATATTTGCAAATGAAGCAACTGACAAAGGATTAATCTTCCAAATTTACAAGCAGCTCATACATCTCAATATCAAAAAAACAAAAACCCAATCCAAAAATGGGCAGAAGACCTAAATGGACATCTCTCCAAAGAAGATATACAGACTGCCAACAACCACATGAAAGAATGCTCAACATCACTAATCATTAGAGAAATGCAAATCAAAACTACAATGAGGTATCACCTCACACCAGTCAGAATGGCCATCATCAAAAAATCTACAAACAATAAATGCTGGAGAGGGTGTGGAGAAAAGGGAACCCTCTTCACTGTTGGTGGGAATGTAAATTGATACAGCCACTATGGAGAACAGTATGGAGGTTCCTTAAAAAACTAAAAATAGAACTACCACACGACCCAGCAATCCCACTGCTGGGCATATACCCTGAGAAAACCATAATTCAAAAAGAGTCATGTACCACAATGTTCATTGCAGCTCTATTTACAATAGCAGGACATGGAAGCAACCTAAGTGTCCATTGACAGTAGATGTCAATGGACTAATCCTTTTGATTAAAAGGCAGAAATAGTCAAAATGGAGTTTAAAATACCCAACTATTTTATGTTTATACAAGATACACTTTAGATATAAAAACACAAACAGGTTGAAAGTAACAGTGAGCATATAAAGATTGGAGTGTCCGGATTAATATCAGATAAAGTAGAATTCAATTACTAAAAATATTATCAGAGGGACTTCTCTGGTGGCACAGTGGTTAAGAATCCACCTGCCAATGCAGGGGACATGGGTTTGAGCCCTGGTCTAGGAAGAACCCACATGCCGTGGAGCAACTACTGATCTTGCACTTTAGAGACCGCGAGCCACAACTACTGAGCCAACGTGCCACAACTACTGAAGCCCAAGCACCTACAGCCCATGCTCTACAACAAGAGAAGCCTCCGCAATGAGAAGCCTGCGCACCGCAGCGAAGAGTAGCCCCGCTCATCGCAACTAGAGTAAGCCTGCACACAGCAGAGGAGACCCAGTGCAGCTAAAAATAAATAATAGATTTATAAAAAAAATATTATCAGAGATGAAGAAGGGCATTTTATGTTGATAAAGTTTTAATTCACCAAAAACATAGCTATCATAAATTTATATACGGCTATATTTGTTAGGGCTTCCATTACAAAATACTGCTGCCTGGGTGGTTTAAACCAGAGGGGGAATTTTTTTTTCTCACAGTTCTGAAGGCTAGAAGTCCAAGATCAAGGTGACAGCAGGTTTGATTTCTTTTGAGGGCTCTCTCCTTGGCTTGCAGATGGCAGCTTTCTCTCTTTATCTTCATATGGTCTTCCTTCTGTGTGTGTCTCTGTTCTTATCTTATCTCTTCTTCTTATAAGGATACCAGTCATACTGGGTTAGATTCCACCCATCTGACCTAATTCTACCTTAGTGACCTCTTTAAAGGCCCTATCTCCACATACAGTCACATTCTGAAATACTGGGGGTGAGGACTTCAAAATATTAATTTTGAGGGAACACAATTCAGCCCCTAACGATGCCTCATATTTCAAAATACCTGAAGCAAAATTTGAAAGAATTTAAGGGAGAAAAATAAAATTTGAGTTGGAGATTTTACCAGTCCTCTTTCAGCAACTCATTGAACTAGACAAAAAGATCAGTAAAGACAGAGATGAGCTGAACAATGGCATCAACGTCTTGACCTAATTAATATTTATGGGACATACACTCAACAACTGCATATTACTCTTTCTTCCTCTTCTATATATAAAGAGTCAAAATTTGCTTTTGTAAAAAGTCAAGTATCAATTGTCTATGCTTTTAATAAAAAACCCAGATAAGAGTGTTGGCCTCGGGTGAAAATTAAAGTTTTTAAAAGTCAAGATTCTGGACCCTTAACCATTCTGCATAACAAGAGCTAAGTGACTCCTTGGTCTGAATCCTAACCTGTGCATGGGGAGGGAACAGTCCATCCACGTTAGAATGATCAAAGAATAAGATACAATTCATAGTAAAGAGAAATCATAGGAAGAGGCAAGGTCATTACCCCAACATTAAAAGTATGGGTCAGAGTGAGGGGTACTGGTCCCAGGGTAATAATGTTTATTTCCTTTACATTGGTATTTTTAAGAAAATGTTTGAGTTCCCCCAGAATTGTACAGGCTTGTACAATATTTTAATGGGGTTCTCACTTTCCTGAACATAACTGAATGAGCCAAATAGCTTTATGTTAAAAACTTGTACTGTTTTAAATGTTAATAAATATACCAAGTGATTCTACTCTAGGCTGTACACAGCCCTTATGATTCTCTGGTCTCTTGCAGCACAAAGGGTCTCAGCCTCAAGGGTCTCTGCATTTTTGCCACCACTTTGCTTGATAAAGTGCAAAAAGGGTCTGGAACCGGGCTACCAGAAACAAAGACCATCTGCCTGAGGCTTGGGAAGATCTGCTGAAGGAATCTCTGGATTGCCAGAAGCAGCATTTGATTGTCTCTCTGGCCTCTGCCCCTTACTTGTTCTGTGATAAAAGAATAGAATGAGATGTGCTCAGGGACCCTTGGGTAACTAACTGGGAAGATTGTTTAAAACTGTGCTGGTCCTGTGATGCCACATACCGTTATGCCCTCATATCAAATGAGTGATCTGAAGTTCAGAAGACTAAACTCTACTGAGGCGTGACCATCCTCAGCGGGATCGAGTCTATTGGATTCGGCAACGTATTTGGCACACTTAGGATCCCCGTGCATTTTAAACCTATTGCGCTTTCCTTACCATTAGAATTCATAGCCTTGTGGAAATTACTCTGTATCTTGGGTATTGCTTGGTTCACTGATCAGATCCATTCATTTTCTGCCTTTATTTCACCTCATATTTTATTACTCTTTCAGTTCTGCTGAGCACGTCTGTTCTACGCAGGCATCTTACAATACCTTAAATAGCTTCTTAGCCTGGGAAGTGTCATTGTTGTTGTTGGTTTAATAATCATAATGAACCACCACTCCCAGCTGCCTTATATATATTCGTTAGTTTCAGAACTAATACCTCAACCTCTAGCTTCTGAAAGGAGCTAATTTAATCTGCCCAGCCACGCGCTAGCAAAAGACTATCCTAATAAGTATTAACGATGCAGCCCTCTGCCTGCTGTCCCTCTACTGAAGTAGACCAAGGACTCTCAAGGAACTCCAATTAGGGACCTGGAGGGCTGTAGCTTTGCTTTTTCCTGATGGTGGCGCAGTCAGTACTCCCACGGAGCAGTGCTGATAGAGAAAGTTGTACAGCCCACTCTGAAGGGTCTGATACATAAGCGGATCCAGAGCAGGGTGCCCCAGCCAGCTCTCTTTCTCTGAGAGATTCTGAGCCCTCGTTTTAGTTCACGTGTTTCAGCAATAACTCTCCTCTTTGAAACAGCTGACCTTCTGAGCTGGAATTTCTAACCTTGCTCTGCCTCTGTTGAAACCAGCAGTGTTGGCTTCCATCTGGTCTCCATTCCTATACCCAATCCCCTGGGTTCGGGTGACCTATGAGCACACACTGCTCTGTTCCCAGCCTCTGACTTGGTCTGTATTTAGAACCTTGGGCTCTGGCTAGCAGAGACTTTTCCTGAATTCTAGAATCTAGATTTCTACCACCCTTGCTTGAGCCCCTTTGTGGCCCCGCTTGATTAACTGATCACTGCAGAAAGCAGTGAATGATTTCTGCAAAGCCCAGGATTATAGACGGTTGATGAATATTACACAGGCCAGAGGAGCACAGCCTTTAAAGCCGAAACAATGCATTATTACCTGAGTCTGTTGATAGAATAGGAAATCTTTCAGAACAAGAACTATGTGTTATTCAGCTTATTTAGCTCCTTACCCACCATAAGCTCTAAATGAATGTTGGATGAATAAAGGAATACAATAATACACCTGCATATAGCACATCGTGGACTCAATCTTCAAGAAGCTTACAATCCTTAAGTGTTTCTTTCCAGAATCTAACATATTACTGTGTAGATAGTATGCATTTAAATGTTATTAAAACCCTGTCTTAGAACAAAATACTTGGAAGCATCTTTCAACTTCTTCAGCTAGAAATGACTGTAGGTAAGGCAAAATCTTACCTCTGCTCCTGTCACCTAGGTGTGGTTATTTAACCTTATTTTCCTCATCCCTACAATACAGCCGAGTCTCCATCTCAACAGTATGCTGGAAGGATCAATTAAGGTAATATGCACAAAGCAGCAAATACAGTGTCTGGGACATAACATGCCTTCTGGAATTTTCGTTTGCTTCCCTCATAAATGTTAACTTTCTGGGTGTTAGTCTGAGAATGCTCCTGAAAGAAGCTAGAAAAAAATTCTCTTCTGATTTACATTAGTGATTTCCATGTTGGGAAGGACCTATGAGAATCACCTAAGGAACTTTTCCAAGCCACCCAGTTTCCAGCTGCCCCCCACCCCCCAATACCACTGTAATGTGTAGATGGCAAAATATTTCCAAGGGATTTTGATACCCTTAATCACTTCATTGAATATCCATACTTTCTTGTCCTACTCAACGGTTTTCATTCTTAGCTGAACATTAGAATCCACTGGGGAAAATCACAAGCTCTGGTGGATTTTTAGGGCTATCTGGTAATCTTACAATACTCTGCTATTCCATTTATTCTCTACTTTCAAAGACAAATACTTCAATTCTCCTTTGTGCTCGAATGTCCAATAGGTACCTCGAAATTATCACGCCCAAAAATGAACTCCTGATTTATCTCCCTCTTATAATCTATGCCACTGCAGTACATGGCAGCTCTGTCCTTCTAATTACGCGGATTAGAAAACCTGGAGCCATCAATTACTCCTCTCTTCACTTCTCTCTCCTCTCACACACCATATCCAATCCATCGGCAGATCCTGTTGACCATTAAATAGATCCTGGATTCAGCCACATCTTACTACTTCCACTGGTAGAAACTTGGTCCAAGAACCATCTTTCGTGTGGATGGTTGCAAAAACTTGCCCTTATCCCTTCCTACAACCTTGCTTCTCTTCAATTTCCTCAGGGCAGCCAAAATGAGCTATTTAAGAGAGAAGCCAGGCCATATCATTCTCCTACTCAAAATTGTTCAGTGACCTCGTCTCAGTGAAAGCAAAAGCCAGATTTCTTACAGTGACCCCAAAGGCTCTCACTGATCTGACCGCTTTGCTGTCACTACCTCTGAGCCATCATTTCCCATCATTCTGCCTCTGCTCGTACCTCCGCAGCCTCACTGATCCTTAAACAGGACCCGAGATTCCCTGCTGTTTCCTTTACACAGAGCACACTTGTTCTAAAACCCATAGAGCTCACTGTTAACTTCCTTCCAGTCTCTGTCAAATGCTGCTAGGCCAAGAGGATCTTTCCTGACTATCTTCCCTAAAATAGCATCCCTGTTACTCTCTCTGTTACTTACTCTGATTCATTATTTTGATTAAAAAAACCCATCACCATCTGCAATGTGTTTATTTGTTTATCTACTTATGACCTCTCTTCTCCTGGCCTAACAAACTGCACACCTCGAGGCCTTTGTCTATTTTGTTCACTTCCATGCCCTAGGTACCCAGCATAAGGTCTGCCACTTACAAATAATTTAATAAATATATATTATGATACACAAATGCTCTAATCTCTCCAGTGGGAGTCAGCGTCCTGGAGCTTAGATTTTTCTGGCCTAGAACCATTTGTCTGGGGCAAAGAGGTTCAAATTAGAGCCAGTTCACTGACCAAGCTCACTGTCTTGATGGTCAGGGATTGATGACTGTACCATTAACACAGAATCATCAAGTTATTTTGTAACAAAATAGTCTCAAGATCTTGTTTATTACTTTCTCAGATTTATCTTCCAATTAAAGACTATTCAGTTAAGACCTCTAGATGTATCTACCCACACTTGCTTTTCACCTCTGGGCTGCTTTGAAACTCAATTCCTTCTCCTGTCTGACAAAGCTTAATTTATTAAATCTTTGATACTCGGCCCAAAATGTCCATTTTATAACCAAACTTTCTAGATGATTATGGCTAGATTTACAACCAGATGCTTACTATATATTTCACTGTCTTATAGTAGTATTTGCCTGGCCTTTTAAAATGTGCAGCTTTTAAGGGGGTTGTGTGTGTGTATGAGAGAGAGAGAGAGAGAGAGAGAGAGAAACTGAGACTGTCTTCCTAGAGTCCTTCGATGATTTACACTAAATAACTTAAAAATTGAAAACACAATCTATGAACTTCCCTATTATTTTTGTCTCTGACACCATCTTATAACACAAATTTTATAACAGCAGTGTATTTTTCACTTCTGTGATTAAAATTTTTGAACACCAAGTCTCCTCAGTCCCTTTCCAAATACAACGTAATATACCATAAGTTAAATAAGACAGCTGTTCTGTTGTGTTTGCATGTATTTTCAAGTTCTCTGTTACAATTACTGGCCTAGTTGCTATTTCAATTGCTACTCTGATGTCTTTGCAAACACCCTCCTGGAAAACAAAATTTTCTAGAAAGAATATAACTCCCAATCATATTTGAAGGAGGAATAAAGACAGATAAATAATAAATCTGTGTGTATCACAAATGGGTAGCAGTTTGTTTTCCTTTACCATCAATATGAAATTCATTTTTTCTACTACCTGGAAGTTATGGATAATTGTAAAGACATTTTGCCCAGATCCAAGTAATAAGAATTTACTGTAGATTGTGAATCAAGGAAATACACATAAATTAAACATAATGCAACAAAGTCATGGAGCTTAAATCTTAATAAACAGATACCAATCCAGGATCCTGACAGCATCTATAAATGCATCTCTAGATGTGAAACGTAATAATATATAATGTTTCCCGCTGCTTTATAAAAACTTTCCATTAAAAAAAATTAAATGACCTGGGTATTTTTACTGTGGTATTGCTTGTGCTCTCATTAATAAAAAATACATTTGCATTTTATTTTTCCAAATGAAATATATAGCAACCAATTTCACACATAAGTTATTTTCCTTGTGAATAATTATATCCATATTCATCTTACCTTTTAAAACAATGTTGAGTGAAAACACTGAGCTAATATAAATGCAAACTGTAAATGTGCTCCAGAAGAAAAATACTATTTGTACTAAATGCACGTGCAACTGTTTCAACACAAATGCAAATCACCCTTAATTTTATTTTCAAAATGCCACTCTTTAACCAATATAATGCACAATCAATTTTAAGTACCAGGCAGAATGCTTTATAATGCTGCTCTAGGGAAGACACACAATTTTTCATTTCATCGTCAACACAGTTAAGTTGTACCACCAAATAATCTACGAACCTCTGATTAACCAGATGCCATTTTCCACCCTCTGCTCCAGATTAAAATGCAGTGATGTGTTCAATAGAGTACTAAAAAAAAATTTCATAAACCTTTTTCTTTTTCCTCCAGATAGCCACCCTAGACCCCCACGTAGAGGGGAAATGAAGCAAGGCAAGCATTTAAGTACATAACTTTTGGAGAAGCAAATTAGAATAGAAAACCTATTTGTTCCACTTTCGTAAGGTTCATCTGAACACAGTGTAATGCATACCAGTGCCTCTGCCAGTCCCTACATTATATCCTCTACAGTTTTACTCTTAAGCTTTGAACGTCTGTATCTCTATGCTGGTGACCCTCGTCTCTCAGTGTAAGTCTGGTCTAGCCCCATGTGACGCTGCGGAGAGAATGGGCAGCCGAAGTCCCATAGTTAAATAGAACTTTGACTTGGTTCTTTGTCTGATAGTCTAATACACAGTTGTGTCTGGAATGTAATTGGTATCGGCTCTAAATCACAACCTTCTCTAAGCCGTGCTTTATTTACCTATCTGGATTTCCAGTCCCTCGATCTGCCTTCTTAGTTGGAGTCCCATCAATCGCTTTCCCACTGGGGAAATTTTCTACCTCCTCCATTTCCTTTCACTGTGAATGGACTTCTCTCCAAACTACAGTGCCAGTCTGTGTCTTCTTAACTGAAACCCAGCTTCCTTTCCTTGCCTGGCACACCTGCTGTTAGACCTTCCTTGATGTTGATCTCGGGGCCCCTTCCAACACCTGGCCTGGCCAAACACACTGGACGAAGTGGTGTGGAGCGCTCATTTCCTTTCCTCTTATGAGAGCCTCTGCAGCCTGGTAGTCGGCCACTCAGTCCTGCCCCATCTTGCACTCTCCCACCATCCTCTTTGCTAAGGGGCTAGCCTGCCTCGAGGCTCCACCCATTGCCGCGCAGAAACCCTGGTTCCCTGCCAGATGGCTCAGTCAGGTAGATGTGCTAGAGCAAATCAAATCACTGGCCAGGGTTGGGATGCTTTTGCTGCACTTCTTAAAGCTCTATTTATTTATTGTATTAGTTGTAATGCTATCACTCCCTGTCAGAAAATGAAAACCCGAATAGATGCCTCTCACATATGAAGGTGATGCCGGATATGCCCTTTGAGCTTATTTTCCATTAGCACAGGGGACCTCCTCTTCCCACCCCTCCCCCTCCCCCCCACACCCGCATGTGGTTTGCATGCATGGTAACTGCTCTGGCTCTGTCTTGTTGAAAGAGAGTGAGGTCATCTGGACCATGGAAGGCAGGAGCCACCACCTGCCCTAATGCTAAAAACGCTGAGTTAACTGAATCTCGGACCAAATTTATTCCACATCACTGAGAAGGAAAATCTCTTTAAATGAAAATATTTAAGCATCTACTTTGAGTGGACAGATTTCTAGAATTATTACGTTGTTCTCTGCTTTCTTCCACTGGGGATTTTAAATACGATGACTTTGATCAACACTCAGAACCTCCATTTCTGTGCTATGCCCCCAGAGACTGTTAGCATAGATTCTGGCTCCTGAAATAGGTGTCCTCACACTGTTTGGCTCTGTAAATCCCTGTATCTGCTTTATGGTTTTGCCATCTATCCCTTTGCATGTTTTGCCTTTCCTGATTGCTAGCAGCGTTTCCTCTTTTAATTTGTTTAGACCTGGGAGATGAGATAGCCTTGTCTGGTAGAATAGGTCATAACATAAAAATACATTGGTTCTGACTGAGTGCCTGAGGACATCTCTTGAGAATGTATACGTGAGCTTTTAGGGAGAATAAGCTTTGAAATATTATGGCCTTACTTTCTTGCTCGTAGCTGCAACTCTACCCAGTTGACGTGTTCCAGCAAATACTCTGAGAATACATGAGAGCTAGAAAAACATTGCCATTTGTTCCAAATAACTTCATGGCATATCTACGTTGTCACAGAAATAGTAAGACAGAACTCACACAGGTGCACTTTTCCTGTCATAAACTCCAACATATTTTCTCTGCGAGATAATCTAACGCACATAGGTATGCTTAGAGGGATCTGGGTATGCATAGCATTCACCTTAGAGTTTTTGCTGCATTGTGATTTGTGTTCAGATTTTTTTTTCTTTTCGGAATAAACCAAGTAGCTGCTGTTTTGTACCCTAAAGTTTCTCATCCGTGAAATACTCCTCAAAGACACATCTCTCGGGCTTCCTTTGTGGTGCAGTGGTTAAGAATCTGCCTGCCAATGCAGGGGACACGGGTTCGAGCCCTGGTCTGGGAAGATCCCACATGCTGCTGAGCAACTAAGCCCATGTGCCACAACTACTGAGCTCTCGCGAGCCACAACTACCGAGCCCGTGTGCTGCATTACTGAAGCCCGCGCACCTAGAGCCCATACTCCGCAACAAGAGAAGCCGCCACAGTGAGAAGTCCACACACTGCAACGAAGAGCAGCCCCCTCTCGCTGCAACTGGAGAAAGCCCCGCGCAGCAACGAAAACCCACTGCAGCCAAAAATAAATAAATTTATTAAAAGAAAAAAAAAGGACACATCTCTCTCTTTTTTTCTCTCAGTCCTTTCCATTCCATAAAAGTAAATAATTAAAATGATCTTCCGTGCCTAAGTGCTCAGCCTCTTGCTTCTTAAAAAACTCTCCTGGTGGACGATTCTAAATGACAGTAGGAGGTCAAATTAGCAAGCCTGACCGCTCAAGGTAAAGAGGGGAGTGAGAAAAGCTTTGCGACTTTCCCGCACATTCATTTATGGCGTAAGAATCACCACCCGTGAGAAAAACTTGCCTTTGATTGTTGAAATGGAAGTCAAGAAGCCTTTCTGCGGAATGGTCTGGGATCATGTGTAAAACATGAAAGACTGAATACCCAGCCTCAAAGACTCCCAGGAAGTTATCTCCTGGGCTAGGTTGGTGGCTCGATATCACCACTCACATTCACTGGAACTAAAAGGACCCTCATTTAGTATGTTCAGGTCAACCTCCTCAGGAGGCGAGAGAACAAAAGTCCATTGTACTGGGGACCAGAAATGATTTCACCGAGCTTTAAAATGTCCTGTTGTAAATCATGAACAGTTTTAAGGGGCAGGCCATTTGATCTAGCAGCACTCTCACGATGCTGGAGACTTCTTTTCTTTTGGGGCATTAAAAATGGAATATAAAACCTGAGTGTTTTGTTTTGTTTTTTTTTTTAATAAAACAGAGGAGTTGGGTGCTATTGTTAAAGAAAGCCTTAGTCAATACTTTCTCCAAACCTGGCCAGTGTACTAGGAGGTAAATGGGGAATTCTTGCAGGATGCACATATTTGGAAGGAAGGGAGGAATGAAGGAAGGAAGAAAGGAAGGAGTAAAAGCTATGCAGAAGGAAGAAGAAAAACCACGAAGTTCTATTTGCTCTCATTACCAGTCTCGTCTCCTCTCCACAATCTCTGGAGGGTGCTTCGTCCTCAGCATGGTAGGGAGAAGGGACGTGAATACAGTGAGATGTAGCCCAAGAATCCTCTCCCAGGGGAGCTGTAAAGGGGTGGGAGGCCTCAGGGAGTAGGACGACCTGCCCCATAGAGTGCTGAACCTCCCTACATGACTTAATCGTTCTATCTCCAGCATCTAGCACACTGCTGGCCTGGTCAGTCTGGCACCCGCCTGCCTATACGACAAGTAGAAGGCTTCACCACTGCTCTCTTCCTCAACATTCTCACCCGGCCACGACTACCGCTCTTACCCTGGGTTTGAAATGAAAGCGTAATTTCACAAATGCGTGCTGACTGCTCTAGTCTGTGTTTATTCAAAGCAGAAGCTTGGAAGTTTCCTTCCCCCTTCCCAGGCTCCACGATGGCTTCACAAGTCTCCTCTCCCAGAATTCTCCTTTGATTTGATATAAAGCCTTGTCCTATAATGCACTCATCCTTTATTATGAGTTTAAATTTTTCCATTAGTAAAATAACAAAATGTAATGTAATGCAATGAAACCACTGTTCACATTGTGGTGTGTTTCCTTCCAGGCATTTTTTTTTTTTCCCAAAATGCACTTATCCTTGACCCTGCAGATGTGGTAAATATTTTATTATCCATTACCCTTTTACTCTGATCCTTTTTGATGAAGCCTCTATTTGCATCACTGTGTCTTCCTTGTATTTGGAGTTACTGGGGTTAGCGTACCATAAGTAGAGTAGATAAAGACTTTGAAATCAGACAGGCAGGTTTAAACTCTGGCCTTAATAAGTAAGGTGGGTGAGTTGCACAACTAACTAAGTCTTCCTGACTTAGTTTCTCCTACTAAATGCAATTACAATAACATATATTTCATATGATTGTTTTGAACATCATCATTAGGGAGGATGCGTACTATCCAGCCAGCTGCCTAATGCAGAACAGACATAATAAATGTCATCCCCTTTCCTTATGTCTAGAGGATAGGGCTAAAATTGTTATACTTACTTAGGGTAAGTGTATATACTTAATATATATGTACAGCATTTATGTTAAATTATCTATTGAGATATTTTATTGTATACTCAAGCATAGGACAATAAATCAGTTATATTTTATAAGGACTTCTGTGAATTTGTACTTAAATCTACATATCAAATAATTATTATTCTTTATCATGGCTCATAAAGGAATTTTTTTCATAACCCTATTCCCATTCTTCTAGCCATTTAACTGAATTTAAGATCAATACCCTCAAAATCATACCAAATAATAATAAAATTCTCATTTTTACTAAATGTATGTGTTTTTGGAGGAGGATAATTTAATTTTCTTTAAAAGGTTCATCATAACCAGCTGTTCATTAACATGGGGACAAACAGTTCCTGGAGTCTGATGAGCGTTCTTTAACAGCACACAAAAGATCATCCATCAATTCGGCAAGCATTTATTGATTGTCAAGTATGACAGAACACAGGGCTAGGTATTGTGGACAAATACAAAACAGCAGGCAGACGTCTTTGCAGACAGACCTGATTAAAAAACAAATAGGTAAGCAGTTCAGTTCACTTGTTTCCCAAAAGGTCTTCACTTATCAACAATTGTAGGTGTTTATAATAAAAGCAGCTCAGGCCGTGAAGTAAGCAAAGCTTCATACTCCCTGCTTTGCCACTTAAGAGTAGCATTTCTGTAAGCAAGTCACCAATCATCTCAGCAGCGTCTCTCATCAGCAAAATGAGCTTTAGATCATAGATACCCACATGCCTAATAAAGTTCTTGGCATTCAGTAAGTTGCTGCTACTGAATTCATTTTTTCTCTTTTTTTTCCTATGGATTACACCTACTTATAGAGTTTTTATGAAGCTCAACTGAGAAAGCCTATCTAAATGCCTGTGTACAAGAGATCTTGGAATCTACTAAGAACTCAATGTTAATTCAGTTCCCTGATCTTTAAGTCCCTAAAGAGACATGTCCCTTGTCAATCTGTATTTTTAAGGATTATCCATTAATATCACTTTTCACGTGTGAACTTATGTTTACATGTTGGCATTGGGGAAAGCAAAATAAAACATTAATGGATTGTTTGTTAGTTTCTGTATTTGAATACAAAGGAAGTAATGCACTGCACATTGACTTTTGTGGAAATGTTACCGGATTCTTTAATAATGCTTCTAGTTCTTCTGACTCTGATGCTGTTTTGAACATGTCCCAGATTTGTCCACATGGAAGCGTGTAATGAGTGTGTATTCAAAATATCTGATTATCTACTGGTTTGAATAGACAGAAAGTTTCTTATGGTTCAAGTAGGTAAGAAATTTCAGGTTTGGCTACTTATTCTTCTATTGGTGATGTATATAGTTCACAGTTGCATTTAGAAATGTTCCCATTTACCAAATGGCCTCCAATTAAGCAATATTTCTGATCCATGGAAGCCCTGCTAACCAAATGAATACCAGAACAGCAACTATAGGCAAATCTACATGAGTTTCGTCTTTGTTCTATTTGTTTCGACTGCATGGTCACTTGTCTGGTTTCAGCATTTATCCCGTGTTTGTTACTTGCTAATTGCAGACACACAGAATTGCTCATTGCAAATTTCTAGACTCACATATTAATACATTTAGAGGGCCTACTATGTGACAGACCCTGGGAACACAGATTTGAATAAGATAGTTCCTCATCTCAGGGACCTGTCAGGCCCTCTGCCTGGAATTGCTGTCACCCTTACTAGTAACCTCGAGAACCCCTGGGCATCCTCATTTAGGTCAGGCTTTCTCACATTTCTAATGTAGAACAAGGCATACAATGGTAATGAAAGGCATTTCTTTCCCATTGCCGGGGTGTAGGGGAAGGTGCCTGCCTAGCCCAGGTCAGGTAAACATGGCAGGCTGACCTCCATACCCACTAAGTACTTGAATGTGAATGCCAGTCCCAGGCAGAGGCCTCTATTCCAAACAATGTTGCACAGTAATTACAAGCGATTGCCACAGACTTTTCTCGCTGTACATGCTCTTGTCTTCCACCATCTTGGATTGCTGGTTTCATAGGACTTAGCTTTGGTACTGATATCATGAAGGATATTTTCAGTAATTCTGATCACAATCTTTGGCTCATAAAATGGGTGATTTTTGAAGTTTCTCTCTGTTCAGATTTTGGAATCCCTCACAAACTCCTGGAATAATTCCTTTTTCCTGATCCCAGCTGATGAATTCAAACTATAGGATAGTTTCCAACCTCCCTTTCAGAAGAGGTACGTTGGAGAAAAGAAAAAGGAAACTGAGGGTGAAGAATGTGGAGATGACAGAAGGTTATCCTTGAGTAGAGATTTTATGTATAAGTCAAAGATGTAAATGGGGGAAGATGTTTCACATCTATGAAACACATCTAAATTGGATGGGCGATTAGTGGGGTTTATTTTAAGAATCATTGGCTAAAGTCTAAGATAGAACATCTTAAAAACAATTTGCAGTCATGTTCTTGACCCAGAATCAATTTAAACCTTTGCCTTACTTTCATTTATACATAGATGATAGAAGGAAATGTTGCCTAAGAAACCACATCTCACTTGAGTTGTTTACCTTCCTGTCCCTTTCACATTGTCGTAACTTCAGGAGACCTTCCTTGCCTTTTGTGGACATGCAAGCAGAAACCCATTGGGGTGACTACAGTCTGAGGAAGGAAGCTTTTTCACTCCGGAGGAAGAGAGAAAGATGAAGCTCTGCAGGTGAGGAGAAAGAAAATCTAGCAGGAGACAATTATTACAATGTGAGTAAGAAATAATGAAGAAATGCTGGACTGAGACAGTAACAATGTGATGAGAGAGATGGGATGCATTTGAGAGCGATTAAGACAGTGGAATTGACAGAACTCAGAGATGATTGGATGTAGAGGGTAAAGGGAAGGAGGAGTTGAGAAGGGCATTTCAATTCTACCAACCCAGTTAAGGAAGAGAGAACGCAAAAAAGGAGGAGAAAATAAGTTTAATTTGGAGCACATTGACAAAGAGAGATGTGTAACAGGCAGGGAGAGGCATGAGTCTGGAGCCCAGGAGAAGGCATGGCCAGAGATAGAAAGAGTCAGTAGCGCTGACTCTGACAGTTCAATCCTTGAGAGCAGGTAACATGTAAATGTGTAGACAATTTGTAGGGAGGAAAAAAAGCAAAGTTGAGGATGGATGGCGGCTGTAGACAATATATTTCATAAGAAAGCAGAGGTAAGAAAATGAGAATGAAAGATCTGAGTCATTGTAGAATCAGAGAAGATTATGCCACAGAAGCTGAGGGAAAACAGAGTTTTGAGGAGTGAGACATCAACTGAAGTTTGGGAAATGCTTAATATCTTCAGAAACTTTAAGTAATTGTGACTTGAAGGAGTTTTAAGAGAGTTATGGAGCAGAAGACAAACAATGAGCCGAAGAATGCCTGGCAAGTGGAGTAGTCGCCTCTTCACAGAATCTTGAAGGAGAATGAAATTCCATCTGAGTCAGCTAGCTATAAGGAAGGCAGGTTCAAGGAAATATTTTATCTTTGGCGTGAGAGTGGAGGATATATAGATAGGAGAGTTTTGACAGGGCAGAAGATGAATTATGAAGATGGTTTAGAGACTCCAAAGCAAGTTAACTTGCTAAAAAAGAGAGAGAGAGAGAGAAAAGTTGGAGAAATCTCCCAGGATAACAGGAACAGTGAGAGAGAAAGAGGTCTATAAGCTAAGTACCCGAGACCACAGTGGAAATCCAGAAGACACTTAGAACATAGCTTCTCAAACTTTAAGGATAATAAGAATTACCAAGAGGGACCTCCCTGAAGGTCCAGTGGTTAAGAGTTTGCCTTCCAGTGCAGGGGGTGTGGGTTCGATCCCTGGTCGGGGAGCTAAGATCCCACACACCTCGTGGCCAAAAAAACAAAACATAAAACAGAAGCAATATTGTAACAAATTCAATGAAGACTTTAAAAATGGTCCACATCAAAAAAAATCTTAAAAAAAAAAAGAATTACCAAGAGATTTTGTTTATATGAGTATTCTGATTCACTATGCCTGGGTTGGACCTAAGATTCTACATTTTGAATAAGCTGTCAGGTAATGCCAATACTACTGGTTCTCTGACTAAACTTTGAGAAATAATGACACAGAGGAACGCAGTCTCAGGCAAGTGGGTTTTGGGGTGTAATCAGAATATGTGCAAAATAAGAACATAGTTTGATGAAAGACAGAAAACGTGATGGTTAAACATGGCGAAGAGGAACAACAAGAATGCATTTTATGAATAGTTCATGTATTCATTAAGAATGTACTAAATTCTCAATTAATACGCATACGCCTCTCCTTGCAGAGCATAGAACGAGGCACGTTAAGTCCAGTCTCAGATAGTTTAAGGATATTATGATATGTACAAGAAAACATAAACAAAAAGGATGCTAATTAATACATAGACATGTAAGTGCTTCAGAAATAAACAGTGGTCAAAACCTGTCAGAGGTGGTAGGTAGACAGCTCGAGTATTTCTTTGAATTAATTTCTTTGGATCAAGACATCATGAAAGATTTTCACCTTGCCACTCATTTTGAAACTAAATAAATATTGAGGGCATTATCATCCACATTCCCTATGTTCATCTTTAAAAGAAGACATGACACATGTAAAGTTCCCATCAATTTGCAAATAGGAGAGGGGAAAATGAGGCTGCACCTTGAATGGAAGGGATCCTATCTCTTTAAACCTCTTTATAGTGGAGAGTCACATGAAGCATGGATTTGAAACTATCTGATCCAGACAGAAGAGACACAAAGAGCAAGTGTCATGGAGAAAGATACAATGTTAGACGTTCAGAGATTACCTAGTGCTTTTTTAGGCATTTCCTCCTGTTTACAGAATCTGGGTCCCGTCGTCCTCACCACCACTTCCCCTTTGCTGTCCCTCCACTATCTCAGCCAGTGGACAATGCATCCTGAGTGCCATTCTTATCTCCCTGTGGTGGTTGTGCACGTACCAGGCGCTCATAGCCGTCCAAGGACTCTGAAGCACAAATATATTAGTAAGAGTTCAAGTTCAGTGTCTTTAGAAATTGTCTAGCTGATTTGGAAGAAAGGCATAAGCATAAAACTACAGTATAAATTTACCAGCATCACCCAAATAGTCTTCTGCAGGATAGTCTGCAGAAGAAATAGTCTTCCGTGAAATTCTTCTAGAAAATATAGACAAAAAAGGAGTCTGATGCTGATAAGAGTTTGTAAAATACCATATATTAGAACTTCTTTCCTTCAATATAAGTAGGAGAGCAGGCATATTTTAATTGTTCTGAGAATCACTGCAGTTATAAATCTGGTTAACTTGGTTTAAACCAAAGTTTCTGACGATTTGGTTTTGTTTTTAAACCATTGGATTTTTTATATCATAAAAACTGTTCATATCTCAAGGACTTAGTATTCCTCAGAGGACAAATAAGGGAATATTATTGTAAAGATTAAAAGTCGGTTTAGTACAACTGCAATTAGGGAGATCACTTCAGAAATCTAGGGAAGGCGTCAATGAGGAGTTTGAGCTGGCATTGAATGATATGAGTATTTTGAGCATTGACAAAATAAGATATTCTGGGTTGGGATGCAAGTTGAGAGGATTAACAGAATAAATAAAAATGTAGAGGAGGAAACAGTTCAGAGTTCAGGTGTGTTTAAATGACAATGAGAAAATGAATATGCCTGGAGAGGAGGGTTTTGATTGAGTGAAAATCAATTTGGCAAGGCTGATTATAAAGACCCTTGCATTTTGGGTTAGGTTCTATGAAGACTGAAATGTGCATTAATTGCATCCAGAAGGGAACAAATAGGGAATAGGTCTCTAGCATTCTGACCAAACCATTTTTTAAAAATTTATTTTATTTATTTATCTATTTATTTTTGGCTGTGTTGGGTCTTCGTTGCTGCGCGTGGGCTTCCTCTAGTTGCGGCGAGCAGGGGCTGCTCTTTGTTGCGGTGCACGGGCTTCTCATTGCGGTGGCTTCTCTTGTTGCGGAGCGCGGGCTGTAGGTGCACCGGCTCAGTAGTTGTGGTTTGCGGGCTCTAGAGCGCAGGCTCAGTAGCTGTGGCGCACAGACTTAGTTGCTCCACGGCATGTGGGATCTTCCTGGACCAGGGCTCGAACCTGTGTCCCCTGCATTGGCAGGTGGATTCTTAACCACTGCGCCACCAGGGACATCCCAAACCATTTTGTAATTTTTTTTTTTTTTTTGCGGTACGTGGGCCTCTCACTGTTGTGGCCTCTCCTGTTGCGAAGCACAGGCTCCGGACGCGCAGCCTCAGCGGCCATGGCTCATGGGCCCAGCCGCTCCGCGGCATGTGGGATCTTCCCAGGCCGGGGCATGAACCCGTGTCCCCTGCATCGGCAGGCGGACTCTCATCACTGCGCCAACAGGGAAGCCCCATTTTGTAATTTTTTAAAAATTTCATTGTTTCTGTTTTTGAAAATAACACAAGCACACACTGAAAAATTCATAACATAAAAAAAATAAACAGAGGAAACTTAAAATCACTCATAACCCCATTGCCCAGAAATAGTGCAGTTGACATTGGGGGTATCCTTTGCCAATTTTTCCTAAGTGTACACATGTTCACACACGCATTTTACAAAAATCAGCTCACACTATGTCATAGTGGCTGTAAACTCAACTCCTAAGAGGTATGTAAGTTAATACAAATGTGTGCAGCAGGGAAGAGTAGTGAGGTGTTAAAGATGCAGCCTTTCACACGACACCATTACAAATTAAATATATGGAATGTTCTTTGTTTCCACGAAGAAATATACTAGCTCCTTAGACTGCACCCCTTTTATTTGAAACATACTGGCATATAGGTCCGTTTTTAATTTTACCACATTTGATGGAAATATAGATATAAGAAAAAAAATTTTTTTAACTCTAACATTAGGAAAACAATAGGTACATGGTACCTTGACTCTAGGTCTCAGTGTATGGGAGGCAAAGAGAGACATTGAAGGGTGCTGAATGAGACAGCTCTCCTCCCTCTGAGGGTAAGGGTACCACTGGGCAGCGGCTAGGCTGCTAAGCAGAGCAGAAATGGGGCTCAGAGTTGGCAGATCTTCATGGTTTTCAAGGGAAGACAGAAATCCAGTACTTACGTGATATTTTCTGAATTTTTTAAAAAAATAGGAATTAATCATTTTAACAAGAGAGTCAGAATTCAATAGGGAAACAAAATACACTCAGCACTCTACAGTTGGTGTCTTTTGCTGATACAACCCACAAAACAAAACAAAACAAAGCAGCAGCAACAAAACTTCCTGGTTCTTTGCACTTAGGGAGTGCTACTACCGTGCATCACCTCGGGCAGAAAAATCTTGAAGTCCCCGGGTAATGGGCATTTTTACTTACTAGACTTTTCCATCTTTAGACGTGACCTGGCACAATATTTACATCTGTATTAGCATATTATGAATCTTTCATTGTAAAAAGACTCATTTGGAAAGTGTAACATTTCAGAAATACGCTTATTGAATGTATATTTTGTTGATTTGAATACGTATTTACCCACTGGAGGAAGATCTATTCCCACGTGCCACTTAGGTTATTTTAAAGAACTCCCTACTGAATATTGATGCAACTGTGTACCTTGCAGAAGTGGGAACAAAGCTGGCTGTGTGGAACCTTGGAATCACAGTGAGTAATTAGCACAATGTCTGTAATCAGGGAAAGGTTAGATTAAGAAAAAAGGAATATAAATTGTCTGTAACACAGGAAAAGGAACAAGAGAGAGATCATCTGAAGAACAAGAACAAAAAGAACAGTTGAACTTTAAGTGTAAAAACTAACTCAAAATATATACTGTATCTCTTCCACTTCAAATATAAACTTTTCTCTTACCTGAAAATGCCTATCCAGTTGATACCATACTTTTATCTATTTATATCATTAGTATTGCTTTTAAATAAATATACTTCAACTACTCCAGGGTTGACAAAAAGAGAGCATTCATATTCAGTCAAGATTGCCTAAGCACAGAAAACACAAAATAAATTGAAATGTATGAAGTGCTATATAATTTTAGTCAATAGCAATGATGGTGTAGACTAGCATAAAATTATATAAGACAGAAATGTTCAACAAACAGAACTCTTTCAACAAAACTTCGTATTTGGTCATTGTAAATAGATGCAATTCCAATCTGGAAATAAGTACCTTTTATTGATTCTAATAATATGACTTTTTAAAAGTTTAATTGAGATATTAAAAAAATTTGAACTATGGATCCATTGCCCTTAAGTGTCTCACTATTTAAAGAAACAGACAAATATTTTTTCCTACATTGGCAAGAACAATAACAGGTCAGGTTTTAAGGCACTTGTCAAGATTCAAGTTTTTATCCTTTATCGTGTCTTTTCCTATTTAGAAGTAGTTTGAGAAATCTTTAACAGTATCTGTCACAGTTTATATTTCATACCCAGGAATGATTTTAATCAGATGAGGTAGGGGGAATGCTTGCTTACGGTCCCAAGACTTTTTTTAATACCAATATTTTACTGATCTCATTAGTTCTACCATCTAAATTTTGGACTCTTTACAATGCACAGCTTTATAAATTAGCCAACTAATCTTCACTAATGTCCAGGTTAATATTTGAGAATTTTTCCATGGTGACAATAGATAGGGAAGCAATTGAACTTTTGACAGGAGAAAAGTGGAGAGAGCCTTTCATATTGCTGCATGGAACTGGTGGGTTTCTCTATAAAATAGAGGTTAGGATGAATTATCTCTAAGGCATCCCTGGCTCTCCTCCTGGTAAGTAGATACAGGATGAAGTCTCTAGAAAGTCAAAGAACAGAATGAGAGTTACTCTACAATTATTTTTCTAATCCTTTCATTGCCTGTTTCACTACACACTTAATGTAGTAAAATTTACATTACAGAAAGGAACAAGAACATATACTTACACAAGTAATTAGTTCTAATTCTAGACAGTATGAAATTGCATATAAAGGAGGATTTGATCTAGTCTTGAGTAGTCACACAAGCATGTCACATAATAAATATCCCCAAGGAAGTGTTCTTTAAGTTAGATTCTGAAAGAACATCAGAAGTTAAGGGAAGATGAGAGATGATCCAGCCCAAGGAAAGTAGAAGAAAGCTGCATGTGTGAAGATTTAGACCAATATGAGTCTTGGATGTCTAAGAAATGTGAATTAACCAGTGCTGCTAGAGATCAGATAATGAACACAGGAATAGCAAAAATGTGGCTGGAGATGTGTGTAGGGGTGAATCAAGGAAACTCATTTGAAGCCACATTAAGAATTTTGGAATTTATTCCAAAAGTAATGTGAAGTCATTGAACGGTTTTAAGCTGGAAAAGGGAATGATCAGCTATTCATTTTATATATCACTAGGTCTGTTGAGTGCAACAATAAGGACCTTCTATAAACCAAATCTCTTTAGGGATGTTACATGTATTCAAATATTAGTATTCATAACAACTCAATGAGGTGGAAAACATTATTATTTCCACTTTACAAAAAGCTTGAGCAATTTGCCCAATGTAACATAGCTAATCAGTGTGCAATCTGAAAGCTAGCAGTCTTAACCTTTATATTTATTTGGTAATAGAAAGGGATGGAAATTAGTTTGAAGGAGTAAATCATCTAGGTGAGAGAGAGTGTTGGTTCAGACTACTGTGATAGTAACAGATTAGAGGGAAGTGGGAAAAAATCAAGAGATTTCTAGGAGATAGAATCAACAACAATTGGTGGTTGATTGGATGTAGTAGGTGAGGAAGAGAAAAGGATAAAGGGTACCATCCAGGTTTGGGGCTTGAGCAACTGGGTAGATGGTGGTGACCATTTATCAAAATAGGAACTTATTCCAGAGAAGGGACAAGTCTAGTGAAGAAGACTTTTGCTAAGGCAGAAGTTATTATCATGCAAAATCATCTCTGAGGGCTTCCCTGGTGGCACAGTGGTTGAGAGTCCGCCTGCTGATGCAGGGGACACGGGTTCGCATCCTGGTCCAGGAAGATCCCACATGCCGCAGAGCGGCGGGGCCCATGAGCCATGGCTGCTGAGCCAAAAAAAAAAAAATCATCTCTGAAAAGCTACCCTAGAGCAGGGGTCCCCAACCCCTGGTCCACAGACCAATACCAGTCCGCGGCCTGTTAGGAACCAGGCCGCACAGCAGGAGGTGAGTGGCAGGTGAGCGAATGAAGCTTCATCTGCCGCTCCCCATCGCTCCCCATCACGCGCATTACCGCCTGAACCATCCCTCCCATTGCTTGCATTGAACTGAACAAACCCTACACCCCGTCCCCCACCCCATCCGTGGAAAAATTGTCTTCCACGAAACCAGTCCCTAGTGCCAAAAAGGTTGGGGACCGCTGCCCTAGAGGATTCTTGCACTTGGGAATCACGTTTACTGAATATTCCAGTATTCTGTCTCTCCATGTTCCCCCACTTTGCCCCCAACATGGTTACTCTGAAGGTATTTGAGGCAATCGGTACATTACGAGAGGACCACGGTGGAAAGAGGGCATTTGAGTTCTCTTTCCTTCTGTTAATCTCCCTTGCCGAACTGTTCCTATTTATTTTATATGTCCACCAATGTTTTTAACATGTTCGGGTCAGTCTTCAGCATCATATACACTGAGCTTACAAAAGCTTTTCAGGAACTGATGGATGAGTCAGTGCTCCAAAGGTGAAATATGGACACATTTTGAAATATGGACACTGGCGGTTAGTTTTAGGCAGTTCATATTAAAATATTGAGCTCATTGGCCTAGAAGCACACAAATGGAAAAGCTGGTGGGGAAAATGGCTATTTTGACTTCCCACCTCTGTGGTAGCAGGCAGTGAATTTCCAACTTCTGTAATTCTCTTTTCCCTTTTCAGTGATAAAAGTTCATATTAGTTCACTTTGCTGTACCTTGTAAATGAAATAAGCCAAACAATTTGCTCTCTGTCATGACCAAACATCAATCAAGTAATGACCACATACTGATTGAGTGCCTACGTGGGCAAAGTCAATACACTGGGAAGTCGGAGGAGCTACAAGAAAGTGGACAAGCTTCTCTCGCAGAACTTTCTATCCAGCTGGTGAGACAATATATGAACATGTTTAAAAAAGGATGAAAGATTCAGCTGGCCGGGGTGCCCAAAACGGGGCACGGGGCTGTGGCGACCCAGGTGTGGGTCTCCCTCCCCTGGCCGCCTGCTCTCTTGCCCTGCCCCCTTTTCTCTCTTTCTCTCTCTCTTTTTCCAAGAGTCCTACCCTACACCAGGGGGTTGGGTGTTGGAGAATCTGGTAAAAGCACCACTGTGAAGCAAATAAAGATCCTGCATGTTAATGGGTTTAATGGAGAGGGCTGTGAAGAAGACCTGCAGGCTGCAAGGAGCAACAGTGATAGAATATATTACTCCTAGATGATGGCTTCAATTTCTCATCTTCCTGGCTATGTCCCGTCCCACTTCGCATGCTGGAATTGCCCATCTTAGGAACTTTTAATAAGAATACTATTCTGTTGTTGTGGGGGAAAGAGAGGGAGACAGGGCCCTACCACCTAACTTCTAAAGATGACTGGAAACAAACAAAACCCCAAAAAACTACAAAAAAAGTTAATCCCTAATTGAAGAAAATGTAGTGTATCAGCAATCCAAGGCATCTACATAAAAAGTGATTGACAGTTTACAGTACCTGAAGTTGGCATTTGAGAACTATGACTCATCCTTATTGAACAGCCTATTGTGTACTAAATGCTATGCTAGACCCTGCAACCCTACTAATACCTACTAACAGCCTACTCTTTGATCCATGACTCTGTTCTAAAAGCAAAAATACGTATTAACATATGTGATAAATAAAAAGTCTCTTCATGTCTCAGCAAAAAAAAAAAAAAGGATGTATGATTACAAGGAGGCATAAATAAAAAGATAGAGTAAATAAGAAAAGATTAATTATACCATATATGTGTTCTCTTAGTTCCAAGAAAAAAAATTTTATGCATTAGAAATTTTGTAGCTGCAAGGATTTTCAATATATGCAAATCAATCAATGTGATACACCATATTAACAAATTGAAGAATAAAAACCATATGATCATCTCAATAGATGCAGAAAAAGCTTTCAACAAAATTCTACACCCATTTATGATAAAAAAAACTCTCCAGAAAGTGGGCATAGAGGGAACCTACCTCAACACAATAAAGGCCGTATATGACAAACCCACAGCAAACATTATTCTCAATGGTGAAAAACTGAAAGCATTTCCACTAAGATCAGGAACAAGACAAGCATGTCCACTCTGGCCACTATTGTTCAACATAGCTTTGAAAGTCCTAGCCATGGTAATCAGAGAAGAAAAATAAATAGAAGGAATCCAAATTGGAAAAGAAGAAGTAAAAATGTCACTGTTTACAGATGACATGATAATATAGAGAATCCTAAAGATGCTACCAGAAAACTACTAGAGCTAATAAATGAATTTAGTAAAGTTGCAGGATACAAAATTAATACACAGAAATCTGATGTATTCCTATACACTAATAATGAAAGATCAGAAAGTGAAATTAAGGAAAAAATCCCATTTACCATTTCAACAAAAAGAATAAAATATCTAGGTATAAACCTACCTAAGGATGCAAAAACCTGTACACCAAAAACCATAAGATACTGATGAAAGAGATCAAAGACAATACAAACAGGTGGAGAGATATACCATGTTCTTGATTGGAAGAATCAAAATTGTGAAAATGACTATACTACCCAAAACAATATACAGATTCAGTGCAATCCCTCTTAAATTACCAGTGGCATTTTTTACAGAACTAGAACAAAAATTTGTTCAATTGGTATGGAAACACAAAAGGCCCCGAATAGCCAAAGCAGTCTTGAGAAAGGAAAATGGAGCTGGAAGAATCAGACTCCCTGACTTCAGACCATACTACAAAGCTACAGTAATCAAGACAGTATGGTACTGGCATAAAAACAGAAATATAGATCAATGGAACAGGAGAGAAAGTCCACAGATAAACCCACACACCTATGGTCACCTAATCTATGACAAAGGAGGCAAGAATATGGAGAAAAGACAGCCTCTTCAATAAGTGGTGCTGGGAAAACTGGACAGGTACATGTAAAAGAATGAAATTAGAACACTCCCTAACACCATACACAAAAATAAACTCAAAATGGATCAAAGACCTAAATGTAAGGCCAGACACTGTAAAACTCTTAAAGGAGAACATAAGCAGGACATTCTTGGACATAAATCGCAGCAAGATCTTTTTTACCCACCTCTTAGAGTAATGAAAATAAAAACAAAAATAAACAAATGGAACCTAATGAAACTTAAAAGCTTTTGCACAGCAAAGGAAACTATAAACAATACAAAAATACAACCCTCAGAATGGGAGAAAATTCTTGCAAACGAAGCAACTGACAAACGATTAATCTCTAAAATATATGAGCAGCTTATGCAGCTCAATATCAAAAAACAAACAACCCAATCAAAAAAAGAGGTGGAAGACCTAAATAGACATTTCTCCAAAGAAGACATACAGATGGCCAAGAGGCATATGAGAAGATGCTCAACATCACTAATTATTAGAGAAATGTAAATCAAAATTACAATGAGGTAACACCTCACACCAGTCAGAATGGCCATCATCAAAAAATCTACAAACAATAACTAATGGAGAGGGTGTGGAGACAAGGGAACCCTCTTGCACTGTTGGTGGGAATGTATATTGATACAGCCACTATGGAGAACAGTATGGAGGTTCCTTAAAAAACTAAAATAGAACCACCATATGATCCAGCAATCCCACTACTGGGCATATACCCTGAGAAAACCATAATTCAAAAAGACACATGCACCCCAATGTTCGTTGTAGCACTATTTACAATAGCCAGGATATGGAAGCAAACTAAATGTCCATCAACAGAGGAATGGATAAAGAAGATATGGTACATATATACAGAAGAATATTAGCCATAAAAAGGAACAAACTGGGTCATTTGGAGATCTGTAGAGATGTGGATGGACCTAGAGACTATAATACAGAGTGAAGTAAGTCAGAAAGAGGAAACTAAATATCATATATTAATGCATATATGTAGAATCTAGAAAAATGGTATCAATAATCTTATTTGCAAAGCAGAAATAAAGACACAGACATAGAAAAAATGTATGAATACCAAGGAGGAAAAGGGGGAAGGGGGGTGGGATGAATTGCGAGATTGGGATTGACATATATACACTATTGATACTATATATGAAATAGATAATAATGAGAACCTACTGTATAGCACAGGGAACTCTACTCAGTGCTCGTGTTGACCTAAATGGGAAAGAAATCCAAAAACGAGGGGATATATGTATATATATAGCTGATTCACTTTGCTGTACAGTAGAAACTAACACAACATTGTGAAGCAACTATTCTCCAATAAAAATTAATTAAAAAAATAAAACTTCGGGGGAACTCCAAAAAAATAAGTAAATAAATTTTAAATAATGAAATTTGGTAAAGATTTATGGAAGACAAAGGTTTTGAGCTCAATCTTACAATACATATAGATCTTCGCTAGAAGGAGAGAAAATGAAAGAAAAATATGGGATGATATTCCAATTATGAGCAGCTCAAGAGCAAAGTGTGGTCGTGTAGTAAATATATCAACAAGATTACAAGTAAGGAAACAGTAAAAATAATCATAGAAATGTGCAAAGCAGTAACCTTTGCTGGACCTCCATTTTCTCACCTTTAAAATAGGGGGATTGGATTAAGAGGTCTTTGTGAAATCTTTGACATTTAACATTAATTTAACATTAGGTTTTACTACAGAGGAAATGTTATTTTTACTTCCCAGCATTATATGAAACTAAAAATGGTCGAGTGTTTGGAAATACTCAAATTACAATTTAAATATGACAAACTAGGATTCAAATTTTGGCAGATCCACTGTTTTCTATATAGATAGATATGTTAATAAGAAGATGATAGCTGATAGATTTACAGATGGAAATATACAGTATAGATAAATAATTAGTCTTCTCAATAGTGAAAATAATATGTAATGGTACTGTGTATAGTAACTGGTTATGTAGGAGACACTGAAAAAATTTTGGTTACATCCCTTACTATCTATGGATGAAATAGCCATGGGTTGGAGTCATGAAATCTGAGTTCAAATCTCTGCTGTGCAATAGACTCTAAGTGTCTGAAAAAAACATGTTTTGAATTTGATCATTGTTTACATCTATTTCAGTACCACCAAATATTTTGGAGGAAAATAAAAAGTCAGAATACATATGGGGCAATAGGCAGTGTGTAGAATGCAGCAATTGAAGACGCTGAACAGCTAGAGAATGCTATAGTTACCCCTAGTATTAAATTATTTTTAAATTTTAACTAGGAAAATATTCCCCTCACATCGTTCGCCCCCTGATGCTATTGATAAGTTATCATTTGTTTTCGCTGTGTTTTGAGATTCTTGGACACTATTTAGGTTGTATAATATTTTCACTCTACTGTGCTAATTAACATTATAATGAATAATTATCAGCAGCTTCGCAATTGTCTCTAGCATACTGTTTTTATTTTATTATTTTTATAGATTATTAGAAGAGCAACATAAAACACACCACCAGTTTTCATGCCAAAATCTTTCATCTAACTAAGAAATGTCATGCAGTACATTTCAGGGATAAATGCCACTTATAAACATAGTATTCTAATGCATATTAAAGTTTCATGTACTAAAGATTGGAGTAGCTATCAGTAGTCAATGCATAATGGATAGAAATGATTAATGACTCTGTGAGATAAGGGATAATTAGATTTGGCATGGGCACCCACCATTTAAGCAAATTGATATGTGGAATGCATAGCTGAAAGAGATACAGACAAATGACACTAAGCTTCGATGATTCAAATGGGTCTCCAGGGAACGGATGATCCAAATTCTTTTTAAATTTTTCCCCAACAACTCAACACGACCAGAAAGGTAACCATGGATATTACTTCTCCGCTAGCACTGGTTGCCTCAGCAACAGAGTGACAGACTCTGAAGCCCAAGCAAGACACTTCACACCTTTCTGTCCACTGGGGCATTTACACTTTTCCCAGAGCTCTGTCATTTCCTCAAATAATGCTCTGCAGTTTCACTATCCCTGAACATAGTGGCTTTGGGGATCAACAAAAGCTCTTGGCAAAATTATGAAGAAGGGACAATTTTTTATAACATGTCCTACGAATCTCCCTCTGCCCAGGTCCCCAATGCACACACAACAGTATATGTAGGCAAGCGTACCCTTTGCAGGTAATGGACTGCTTTGTATCCTCTTCATTCTTAACAAACCGTTTATGTCCCTCTTCCTTTGTTTGAGCTTTCTAATTAAATCAAGGAATTAATCTATGCTAATGTGTTAATGCTACACTCCCAAGTCTCAAAATATCAGTAGAAACACATTGGTATGTCAGAGTCAGAAGTGTTTTCCTAAATCTCAGGAATTGCCCAGGTGAAATTTAAAACTGCCCCCCATACACAGTTGGCAAGGGGAAACCAAAGAAAGAGGCAGACCCCTCCAGACTGGTAGGTGGCAGTTTTTATAAGCAAGGGAACTTACACGAGTCGTGTCTTGGGTGACCTCAAGGCAGGTAGATCTCCACACCGGCCCACGAGAATTTTAAGAATTTATGTAGAGGCTTTAATGTGGTTGTCATGTATACAGTCCACATGGTCTTATTAACATATGACTCTCTTAAGGCTGCATCTTTGAAGTAGGTCCTAGAGCAGCAACAGTGGGCAGAACGTATTTTCTAAGGACAGGGGAGGAGGAAAGGACTCTCCATTGCCCGAGTCCCGAGTCCAGCTCCAAGGGTCAACCAGCAGTCATGTCCTCTCAATGACCTCCTCCAACAAGAAGAGAGGTATGTCGAGGGCTTTCCTGGTGGCGCAGTGGTTGAGAGTCCGCCTGCCGATGCAGGGGACGCAGGTTCGTGCTCCGGTCCGGGAAGATCCCACATGCCACGGAGCGGCTGGGCCCCTGAGCCATGGCCGCTGAGCCTGCACGTCCGGAGCCTGTGCTCCGCAACGGGAGAGGCCACAACAGTGAGAGGCCCGCGTACCGCAAAAAAAAAGAAAAAAAAAAGAGTCATGTCGAAAGTAATATTTCTAATTCTAGTAATAGATACTAATATTAGATAAAATGCAAAGATTATGTGAAGGAAATTTTATTAGTTAAATTAGACTTTCATCAATGTTATCAGTATAAAAATACTCACTTGTATTGAAATATGCTTTTATTTTTACCTAGTTGGAGTGAAGTGAGTGTCATCATAATTGAAAAGCAGTCTCCTGAGCAGGTTGGGGAGCAAAGGTTGGGGGTCTGACGGCACGAGAGGATCTAGATTGTGAATATAATCCTTTGAGAAAAAAACATTGGTGGATGCTGCTTGATAAATGGGTTTTATTCTTCGTAAATATTTATCATTTTAAATGGATTCATGTAGACATAGCAGAACATATGAATGGATACTGTTAGGACTTAGGGTGAGGTTTTCATTAAATCAAATGCTTGCCCATTTTATATATATATATATATATATATATATATATATTTTCAATAGGGCAATACACAAAAGGAATAATAGCTATAGAAGAACCAAACTGAAATTGTAAGGGCTGCATAAAAGCCTGATATCTTAATATGCAGCTCTGGTAGAGCCTAGATTTGAGTAGCCTACATGGGACTTTATATTTTGCCCAAAAGTCTTTACCTCAAGAACTTATCACCCTCAGACCGTCACACTGATAAAGGAAGTAGAGAGGAAATGAGCATAAGATGGCCAGTTCTGGAAAACTAGACATTAGTGGCTCTTCCACCTACATATAAGCACCACAGAAATAGAGAAGAGATAGAAGAAAAATAGAGGCAGAAAAGATAGATGTGTATGATTTAGTGCGCACTCAACATTAGTGAGAATGACTTAATTATGGTTTCATTGCTGACTAATCAGATTAAAAGTATCTTCCTGGGGCCAAGGTGTGGGATTAGGACTGAGGAGTAAAATCCAGGATGCTTATGGAAAGAAAAGGGCAGAAAATATGACCAAAAATATGCGTTTTGAAAATATTGAAAATAATGAGCATTTGAGGCGACTAGAGGAGATGTTTGGGGGCAAAAACCACTCAGGTCACTTAGATTAAAAAAGAAGAGGACACATACACATAGTGTGGCTATATATATATATATATATATATATTTATTTATTTATATATTTATATATAATATTACAATACTATATATAAGTAATATATAAACATATATACATCCTATAAAACATAACATGTAAAATATATAAAACAAAAGAAAAAATATAGCATATATAAATATATATCAACATATATAATATATATAAACACATGCAAACTATTATAATATTTAATATGAATACATACAATTATATATTAAGTATATATACATACATATATTAAAAATTTAGTCCACAGTGATACACACAAACACACATACACACACCACGCATACGTAACTTAGTCACTTAGGGAAACATACTTAAATGTATCTGCAGAGTAAACCTATGAAAACAACCTATACTAATCAAATTAGTTGTGTTTTTATTCATGAAATAATGAACCATGAATCATCAAACATGTGAAAAAAACATTAAAGCAAATACCAGGGTGAGGAAACATACAGCTGACGGCAGAAATAGAAATGACGCACAGAAGAAAAGAACATCTACAAAACAGATTTAGTGTATTCAGAGGAAAACAAGCATTTATTTCATTTATAAAAGAGATTGCTGTCCAAAGAAAAGGGGTATTAATAGAAAGTAACTAGATATTATTAAAAGTCTGCGTATGGAATGAAAATCAAAATAAATAAAGCTAAGAATCTAGCTGATCTGAAAGATAAAAATTGGATAAATGCCCCAGAAGACAAAAAGAGAAAAAAAGACAAAAGGAAGTATAGTCTGAGGAAAGATTCTTGCCATGGTACACCCAGGATTCTAGGTCTTATTCAGTAAGTGTTGCAGATGAAAAGAACTGTGATGACAAATGGAAAGAAACAATGAAATAAATGATTTACAAATATTTTTGTTAGCTAAAGAAAAGGACACATCTTCATATCATAGACACTTAGAAATGCTGATTAGAATGAAAAAAGACCCATATCCTGAGAAGTTTCAGAACTTTAAGAATGAAGAGAAATTCCTCAATCTGCCATAGAGAGAAAACAATAGGTACAGCAAGCATCTGGTTGGCAGACTGACTTATCCGAACACTGTGTGCTAAGAAGACAATAAAAAAACAACCTGACAGGAAGAATATCTACCCAGACAAATTACCAGTGAAGCAGAAAGAAAAAGACGAATCCAGATTTTCAAATGTTCAAGGATCTCATAGGAGAAATGACTCCTTGGGGACTGTTTTGGATTCCCTTGTGTGCTGCCCAGATTCCTCCCCTCCCTGTCACCCCTTTCAGGTCTGAAGCATGCATTCCCCCTTCTGCTGGGATTACTGGTGGCTGACAGGTTGCAGCTGATTTCCTCCCCACCTACCTCCCCAATATTGTCCTGTTGATGGGAACCACCCCACCGTACACAACATCGTGCCCCTTCCTTGCTGTAACCCACACCGATGATGCCTACTCCCTTGGCCCAGTTAGAGAAAATTCTGAAGGGGCATCTCAGCTCAGGAGCTCCTCCTGGGATCAGTTGAAGACTTTATGTTTTACAGCCCAGCCATTCCTTTTAACCAATCCTGCTTTTTTTTTTTTTTTTTTAATGCATCCCCCTTCCTCTCATCCCACACCAGGTCGATCCTTAGGAGCAAGGCTCAATAAATTTTCTGAACACAAATCTCTGTCTCACAATCTGCTACCTGGGGAACCAACCTGTCACAGACACCTACAGAGCAACATATTTTTAAAAAGCATTTAAGAAAGAAAATGACAAGATGATTACGAATTAGTGGTCACTGAAAATGTATGGAAAAAAATGTAAGCTCAAAAGAAAATAAAGGAAACGTCACTAGATGCAGACGCTTGGGATATTCTCCTTTGAGCATTAGCATGTCAGTATCATAGGATTGCATTTCTTTCTCTATGGTTTTAATTTAAGTTTTGGGGTTACATAGTTATATAATTTAAAATATTTACAAAATTGAAAAACTGCAAATATTGTTTTTACCACACTTTTATTTTTGGAATCAACCCAAAGTAAAACTGAAACACAACTACTTACATATCAAATGTGAAGTTTATAAACTTTGAAACTTTAAAATAATAACATAAACTTTAGGAGAGGAAGGAGAAGAGACATATATAGTTGGGTAAATCACTATATGATTAATCTTTTGAAGAATGGAATCAAATTATACCATCTAAAGTTAATAAATCATGAAAAATCAAAATACTTATTTTAAATATACAAAGGAAACTACCCAAAGAAATAAAACTCGGAAATTATGAAAAGAAATTAAGGATCCAGAGTAGAAATGGATATGAGTACGTGAGGAATTCTTTACTCTTAATTTGAGATTTATCTATACATATTTTAAAAAGTTTTGTAGATAGTTATTTAATTTAAAATATAACTTTAAAAAATTAAAGAGCACCCTTACGATCAAAAGACTGGTAAATAAATTATAGTGAAATAAATTTTAATGGCCACTTAAACCTCTCAATTTAGATAATGCTCATAACTTCTGAAAGTGCTTTCACATCTTGTTGAAGCAAAAATAATTTATTGATCACTTCTGGGCAAGCCATTGCTTTCCCTATTAACTTATTTATTTTCATCCCTGACACAGGTAAGGGAAAATGTCTTTTTATCCTTTGGACAGTTAAGGAAACTAAAACACAGAGAGAGTAAGTTAATTGTTTTACCTAAGTTCATAAAGCTAATCCTGGTGGTACTCAAGCTCTGTTCTCTGTCCTCCCAACCCCAGGTTCTTGAGGTTAGCCTCTCCGCCCAAACACTGGGACATGGGTGATAACCAAAAAAGTTAGTCTGGAGGAGCCAATATGAGAAATGGATAAAAGTAGATGGAAGGAAAATTGGGAAATAGACAAGTAATTAATATATTCTACCTGACTTTTATTTACGAGATCCTGTGGTAGATGCTTACACAGATTTTCTTTCATTAATCCTTACAATAATCCCTACGAAATAAATAGCATTGTTCCCAGGTAACATATAAGGAAACTGGGGCTCAAACTAGCTAACTGACTTTTGAGAGCCTACACAGCCAGACAATGGCAGAGAATGATCCAGTTCTCAATTTTTTTTTTTTTTCCTAAGCAGAATTTCTGAACCTCAGCATTACTGAAAGTTTGGTCTAGATAAATCTTTCTTGTGGAACTCTCCTGTGTATTGTAGGATGTTTAACAGCGTCCCTGGCTTCTACCCACTGGATGCCAGTGGCATCTTTACCTCCATTTGGACAATCAAAAATATTTCCAGGTGTCCACAAGGTGAAAGGTGAAGGGATCAACCCCAGCTGAGAACCATTGCCCTGCAGGTATGGATTATCTTCTTAAGCTATGTGAGGGAACATCCCTCCAATGGGATTCTAGTTCCTTGAGATTATTTTAAACTTTCCCTTTGTGCCTTACTGTGAAATCCTTATTGTCAATGTTGAGTTGTATCTGAGCCCTGTGATTCTGGAAAGTAGCGATGGTTAAGCAATCCCTCCACCCCTTCGTGTTGAGGTAAAAGACTGTTGCAAGGAACCAGCCATCCCAATATGATTTAGGTAAGACTACAGATATTCCTCTTGCTTACCTCTGACAAGGTCAGAGGCAGAACCTCCAAATTCTCATTCTTTGCCTTGTAAATGATTAGATGGACTATTGAGTCCCCACTGATCAATCAGAACAAAATGCTTGTAACCGAACTCTGGTTAAGTTTCTCTTCTTCTCCCAGGCGTCTGTATTTTGATCCATCCTTAGCCTGAGCCTGCATACAACCCCTCCTTAAGATCCCATCTTGAGAATAATTCAGACTGCAACATAAAACAGTCTCTGATCTACCATCCTTCCATCTCACCCTTGCTTATTCACTTCCTCAAACCTGTATTTTTGCAGCTTTGTTTACTCCTCCTTATGAAGAGAAGAACCTTTCCCACCAACCGTTGAGAAGCTGGCAGACCTCACGGTTACATGTTCTTCCTACTGCAATAGGCCCCTTCTTCCTACTGTAAAAGTCCATCCCCCAGTTCCTTTGCAATAATGTTTTCAAATAAAGTTTCTCTTTATCTAGATCCAGATTTGTTTTTATTTGAAATCATAATAACATAAGCAAAACACAAAAATAAATGTCCTTGTCTTGATGTCTCTGTCATTTAGCACAGAATCAAAATGCTGCCTGTAATCGTTCTCAATGGTGAAAAACTGAAACCATTTCCACTAAGATCAGGAACAAGACAAGGTTGCCCACTCTCACCACTATTATTCAACATAGTTTTGGAAGTTTTAGCCACAGCAATCGGAGAAGAAAAAGAAATAAAAGGAATCCAAATCAGAAAAGAAGTAAAGCTGTCACTGTTTGCAGATGACATGATACTATACATAGAGAATCCTAAAGATGCTACCAGAAAACTACTAGAGCTAAACAATGAATCTGGTAAAGCAGCAGGATACAAAATTAATGCACAGAAACCTTGTGCATTTGTATACACTAATGATGAAAAATCTGAAAGAGAAATTAAGGAAATACTCCCATTTACCATTGCAACAGAAAAAATAAAATACCCAGGAATAAACCTACCTAAGGAGACAAAAGACCTGTATGCAGAAAACTATAATACACTGATGAAAGAAATTAAAGATGATACAAACAGATGGAGAGATATACCATGTTCTTGCATTCGAAGAATCAACATTGTGAAAATGACTCTACTACCCAAAGCAATCTACAGATTCAATGCAATCCCTATCAAACTACCAGTGGGATTTTTTCACAGAAATAGAACAAAACTTTTCACATTTGTATGGAAACACAAAAGACCCCGAATAGCCAAAGCAATCTTGAGAAAGAAAAGTGGAGCTGGAGGAATTGGCCTCCCTGACTTCAGATATATTACAAAGCTACAATAATCAAGACAGTATGGTACTGGCACAAAAACAGAAAGATAGATCAATGGAACAGGATAGAAAGCCCAGAGATAAACCAACACATATAGTCACCTTATCTTTGAAAAAGGAGGCAAGAATATACAATGGAGAAAAGACAGACTCTTCAATAAGTGGTGCTGGGAAAACTGGACAGCTACATGTAAAAGAATAAAATTAGAACACTCCCTAACACCACACACAAAAATAAACTCAAAATGGATTAAAGACCTAAATGTAAGGCCAGACACTATAAAACTCTTAGAGGAAAACACAGGCAGAACACTCTATGACATAAATCACAGCAAGATCCTTTTTGACCCCCCTCCTAGAGTGATGGAAATAAAAACAAAACTAAACAAATGGGACCTAATGAAACTTAAATGCTTTTGCCTAGCAAAGGAAACCATAAACAAAATGAAAAGACAACCCTCAGAATGGGAGAACATATTTGCAAATGAAGCAACTGACAAAGGATTAATCTCCAACATATACAAGCAGCTCATGCAGCTCAATATCAAAAGAACAAACAACCCAATCCAAAAATGGGCAGAAGACCTAAACAGACATTTCTCCAAAGAAGAGATACAGATGGCCAACAAATGCATGAAAGGATGCTCAATATCACTAATTATTAGAGAAATGCAAATCAAGACTACAATGAGGTATCACCTCACACCGGTCAAAATGGCCATCATCAAACAATCTACAAACAATAAATGCTGGAGAGGGTGTGGAGGAAAGTGAATCCTCTTGCACTATTGGTAGGAATGTAAATTGATACAGCCACTATGGAGAACAGTATGGAGGTTCATTAAAAAACTAAAAATAGAACTACCACACGACCCAGCAATCCCACTACTGGGCATATACCCTGAGAAAATCGTAATTCAAAAAGAGTCATGTACCACAATGTTCATTGCAGCACTATTTACAATAGCCAGGACATGGAAGCAACCTAAGTGTCCATCGACAGATGAATGGATAAAGAAGATGTGACACATATATACAATGGAATATTACTCAGCCATAAAAAGAAACGAAATTGAGTTACTTGCAGTGAGGTGGGTGGACCTAGAGACTGTCATACAGAGTGAAGTAAGTCAGAAAGAGAAAAATAAATACCATATGGTAACACATATATATGAAATCTAAAAGAAAAAAAAAAAAGTTTCTGAAGAACCTAGGGGCAGGACAGGAATAAAGACGCAGATGTAGAGAATGGACTTGAGCACACGGAGAGTGGGAGGGTAAGCTGTGACAAAGCAAGAGAGTGGCATGGACATACATACATGACCAAATGTAAAATAGATAGCTAGTGGGAAGCGGCCGCATGGCACAGGGAGATCAGCTCAGTGCTTTGTGTCCACCTAGAGGGGTGGGATAGGGAAGGAGGGAGGGAGATGCAAGAGGGAGGAGAAATGGGAATATATGTATAGCTGATTCACTTTGTTATACAGCAGAAACTAACACACCATTGTAAAGCAATTATACTCCAATAAAGATGTTAACAAATAATGCTGCCTTTAAACTAAAATATGATTTTAGCTAGAAACAAAACTATGTGGAATATACATTGTAAATATATAACTGAATAAAAAAAGTGAAGGCATTTCATTCAATGACTTCAAAGGTTGCTAATATTCTCAGCCCTCTAAGTGGGTTTGTTTGGGCCCTCAGGCCAGAAGCTAGAAAAAAATGTTGTTCAATTACTGACATCTATGTGTTTGTCAGCATGGGACACAGCTGACATGCCAGCTGAGTATCAAAATGGTCAAGACATCACTTACTGGAGTGAGTGACTCTAAATGAGAAACCAGCGTGATGAGGTTCTTTGCCCAAGGCACAGAACCTTTGCTTAGAACTCTCTCCCAAGGGATTGGATTTACCAGAAGCCAACTCTCTCCAGGATCAGTCTCAGTGACTGAGAAATGGCTCACCATTAACAAGGTCAGTTCAAGGAAGCAGAGGTGGAACAGATTATAAAGCCGAAACTTGATTTTCCACGGGGATGTTACATTTTTAGCCATGTCAGGATTATCCCCTGAGGATGTTTTTTTCCATCCTGAAACCATCTTAATTTATTCCATAAGTTAACCAGGAGCAGAGCCCATGTCGGGGTAGGGGTGAGTTCAGGAGAAATGGGGGAGCAAAAATAGTTCCACCAGTAGGCAAATTCTGTCTACCTCAATCTTCTGGCCATTTTTCATTTGCCTCTTCTGCTAATTATTGCCTTCAAATTTTTTAGTTTCTCAAACCAAATTTTGGACATGGCTTCAATTCTTTTTCTTTTTTAATTTCCTAGGACTAATATTTTAGATTAGAATTCTCTTGATATTTTAACATTAAACACGCTTAGTGACATGAATTCGTGTTTTTTCCGTATGGCTAGAGATACCCAAATGGATGAAGAGGTGCCTTGCTTGATAGGGAAGAGGAATTGCCTCAGTTCCCCAATGCAAGCTGTCAAACAATCTCCTAAATCTCTCACCCACCCCCATCCCAACCATACACCCACTCACTCTTCCACTGATGAGTGGTCACACTGACATTGTCATAGGGATTTTGACTCCAACTTGGTTATAATCTCAAGGGTATTCAAAGACCCAAAAGGAAGTAAATTGAAAGAGCTGACAGGTAAGATAATAAGAAATGATAGGACCCATGACTAACTAGTTGAAAAATATTAAAATTCAATTTAAAATACTACATATGTCTTTCTGTTATAGCAAGTTTGTCATCTTTACATATGATCTATACATAGGTTTAAAACTGGCTGTTGATAGTTCACAGAGATATATTTTGTATGGTTTGTATATTGTTCAATGATTTGAATTAGATACCTACACTGAATTGAGAAGACATTCAAAAAATGGATTTCTGACTTCTCTTCCTATGCTGCACTATCTAGTCTACATTCCAGCAAGGAAACAATTGTTTCACCTTAGTAGATATTCTCTATTTTTGAGGGGAGATAGGCTTTCATATTCATCACAGTCTACCACAGATTATACCCTGCCTGTTCAATCCATTGATATTACCCACCAAGCCTCTGCTGACACCTAAGTTTGAAAACCCTAGTCTATAAGTGCCATGACCCATTGATCCTACTCCAGATTCACAAATCCGCAATTTACTTCTGTATATTTTATTTACATTAGCTAAGATACACACATATTGGGAATGGTTAGATTATTTTTTCCAGGGATAAATATTCAAAAAGGGCCCATGTATCACCCTGGGAAATAACCTGGTGAAAGAGAAAGCAAGCACCATGAAAAGCAATGGGTGAATCAATGTTATCCTGCATTATCAGATTAACAATGATAATTATGAGAAGATTAATCTTGTGTGAAGTAATCTCAAAAGCTTATATTAATCAAGATATGTATAATTTTCAATAAAATAAATGTCCTTCAATTTCCTTTCCCCTCTAAACAGAGATGAAAATATATTAATATATTCTTTTAAAAAACGAAAATTCTTATTTTAAACTTTGTATGTTTAGGTTTTCTTAAAAAGACTGACTAGAAATGTTCTATAAATCTTTTGAAATTATAATAAGTAAGACAGTAATGGCACAAATCACAAGTTCTGTAAAATTGCCTTAGGCATTATATTTTCTAGAAATTAGCATTTTAGAGTACATGTTGAGTTTATGATCAAATAGTAATGCATAAGAGCATTTTGACTTAAATTGAAAAAGATGTTGCACTGTATATATATAGATATCATAATGTATATATATGTCTATCTATCTATCTATCTATATCTGTCTATCTGTGCACCTGTCTAGCTAATCTGAGTCATTGTTAAAACAGTATCTGTCCAAATTTATGGGCCTGGTTTTAAACATATAGACTTAAAGTTTCTAGCTATCTGACATACAGTCAACCTTATAAAAAATAAGGTTGAAATAGCACTGAGAAATGAAATTAAAAAAAACAAAAGCTGTAACCAACGCAAAACTCTTTTTATTGCTCCTTCTTTATTATATTTCCCATCAACTCCCTTGTTTCCCCTTTCTCTTACTAAGGAATTTTATTTTTAAACTTAAAGTTTTAATATTTTCAATAATTCAGCTTTGTAAACGATTAGACTAAGCAATAGATTGCCAAATAGGTAGTTTCTATAGAAAGGAATTTCTATTCTCTTCAAGTTGTAACAATCAATAAAGTATTATAAAAATTATCAAGATGAAAGATTTTACATGTCTGTTACCTCAAAAAATTCTGTGTTTGGAATTATGATAATCTTTATTAATTATGGATTACAAAAATTCAGGATTTGTTAAGAGAGAATGCATCTTCCAATGCAGTTCTATTTTAAGAAATGTTTTCAACCGTTTCTCATTTGTGCATACAGTTCTCTCTTGGGACGAGAGTCCTTGAATTGGATGCCAAGAAAGTCATCTTGTAGGAAATCAGTCACTGTAAGACACTTGCACAGAATAGAAAAATATTTCCTTACTGCTTTACTACAAGATGCTGTCTGTGGAAATTATCAGTAATTCCAAGCGTTCACGCAATCACTGTTCAAAGTGACATTATCAGAGACACGGCGTTGACAGGAAGAATCACAGAGCAGTAAAGAAGATAAAGTAATTTGCAGAAGTACAGTAGGCCATCACAGTGATGCCAAAATAGCTTTAAGTGATGGAAATTATATGTATGCTCATGTCTTTAGAACTAGAAAACAGAGTTTAAAAAACTGGATCATGGGGCTTCCCTGGTGGCGCCGTGGTTGAGAGTCCGCCTCCCGGTGCAGCGGACAGGGGATCGTGCCCCTGTCCGGGAGGATCCCACATGCCGCAGAGTGGCTGGGCCCGTAAGCCATGGCCGCTGAGCCTGCGCGTCCAGAGCCTGTGCTCCGCAGCAGGAGAGGCCACAACAGTGAGAGGCCTGCGTACCGCAAAAAAAACCCCCCAAAAAAACTGGATCATGTCAGTAGTTAATTTGACCTGTGTTTTAAAACAGCTAAGTCGTACAAAAAAATAAAAATTAATTATTAATATTTTAAGTTGCCATCAGTATGTAATATCTCTTCCAAGGTTTTTACTTATTTGGAGTCTTTGCCTGAGTATTTTCCAATATAATCACTGATAATTTGTGTAATTAAAAAGAAACAACAAACAGAAGAATGAATGATTCACCAGATGACTGTGATCAATTTCAGCATGTATTTTGTTAGAAAATATAAATTTTTGTTTGTCTAGGATTGATATTAACTTATTAGACTTAGGCACCTAGTCAACGATCTGTAACTGTGCTACCACATTTTGATGTGTTGAATTGTGTGGAGTTTTAGAATCACACAGTGGCCCGCTAAGAGAAATAGTATAAGAAAGCACAGTCAGTAGAGAGGCAGACCTCGGCCTGAGTGGGTGCTAAGGACAAATGGTAAAATATAAAATCAATTCTGAGTCATTTTTGGCAAATTAGGTTCTTTCCAGGGAAATGCAGTAAATTTAGACATTTTATTTATTTAATTAATTATTATTATGTTTAAACATCATTATTGGAGTATAATTGCTTTACAACGTTGTGCTAGTCTCTGCTGTGTAACAAAGTGAATCGGCTGTATGCATACATATATCTCTATATCCCCTCCCTCTTGCATCTCCCTCCTGCGTCTCCCTCCTACCCTCCTTATCCCACCCCTCTAGATGGTCGCAAAGCACCGAGCTGATCTCCTTGTGCTATACAGCTGCTTCCCACTAGCTATCTATTTTACATTTGGTAGTGAATATACATCAACGTTATTCTCTCACTTTGTCCCAGCTTACCCTTCCCCCTCCCCGTGTCCTCAAGTCCATTCTCTATGTCTGTCATTTTATAAAACATATTCTTTTCTAACAAAAGATAAGATTAAGTAAATTTTTTATTTAGCTAATCAGACATTTTTGGTGTTATGTAACAATGTTGGAAGGCATTGGTCTCTCACTGAGTTATTGGCAAAGAAAAAAGAAAAAAAGACTACCTCTTAATCACACTGATGAGACCTCACTTCGTGTGAAGAACCAAGGAGATCATATATATTGTTACTAAGGATACTATAGATTGCTACTCTATGTGTGTGTATATATATAGCTCCAAGATTTCATACTATGGTCATGTAGAACATTTGAAAGACATTTATTTAGGTCTAGAAATACAATCTTGGCTGTGAAACAAGCAAAACTACTTATTTATTCATATATTAAAGAGTTATGTATTGAGTGTGTTCTATGAGTTGGACAGTGTTCTAGATGCAGGGTATAAAGTGATGAAAGATAAACAATAAACTCATAAAACGTATGTAATAATAAGAAAGGGCAGGTAATAAACAAGAAAACACAAGAAATAAACATGATTATTTCTCATAGTGAGAAGTAGTATCAACAAGCCTAAAACAGAGATTTTGGTACCAGGAAATAAGGTCTTGCTATAAAATCTAAAATACACTCCAGTGGCTTAGTGGCTGGGCAGCAAGCAGCAAAGGCACTGATATTGGAAGCAGTTTGGATGGAGACACATGCTATGCAGCTGTATACAATTTGGTAAAATTGTTGTCCACAGTAACTTAGGAAGTAGACTCATAGTAGGCCCACTGAGCCTATATCTCTAGAGAAAATGGTTGGAAAGGGTAAGAGTAATTGTGTGTATTGAGATAGTAATATAAGAAAAAGTTTTTCTGGGAAAGAATTGGCTGAATTGCCAAAAGAAATAAAAAGGAATTAATGAGTACAGATTTGAGAATACCAAATGGTTAGCAAAGCTTATGTTTGGGCCACTAACAGTAACAGGTAAGAGGAAAAGAAATTTTGAATGATAAAGGACAATTCATTTGCAGCCCTGAAGCAGAGATCAGATTAAGGCTGTGGTCGTCTCTCTCAAAAGTGTTATGCCAGAAAGCCCCAAAATCATCACCATTACCTGAGGTATAAAGTATGAAGGTGAACAATTAGAGAAATCAATCAACCTTAAGAAATATGTCTAGGAAAAACTTTGGATGTGATTACATGACTGTAATAAAATAGATAATATCCCTACTACGTTTCTGAAAGAATTGCATTTGCCAAAACTTCCATAAACGTGATCATATACTGGGCGCGGGGTCCAGCGTGGGCAGTGTGAGGGAAGCAGCGGGAGTCAAGGTCAATGCATCGTTGCACCCCAGAAGGTGGGGGGACCAAGGCTTGCAGCCCAAAGGTGGTGTTTGTGCAGACCCAGCTTCCAAGAGCGGGGTGCCTGCCCAAACGATATCTCATTTAGCGATTTCAGGTCATGTCTGAGGGATTAATGTATTACACGTTAACTAGCCAGTAGGGGTCATTAGCTAAAGAAATTCTTCATTGGTGAGATTTCGGTGATCTAAGAGTACTTAAAGGAGAATCAATATTTCTAATCTCTTTCAAAGCATTGTAGCAAAGATCTTCACATTAGAATTCAATACAGATACAGATCTGAAGTACCTATATTTTTAAAATTTGATCCTTAACTGGGATCAGAGACACAATCTTTAACATGAAGTCAGAAAAACATTTATTTAAGCAGAAAAGATTTTTTGAAGGTCTCTGCTAGCCAGATTGCAAGTCTTATTACTAGCATCATCTTTAATTGTATTAAAAATTTGTTATAATATCTTGGGTCTTGATAACATGGCCAATTGAATGTCAGTCACACAGTTACATAGCTGTCTCGGCTGAATCTGTAGCAGCCCGGCTTTCTCCTTGCGATTAAAGTAGTTTTATAAGAGTGTAATGTCTAGATTAGGCAGGCTCAACTTGAGCAAAACCTTTTATTACTATTTAAGAGACAGAACCAAGGGAATGAGTTTAAACTTGAAAAAGAGGTTTAAAATGGACATTCATTGATTTATTTCTCCCAAACAAGTTTCAGAGTAATATAAACTGGATATCTATCATATGTGAAATGAGCAGTTGACACAAATGAAGAATGTATTTGCTAGCAGTTTCTTAGAGAAACTGACATTAATCCATACATGTATATATATGTGTATTTGTAAATACACACATATAGATTATAAATACAATACATTTTAATGTATATTATAATATATTATATATCTATATAAGTAAAATATGAAATATCTTATAAATATAGATGATAGAATATTTTATCTTTTATATAATTGTTTTCTATTTTATATAAATATTATATATTTATAAATACATAAATATATAATAGTATATATGTAATAAATATATATACACTGAACTTATTAAGCTATTTGCTCTGACTAGTGGTCTTCATTCTTTTTGATCCAGACTATCTCTAATCTACCTACCGTCTTCTTTCTCTCCATTCTGCACTTAAGTATCTACTTTTCTATCTTATTCACAAAGCACGAAACATTTCATATATTTGTAGATTTCTTGAGAGCATATAAACGCACATATTCAATGTGCACATACAAATATATATGTATATATATCAGAGCTGGGCAAACTAGAACTACTTTTGTGATAGCCACCTCTTTTTGTAAATAAAGTTTTATTAGAACACAGTCATGCTCATTTCCTTACATATCATTTATGGCTGCTTTTGTTTTACAAGAGCAAAGTTGAGTAGTTGTGTAAGAAACTGTATGACTCAACAAGCGTAAAAAATATTCCTATCTGGCTTTTTAAGAAAAGTTTGCTGACCTCTAATACATACACATTGTATTAGTTACCTTTTACTGCGTAACTAACCATCCTGAAACTTCATGGATTAAAACAGTCATTTACTAGCTCTGAACCTTGAGTGTTGGCATTTCAGGCTCAGTCTATTTGGTTACTTCTTCTGCACGTATTCCCTGGGCTCACTCATTTGAGCAGTCAGTTCATTGCATTGTTAGCATATTACCTGGCAATTTCAGGAAATGAAAGGTTCCATATAAAAATGCTTTCCAGGACTTCAAGTACAAATCTATGAAAACTTACAAATGTTTATGGTAGAAAATTTTCACTACTCCCAGGAATTTTTTTTTTTTTTTACTCTCTGGAATTTTATCCTGTCTTCCTATATAGAATATGTTGATAATAACTAAACTTATATTGATTAATAGCTTTGTCATTCTCTACTGTTATTTATACAGGCCTCTAATACAACAGTGACCTCAGGGGTTATTGATGCCTGTAGTTATATGGAACAGTCTCTCCTTAACCAAGTGATCAAACAGATCTTTCTAAATTCTATGCTTGTTTAGCAATCTCCTCAGATTTTATTTCCTCTTTCTAATTTTCTGCTTCTAGGTATTGGCTGAAAAATTACATTTAAAATAATGTTAGGATTGGGTTTAAAGCAAAAATGTACAGTTTCTTTATGAAAGCCTTCCCCGAATAGTACTCAGTTTCAGTGCAATTTAATTTGATTAAGTCACCAAGAATTCTCAGACAAGAGTTGGTCCGCGTTCGTGGTCAGCTGTGAAACTGATGTCTCTCTAAGAGGTAGCTTGGAAGACATTTGGAAAACCAAAACTTTCTAACTGCTGTGGTCTGAATGTCTGTGTTCCCTCAAAATTCATATGCTGAAATCCTAATGCCCAATGTGATGGTATTAGGAGACAGGAACTTTGTGAGGTGATTAGATGGTTGGGGTGGACTCTTTATTTGTGGGACCCCACAGAGCTCCCTTCGTTCCACCCACCATGTGAAGACAGAGCAAAATGCTGGCAGAATGCATCTCAGAAGGGGGCCCACACCAGAGCCTGACTGTGATGGCACGCTCATCTTGGACCTCCAGCCTGCAAAACGGTGAAAAGTAAATTTCTGTTGTTTATAAGCTCCCCAGTTTGTGGTATTTTGTTAGAGCAGCCCAAAGAGACTAAGATAGTAAGTACTAGTGATGAACTGGTAATTGTACTCCTCTCTCTCTCTCTCTCTCTCTTTCTATATACACACACACACACTATATATATATATATATATATATATATATAATGTATTTCGTATAATAAAAAACCTGTGTATCAAATAACCACTGATCTTTACATACTAGTTTTGGTGAAGTATTTTAGCAAAAGAAATGCAAGACCAAAATTTCACTTTGGTCTTCATGTGTTTGTTTGATCTCTATGGCCTTCAAAATTTTATTTTTAATTAGCTGTCAATATATTAAGATTAGTAGATTTCACATAAAATCTGGTATCTGGCTTATCTAAAATTAGAAGATCTGACAATAAATGTACCTCTTTCCCACCTGACAATCATCCAAAACAACTGGAAAGTTGCTGACACATTTTAACCAAGTAACATTCTCTACTTCACTGCTTTTCATGCACTGCATGTCCACTCATTCTTGGTGCCTATCCTCTTCATTTGGCATTTGAATTTGGGAGTTCGGTTTATATTAACCTTTCCTTGGATCTCACTGGACTATATTTCCTCTCATTAATGCCCTAGAAATTTACCTGCTGTGGGGCTCCTCTGACTCTTCCTGTGCACGGCAAAGACCAGTTCTTAAGACGCCAGCCTTTCTGCACATGTTGATTTGACTTCCTTTCTTTCTTTTTTTATTGAAGTATGGTTGATTCACAATGTTGTGTTAGTTTCTGGTGTATGGCAAAGTGATTCGGTTATACATGCATATATATGTATATATAGTAGCTTGTATCTGCAAATCCTGAACTCCTAATTTATCTCTCTGTTTCTGTGGCCTATTATGGTCTGTTCCGTTGCACTTGTCCATTGCATTGCATCATGCTACTGAAAATATATTTTTCTATGTCCACTTAGAAAAGCAATGACTCTTCTTTTTGTTATTTTTATATTTGTTACTTTGGTCCGTATTTTAATTTGGGCGGAGTTTAGTTTCCCTTGTATACTGGGTACGATGATTTATGATGTTAAATTTTTCTCCAGCAGGAAGCTCAGTCTTGCCTTTGACAACATTAAGAGAAGTCTGACGTTTCCCTTTCCTTGAAAAGATTGCCCATACCTTCATGCAAAGGCCAGTTTCCTCCCTGATCACATCAATTTTCTCATCTTAATGACCTCCTGGCCAGGAATTATATTCACCAGTATGACTTTAACAGTTTCCAGTAGAGAGCCTGTTCAGATCCCCCTCTGCTCACTCGCTTTCTCCACCCACCACTAATCCCAAACTTTTAAATTCTCATCGTATCATAGGAATACATGGAAATATCAGATAATATTAACGATTATAATAAATGTAAGTCTCCTGAGTATGACTAAAATTCCCTCCTCTTTCCACACCACTATTACCATCTTATTATGGGAAAGTTGTGTTTTAGGGATGCACATGTATCTCTAAGAAGCCTTGTCTCTCAAGGGTCAGGAGTTGTTTTGTAAACAATGTGGAACTGTGATTGGAACACTGCAGATTGAAAGCAAATGTGATTGAGTTTTTGAATGACAATTAGTAGGACAGAGATACTTAATATTTAGGTTAATTAGCTTGAGAGAAATCAAATGTACTAGAAAGACATGACCCAGAAATGATTTATAGATAATCTCAGAGGTTCCCAAACTTTCTTGGGTCACAGCATGCTTAGTGCCTTAGTAATATTTTCATGATGCCACCAAGACAAATGAAATATCTAACATCCGTTTATTATGTAGTTACGTTTTTTTAAACAATAATTGTGTATGTCCTTACAACCTGCTGGTCATTGGGCAACTTCTCGAACCTTAGGCTCAGATCGTACACTACCACTCTCATTTCCTGTTCCACACTGATTTTCACATGGTACCTGCCGTTCGTCACAGCCACTCCCATAAAGCTAGTTCCTGAAAGATGTGACATGGTTAAAAGGAAAGAGTTGAAACTGATCTACCACCATCCAGTAGTTTGCACAGAGTCTGACAGATGTCTCTGTGAGTTCACTGTGGTGCCCCAGGTCACTTTGATACACAGTTTGGTAACTATGAGTCTAGGTGTTAAAATAGTACGTATGTGTACATCTTTGTACCTTGGGTGATTCAGTGAGTAATTTTGCATTTTAGATATTTAACTTATAGAAAATCCATGCCTTCCTGGCATTTTAAAAGTAGGTCATCAGCAATCATTAGGTAAAATTTCTTCACCTGACCCATGAGGTAACCCAGGCTCAGTAAGGTTAAGGGCCTTGCCTTTCTTCATAATTTTTCAGTTTTTCTTTTAAGTTTTACTATGACACTGCTCAAAGATACTATATGTAAGATAATTTATAGTTTGGAAAATGGCATGTGGCTCTTTTTAAAAGGCAACACTAATAGACCACAGTCTAATCTCATTTAAAATAGAGAAATTAGTTGATTAAAGTTAATTTCCATTACTCATGTGTGTTTTATTGCATGTTTTGTCCTGTTAGAGGTGCATAATTCCTTCCAGCAAAGGATAGCACAGTTTCCTAAATAGATCTCACTTGTGTCTAATATTTCCATGCTAGATGCTCTTATGTCAAAAGGCAGACTTCAAGGACAAGGGCCTGACACGTCCCTAGAGCGAACAGCTACTCCTCCCACTAACTCACCCACACATTGTTCCCGAAGCCCATTTGCTTATGAATCTCCTCCTACTGCCAGGAAGGCTATTTTCTCTTTATCTAAATCCATTCTTTTTATGAGGTGCACTTTAAACCCCATTTTTTTTTTTCTCCTGAGGGTGTCATTCTCAGTAGAATCTCCATACTTATTTAAGCCCTAATACCCACATCAGCCATGAGGCTCCTAGAGTTTGCTAACTTATGTGGCAAAATAAAGGCATAATTAAACCATTTATTGCAACTGTTTACTTTAAATTCACAAGAAATTGATTTCAATCCATCACCGCACTACCATTTTGTCTATAAATTTGCATCATGAAGGACCAAATCTACAGAAATATTCAGGTTGAATTTGTGAAAAAAATCTTCAAATTTATTGCACAAGGTCTCCTTCTGGGGTCAGCAAACTATAGGTCATGGACCAAATGTGCCTGGTGCCTGTTTTTGTATGGCGTATGATTTAAGAATGGCTTTTACATTTTTATATTTATACTATATTTTATATTTATATTTTAAATGTATTTAGAGACATTTTTAAATAAGTACATAAATACCACATAATATCCTCGATTTTGCTTTTTGATACTCTAAGCTTAAAACATTCACTATCTGGCCCTTTACAGGAAATGCTTGCAAAACTCTGGTATACTTATTCTGTGCCCATTTTAATGCTATCTTTGTCACTGGCAGTTAAGAAAACTACTTAAGCTAAATTAATTGCTTACGTAATTCAACTACGTTTAAATTTATATAACTGAATTCTGTTAACTTCAATAAACACTCATGGAGCTTCTATTTCAAAATAGGTATTACGCTAGGTCCAGGGAATGTAAAAGCTAATAAAACAAGAAGCTCACAATTTAGTAGAATCTCTTCATTTTACTCATAGAATATGACCTTTACATTTCATTTATGTATTATCATTGAAGTAGTATATTTTATGTATTACAATTGTCGTAAGTTAGAACATTGGGGATTGCCTTTTGTGATCAACAAAAGATTTTGCTGAAGGTAAGAAAGTAATTTTTCTGTCTCCCAAAATATATACCCTTGTCTAGATATTTGACTTCTTTTATCAGTTTTAGTGAATCCACACTAGAAACTAACATCCAAAAAGCTTTTGTTGCAGTAAAGCAGAACAATATAAAGGTCAGCTGCTGTCATATTTTTAACTCTGAATAGAATAAACCTATTTAAGTGACACTTTCTCGATTTTAATTTGCACATCACTATGTAACGTAACAGTAAACCTACTATACGAACAGTACCTACTATATGTTTTTCACTTTACATTTAACAGAAACATGAACTCCATCATTCACAGTTCACTACTCCATACTTCAAAGTTAATTGATACCCCTACAACACAGCAGGGAGTTTTAAAAGACTCCCATTGAGTTTTTTGTTCCTTTTTTAAATTAAAAAAATTATTTATTTATTTATTTTTGGCTGCGTTGGGTCTTCGTTGCTGCATGTGGGCTTTCTCTAGCTGCGGCGAGCAGAGGCTACTCTTTGTTGCGATGCGCGGGCTTCTCTTTGCAGTGGCTTCTCTTGTTGCGGAGCACAGGCTCTAGGCCTGCAGGCTTCAGTAGTTGTGGCACGCAGGCTCAGTAGTTGTGGCACACAGGCTCAGTAGTTGTGGCTCGTGGGCTCAATAGTTGTGGCACACGGGCTTAGTTGCTCCGTGGCATGTGGGATCTTCCTGGACCAGGGATCGAACCTATGTCCCCTGAATTGGTAGGCAGATTCTTAACCACTGTGCCACCAGGGAAGTGCTATTAAGTTTTAAAAGGAATCACAGTGTGACACATATGACAATTGTTATCCCTAAATTAGCCGTCCAATTTCATAAAATATTTTTTAAATTGTATATTTCATGGACACAAAAAAGATTTTCTCCACTGTTAGAAAATTAAAAAGGAAAAGATGATTTATTTAAAGTGGTTCACAAATGTGTCTGCATAGAGACAAGATGCAATAATTACACTCTCATAAATGAAAACAAATTCATTTAGTAGAACAATGAAAATATTAAGTGACATTTTATGCATTTCCAATTTTAAATTTTTTTAGAATTCTATTTTTTTAATATATAATTAATGTCCCAGCATTTATGAGTCAAAAGAATCATTGTTTCAGCCTTTTCACCCAGAAATGTTTAGCTTATATGCCAGTGGCTACCATTCACTAATTGAATCAACAAATATTTATTATGTACATACCATCTCCTAGACATTATGGACACCAAATTATCATTATTTCTCCAAACTCAGTTTCCCTCAAAAGTAAAATAAGTAAATTTTTTATAACTTTATTTTATAAAGTTTAAATTGGGTTAAACATGGAGAATTTCTTTTAAAATTTTACCTATCTTTTATAATCGGTGGGTAATAGTACAAAGGATAGTGTAGTCCTTCACTATGGTATATTCTTTACATTAGTTGAATCAACGTACAACTCATTATTCATATTTATAATATTGTTTCGTGATGCAGACAACTATGTGTATGTGACTCAGTTTAGCTGATTCAGCAGGAGCACCCATACTCCATGTGTTTTAAGCAACTCTATTCCTCTGTGTAGTTAGTCACTTTAAAAATTATTACAGGGCTTCCCTGGTGGCGCAGTGGTTGAGAGTCCACCTGCCGATGCAGGGGACACGGGTTCGTGCCCTGGTCCGGGAAGATCCAACATGCCGCAGAGCGGCTGGGCCCGTGAGCCATGGCCGCTGAGCCTGCGCGTCCGGAGCCTGTGCTTAGCAACGGGAGAGGCCACAGCAGTGAGAGGCCCGCGTACCACAAAAAAAAAAAAAAAAAAAAAAAATATTACGAATCTACCCCACCTCAAGGTGGGTCTTTACTTATCTTGGTTTGATTCACTGAATTCCAGCTAGACTTTTGCCTAGCTCTACAGTTTTTTTCTGGTTTTTATCTTCTAGCCTTTTATCTTAATGGGTAGTCAAAAAGCCCCAAGGCAATGCAGAACCAGGTAACTTCAGCAATAGGAAAGACAGCATCAACAGCTTCGACAACTGTATTTTAGGATCACAGTCTCAGCTTTGATTTTTTTTTTTAACTGTCCACTGTCTACCCGCCTAAAAGTCAATTAAATAACCAACTCTTTTTTATTAGCAATGATAAAATACAATTACATAGAACTCTATGAGTTATAAAACACTTCCACATCTATTATGGTACTTGGTTCCCTCTTAAAAACTCAGTGAAAGGTAAAACAAGTAGTTTTATCATGACTATCATTTTTCTGGATGACAAAAATGAGGTCCAGGGGCCCCCGTCGCATTTTCTAATATTACACAGCTAGCAAATGCTAGGACTTTAGTCTTCTTATAGTAAATGCTACACTATTTTTTCATTTGATCAAACCTCCACTTTTCACACTATTTATTGAAATCAAGTACTGAAAACAAAAATAAAAAAAAAAAAAGCAGTCTTGTACCAGATAGTGTGAGAGATGCAAAGTACAATTCTGAGAACTAAAGGTGATACAGGTATTTCTGACATGAACTGATTCATTTAAAATAAGTGTGGACATGGAAAACAAACTTATGGTTACTAAAGGGGAAGGGTGCGGGGAGGGATAAATTAGGAGTTTGGGATTCACATATACACACTAGCATACATAAAATAGAGAACCAACAAGGCCCTCCTGCATAGCACAGGGAACTATACTCAGTAATTTGTACTAACCCTTGAGGGAAAAGAATCTGAAAAATTATATATATATATAATTATATATATAATATACATATATATCTGAATCATTTTGCTGTACACCTGAAACTAACACAACATTGTAAATCAACTATACTTCAATTTTTAAAAAAAAGTGTTAGAAACAAACACACCTGAGTGTAATAGTAGAAGAAACATTACTTCCTCCTGGGATAATCAGGGGAAGGACAGGATGCCAGTCGAGCTATAAACTGGCTCTTTAAGACTGGTGAGATGTTTCATGTTAAAAGGAGCAGCAAGACCATTCTGGAAATGAGCAATAAAATGAACAAATTAATGAGGTGATAATGTGTGAATCCCATGATAATGGACACAAATTGTTTAGAAAGTGAGTTATTTGGTGTGAGTTTGGAGAGTGTTCAAGAATATGGACAAGACTAGAGTCAAACAGAGAGCATCCCCCGCCCACTAGTGTGATGAAGTAGCACAAGTTATTTGAGTTTTATGAGGTTCCATTCCTTTATTTTAAAAAATGTGGGTCCCAGGCTGCGGGAGTGATTACAATGTATAGGAGCCCTTAGCAGAGTGCCTGGCAAGACGTATGTCCTCAACATACGCACTCAATGGCCACAGCAGTAATGTCCCAAGATGCTGGCGTCAGGGTGACTGTGTAACAGCCTTGCCCAGAAAGCATCAGAGGAGCACTGTGATTATTTTCAGCTTACACTTCTAACAGAATGTTTCCCTCAGTACTAAAGGGCAAACAAGCTATAACACCAGACAATACAGCTCAGAGGCAGGTGGGCTATCCTCAAAGAGGAGAGAAACTGAACTGAGCTGAGGTCAAACGGCAATAAAATGAAGCCTTTCTCAGAGCAAAGGATAAGGACACACAGGTTGTTTTTTTCTTTGTTAACTTTGCTTCTCTGTTATATTGTTCATAAAAACAATTTCAAAGTAAATTGGTAGGGCTTCCAATGAAAAATAGCAGAGTTAAGCAATCTTTATTCTACCCTCGTCCTTTAAGCATCACTGAAGCTCTCTCTCTCTCTCTCTCTCTCTCTATATATATATATATATAGATATATACAGAAATAGAAATATATATATATGTGTATATATATTTTTGCCCCCTTCCCCATGTGTATATATAAATATTTCTATTATTATTTATATTTATATTATTTATATATATATTATATATTCTATTATTATTTATATCAATATTATATATATTCTATAATAATATATTCTATTATTATTTATATTTATATTTATATTATTTATATTTATATATACACATGGGGAAGGGGAGCAAATTAGTTTCAGTGTGGCAAGGAAGGACCCTAACTGCATACCTAAAACTAAAAAAAAAAAAAAATCCCTATCATATACTAAAATTTGGACAAAAGTGAGGAAGTGATTAAAGCTGATATTTATCTCCTCAGATTTTGGACAACTACAGATTTCTCTGAAAAAGAGTAACGTGGTCCTGAAAAGGCGTGTCCCTACTACCAAGGTACAGAAGGGTGCATGGTGTGAGGGAGGATGGGAAAGTGACCCTGTGCAGACCCCAATTTACAGGGCAGAACAGGAGAGGGGCTCCTAAAAGTGGATCCTGCAGATGTGCCATCTTACTGTCTTCAATCCTGCTTCTTAGCACAGGGAGATGGTTGGACATAGACAACCAGAGGGGAAGGGAAGCAGTGGTCATCTGATATCCGTCACAGGACCTCACTGCTAAGCAGAGAGCTAATGCTAAACTGGAAGACATAACAGGTTTTGTGAGAGGGTATTTGAAACAATGAACAGGCACTGAAGTTTTAGACTGTTCCAAGACAAGCCCTGACACCCCCGACCTTAATCCCCACTCTGTTCATCTTCAGATAGCTGCTCCAGGGAGAGTTCACCACCACACCACACCACCCCCTCCCCCATTGAAAGAGAAACCAAAAGGAACCAGTAAAATACCCAGGGACTGCAAATTTTAAATATACATAAAGCTGTATTCAGAATATCACTTAACAAATGCCAGCAAAGGTTACCTCTGGGTGAGTCAGATTCTTTTTTTTTTTTTAACATCTTTATCGGAATATAATTGCTTTACAATGTTGTGCTAGTTTCTGCTGTGTAACAAAGTGAATCAGCTATAGGCATACGTATAACCCCATATCCCCTCCCTCTTGCGTCTCCCTCCCACCTTCCCTATCCCACCCCTCTAGGTGATCACACAGCACCGAGCTGATTTCCCTGAGCTATGCGGCTGCTTCCCACTGGCTATCTATTTTACGTTTGGTAGTGTATATATGTCAATGTTATGTGAGTCAGATTCTTCTTTGCACTTGTATGACTTGCTTATATTTACAAGATGCAAACATTTGGATAAGCAAATGAAAGATAATACAAAAAAGTATCAATAATTGTGAAGAGGAGAAAACTAAGGGGAGATAACTAAGAGCACAAAGTGAGGATTAGCAGAAACGAGACAATGAAAACAGACAAGTGACCCATTGACTCATTGACTGACCAGTCCCTGCGATGCGCCAGGTACTGAGCTAGTTGTTGGAGACAGAGGTGGAGAGCAGGAGTTACAGGAAACAAAAAACCTCACAGTCTAGTTTAGGAGACAACTCAGGAAAAAGATGATTTCAATAGAGTGAGTTTTTGTTTTTGTTTTTAATGGTAAGTGGAAGTGCAGGGTGCGATAGATGGGCTTTGTTTCTGCAGATTTAAGTGTTGCCTACTTTCCCAGGCACTACTCTGGTGGTAAGAAATATAAAGGGAAATGGGGTACTTATCCCACACTACCTGTGTGCCGGCTCTTGCTTCTACTCTTGTTTTCCTCTGAAGCAGGAAGCAATGAGGCACAGATGACAGAAGACACAAGCACCAGCATAAGGAAGGGTGAAAGAAGTCGAAGGTGTAAACTAACTGGTGGCCATTATTATTATTATTATTATTAATATGGAAGGAAAATCTTTTTCCAGAGTGTGATGGAGAGGATGGTGAGAAAGGGACTTCACTGATGAGAATCTGAAATAGAGATTGTGAAAACCAGCAGAGAGGACTAGTAAGACGCGTATGACTACTGTCCAATTAATATTGGACAATTTCAGTTGCAAATACACATGGCGGTTTTACCATTAATTTTTCTAGTGATGATCAGTAACGTGGAAATCAAAGGGGAAAAGATGATTAGATTGGATTATTTTGGCCATGTGGAGAAGAATGACAAGAAAGCAAGGGTGTTTTTAATAGTAGAAAGAAACGGTCATTTCTTGATGATTGTGGTGATTGGTTTTGAGGTCTAGGTGTGTTCAGAAAAACAAGAAGGCAGAAGAGAATGAATTGAGAAATTGAGAAGAGAGTGGGGAGAAAAGAAAAAGCGGCAACGAGAGCCTGAAAACTTTGAGGCAGTTGTAAGAAGCTGACAGATCAGAATTTAAGATGTAAGAGGTAGAGCAGGTTTGGATGATGACCGTTTTCCAGGCTGTTACTCTGGGGGTGAGTAGCCAAAATGGGAGGGCAGTGAAAAATGTGGAAGTATACTGTCTCTGACGATTCAGATCATGCTAAATTTGGTTAAAGCTCACTCGATATCTTACTAATTGTTTAGTGGAAAAGGAATATGGAATTAATATAAACCTCACCATATATATATAGATAGATAGATAGATAGATAGTTGTTTTTTATTCTTTCTGTGGAAGTTATGTTAGTAGCACCATTTTTTCTTTTTTCAAACAATTCTCAAATAATATTTCAGTACTTACGATAAGTCCAGATTGAAGAACCCTTTAGGTGTTGCTCTAGAAGAATGGTTCTCAAAGTGTGCTCCCCAATTTACAGCATCGGCATCACCTGGGAACTTGTTACAAATGAGCATTCTCAAGCACCACCCTAGATTTACAGAACAGAACCTCTGAACATGGGGCCAGCAATCTGTAGTTAATCAGACCGCTGTGTAATTCTGATGCATGCTTGAGTTTGAGGACCACTGCTCTACAAGTGATTTATACTAATTGATCGAGTGGTATGTTTTGACACCCATAAAACCATTAAAATATTTCTACCAATCTTTGATATCCGTCTCTTCCTTCAACCGTTCCTTGAAGGTACATACAGCCATCTTAGCACTGCTATTTTAACATCGAGCATATTCAGCTAGGTGTTTCAGTTGGGCAGATTCGGTTTCTCTTAACCATTATGGGTCAAAAGTGTTTACCACAAAATAAAATAAATGGAGGCATCACAAGAGAGAGCAGCAAAATAAATAAAATATATTAGAGAAGGCACTCAACTTGGAACACAAAGTGCTTATTGGCTGAGAACATTTGTCCCGTGACTGGAATTAGAATAGGCTACACACCCTGCAGTGCTTGCTCTCCTGAGTTGAAAGCACAGCTTGGAAGATAGTGTATGGGGGGAGGGGTGTATATGTGTAAATGTGTGTGCAATACATTTATTTATATGGTGTAAGGTAAGATATTTTAGCTGTTTATAAAACATTTTATAAAATGTAAATAAAGTATTATAATGAGCCAGGGCTAGGAAGGCTGATTTAATATTTTTTGGAGAAACACTTTTTTTTTTGAAGGGAGTGAGTGAGATGGGTAGGGATCTGTGAGATTTCCTAACTTATATCTTAATAGTGCTGGCCAGATATTCAGGTTACAGCTATTTTTGATTTTTCAATTTGAAATTTGGCATTTTGTGAATTGTAATTTTATTAGAATGTTTCCTTTTAACTATTTTTTTTCTAAATAGTACTACAAATTCATTTATTCTGATTAATTTATTGTAATTTGGAAAAACTGAGTTGAAATGATCAGTTTTATTCTTTCTGAAAGAGAGTTTTCTAAACTTACTAATATTTAAAGGAAAATGTTTAGCCTGCTCCAACAAATGACACACTTTCAGCTATCATAACAGAATGAATGCAGACACCCACACACACCCACACGCACAAACACACATGCACACACACATGAAAATTGTATTACATACAGAAGAAATCAGGGTATCCTATCTAGAACATGCATCCCCTGAGAAGCCAAGTACAAATTGGTGTTATGAATGTATTAAAACAAGTCTTTACTCTGTCAGCCTCTTTAGTTAAATATGATTTATCTTTATTAGAATAAAACCACTTAAAAATATTAAATATTTAATCAGACTATTTTCTTATTCCAGCTATTCTCCATTGTTAATCCATTATTATAACTAAAGATGCAATATTCATAGAAGTCTCTTCCTCTTAATAAAAGTTTAGCAAAATCTTTCTGTCCTTTTTCAATTTGATGTTTTCCCCAACTTCCTATATGCCTTTTACTAGTGCCAATATTTTCTTAAAACCTTTTCCCCTGGGTACAGAGTATCCACATGTTTACTAGCCTATCTTTCTCTGCTGAGTGGTAGGAAACTAACCTTTACTCTTGTCTGGAAGGAATCTGAGTGTATAATATTCAAGTCATAAGGTGTAGTGTATTCATTCAACCACACTTATACTGAATATGCATATATGCAAATAGTGTATGTTATATATACATGTAACTATATATTCAATTTATACAAACACAGACACACATATATAGAAAAAGAGAATAAAAGAAGAGGAGAGGAGGAAAGGGTGGGGCAGGGGAGGGAGACTAGCAGCAGGGGGGTACTTGAGTAGATGAAGCAAATATTTCAAAACAGCACACAAAACAAATCAAATAAGATTCTTTTTTAATTTCCTGAGCAAACCATTGCCTCAAATTCAGTCTATTACAATGAAATAGTAAATCACAGGGTGGATACAGATTGAATATCCAGGATGTTATACATCTCAGGTGATTTTAGCCCCAATGCAAACTTCTCTACAAGAGATAAGCCAAGAAACAGCATTTTCTCTATCACCACATTCTGTGCTATGTGCTGTCCGCAGAAAAAACGTTGCACCCAACTGAATATCGGTGTGGAGCAAAAACAGAACTCTCTCTGAACAAGTCAACTTGCAACTCTGTAAGCAGGAAGAATAAAAATAAACTCTTTTCTTAGAAGTGCTAATCCATTTTTCTGAGGCTCTGCTTTCTAGCAGAGTGCATTTAAGTGTGCTTCAGACTGTGAGCCCTCTGGGGTACTATCAGCCCCATGCAACTTGAGGCAATCATTATTAGAACTGAAGCAGCTCTTTGGGTTCAGCATATGGACCATAAACTGGCAGAGAGCCTGAGCTCTTCAAGGAAGGACGCCAGCGCACCTCCATCGTTTCCTTAGCTGTTGGGAGAGATTTCAGCTCTTCAGCAGTTTCTCTTCCTGACCAGCTTTTCCCAAGATAAATCTGAGCTAACACCATATGTTTCAGGAACAAAAAACAGCTTCTGAATTATTACAGCATAGTGTACTCTTGCCCAGGAAATTCAAGCTGCTAAGGCACTGTAATCATAGTACCAGGCAGAATTTGAGAGAGCAGCAAACCTGATGTCACAACTTCTTTTCAAACAACACTTGTCTTCAAAGAGTAGAACTCCTTGAGGATTTCTCGGAGGTAAGAGAAAATGTTGCCTAGAGCCCTCAGTTGTTTTGCATTCATAAACCTGGCTGAACGACCACTTCTCAGATGATTTGAGTCCACAAGTATTGGAGTTTGGAGACGTCATTGTTTTCTTTTAAGTGTCTTTTATTTTAGAACAACTGAGGGGCTAGGGTTGTCAGGAATTGTGCTAAATGTTGGAAATATAAAGACATTTAAGATGCAGTACTTGGCATCACAGAGTTCTGAGATAAATGGATGCATCATTAAAAATCTGCAAAACTGTATGCAGATATATTTAGAAGGATCCATACAGGGTTGGACAGAATCACAAAGGAAGAGCATCGAGAATGCTTTCATAAAAGCATACCTGAAAGAAAACTTAGTTGACTCTTAAAAGAGATGTAGTTATATAGAAAGTGAATAGTAGGAGAAAGGACGGACAGTCTTGATTGAGGACACAGCATCAATAGAGACACAGAGGCAAAGAAAGGAGGATTTAAGAGAATGGCAACAGGTGGTTAGATTTTTCCTTGTTTATTTTTGCATAATGTGTTTAAGAGGAATTTAAACATTAACTCAGAAGATATAGACAGGGGACAGCTAATAAAGAATCTTTCATTGACTCCACTCATTCAAGCACTCAGCATAGTAGATGAAAAATTAGTCACACATTCTTTGACATTCTTCTCACCAACAGGTAGAATCCCTTCCTCTTGAATTATGGCTGGCCTTAACACTTTCTTGGTCAATAAAATATGGTGAAAGTGACTTTTTAGAACTTCACAGATTGTGTCCTAAAAATTGTTTTACGGCCTAGTCTTCTCAGAAGCCTCACTCTTAAAATTTAGCCACCATGCTGTGAGGAAGCCCAAGCAGCCCCACACAAAGACTCACATAGAGAGAAACAGAAGTTCCTCGCCTATTGCTAAGAACCCAGACTAGACAGCCAGCACCATCTTGCCAGTCATGGGAATGAACCATTTTGGAAGTAAATCTTCCAGCCCCAATTGAACTGCCCCAGCTAGTGCTGTATGGAGCAGAGATGAGCCTTCACCTCTGAGCCCTGCCCAAAGCATACTTTTTAATGAAATAAATTATTATTGTGGCTATAGGCCATTGAGCTTAAGGGCTATTTGCTATGCAGCAATATAATTAACTGGAACAATCATTAAGTCTTTACTGAGTGCATACCCTATTCTTAAAATATAGTGTTATAGAGTATAGATGTTAACCCTGACAAAGATTCTCTTCTTGACCAAACTCTAGCCAGGCTCCTCTGAGCCCTCTTACTGACTAGGTCTCAGCCTTGGTCTATAAAAACTACAGACTCTCAACACATATGCTATTGTCCACTCTCCTCCTCCCACATTAAACATAGAACAAAAGACCTCATCCCTTGAATGACTCTAGCCTCCTGTAAAGTGCCTGCCTGAGAAAACTCAAGGCTCCCAAAATAATTTACTGTTTATCTTAGCCAACATCTGAAGATAGGTCCAGAAGACCCTTTCTTAGAGCATTTACTGAAAAGGGCTTTCAAATGTGACTCTTTGCTCTGTCCCTTTGAGATGTCTGTGTATCTGCTGCAACTCAGGGGTATCTTTCGCAAGGATGTGAAAGCCATCCCTTTAAAATGTGATTATCAGGGAGGATGTTGCCTCAGTCTCCCAGTCTCTGTGGGAGGATACAATCCTAACTTCCATATTTGCTAGCTAACAGACCCAGCTGGCCTAATTGGCATTTACACTGACCAATTCTTTGTAGGTTTTCACTTCCCTGATTCTACTAAGCCCCTGTTTGTCTCTCTTCCTACTTCCTCATTCCCCCTTTACAAAGCCCAGTCGTTTCCGTACCAATCAAAATTGAGCGTAGCTCGTGTAATACTGTTTATTGCAATAGTATATTACCAATTAAAATCTGCCCTTACCACTTTAACTAGTGTCCAGTTTTGTTTATCTTTGACAATCTAAGGCAAATAGATTTCAGTCTTAAAGCTGTCTCCTATCCAATAGTAATGGCCATCTGTGTAGAGTTGGATTCTAGGCTTCACGTGAAAATAATACAGAGATCACTTAGTGATGACCGTCAGAGGCAGAGAAAATAATTGTGGTAGCACATGTGCTTATGATTTTCCAAATCTCTTAGAGTAAACACTAAGCCTCTAAAAGTTTTTTTTTTTTTTTTTTGCGGTACGTGGGCCTCTCACTGTTGTGGCCTCTCCCGTTGCGGAGCACAGGCTCCGGATGCGCAGGCTCAGCGGCCATGGCTCACGGACCCAGCCGCTCCGCGGCATATGGGATCTTCCCGGACCGGGGCACGAACCCGTGTCTCCTGCATCGGCAGGCGGACTCTCAACCACTGCGCCACCCGGGAAGCCCTAGACTCCACATCTTGATGGAAGAAGCTGCAGTGAATTGCCATTTTCTCAATCTACTGTCGGCACCAGCATAGAGTTTTTGGAATTCTGGTTATCTGCCAGAGCCACAGCCCTTTATGGACAAAAATGGCCTCAAGTAATTATTTTAGCATGAGCTTTTTATAATGTCAGAGCAAAAAGAGTACGAAGCCTTGCTGTAACCATTTAAGTCCACGGAATGTTAAGAAGAGAGAAACTTCCCCTGCTTCACCAAGGCCGCAGAGGAAGTGTTCTTAGCAGAAAGTTACGGCCTCGTTTAACCTAATATCCTCACCTTTAAAATGCATGTTCAAAAGACTTCTTGTTTCCAGTAATGGGAGGGTAAGGTTATTGGCATGTACCCTCCTGCTGAAAACAATGAAAAAAGCTGTATAAAATATTACAAAGGAGCTTCTTAAAAGCATCACACAGACAGCAGGACAGTAAGGAATTAACAGGCTAAAATGTAGGAATAATGAAAACCCAGAGATTTATGCTGGCACAGAAACTGATTTTGCCCTGAAGCCGTTTGACTTCTTGGCAGTGGGCTTCTGGGAATGGGACTAAAATCAAAGCCTAGAATTCAACTAAACTGAGAAGTCTGATAGGACTCCTTCTTGGTAAGCCAAGACCCTAAAGAATTTACTCTCAGGCCAAGGGTGAGGGTGAAGGTGAAGGAGAAATGGCAGAGTCTGGGAAGAATTATAGTCATGTACTGAATTATCTGTATCAAGTCCTGAGCCTGATGCAGTGATAGACTTTGTCTTTGAAAAATTGTCAAATTAGCCCTAAAACAGTTTTTCAAATACAGTGTTTATCACATCAAAAATGATAACTAGGTGCATATACATGCTAGACTCCACGAAGATAAGCAGAAAAGGCAGAAAAGGAAACCAGAAACACAGCAAAAGGCAAAGATATCAGATGTTAAGATAATTAGACATCAACTATAAAACAACGATGCTGACCATATTTAAATAAAAGAACAACCAACTTCAAGGTATCTGCAGAGGACTGGGAACTGTAAACAGTGATACAGCAGCTTTGAAAAGAAACAAATAAAACTTCTGGAGAAAATACATAGTAGAAATTAAAATCTCTGTGAGGGGCCTTAACAACACAAAAGGAGAGCTGAAGACAGACTCGGTCTATATGGAGACAGGTTGAAAAGAATTATCTAGGGTTCAATCCAGAAAGGCCAAAGGAGGACTATACATGAGAGAGACTTATAACCATGGATGACACCATAACAAGGTCTGGATATGTCATCAGAGCCCTAGAGGGAGAGAAATGGGTGGTGGGACAGTAGATATATCTGAAGAGATAGTGGTTGAAATTTTTTTTATTCTGAAAGACAGTAATCTGCAGATTCAAGAACCCCACACATCCCATGCAGGATAATTAAAGTGAAACCTGCAATTAAATACATTATATTGAAACTGCAGGAAAAAAGAAAAGAAAAGAAAAAAAAGGCTTAGAGAAAAATCTTAAGAGAAGCTAGTGGCAAACAAAGAAAGTTTATCTTCAAAGGAACAAGAATTAGACTGACAGTTGACTTCTTAATAGCCACAAAGTATGATAGAGGAATCATCTCTTTAATGTGTAAAACATTTTGTGACTGTTGGTGATTAAAGATGTCTTCAGTCAGACAAGGCTGAGAGGGGTCAGCATGGCAGACTTGTACAGAAGAAAATTTAATGGCAGAAGGAAAATGATCCCAGATACGTCTGAAGTATAAAGAATAAAGGCTCTTCCCTGGTGGCGCAGTGGTTAAGAATCCGCCTGCCAATGTGGGGGACATGGGTTTGAGCCCCGGTCCAGGAAGATCCCACATGCCGCAGAGCAACTAAGCCCATGAGCCACAACTACTGAGCTTGCGAGCCACAACTACTGAGCCCTCATGCCACAACTACTGAAGCCCACGCACTTAGAGCCCGTGCTCCGCAACAAAAGAAGCCACTGCAATGAGAAGCATACACACCGCAATGAAGAGTAGCCCCCACTCGCCACAACTAGATAAAGCCCGTGTGCAGCAACGAAGACCCAACACAGCCAAAAATAAAATAATTTTTTTTTTTTAAAAAAAGAAAGAATAAAGAGCAAAGAAAGTAGAACTACATGGGAAGAATACATGTTTGGGACTGAGTGATCTCTTAAGTCAGGGGTTGGCAAACTTTTCCTATACAGGGTCCAGAGTGTAACTATTGTAGGCTTTGTGTGCTCTATGCTCCCTTTCATGAGTACCCTGCTGTTGTAGTGCAAAAATAACCATAGACAATACATAAAAGAATGAGAATGTGACTGGTTTCCAATAAAACTGTGTTTATAAAAAAGGGAAAGTGGGCCAGATGTGGCCTGCCCGGCCATGGTTTGCTGATCCCTCACTTAAGTGAACTTACAGCTCTATTCCTTAGTTCTTTGGGTTTACCCCCAGGCTGAGGAGGAAGCAGCTAAGGACTAAATATTGATAAGTTCGCATCCTTTCCTTTACTGTTGTAGTTTAACACATATAAGGCCAGTACTCATAGTTTAGCACAGACTGAGCCTTCCTTCTATAGTCACAGGAAAAGCCCTGGAGATTATTACACAGCTTCTTTTCATTTCCCCTTAACTCTTCTAATTGTAGGAAATATTCAGCAACAATGAGGCAATTAGAATGAGCTATCTGAAAGGCAAATCTGATCATGCCATTTCCCTGTTTATGTTTTTAAAGTACTTCTCTGTCTGGTTATCAAGCCCCAATTCCTTACAATGACACGAGGGTCCTTGTGGTCTGGTGTTTTCCTTTCCTCTCCAGCCACTTCTCTCCTGCTCCATTCAAGCCCATCTCACCACTTAAATTGAGGACCATGGTCTCCTGAGTATGGTGTACTGGCTGCTGCTGTGTGATCACATGGGCTGTTTTTTTTATTTTGTTTTGTTTTGTTTTTGTTTTTTTTTGCGGTACGCAGGCCTCTCACTGTTGTGGCCTCTCCCGTTGCGGAGCACAGCCTCCGGATGCGCAGGCTCAGCGGCCATGGCTCACAGGCCCAGCCGCTCCGCGACATGTGGGATCCTCCCGGACCAGGGCACGAACCTGTGTCCCCTGCATCGGCAGGCGGACTCTCAACCACTGTGCCACCAGGGAAGCCCCACATGGGCTGTTTTTACTGCCCTCTTCATCCCCACTTTGTGTAGCTGGCAAATGCTAGTCTTATAAGACTCAGTCCAGGCAATGCTTGCTCTGAAAAGTGATGGTGCCCCGAATTCAGCACTCTGGGCTCCCACAGCTCTCTGCTAACATCCCCCCGCATGGCAGGCCACACAGTGTGTTCTTGCTTGTCAAATGAAGCTGTGATTTCCTGGAGGATCTCTTATTTCTGTGTCCCAGCATGGTGTAGAGTGGGCACTCAATAATTAAGTGTGTGTGCATTTTAAAGAATTATTGCATGAAGCAAAAACAAGAATAACAGCAATAGGGCTTCCCTGGTGGTGCAGTGGTTGAGAATCTGCCTGCTAATGCAGGGGACACGGGTTCGAGCCCTGGTCTGGGAAGATCCCACATGCCACAGAGCAACTAGGCCCGTGAGCCACAACTACTGAGCCTGCGCATCTGGAGCCTGTGCTCCGCAGCAAGAGAGGCCGCGATAGTGAAGAGGCCTGCGCACCGCGATGAAGAGTGGCCCCCGCTCGCCGCAACTAGAGAAAGCCCTCGCACAGAAACGAAGACCCAACACAGCCAAAAATAAATATAAAAATAAACAAATAAAAGATTACTATTAAAAAAAAAAAAAGAATGACAGCAACAACCAAAAACCCCACCCAAACTGGACAACCTTCAGTTTATCATAGAATAGATCTAAATCAAAATCACCCATTAATCAAGTAACCCATAAATATCTATTACGATTATCAAGAGATCAAATTAATCAAAATATTATTGTATAGTAATTATGGTGTTACTCTTTGAGCAATTTTACTAATCACTTAAGTAATTTAAATTATCTCTAATATTTAAATACATCTTTAATTTGGATGAATATGTGGAAATAATAGGAATGGGTATAAAGATGAAAGAAACTTTTCTTTTTTATCAACCCCATAATTTCAAACAATTTAAATGTTCATATCAGTTGACCAATTACATGTGTATGTTACAAATTCAGACGGTTTAGGTTAGCAATCCCTTTCGTTAATTGTTTCAACTTTTAATTTTGAAACATAATGCTAAATGTTAGAATTTATAGACCCTATATGCTTTTCAGATTTCTGTGATACTACTTACATAACTTTTAGTAGGCATTGCATGGTACAAATAGCAATTTGTTGATGCCTGCCAACATTTTAGTGTGATTCATTTGTTCACTTATTTAAAACACATAGTGGAACTACTGGTGTGATGTTATTTTCCCTTAATTATTTAAAAAAATAAATGACTTTAAAACAGTTCTACAATAGTAGCCCTAGTCTTTTTTTTTAATAACAAATTTCCAACCATAACACGTTTGTGGGTTACAGCATAATTTTCTTTTATTGCTTACTTCAGTAAAGTCTAACATTTTCATGTAGTACGGAGTTAATTTAATATTGACTTGTGTGAAATGAAATCATTTGGTGTTCATTTGAACGTCACTTATATTTTCTTAAATGTTTCATTTTATTTAACAATATTTAATAGGCATTAAAAATAAACTGTTACCTACATATTTGCCTTGGTTCCATTAGCATGCAGTGCTTATGGTTCTGAATTTAAATGGAGAGTATGATTGTCTCAGGCCGTTATGGGGTAGGTAGATGATGGTGCGGGAGTTTTCTTAAGGGTACGTAAGTGAATTAAAATTTAAAAAGGGTATAAGATTATTTTTGTTCCCCCACTACATTTTTTTCTTTTTTTTTTTTTTTTGCGGTACGCGGGCCTCTCACTGTTGTGGCCTCTCCCGTTGCGGAGCACAGGCTCCAGACGCGCAGGCTCAGTGGCCACGGCTCACGGCCCCAGCCGCTCCGCAGCATGTGGGATCTTCCTGGACCGGGGCACGAACCCGCGTCCCCTGCATCGGCAGGCGGACTCTCAACCACTGCGCCACCAGCGAAGCCCTCCCCCACTACATTTAAGAAGCTTAGTTTGATGCTTACAGAGTAATATTTTGAGAGACTTTTAGAAAGAAACTAGATGAAAAACTTCACTCTAAGGTAAATATTCTCCAGGGTGGATAGGACATTAACCCACGGTTGGTACTGGTTAATTAGCTACCAGACTGGTTAGCAAGGAGGAAAATCCTGAAATAATAGAGAGGAAATAGGTGATATGTTACAGTAAGTAACTGGGACAGCAAAATCTTCATCATTTGAGTTGTTCTTCACAGTCAGTGTGTTTGGACAGGTCACCACACTATAGGACCCTAGGTTGACAAAAAGTCAGGTAAAAAAGGTTAATGGTTACATGACTTTATCAAGGCCTCAAAATTTGAAAAAATCCTTTAGAAAGATTAATTAAGGAGCTTGGACAAAATTGTTAATATATTCTTTTTAATTCAAAATTATACAAATTTATTTTGAATAGGGAATATAGGGGGCAAAAGAAGGATTTGATGATTTGACCAATTTCCTAGTTTATCAGTGGGGTAAAATGCATGTATCTGACCCAAGCAGGAGCGTAAAAATCTTGAGTATCTCTCCTTGAAGTTCATGGTGAATCTGGTGTGTTCTCATCAATGACTGTGTAATCCTTTTACTTTTCATTATTAGCTCAGAATTATAATTATTCTCATTGTCACTATTTAGCTAATATATGGTGAATGTAATAGATTGAAGATTTTACTCCTGTTGTTTTGATTAGGCACAGTTATATATTAGACTACAACAGCAAATTACTTCACAAAGTATTTGGCTCATTCCATCGTAACTAAGTGTTTAAGAATTGCTCATATGAAAGAATCAGGGACACAGGGAGATCAGCTAGGTGGCTTGTGACCACCTAGAGGGGTGGGATAGGGAGGGCGGGAGGGAGGGAGACGCAAGAGGGAAGAGATATGGGAACATATGTATATGTATAACTGATTCACTTTGTTATAAAGCAGAAACTAACACACCATTGTAAAGCAATTATACTCCAATAAAGATGTTAAAAAAAAAAAAGAATCGGGGAGCTGGTAGTGTCTATGGGGAGGATATCCATGACAATGGTGGTGGTACCAAGATTTTTCATAGACTTAGTTACAAAAGTCTGAGATAAAATTGAGCCAACACACAAAAAAAGAAAATACTAGGTGCTGGCAGAGAAATGAAGAAATGAGGACTCCCACTGTTACTGGGAGTATATATTCTTACAACCTCTTCAGAGAGCAATTTAGCAATGTGCCATAAAGGTTAACAGTGTTATAATCTATATCAAACAATAAATATCCTGCATGTAAAACTCTAACATAGAAACACAAGAAGGCATGCACCAGAACAATAATTCTCAGTGCTTCATTTTTTATAATAATAGAATTATAAACAAAACTAACATTCATCTATGGGGACATGGAAGAATACATTGTATATATTCATAAATGGAATATTAGTGTAGGGGAGATAAAAGTTTTCCTTGACCCTCAGGCTTCCCAGCTGGGTCTGAAAATTAAACTGATGAAGACAGACTAACAGGAGAAAAACGTACATATTTATTTAATATAGGTTTTGCGTGACGTAGGAGCCTTCATAAGGATACAGAGCCTCAAAGAAATGGTGAGTATTGCATACTAGGTTTGAGGAGGAGTCCACAGTCATGGAGAAATACGAAATAGGTCAAAGAGCATGATGTAGGTGGAGTAAACTGGGGGAAACTTGGCAAAGCCTGTTTGTTTGGACTCTGCTCAATATCTTGTCTTTGGAGAAAAAGATGCTCCTTTTCTCCAGGTATAGGAAGGTTTCAGGGGAAGGAGGGGAGGTCAGAGTGATCTTCCTGCCTCTGCTATTTTCTGAAACTCCTTCAGCTTAAAACATTCAATATGCCAAGGTGCCATATTTTGGAGTAGCGTGTACTGATCCCATTTGAAATGGAGTTACCGCTACCCACATAGATAAAACTCCAAAACGAAATACTAAGATCAAGGTGTACAATGTTATATGTAGTGTAATACTATTCAAACAAAGGTAACAAAAACTGCAAACCACATATATAAGTTTTTGACTACATAACTATGTAATGAGATACAGAGTATAACATGTATAGAAATTGTTATTGTTTTAACATATACAGGGCTGGTAAATATAGATTTAGTACATTCTCTGATCGCCTCTCTCTACAGACACAGGTGAGGGTCTGGGAGACCTTCAGTCATTACCGACGAACAAAAACATTCTTTTTAAGAGCACTGAATTTTGAATAGTGAAACTGAAGGAGGAAAGGAATGAAACGATACAGGGGAAGAGTACAAAAGGAACTTCACCTCTATCTGCAATGTTCAATTTCTTAAAAAAATCAGAAATAACTATTTCCTAATTTAACACTTAATGAAGCCTAATGTTGATTATAATACTTTTTATAGCACTTTATTCTTACTTGAATGTCTGAAATATTCCACATTAAAATTAAAAATTCCAACAACAACAGAAACAACAAAAAGGACCCAATCTTTATAGGGAAGATAAAGAGTTAGGAAAGGGAAAACCTTTCTCTGCTGTCCCGAGTTCAGTTCACAACACATCCTGTGCTCTGTGTGGGGTGAGTAGAAACCTGGGTCTTTTGATTCTGAACACGAAGCATGATTCACAACAGCACTGCCCTTAATTGCCTCCTGCACTCTGTTTGGAACCCTAATTATTAAAGCACTCCTGACCCTGGAAGGTGAGATTACATTTAAGAAACAGTGGACTAAATTTTACTTGTTAAAGTTTTAAATTGATTCACTGTCCCCAAACAGTAAGAATTTAACTGCTGCCTAAGGTGGCTAGAAATAGAAGTTTAACTAAAAAGCAGGTGTCTCTCTGCATATGGAGGGGAAAGAGTTGCCTAACACAGGAAAAATCCTTCATCATTGCATTCTCATTCTTTTCCCTGCAGTAAGATGGGCAGAACTCGTAAGCTTCAAGCGTCTTTACAACTGCTAAGACTATTAGAGGTTCAAGAGAGATTTAGAATTCCTAATTAAATTTCAGATTACAGACTATAGATGACAAACATGAGAATCATTTTCTTAAGGAGACTGTTTTGGCAAAACCTCTATGGATAACCATTTCTTTAGTCACGTAAAACAATCTCAGGATTCTGGACTGGATTCTAAACTGAGATGGCCACTCTTCAAAATTCTCAGTTTGCTTTTGTTACTTGACCCTTCTACACAATGACTGTATCCAAGGGCCATCTGGAAAATTTGGCTTTTCTTGCAAGGACTTCCAAGTACAGCTGACTTTTGAACAACGTGGGGCACCAAAGCCCTGAAGTCAAAACTGTGTATAACTTACAGTTGGCCCTCCATACCCACAGTTCTTCTGTATCGAAGGTTTCTCTGTATTCACAGTTTCACATCCTTGGATTGAACCAACCTTGGGTTATGTAGTACTGTAGTATTTACTATGGAAAAAAATCCAAATATAAGTGGACTTGCACAGTCCAAACCCATGTTGTTCAAGGGTCAATTGTATGTGCAACATTTCTTGAAGAGCAGCTTTGTTTTCACTTGCAAACCACTTCTAAGGAAGAGGACCTATGGGTTAGATTGTGCTATTATACACAAAGCACCAACACGACTGGCAGGCAGTGTTATCATACGAAGCTCTTAGTACAAACGTGTGCACTCTTCTCTCTGTGTTCTTTATCTCAATATGATCTTCCGCAGTCATCACTCCGTTTGCTGCCTTACCGTCTAGAGTCGATAACCCATAGGTGTCTATCTGCTTCCCACATCTTTCCTCTATGGGACTGAGACATCTCCAACTCTTTACCTGGCATCTCATCTTGGATACTCCAAAGGAATCTCAAACTCATGTTCAGAACATGATCTTCCATCCCAAATGAGAGATTTATTCAGTACACCCAATTTTATTGAATAGTAGCATCATTCATCTGGCTGCTCAAGTCATATATACATATAGGTATCACACATAATCTTCTCTTTCATTATCCTATTGATTTTACTTAGAAAATAGTACTTAAATAAATGCTCCCCATATGCAAATCTTCTTGGTTCTCTCTACCAAATAGTTCATACAGATCATCTGTTCTCTGTCTCCACCACCCACCCTAGTCCAGGGTACCACCATCTCTCTCACCTGGACAACCTCCAATACCTAGTAAATTGTATGCCCTATCCACATTTGTTTCCCTCCTATCTGGAGCATTTTACTTGTTTCAGTTATTTATAGAATTACTTGATCAAAATCCATCTTCCTCTAAAAGGTAAACCAGGGAGTCAGAAAACTAGCTTGTTTTCCTCAGGTCTGTATCCCCAGAACTCTGGAATTGCATTATATTGTCATCCTGCCCTAGTGCCCTAAATCCTGGAAAACAATTTCACACGTGTGTGTGTGAATTTTTTTCAGCAGCAGCAGTATCTTCGCAATAACCTCAGAGTTCTCATAGCCAACTATTTTAAGTTGAATAGTATTTATTAAGACAAAAATATCTGTTTTTTGTGTTTCTTAAAAAAATCATTTCCCTCCCTTAAACGTTAAAAGTGCCTCACCCCAGACTTTACAGAGTTGTTGCCGAAGCAGTAAATAGACTGACTTGATTTTGATCACTTTCACTTGATTTTGCCTATTTTATCCTAAAGTAGCACCAGAGAATAGGAAAGGTTACAATTCAGTAGTAAAGGAGAAGGAAATCACAGACTGAATATTTCCTATGTGGTAAGTCTTATACATATTACCTTTCATTTAGTTTAAACACCTTCTGAGTTGAGCATATATTTTACTCACTTCTACTTCATCGATAAGGAAACTTACAAGAGATTCAGTCATTTTCCAAAGCATCTCAGCAGGTAAATGGCTGGCCCAACACTCCAGCTGAAGTCTCTTGTTCCAAAATTCTGTTTTTTCTTCATAGGCTGTCTTCTCTCAAAGCAGGGAGACCCAGGTTAACTCATTACAGGGATAATTCAATGACAGAATTGTAAATTGGATGAGATGGATTTCACGTATAAAGTTCAGAAGGAACTTTCCTCCAACATCCTATTTTATTGTTATGTAGGTAGGAGAGAGATTATTTTTTTCAGCCACAGGCAGGCCCGAACACACTGATTCTCCACTTTGGCTATGCATGAATTTGACTAGGAGAAATTTTAAAAATCAGAATTTCTCAGGGTGGAATTCAGGTTTCAGTATTTTTACCCCTCTCCAGAGGATTTGGATGTGCACATAATGTTGGGAAGCACAGCTCAAGTATTTTTTTTAGAAATGTATCATCATTTTTTAAGTTCAGTGTACAAATGAGCATTATGTTTTACACAGACAATAATTATTCTTTAATGTGGGAAGCGAATCAGGAACATTACGTTTGGTATCTGAAAGAAAATATATACTTTGACTTCCTATTTAACATATAACATGTCCACTCATTATTAGTAAGTCCCTACATCTCTCTTGCAACTAAGGTAAGCGGGACATTATAGGCACTTTAAAAGCTCTTCATAGAGAGTATGCCTTTTTGCTGTCCTTCGGTTATTTACACATTCTCTTTGAGATGTGTGAGAGTGTGTGTGCGTGTGTCTGTGTGTATACACTTAAGCAAAAGTGTTAATTCAATAATAGCACCAGAATACAATTTTCTGAAAAGAGGAGCTTCATGATAGGCTCACAAAGGAGGCAGAATAGCAGCAGAGTAACAATGTTGAATGCACTGCAGCTGCTGTTTCAAGGGCACAGGTGCATTTAAAGCTACTACACTCACATCTACTCATCACCAAAATCACTCAAGGCAATAGAGTAAAGAATGGCTTCTATGAATAAAATATAAGCCGAGATTGTTTCTTTTAAGAAAAAAGACATATCTATGCTAAATCGTAAAATCTGTTTCTAGGGCTGTTCCCTATAGTGGAATAACTTGTGTGCTTGGCTTAGTCTGATGGCCACCCTCTTCAGCAGGGCTCTCGTTCAGATAACCATGAGGTGATATACGCGCTTTTTTAAAAAGCAGCTGGGAAAGAACGCATAAATGTGCATTTATTACATTTCCAATCTGTGAAACGTGAAATCTTATTTCTGTCCTTCCTGCAACTGATTGCTGAATCCTCCAGGGACTGTCTTCTTTATATTCCCTCAATCGTCCCTGTCTGTTCCAGATCCACATTCATCATCTCAGCTTTGGGCTCAACTTCTCTCCTGTGCACAACTGGACAGTTCCTCCTTGCTGTTCCTATTCTTTCTAGCTCTTCGTCCTCTGGCTTTTCTTCGGCATCACTGCCAATGACACTGAACAATCTGAACATGTAATCTTCTGTTCATTTAAGAAAAACCTAATGGAAAAAAATTGTTTTGAGTCCCCAGATTCTGGGCCAGGAAACTTCCTCCATCTCAGCTTCTAAATGTTGTAAACCAAGTTGATCAAGCTTTCTGAACCTCGCTTCCCTCCTGTGCCTCAGCCACACCCTTACCTGCTGCTCCCCACTTAGCTTTATGTGAGGCCATCATTAGACCCTCACTGCGCAGGAGATGGAGGACGGTGAAGAAAAGGAAAGGGCGAGGAGTAAAAAACAAAGAGGATGAGCAAAAACTGTTAGGATGAAGAATTAAGGAAAAGTTGACAGAAGAAAGGTCATTTAAAAAAAAAGAGAGAGAGGGACAACGCTGGTGGCTCAGTGGATGAGAATCCGCCTGCCAATGCAGGCGACATGGGTTCGATCTCTGGTCCGGGAAGATCTCACATGTTGCGGAGCAACTAAGCCCATGCGCCACAACCACTGAACCTGTGCTCTAGAGCCCGCGAGCCACAACTACTGAAGCCCGTGAGCCTAGAGCCCGTGCTCCACAACAAGAGAAGCCACCGCAATGAGAAGCCTACACACCACAACGAAGACCCAACGCAGCCAAAAATAAATAAAATTAAATCTTTAAGAAAAAAAAAGAGAGAGAAAAAAGAAAGAATTCTCTGTTGCTGACTCCTTGATGAACAAAGACGGTTATGAATTCTAGGAAAAGTGTTTAACTGGCAACCAGACAATTGCATAAACATTGACTCATTAATTTCTATTTATGAAGAGAAAATATTCATTTAATTGCAAAGTTAGGAAAGTAAACTTTCACCCTTTATAAATATTAATTTTCAAAATACTTAGAAAATTATTCGCATCGATTTGGCAGATTTGCTTTGGACTATCTGGGAAGTTTCATGCTGAAACCAAATACACATTTTTATTAGGTGGAGGCTAATACACTGATAGATGAACTGGAGAAAATTCTCAGTTATTTAAGGCTCTTTTTTATTTAAAATTCAGGGAGGCAAAGAGAAGCAAGCAGTAAGTGTCAGCAACTGTGAATTTAAAACACATTTATTAGCAAATTAGTCTTTCTACACTTATCTTTATGCTTATTATTCCTAGAATAAATGAACCCACGCATTGTAAGTAATGTCGATATCTTTTTTTTTTTTTTTTTTTTTTTGCGGTACGCGGGCCTCTCACTGTTGTGGCCTCTCCCGCTGCGGAGCACAGGCTCCTGACGCACAGGCTCAGCGGCCATGGCTCACGGGCCCAGCCGCTCCGTGGCATGTCGGATCTTCCCGGACCGGGGCACGAACCCGCGTCCCCTGCATCGGCAGGCGGACTCAACCACTGAGCCACCAGGGAAGCCCCAGAATATCTTTTTTGTAATCATACACTGTTACCTGTTTGGTAGCCAATACTATAGTAATCACTTTGTTAGCATACTAATGAATGTCTGATTGACTAGAGTTAACACTGTTTTACACTCATTGTTAGAATTCAGGGACAAAACATCAGCATGCTTTTTTACTGTAATCTGTTATATCTGAATTAGCTTATGTGATTTGACATGGTACTGAATAATCTACTGCCCTCTGGAAAAAGTGTGCAGTTTAATAATTCTCTGCAATATACTTGTCCTGGGCATTGATCAAACATAGTACTGTGATCTAATTCTTTTTAGTTTTATCTAAAAATTACAATACTACAAAGTACTAAATGAGTGAAATATAGAAATATAGTGAAATACAGAACCCATTTCTGTGTGTTGTTTAAGGACAAGTGTATGTTAAGAAATGATGGCATAGCTGACGAACATATTCACAAACACAAAGATACATGCCATGCCACATTTGCATGACATATGATCTCTTACCACCACAGAATGTATTTCTCATTATACTTTTATAAGACTGTGGGGTTTCATTGTGTTTGTTTATTTTAGAGCATCCACATATTAACTTAATAGATTACAATGATATAAATCTATCTACCGGGGTTTAAGTTCAATCCTATTTTATTTAAACTTGAACACTATATAAACACACGTGTAGGTTTGTTAACTAAGAATCACCACACTGAACACTTACAGGTAAGTATGGTTATTTTATGGTGAATTATATAAATGTAAATATGTATATATAGGTTATTCAGCATAAAATAACCATATATAGTATTTATATATTCCTCTCTCTATATATATTCCTCTATATTTATATGCATATAAATATATAGTCCTCAAAATAATCATTAGATTGCTCTGATTATTATGCTCATTTGCCAAATGAGAAAAAAAGATTTTTTTTTCAAAGAAGTCGTTTGCCTAAATTCACCAGCCTGTAAGTTAAGAGACCAGAATTGGAATCTGGCTCTGTGTCACGTCAAAGCCTTATCACCCATCACTTATCACCTTATCACTACGCTAAACTGAGTAAAGACTGAGTTCATACATTTCCAACAAAAGCAAAGAAATACTGATCCTTTAGTTAGTCTTTGTGATCTTATCAAAGATATTAAGAGTAAAACATTGATTTCTGTTAAGGAAATGACTGAAGAGTCTGGAGGATACCCACTGTGATTTTCACGGATCCCGAAGGTTCCTAGACCTGGTTGGAAAACTTGTTTTAGTCATCCATTAATTACCTTGATAGTTTCTTATTTTATTTGGATTTTGAAACCCAATGTTTAACGGAACAACAATACTACTACTCTTTAATTTGCCAACACTTTTGAGAAAGGAAACAAGGATCATACTGGGTTGTTATTTTGTTCTTTTAATCATCCTCATATTCGTAGTGTCTAACACAGTGTTGAGCAGCAGGTACCCAATAATTGTCTGTTGAGGCAATTATAGATATTAGGAACAGGTGGCCGTTTAGAATCAATCGGTTAGTGCCATATGTTATTGTAATGTCTTGTCATTATCATTTGCTTTAAGTTGAGGGTAACTTCTAAGTTTCAAAATTTGAGAGACATTATAATTTTAAAGCAATCGTGCCATGTAATGGATTCCAAGATCCTATTAGATCTCTAAAGCATGCTCTAATTCTATATTTACACTGTGCAAATAACCACATTAATTCCTTTCACATTTTTATTTGTATTTCTCTCATATCTTGAATATCCTTGAATTACCCATAGTAATGAAATAATGTAGAGATGTAAATGTGTACATGTGCAGGTGTAAAGTATGCACCCATGCAGCCATGGCTGTGACAAAAATTAAAACTGCTATTCAATCCTAACAGCATATAATCTGTAAGATGATTGACAAAGAATGAGACATTTATATATATATATATATACATTAACAAAGATTTATTTGTGATGTCTTTGCTAGATTAAACTAATACAGTTTTTACCTTAAATGTCTATGTATTTAATGTTTATCTTAAGCAATACTGTGCAATTTGTCAAGTCACGCAATTTAAAATGATGGTAGGTCCAAAAACTTTGCTGTTTATTAATGTGTCATTTAAGTATTACCCTGATTCAGAAACTGAGCGGAATGCAGGATGGCAGGCAATATCTGTGCACATGCTAAGGTTAACATAGTTTAAAATTAAAAGATTATCCACTAAATAAACTCAGGTATACTAACCCAATTATCTCCTTCTTTTTTTTCGGTAAATACGTTTTAATGAAAACTAAGAGTAACAAAAATGTGTACTTAATTAGAATGTGTCCTGGGGATTGTACCAAAACAAAGAATAGACTGAGTACACAGTTCCACTCTGCTGTTATTCAAAATCCCACATAATGAGAAAAACCCAGAAAGCAAAGTAGGATGAGGGAGAGAGAGAGGGAGAAGTAGACCAGGAGGGTGTACCACTAGGAAAAGAGACCACACACACACACACACACACACACACACACAAGCCCAAACATCTTCAAATGAGCACTAAAACATTAGAGGACGCCATTAGCATACCAGACTTTTGTAGGAATTCCTGGAATTTAGAAAGGAGATTAGAAAGACCTATGAAGGTAATAAAACAAACATAAGAAACCAGAGCCCCAAACTTGTGTATCGATCCTGTGCTAACGTTGTAGCGCTCAGGAGACCTCCTTGATCCTAATCCAGAGGCCACCTGACCATTCATCACCATAATTACTAGAGTAGAGGGGCCACTGCTTCCTCATCTCTTTCCAGTTTATACCAAGCAGTTGCCACTAACAAGAGTTTGCTTTAAGCTTTTAATTTCCAATTGAAATAAAGTAGAAAACTCAATTGATGGGTTGATTTGAGAAGTGGATGGAGCTATAAAAGAAACTAGTGAGGGGCTTCCCCCCTGGTGGCGCAGTGGTTGAGAGTCCGCCTGCCGATGCAGGGGACACGGGTTCGTGCCCCGGTCCGGGAGGGTCCCACGTGCCGTGGAGCGGCTGGGTCCGTGGGCCATGGCCGCTGGGCCTGCGCGTCCGGAGCCTGTGCTCCGCAACGGGAGAGGCCGCAACAGTGAGAAGCCCACGTACAGCAAAAAAAAAAAAAAAAAAAGAAACTAGTGAGCTCAAAAATGGATTTTTCCCCTAGGAATGAAGAAAATAAATATGTAACACAGTTATGATTTAATAATCCAGGAATATTGCAAAAAATTTTATTAATACTAAATTAAACCCTGAGCATATCATCATAGGGTGACTGGTGGAGAAGGAACACATACATAGGGTACAAGGACGGTGAAGGTATGTTATGGTCATTTTCTAAATAGAAACTAATTTAAATTACCCTTCCAAAATTATAGTATAAACATGTGTATTAAACAGTGGTAAGTAACTGTTAAACATGATACACAATGCTTAAAACTAGAAAAAATGGGAAAAGACAATTTGACCCAGTAAAATAAAATTAAAGAAACCCAAACAGATATCAGGCTAAAGACCATAGTATTAAAACCTCGTATGCACCATTCATTCACCTCCTCAGACCCACCTGCTCTTCTCTCAGCCCCCTCTGTGATGACCGGCTCTGTAGTTGCAGACCAACTTCTACAGGTGTGACCACACAGCAGTCAGCGCCCTTGCCTGGTGCCTCATTCCTGCCTCCTATTCCCAGCATTTTGTCTTTTGCATATAAGTGCAGGAAGCTAAGGACTTTTGCTCAGTGCCCATCTATGTGTAGCTAGAATACAGGGCAAGGGGGAATGAATATCCCATCAGCCAGAATTTAGAGTAGTGGGCAACAGGAGCGAGTGGATAAATTCTCACCCCATTCTCCCTAGGGCATACTGTTCTGAGTCAGACAGTTTCTGGAAGAGTGGTTCTGAAGGTCAAGCATCAGCTCAATAAGCATTCTCTACCGACTCCCTTCTTTCCTCCTCTTGACCTCACTGTTCTCCCTGGGATCACACTCTTTAACGTAGCAGAAGCACGTAAGCCTTTGCTTCTGGGTCTCCTTTCTGGGGACCCCAAAGTAAGGAATGCTAACCAAGTTAGTAGGTACAACAAATACAAATAAGTTTTATTTCCTTATTATAAAACAAACTCCCTAACATCAGGCAATAAATAAATAAATAATAAAAGAAAGAAAACAGATTAACAACAATCTCAAATCTAGCTAATGCTATATGAGCGTGAGAGAGTTAAAAATATAACATAAAGTATGATAATAAAATAATGGAAAAAGTATATAGGGCAAATTTTAACAACGAGAACCGCACATTGCACCAGCAATGTAAAACCAATTATAATAGCAGAAAACAAAATGATAAATGGGACAAGCTAAAAATATGTCTTACTGGTAAAAGTAAAGTCATGAAACCTTTGATGCCTAAAATATATTATCAGGCTACATATATAAAACTAACCTGATAGAAATACAAGGAGAACTTATCCTTAAATGTTAGAGCCTTTAAGATACTTCATTCCAAATGTATTTGATGACGATACTATTGAATAGATTCAAAATAAAGAGGAATAGTAAAATTCAAACAATTAACAATTTTATTTAATAGTTATATGCACAGAGAGAGAGAGACAGAGACAGGAAGAGAGAGAGCTGCACTCTTATACTACATTTTTTTCAAATACTCATGAAAGGATATTTAAAGATTTCATGTAGTAGATCACAAATAAAATCAGAACAAATTATATAACAGAAATCCACATTCTCTGAACAAAATATTTAAAAAGTAAAATTAAAAAGGAATAGTCAAAAATAGCCATAAGAATAACAAACACCCTTTCCTTGGACATTATAATATATTTAAAAATAACTCTTGTACTAGAAAGAATATGAAAACTGAAATTATAAAATATTATTATGCAAAAAATAATTATCAACATGTGATCTTCTTTTGGGTTCTCCAACATGCTGTGCTCTTCGCATCTCAGACCCTTGCTGTTACTACCTTAACTGCATAACGTTTTTCTCAATTCTCATCCAGGATAATCAAACTACCTACCTCAAATGGTATTTGGGAGGATTAAATGGATTAATTTGCAGAAAGCATTTACAAAAGTGCCTAGTATCCTTGTAAAACTAAAAATCAATTTATAAGTGCTATCTAACTATTGTCATTATTATCATCATTACTATTATTATGTTGTCTATTTATAGATACTATGTGTTTTATTTAATTAGCATCCATTTTTAAATTTCTTAAGTTTGAAATCAATGTAAGTCGTCTATGTTTACAAATTGCAGATGGCTTAGCTTTTCCATAGAGGGTAATCAATGTGTTATTTGTGTGGAAATTGTTGCCTAAATTACATTACTAGATACCACCATAATGCTTTCCCCCAGCCCTGTAAAGTGGTATCACTTGTCCATTGCACAAAGCAACTGGAAGTTATCAGATTCAAAAGCCATTTGACTAATTTTGGCATGACTGAAAAAAAGTAAATGAGTCGTTTTCATCTGCATTTTTCTATGAATTTTTAATAACAAATAGACAAAGTATAAAAGTTTACCCAGAAGCTCCTGCAGAGGTCAGATGCTTCTTAAATAAGTACCTAAATAGGAGGGAAATCTCTGTGTTTGCTCGTCTATTATTTTTATGTGACTGAATAATGTTTGCTAGCATTTAACAATGTTGTTAATTGTGGTAATTCATAGCCTTGTATCTGTGGTACCCGGGCCTCTCACTGTTGTGGCCTCTCCCGCCGCGGAGCACAGGCTCCGGACGCACAGGCCCAGCGGCCACGGCCCACGGGCCCAGCCGCTCCGCGGCACGCGGGATCCCCCCGGACCGGGGCACGAACCCGTGTCCCCTGCATCGGCAGGCGGACTCCCAACCACTGCGCCACCAGGGAAGCCCCATAGCCTTGTATCTGTAAATGGCTAGGGAGGAGACAAATAGAATTTTAAGAGTCTTAAAAGAGTCTCCAAGGTAACCAGAAAGATTCTGATTGTTTGAAAGAGAGTAAGGCATCACAAGGAATTTCTAATTCATCTTGAGCTGCAGCAGGAAGCATGGACCCTCAGAGATATGATAAAATGTATGGTTGTGGAAATACTATATCTGTTCTCCCACATGGCATGAGCACCATCTCCATATGTTACCCAGAACATTTTCTAGGCTTAAAGAGCGTGAGGGGCATCTCTCTGAACTCAGCTTATTATTAGCATAAGATGAACATTCCTTAAATAGGACAATTAATAATCCAGGATGAAATCAGAAGGGAGAAAAAGATTTTAGGAGAGCATGTGATCAGAAGGTCAAAGCTATTAGAATAATAGAAAGTGTTATGAATGAGTTCCCAGAGCATATGCCACCAAATGCTGAATTGCAGAGAATGGGAGAGTTGACAGAATTTTCATGTAATAATGTCTATCTATCATCTATGTATATCTATCTATATTTATCTATCTATCTATCTTAGTATTTACTGTGTGTTAACTGAATGCATGGTACTGTGCTAGACACATAGCTTGTTTTATACAATGTTTCTTGCTCTCGTGTAGCTTATAACACTGGAGGAGAGAGCTGCTAAACAAATAATTAGATGATTAATAAATTACATTAAGGGTAAGGATTAAAAAAATAAGTGATCCTCATGCTTTTAATTGGAAATAATTAATTTTGTAAACTCTGGTAAAATTTGATGTCTACTTTGGGAAAATAAATGTTATTCCTCATGTCTCTTTCTGTGGCAAATAAAAGAAACCCAGCTGAAAGTGGCTTAAACAGTGTCAGTAACTGAAAAGTTCACTGGTACAACTGACTGCTAGCATGGTGTGTGCCCTGTATTTCCAAGTTATCAGGAAGCTCTTTCCATCTCCTGGCTCTTTTTTTTTTTTTTTTTTCCTATCTTGGCTTCTTTTTTCCTACTGGAGCCTGGAGCAGCCCCAAGCTTTTTTTTCAAATCTTGTTGAAATATAATTTATTTTCTGGTATTTTTGGTTAAAATTCTGAGTTTAGTCCTTATTGGCTCTGAATGGGTCAGATATCATGAAACAGATATCATGGATGGAGGACCAGAGTGCTTTGATTGTTCAGACCAGAATCTCACATGTTCTGTTGAAGTCCACACTAGACAGGGCTCTCCTAAACCACTTTCCAGAGAAGTGAGGGAGCATGGATCCCTTAGGAAATGAAGGCACTCTTATTAGAAAAGAGAGAATGGATATTATGTAGGCAAACAACAAATATCTACTATTTATCAAATAGTTTGTGTGAACCTAGAGGACAAGACAAGAGAATTCTTTAAAAGTTGTATGACTTAACAGATCACAGCAGACTCATTTTCTTATTTGGGAGCAGTGGGGTCTTTTTCTTTCCCTCCCTCCCTGTCCGCTTTCTCTCTCTCCTTTCTCTCTCTCTCCCTCTTTCTTTCTCTCCCTCCCCTTTCCTCCCTCCTTCCCTCTTTCCCTCCCTCCCTCCCTCCCTCCCTTCCTTCCCTTCCTTCCTTCCCTCCTTCCCTCCCTCTTTTTTTACCACCTTTAAATGGAACAATCTGTGGAATGATTGACAGTAGAGGACTTCCAGTCTTGATACGAATGAGTCCCTTGTAGAGAATGATTGAGGCTCAGCTGGGGTTTGCTAGGAGATCTACATTTTAAAACTGGATGTGACACATTGGAGAATGTTCTGGTGAGAGCACACAAAGGCAAAAGAATCTATATTCTAGGAGGAGATAGGTCAGAATTTGGGGACTAGAAAAACTAATATTACGACCAACCCTGGGAGTAGCTGGGGAGGGGGAGGTAATTTATTGAAATATTTGAAAGGTTGTCTTACAGAAAAGATTGTTGACTTTTTCTGTGCACCTTCAGACTAAAAAACAGTACAAAGATCTGGAAACTTAAGAGATGCTTTTCTTATCTCAATGAAAGGAAGAAGCTGCTAACAGAGCAGTAGAAGCTGAAGGTCTTTAAGGATTGTGTCTCTTAGCAGTGTAAGCTGCAAACCCAGCCTTGATTGCAACATGAAAGCTGTAGAAGAAAGGCTGACAACCGTACTTCCCAAACTGGAAGACAAAACACTATGACGTTGTCAGCTACCCCTTTGGGGGATGTTCTCACAGTCTGAGTCATGTCTTGTGTTCGGTCATGAACAAGTCTGCCCATGGAAAGCCCTGATGGAACAAAATAAGAAATCTCCCCAGCCGTCTAGAGCAGGTGCAAGTAAGAGAACACTGCCCTTGTGTGATCACAGCAAGAAGTTTAAGACCCAACACATTCTTAACTCCTGTATAGTTTTTGCACTGCTTATTAGCTGCTTTGTGGAGAAACCAAAGAGAAAGCAAGCTTTCCCTGAGTCCAAGTGAAAATTCTTATCCAAACTGAAACTTAGGCCAGAGTGGGAGGCCTGGCCTTTTCTCAGAGACGTTGGAACAATATCATCCCTTGGGAGGTGTTGCTCTGAATGACCTCAAGAAATTCTATGATTCTTATTTATGCCCATTATCTACTGATCTATACAGATCTATTATCTATTGATCGATGCTCTTTGAAGTCCTAAAGTGAATAATTTACCACATCCTTGCATTCTTGCTGTTTTGTTCTTTGCAAACACTTGCACGTTTACTAAAAACCAAAATAAAGTGAACAAAGTAAAACTCTGTCCCTTCTGTCTTCTTCCATAGAAAGATGATTTCACCCAGTAAAAACAGCAACTCTATACCTTTGTAGGAAGTCACTGACTCCTGGTTCCCTTATCTCATAAATGGGTCTGGTCCATCTGCCTATTTTTGTAGTTGAAATGTTGAATGTGAAAAAGCAAAGAACTCATAAAACCTTAGTTAAATGTAAAGCTTTGTTTTTATAATTGCTCCATTCCACCATTCAACTCTAAAACATTTTTTCTCAATTATAACAAATGCAAGAAGAAGGGATATTTTGCAGTCAAAACTTTACTCCCATCTCAAACAGCAGAACGAGTCGATTGGCACATGGAGGGGGTGAATGGGGGGTCAGGGTGTACTGCTGGGATAAGGCATATTTCAATTATCTCAACGTCTAATGGAGTCAAGAAATGGCAGCTTCAGTTGTAAACATCTCTCCAGATATGAGCTTTGCTAGAAAAGACTTAAAGAAGAGGCAATTTTCTTGTTGTTGTTGTTTTGGGGGTGTTTCTCTTCTTTTAAAGGTACATGGAGAAGATGAAGCTTGCGAATGAAGTGCTTTCTATTGTCAATCTGCTTTCATTTGTGGACACATGATTTTAGATGCCATAGTGGTAAGAAATAAAACCGTATCCCCTATTCTTGGTTATAAATGGGTTTAGGCAATTTTGTTGAGGCAACGGGATGAAGGGCACTTCAGTGAGCAGAGCTGCTGGAAAGGTAGGCATGACTATGAGGTGATGTCCCCATCTGGCTCTCTCTGTTCCTCGTCTTCCTCCCATTCACCCTCTTCTCTCTTGGTGTCCTTCTCCTCCATTTGGGGCTATTTGGAGAGAGAAGATATGCAGCGCCGAACTTACATTGGCATGGTTCTTGGTTATTGAGGACTTGAGAACCATGGGGCTCCTGAATGACCCATGTTTTTCAGACGCTGGACATAATAGTATCTTGATAGCAACTCAGATCTATTCTGCTGCTGTTGGTCTCCACACCACAGTGCCCTTGACTCATATATTCTTTCTGTAAATTGTAGCCATTGTAGCCCAACCTTCAAACCCAGGCTGCTGTTTGTAGCTCTATATCTATATCCACAGTAAACATATAGGGAAATTCGAGAGAGTCATATACAGAATCATATTTACTTCCAAAGGAGATGATCAGGGAGTAAGAAACAAAGGAGATTTGACTTTTGGTAATCTTTCGTTTAGTAAACTGGGCAGCGGATATGGCTATTTATTTTATTCTTTATAAATTTTATATGTCTTAAGTGCTGCATGGTGCATTACCTTTTAAAACAGTGAGTCTAATATGATACTTTTTTTTTTTTTTTTTTTGCGGTACGCGGGCCTCTCACTGTTGTGGCCTCTCCTGCTGCGGAGCACAGGCTCTGGACGCGCAGGCTCAGCGGCCATGGCTCACGGGCCCAGCCGCTCCGTGGCATGTGGGATCTTTCCGGACCGGGGCACGAACCCGTGTCCCCTGCATCGGCAGGCGGACTCTCAACCACTGCACCACCAGGGAAGCCCCCAATATGATACATTTTTAATATTATGTCAACAAAACCCTACGTTTTATATGACAGGAAAGCCCAAATAATAGCAAATATTTATGAGTAAAATGTATAAAATATTAACATATAAAATTATGAGCAAAATTTCCCTTACAGTGGCTTGGGTGCATGAAGATGCAGTCAGCCCTCCGTTCAAGAAGTGGGTGGCAGACAAATTATGCCAGTTCTACCAGTGACTGTGAAGAGTTACCTTCACATCACTCTTGGACAACTGGCAGAAAATAAACATTTTGAGGTACTTTGCTCATCAAATACCCATTTTATTTTTGAGATTTAGTATAAAAATTATGAACTTGAGAGATTAATAGTATTTCAAATTTGAAAAGCTCCTCAAAAATTACCTGCTCAAGTGGTTCTTAGCTTGTTGTTTATCTTCTGCCAAACACTTTGTCCAAGAAAGTGAGTTCTACCACCCTTGAAAAAGAAAGCCACTTTTCCAATCATGACATTGATATATTATTGGGAATCCTGTTATATTGATCACTTACAGTCAGGTTCAAAACAACAAAAAATATCCAGTGGTAGTTTTGGAGTGAGTTTTATTTGCATTACTTCCTGTGTTGAATTGTATGGCTCTGCCACTTATAAAAAAGAGATTAAAACCAGGACAGGTTGTATGGAATTTCAAGAGAATAATGGAAAATGCAGTTTACAGAGGCTTGGAATAGTCTAGACATTGGTAATTTGTGTCATCTTTTTGTTTTAGTAAAAGCTAGACTCACGGAAGGAAAACAAGCTGGATGAGAAATGGCAGAGGAGGCACCAATAACACAGTTTTATTTCAAGCACCACAAAAATAAATAGTACCACTGTTATTAAAGGAGAGAGGGCGGGCTTCCCTGGTGGCGTAGTGAGTGCGAGTCCGCCTGCCGATGCAGGGGACACAGGTTCGTGCCCCGGTCCGGGAAGATCCCACATGCCGTGGAGCGGCTGGGCCCGTGAGCCGTGGCCGCTGAGCCTGCGCGTCCGGAGCCTGTGCTCCGCAACGGGAGAGGCCACAGCAGTGAGAGGCCTGCGTACCGCAAAAAAAAAAAAAAAAAGGAGAGTGGGCAATTCAAAAAGAATGCTGAAATACAATAAAAATATGCTAGCAAAGAAATACATTAAAAGGTGGAAACCAAACACCTGATATTTTAAGAAGAAATTGTATATAGCAAATATAATACATATTTCTAATAAAGACCAGGCATAAGAATATCATAGACTGAAAGCAAATTAAGAAAGTGAATTTTAACTTTAGTTTTTCAGTTAAAACTTCAGTTTAACTTAGGTTGCTACAAGAAACTACAAAAATGAACTCAATAGTGCATTTTTTTAAAGAATATTATTGAAGTGACAGTCCACTGTGTTACTCGCAATGAAGCACCATGTATGGAAATGAGGCTAGACCTGAGTTCAACAGACTTATGCTTTTAAAAATTGCAGTTAGGAAGCACGAGTCAAATATAATGCTCATCAGTGTCAACTATATAACGGCTTGAAATTCTCGGTGAGCAGAAAGTGAATCACTTCCCTGTCTTCTTTCACATTATTTGAGGACTCTGAGGGACCACAGAGCATTTAGTATTGAAACCAAAGATAGTAATAACTGATCATACTACCTAAAATAAGTTTTCAGAAAATTGCATTTTTTACATAAAGCAATGTACCAGACAATTAAGTTAATGCACATTTTAGTATTATGGTCATCAACTGAGTGATCTCCATGAAACTAACATGTGATGGCTGTTCCATCCCATTTGCAGCAATGACAAGAAACCATGGTTTCTGTACTTGGATCTGAAGGCAAGAATTAGGCAAGACATCACCAGTGATAGTACATTAACTTCCTTCTTCTCAGCCAGAATAATTAATTAAGTCATTCAACAACTATTGGTATGCTCATCAATCAGTTATAAGCGACTTAGCTAGTTGCAAACAGTAAACTAAGTTAAACGAAAAATTGTTTCTGTTCTCAAGGTGCATGTAGTCTAGTAGGAGAGTTAGCACATTCCACTATATTCTACAAAAACATACTGGAACCCTGATATAACATGCTAAATATTTCAGAGAAAAAGTCTAAAAGAATGGACATTTCATTTAACCAAACCTTATATTGAATGTGCAATAGGCCATGAGATATACTCTAATTTCCATATTTGTATTCATTTTGAAAATGTCTATTAGAAATTCTTTTTTTAATTTAAAAAAACTGAGATAAAATTTATGATTTTAACCATTTTAAAATGTGCAATTCGGTCATCTTCAGTAAAATCACAATGTCGTCCAATGATCACTGCTAATTCTAAAATATGTTTATCACCCTCCAAAGAAAACCCATCATCTTTAAGCAGTCACCACCAATTCTCCCCAGCCCCCAGCCCCTTGCAACCACTAATATACTTGATGTCCTTATGAACTTTCCTGTTTATTCTGGACATTTCATATTAATGGAATCTTGCGTAGCCTTTTGTGTCTGGTTTCTTACACTTAGTATCATGTCTTCAGGTTTCATGCATATATCACTACTGTGTTCCTTTTTATAGCTGAATAATATTCCATCACACGAATATACCACATATTCTTTACCCATTTGTCAGTTAATGGACTTTTGGTTTGTTTCCAACTATTGTCTGCTGTAAATAATGCTGTTATGAACATTCACGTACAAGTTTTTGTGCAAATATATATGTTTAATTCTCTTAGTTATACCTAGGAGTGAAATGGCTGGGTCATATGTTTATGTTTTGGACTCTACGCTTAAGTTTTGGATGAACTGTCAAACTCTTCTCCACAGTGCTGTGTCATTTTATACTACCACCAACAATGTACAAGGATCTCAATTTCTCCACTTCCTTAGTAAACTTCCCCATATTGTTTTTGGTTTTTTATAGCCATTCTAGTGGGTGTGAAGTATATCTCATTAAGAGTTTTGCTTTTCATTTGCCTAATGACTAATGGTGTTGAGCGTCCTTTTATGTGTTTATTGCCCATTTGTATATCTTCTTTGGAGAAATATCTATTCAGATCAATTGCCGACTTTTCAACTGTGTCGTTTATCTTTTGGTGCTGAGTTGTGATTGTTCTTTACATATTCTGGATAGTAGACCCTTATCAGATACACTATTTGCAAATATTATCTCTCATTCTATGGGTTGTCTCCTTAATTTCTTGATAATGTCCTTTGAAATATAAATTTTAAAATTTAAGTTTAGTTTATTTTTTCTTTTGTTGCTTGTGCTCTGGTGTATTAATTAAGAAACCACTGCCTAATCCAAGTACAGTAAAATTTACAGCTATGCTTCCTTCTCGGAGTTTTATAGCTTTAGGTCTTACATTTACGACTTTAATCTACTTTGAGTTAATTTTAATATGTGGTATGAGTTAGGGGTCTAAACTCATTCTTTTTCTTGTGGATATCCAGTTGTCTCAGCACTATTTATTAAAAAAAAATTATTCTTTCTGTATTGGGTGGTCTTGATACCCTGTTGAAAAATCAATTAGCCACAGATATGTGGATTTATTTCTGGACTCTTGGTTCTGTTTCATTGATCTATATATTTGTTTTTATTCCAATAGCACACTATTTTGATTACTGTAGTCTTGAAGTTAATTTTGAAATCAGGAACTGTGAATTCTCCAACTTTGTTCTTTTTAAAGATTGCTTTGGCTATTTGGAGTTCTTTTGCAAATACACATAAATTTTAGAATAAATGTATCCATTTCTGCAAAAAAAGGAAGGTGGAATTTTGACAGGGATTGCATCGAATCTGCATATCAATTTGGACAGTATTGCCATTTTAACAATATTACATCTTCCAATCCATAAATATGGGATGTCTTTCAGTTTATTTAAATCATTAATTATTTTGACAATGCTTTGTGGTATACAAATTTTCACTTCCTTGGTTAAATTTATTCATAAGTGTTTTATTCTTTGTAACGCTATTATGTATGGAAATGTCTTCTTAGTTTCATTTTTGAATTGTTTATTCCAAGTATATAGAAATACAACTGAGATTTTGTATATTAATATTATATCCTGCAATTTTACTGAACTCATATTAGCTCCAATAGGTATTTTTGTGGATTGTTTAAGATTTTCTATATATAAGATCATGTCATCTGTGAATAAAGATAGCTTTGTGTCTTACTTTTCAAGATGGATACCTTTTATTTGTTTTCCTTGCCTAATTGCTCTGGCTAGAATTTCCAGGGAATTTTGAATAAAAGTGGTAGGAGCAGACACATTTGGCTGAATCCTGCTGTTAGTGTAAAGCTTTCAATCTTTTACCATTAGTTTGAAGTTAGCTGTGGGTTTTTCATAAATGCCCTTTATCAAAATGAGCAAGTTCCATTACATTCTTATTTTGTTGCCTAATTTTTCATAAAAACAATGTTGCTATTTTCCAAATTTTATCTGGTGAACAAGAAGTCAGATTTGGGTAATCGGTATTTTGAGAATAGAGGAACTTACTGGGGGCTGGTAGGGAATCTTTGTGGTAAGTGAAGATCAGTAAGAAATATTTTAGCTTCTCTTAAATTACTGGTATCTATAATATGTATTACTTTCAGATTTTCTAATTTTAGGAACTGTCATTAATAAGTGTTCATTTTTTATTCTATCTTATTTGAAAGATACAAGTGAGTGTTTCTTTTCACGTCTAATATTCTTTCATTATTAATTTAATTTATTGCTCAAATGTCAAGGTTGCTGCCCTTTTTTACATTTTAAAATGTGTGTATTAATCACATTGATTACTGTTATTCTACATTTAGACTCATATAAAACAAGAAAGGAGGAATAATATGGAAGTTTTACTGATTTAAAAGAATGAAAGAGAAGTATTTAAAAGTCGGTTGGAAATAATTTTTACTATTGAAAATATGATCATAGACAAATATTTTCTGAAATTGAGCAACATTAAGATTAAACTGAATACACAGTATTTTTTCAGTCACAATGTCATTGTGATTGATATAATGAAATTTTAATTAACATTCGTATTGCTGGCAAAGAGCAGCAACGACATTATGAATGGACTTAAAAAGGTACAGTGTAAATATATTAGTAGAAATCAGATAACTGTTTGGAGGAATCACGAGAATGATAAAACATTTGATTTACTCAACATTGGCATGAAAGTCACCTATCTATTCAGCGTATTTATAATTTATAAAGTCTTCAGTGTGTTCTATGAATCAAGGATTACTTTAATTGTTCACTGGAATGATATACACACGTTACTAATAGTAAAATTGTAAATTCTCAAATGCTAGTAAATAACAAGTGATTAAAAAATAATGTAGAGGGACATCTCTTCAGCTTTGGTTTCTAAACAGCAACCAGATTAAATGAGGATATGGTTCATGTTTAATATGTACCAGATGGTGTTTTGCTGATGGAGCTTATAAAACAAAAACAAAATTAAAATACAAAACATAGCCACATATTTGAATTGGTAATAGTATTTTAAAATGGCAATTCTGATTTAAAAGAATACAGGAGATAAGAACAGAAAGTATAAATGATAATAATAAACATTCATATATAGTAAATTTATGCAAAGATTGAAAAGAACTGGAGAAATAATATTAATAAATTTTTCTATAAATATAGTGTCATTGTATGTTTACATTAAATATATTTGGATATGTTCTTCTCTCCTTGATATTTTTGGACAACCGAATGTTTTGGTCTTCAGCGTTTACAAGGTATTTGATAGATGTCTCCTATATACTATATGGTATGCTTCCAGACATTGATTACTGAAGTTATAAACTAAGATGAATCTTGTGGTTGAAAATTACAAACTGTATCATCCACTATGATTTAGGATGATTTCACAGAAACAACCTAATTATATGTAATATACGTAAGCACCCTCTAGAGAGAGATTCCTAATTTATTTCCCCACCCTAGCCTAGAATCATACTATGTGGCTTATTAAAAATGCCCATGGGTTGTGAAGAGTAGGAATCCAATAGTTAAGCTTTAAAGTTTCTGAGAATTCAAATGGTATGATTTGGAGTAATTATCGTTATTTCATTAGATAAGAATTTATATGTTTTATAACCAAAGCTGGATTCTGTCATTGCTTTAAAACAATATCATTTGTGAAATGATGGTTTTACAGATGGAGACAATTTTAAGTTGCTTACACCTTGATTGATTGCTAGAAGCTTAAGTTCTTATTTTTTTCTTTTTTAATCTTACCTAAAATGTCTATTGTCATTGCTTCTACATGAAAACAGCTGGCCAATTCAAAATTACTGATAGCTTGAATTTATTTAGCATTAAGCAAAATGCGCACACACACACGCAGTCTTTCAACACACACCAAACGTCTCTCTTGTGCATACACAACTTGAGATAATCACTCATCCAATTAGTAAAAGAAATGACATGAAACAAAATAAAACAAAAAAACCCATGAACTAACAGAATTGATAAACCAAAATTATCAACTGCATCCATTTTTTATGTGGCCAAAATATATCTTTGGACGCCACAGAAATAGTGAAGAGGAAGAGTTTTGATATTTTAAATATACAGGTAGTCTAAAAACTTCAAATAAAAGTCAATATTTCAAATGTTTTCTCTACAATTTTTAAATTAAAAAGGTAATTTGCTAACAAAGGATACTATTTAAATTTGGATTTTGTTTAGTTTCTTTTCTTCATTCTAATTGAGCTGCTAGTGAATACTGATGTGACCAAAAGGCATGCAGCAAGGAGAGAGAAGGAAAAATCAAAAACCTGATTAATGTACCAAGTGATTAGTCAATCCCTGAATAATCAAGAATTCACTATATTATATTTTGTAGTCAGGTATGATAGGTATTAGAAACTTAAAATTATGAAACTTGTGCTTTCCGTGGAGGAAGAAATTTTAAATGAACTACATAATTTGTTAATATTTATATGTCTACATATTGTGATAAGAACTCTTACAAATAACAGCTTAGCAAAACCGTAAGGTCTCTCAAATTTTGTGATCTTGAAAAATGAGTTTATTTAGATCCAATCAACTGATTTTTTAATTAAATCTGACTTTTCCAAGATTCATGTGATTGTACATCATTTTCTAATATTCAAGTTCGGCTAAACCAATCATGCAACATCACATTATATTTTAAGGAGAAAAAAAGTCAACACAATATTTTTTTCTCTGTTAGCCCATGAAGTGTCCATTAGAGACTCAAAAAGTCGTGGGCCCTCAGAACTCCTTAAACAAAATATTTTAATTAGTTTGGCTAGCAAGGTTTAAATATATTCCAGCACACTGAGACAGGGAAACTTGCTATGTCCCCTCAGTGAAATAATTTTGCATACATCATTATTGAAATAAACTGTTAAAATTATGAAATTATTTAACATGAAAAATATCACAAAACCCAAGGGATTCACATGAAACATTAGACAGAATCTAGTGAACTAGACAGAGTCGTTGATTACTAGGTTCAAATTCAGAACGATCCACAAGTACATGCTATGAAGTGAGAAGAGGAATAATGCTATTGGTAGGAAAACATCAATATGGGGATGTAGTAAAATAGGCTCTGGCATGATTTGAAATTGAAGTATCATGATAGTGGGATGACAGCTCATTCTGTTTGTACCCTCTGCTCTTGCTTTCCTAATCTGCAACATGAGGGTAAAAATTAAGAAATGTTTCAACTCCAACGCTCCATGCGTCAACAGTCAAGAGTAACTTGTGTTCAGATTACTACAGCAGCAACAACCCTAGGTGTGTTTGAGAATTTATTCTAGGACAGCTAAAATATTAACATTTTACTTGTATTACATAAAGTTGGTGACTAAGCCGGAATTCAAATCTGCCTTTTCTTTATTTTAAATGCTCCTTCAGCGAAATCATACGTTCTTGATTGAGAGAGAAGTAACAGCAAGAAAGACACAGCTTAATTATGAAAAAAGGAGGTGGGAGCCTCATAATGACAACTCTACTGATGGAAAACCAAGAAACAATGGAATGGCCTATTGACAGAGGGCCAGTAGGCTCGTGGCATCCTCATTGTGTAACAAAGGGCAACACCTATTTATATAATATGTTTTCTTAAAACACACCATATTCAAAGTCATAACAAATCCTCACGGGAAAATGATGAAGGATAAGGTCAGCAAGAGTTTCCCAGGTGTGTGGACACAGTAGGTTTATAACTCTCATTAAAATTCTTGAGGCAGCAAGGGTGTGACCTAGAAAGATATACTGTGTGGAAGAAACAGAGTGAAGTACACTGTGACAGAAAAAGAGGGAAAGCAAAGAAACAGCAAGAAAAACAAACAAAAGCCACAGCAAAAAGCATCACTGTTCCTATAAAAAAATGTATAAAGAATATGGCCTAATAATGCATAAAGGCAGAGATCCCTAAGCTCATATCCTGACTTGGGTCATAAAAATCGATGAGCTGGAGATCTTCTCTGTTTTATCCTATCACATAAGCAACATCTCACGGTGAGGAAGAATGATGAAAAATCCTTCACTCCTGGGTGAATGCCAGGCCAAACTCAAAGTAAGAAACCAACGATTATTTGTCACATACGATACAAGTGCCAGATACTGGGAATCATATCCGTGGGAGCAGAAGTGGTATTCCCTGAAATTTACTTAATGGAAAGGATTGCATCAGTTAGTAATTTTATTCCATTTGCCAGATGATCACAGAATACTAAAAACAAAGAATATCTGCTATAGATATGACTGGGGTGTTGGTAGGGTCTTCTCCTTTCCCCTTGGTTTATACCGGAAATTGTGACTAAATTTACTCAAGTAGAAAAGAATTAGTCAATTTTAAGTTAGTCCGTTTTTAAATCAGGTTGAAATTGGAACATTTAAAAGTATTTATTTTTCTGAAAGAAGATGCATGTGTGTGCATGTGTGTGTGTGTGTGTGTGTGTGTGTGTGTGGCTTGAATAAACCTGATGAAAAAACAGGATCCTAGCATCATCTATTGATATATTGATATTTGCATGAGTTTTTTTTAATGTCAATCCTAATCTCCCAATTCGTCCAACACTCCCCTTCACCCCCATCCCACGTCCACATGTCCCTTCTCTATGTCTACGTCTCTCTTCCTGCCCTGCAAGATATCTGCATGATCTCTGAATTGTTATTTGGATGGCTTTGTCAGAGAAAAGTTTGTAACTAGAAAATGGTGTTGTTAGTAAGGTGTTGCTTGAAAATTGCCCTATACACACTTGCCGATGGGGATGTACATTTGTACCTCAGTAGAGTCCAGCACCATTAATTATTGTGTCCAACAATATGTAGCCTCTAGGATCCCAAAGTACCAAACAACCTAGGCATTATTCCCAAAATATGATGCCTTAGAAATGAGGCACGCTCATGAAGGTAAACACAAAATAATTTTATTTTTTAATGCACCTGACCGACAAGAATAACAACTCCCACTAAGTCATGGGAAAAAAGTGTGCACACATAATTTGCCAAGTCAAAAACACTGCTGGGAAGGTCTTGCCCTCTGGTATAAGAAATTGTGTTGGGCTTCACTGGTGGCGCAGTGGTTAAGAATCCGCCAGCCAATGCAGGGGACATGGGTTTGAGCCTTGGTCTGGGAAGATGCCACGTGCCGCGGAGCAACTAAGCCCGTGCTCCACAACTACTGAGCCTGTGCTCTAGAGCCCATGAGCCACAACTACTGAGCCCAGGTGCCACAACTACTGAAACCCGAACGCCTAGAGCCCGTGCTCCACAGCAAAGAGAAGCCACCACAATGAGAAGCCCGCGCACAGCAAGGAAGAGCATCCCCAACTCACTACAGCTAGAGAAAGCTGCGCACAGCAATGAAGACCCAACACAGCCAAAAATAAATAAACAGAATAAATAAATTTATTAAAAAAGAGAAAGAAATCATGTTATGTTCACCCTTTCCCTGGGGCCAGAATGCCTACAACTGTCTCAGCAACACCACTGTTTCTTTTATGAAAGAAAAGACTAAGAAGTATACCAACAAAATATTTGGATTCATTATTGCCTAAAAGTTTACACTATTCATTACCATTCTTTAAAAATTAATTTCTCTGAACTGAAATCTAATGATTTATCTGTTTAAAACCAATCAATTTGTATCTTCTATAAGATAAATCTGAGATTCTTGGCATGACATATAATTATCTTTAATATCTGGCACATTACTACTCTGTCTGTCATTTCCCACTTCTCTCCTACCTCAAAACGTACACTTTAGCAAAACCAAGAAATTTTAGTTGCCTAAACATAGCATGTTGTCTAATGTTTTGTGCTGTTATACATACTGCTCCATATGCCCAGAATGTTGCTCCCTCGTCTCCTGGCATGTACCAAGGCAACATCTTCTGGCCTTCTCTGACTCCTACAGGTAGACCCCATGAATTCTTATTTCCTCTTACGCTTCCTTTGAATCTCCACTATGCCTCAAATGTAGCATGCTTGTCATATTTTTTTTCACCTTTGTGTCTAACTAAGCACTTTGATGATCTAATTCCTAGCATCTGGTGCAGTAATACAGCATAGAGGTTAAAAAGGAGGGCTCGAAGGGAAGAGAGGTGGATTCAAGTTCCCAATAAAATGTATTACAGCTGGGCGACTTCAAGCAAGTTACTCTTCTAAGGTTCAGCTTCCTGGTTTGCAAAACAGAAGAGATCACAGTCCCTCCTTTATAGGATTGTGACAATTAAATGTGATAACACATGTGACAATTAAGAAGAGTCACTAATACACAGTGAAACTGGTCTATAAATATTTGCTGTTCTTAATATTTTAAATGCTATTTAAATCCCTGGCTCGTAGAAAAAGCTTAATAAATATTTGTTGAATAAAATTAATGAACAGATGATTGAAGACAGGTTGCACTAACTCTGACATCTGTGGTTTCTCTTATTTTTGTAATACAGACCTTCTAGCTATATTAATTGTCCACATGCCCCTGCATCAGGCTGATAACAGGTATCCAGACACTAACTGATCAGCACAAGCAGTGCATCACTATTCTTTAAATTTTCAGTGTCAACTGGAACCTAAACAAACAAACAAACGAGAAACCCAAGCAAAGTGTAGTAAACAGATTCACCTGAGAAATGTTAAAAATAGAATAATGGATAACAGTGAAATTCAAGTTCCAGAGAACATTTAGTCGGTGTCTCCCACATCACTCTCCAATCATATCACATACGTTCATCGTATGGTTGGCTTCAGAAATGATATAGACCATACCAATGCTTCTCGGACTTTAAAGTGGAAAAAGCCCTTGATGACAACTTAAAATGTAGACTCAGAAGTTATGGGGGATGGGAAATGCTCAAACGGGAAATGCTAAAATGCAGTAGTTCTGTGTGCAAATTTTAAAGAGCAAAAGAATCAACTGAGGTGCTTGTTAAAAATATAGACTTTGGAAACGCATACACAGAAATTATAATTTGGAGTGACATCAGATGTCTTCAGAGTTAACAAATACCCAAGGTACTTCTCACATAGGTGGTCTAAGGACTACACTTTGAAAATCACTAAACAAGAAACACAAACCTCTTGAGAGCAATCTTATTTGCCTTTAGTTTTTCATGCTTAGCAGATTCCCTGGAACTTAGTGGCTATTAAATGTATATTAATTTTATAAATCAAGATGAAGAAAAATGAATAAATAGGCCAGAAATTCACCTGAAATTTTAGAAAGAATGTGGATGGAAACAAACAAAAAATTGTCACACGCATGTAATATATGTGAGCCTGCAAAGATTTTCCACAATAAATTTAGATGATGATGATGATGATATCTTTCCTTAATAATGCTCTACTTCTTCATTACAGATAAATAATAATATTCAAAAAGTACAAACAAAATAATAAGCCATAACTATTAAGAAAATTTGTAATAACCTATTTATGATAAAAACTCTCAATAAATTGGGTATAGAAGAAACGTGCCTCAACACAGTAAAGGTTATATATGACAAACCTAGAGCTAACATCATACTCAATGGTGAAAAACAGAAAGCTACCCCTCTAAGATCAGGAATAAGACAAGGATGTCCACTCTCATCACTCGTAATCAACATAGTAGTGGAAGTCCTAGCCAAGAAATTAGGTAAGAAAAAAGTCATCCAAATTGGAAAAGAAATAAAACTGTCACTATTTGCAGATGACACGATTTTATGTATAGAAAACCAAGACTTTACCAAAATAATCTAAAAATAATAAATGAATACAGAAAGTTGCACAGTACAAAATCAATATACAAAATCTGTTGTTTATATATACCAACAGTGAACTAGCAAAAAGAGAAATTAAGAAAACAGTCCTATTTAGAATTGCAACAAAAAGAACCTAGGAATACAATTTAACAAAGGAGGCAAAAGACCTATACACTGAAAACTATGACACTGTTGAAAGAAATTGAAGAAAACACAAAGAAATGGAAAGACCTTCTGTACTCATGGTTTGGAAGAATTAACATTGTTAAAATGACTACATTACCTAAAGCAATCTATAGATTCAATGCAATCCCTATAAATATCCCCAGTGACATTTTTTTATAGAAATAGAACAAAAACATCCTAACATTTGTATGGAACTACAGAAGACCCCAGATAACCAAAGTAATCCTGAGAAAGAACACAGCTGGAAGTATCACATGCCCTGATTTCAAATTATACTACAAAGCTACAGTAATCAAAATAGCACAGTACTGGCAGAAAAACAGACACATAGATCAATGGAACAGAACTGAGAGCCCAGAAATTAACCCACACATATATGGACAATTAATTTATGGCAAAGGAGCAAAGAACATACATTGGAGAAAAGTAGATGGTATTAGGAAAACTGGACAGCCACATGCAAAAGAATAAAACTAGACCACTATCTTACACCATACACACAATTTAGCTCAAAATGGATTAAAAACTTGAATGTAAGACCTGAAACTATAAAACTTCTAGAAGAATACATAGGCAGTATGCCCTTCGACATGGGTCTTAGCAATATCTTTCTGGATATGTCTCCTCAGGCAGGGAAACAAAAGCAAAAATAAGCAAATTGGACTATATCAAACTAAGAAGCTTTTGAACAACAAAGGAAACAATCAACAGAATGAAATGACAACCTACCAAATGGTAGAGCATATTTGCAAGTCATATATTTGATAAAGGGTTAATAAAGTATATAAAGAACTCATACAACTCAACAACAAAAAAACAAACAACTTAATTTTAAAATAAGACATTTTTCCGAAGAAGACAAACAGATGGCCAACAGGCACTTGAAAGATATTTAACAACACTAATAATCAGGGAAATGCAAATCAAAACCCACAATATCACTTCACACCTGTTAAAATGGCTATTATCAAAAAGGCAAAAAATAACAAATGTGGAAGAGGATGTGGAAAAAAGAGAACCTTCAAACACTTTTGGTGGGAATGTAAGTTGGTGCAGCCCCTGTGGAAAGTGGTGTAGAGATTCCTCAAAATATTAAGAATAGAATTTCCATATGATCCAGCTATTTCACTTCTAGGTATTTATCTGAAGAACACAAAAATACTAATTCGAAAAGATACATGCACCCCTATGTTTACTGCAGCATTATTTACAATAGACAGGATATGGAAACAACCTACGTGCCTGTTGATGGTTGAATAAAGATATGATATATATATATACCATATATATTTTGCCTCAGTAGTGGGGCAAACTTAGACCTAGAACAAACACTGTTCTGGTCCCCTAAACACAGCTTAAAAGCAAGATGCAAAGGGATTAAACTGTTTCCAAATAAGTTTAACTGAATCTCAAAACAAAGCCTAATCATATTTACATGAATGAAAAAATATCCAGCACCCCAAATCGATAAAATTCACCATCTCTGGCATCTAATAAAAAAAATCAGACATTCAAAGAAACAGGAATATAATGACTCATAAAGAGGACAAAAATCAGTTAAAACATTCCCAGAAATAACACCATGATAAGACGGTTTACAAGGGTATTAAAACAATTTTGAGATGAAAAATGCCAGGTAGGATTAGAAACAGATTAACACTACAGAAAAATAGATTAGTGGATATAAAGACAAATAGAGGCTATCCAAAATGAAATACAAAGAGAAAAGGATTAGAAAAAAAAAGGAACAGAGCATCAGTGAACTGTGAGACAACTTCAAGTAGCCAAATATACCTGTAATTTGAGTCTCTGATGGAGAGAAGTGAGGATACAGAAAAAGCTTTTAAAGAAATAATGGCCAAAACATTTCCAAATTTGATGAAAACTGTAAACCTACAGGTCTAAGAGGTTCAAAGTACTTCAAACAAAGCATGAAGAAAAATATACCAAGGCATGTTGTAATTAAATTGCTTAAAACCATTGATAAATATAAAATCTTAAAAGCACCCAGAGTAAAACAATACATAGAGTGGAACAAAGATAAGAATGACAGCCAACCTCTCAGCAGAAACTATGAAAGTCAGAAAGCAGTTGAGTAATACATTTAAAATACTGAGAGAAGAAAAAAAGAAAAACAACTGCCAAGCTAGAGTTCTAGATAAAGTGAAGAGGTTTTTTTTTATTTTAAATTTAAAGTGAAATGAAAAGAATTTTTAACACATATCAAAGCTGAATTTCATAACCAGCAGATTTGTACTCAAAAAACTATTAGAGGAAGCCCTTCAGGCAGAAGAAAATGATACCAGAGGAAAACCTGGATCTGCACAAAAAAATGAAAAACACCAAAAAAAAATAAAACAAGTATGTGAACAAATAAAAAGCCTTTGTTTCTTACTATTTAATTCTCTGTAAAAGGCAGTTAACTGTTCAAACTAAAGTAGCAATAACTTATTGAAGAGTTTAATATATTGTTGAAATAAAATATATAACAACAATAGCACAAAGGCTGGGATGGTATACATGGAAGCATACATTTGGAATACTTTTATCCTATATGTGAATAGGTATATAACTTGAATTAAATTAACTTAAAGATGTATGAATGCTATAAATCCTAAAGCAATCACAATAATAATAATAATGATAATGATAATAATAAACCAAAGAGTTATAGCTTATAAGCCAAAAAAGGAGATAAATAGAAATCACTAAAAAATCATTTCATCCGAAAGAAGGCAGAAAATAGGAATACAGGAAAAAAAGAAAAAGAATAAATAGAAAGCAAATGGCAAGCATATTAATATCCACATCATATGTAAATGAACTAAGAATCCCAAGTGAAGATGAGATTGTCAAATCAGATTAAAACTGAAACTCAACTATATACTGTCTACAAGAAACCCACTTGAAATATAAATATGCAAGTAGGTTACAAGCAAGATAATAAAAAAAGACATAACATCCTAACTCTAAACCAAAGAAGGCTGGGGGGACTATATTCCTATTAGACAAAGTGGATTTCAGAGCAAAGAATATTAGCAAAATTCCAGAGACACCATTTATCAGGAGAATATAACAGTCCTGAATGTTTATATGCCTAATAACGAAGCAAAATACATGAAGCAAAAATGATATAGGTATAGTTAGAAATAGACTAATTTCAATTATATTTGGAAGTTTCAAGACTTTTCTCTCAATAACTGACAGAATAGAGAGAAAAGTAGTGAGAATATACAAGATGTGAATAACACTATCAATCAATGTGACTTAAATGTCATTTACAGAACACTGTACAAAAGCAGAATGCATACTCTCTTCAAGTATACACAAAACATTTACCAAGATAGACCATATTCTAAGCCACAAAACAAATCTCAATAAATCTAATATGTTTAAAATCATACAATATATGTTCTTGGACCACAATGGGATTAAATTAAAAATGAGTAACAGTATTTGCAGAAAAGTCCCCAAATATTTGAAACTAAATAAAATATGTCTAAATAAACTGTTAATCAAACAAGAAGTCAAAAGGGAAATTTGAAAATACTTTGAACTGACTGAAAATGAAAATATAACATATACATGAATTCAGGCCCATATTTGCCTCCAGAGACACTGCCTTGAATATGCACCTTGTATGGCCATTTCTACATTTTCTTCTCTATTCATTCCCTTTCTCCCCATCATTTTTTTAGATGTTGCCTCTCCTGTCTGGCTACTATTCCTTATAATAGTAGAAGGCATATGGAACATTGAGGGGCTGGGAAAAATTAAAGGATTCAGGCATGCTGCGTTTACTGCCATAAACTCACTAAACATATATTAATGGATTTTTCATTGACTAAATGATGGATTTGGGGAGTTTCTGTTGAAAAAGTCTCTCAATGTAATTTACAAAAATGATATTCATCTCATTTTAAATTCTTATCATTGCATTGGAGCCCTTTAGGCTTGTTTTAATTATGCAGAATGATTTATATTGGTGACCATGCTCTACAAATAGCAGTATATTATCAATCTGACCTTTTAATTTCTTACTCAAATTAGATACTAAAGAATGATAACATTTTGTGACTGACACCTGGGCATTGTCACATCTGTTTTTATGTTCAGCAATGACAAATGCAACATTTATGTTTAAACTTATACCCGCATTTTCTAAAAATTTTCTCTATGATTTACATGATTAACTTATTTAATGAGGCACAAAGAAACTCTCATGAATTGTGCTTACGCACAAACAATGTACAGCTGGATAAATAGCTATCACACATCAGTCTGCTTGACTTCCTGTTATTATCTACCAGCAGGAATAAATTAAAACTTGATTCTGTTGTTACATACATGTGTACACATTTTCACAGTGTGCCACCACATCGATTACAAGCTTGGTGCTTAGATTTCTGAATTACCTTTACTTGGTTGGGCATAGAAATTTTAAAATAAGATTTATGAAAGTCATGAAGTTATTTACTTGTAGAAATCAACCACAAATGAAAAAATAAGCAAGAAACACACTAAGATACTCAACGATGTTTTATTTTAACAAAATCAAGTAGAGGGTAAACTGAAGATAGATAAACTGGAAAGTTTTGGAAGACCTACCACTCACTATCCAAGTAAATATCACAGTACATTCTAAACATCTATTTTATTTTCTTTAAAATAAAATTCCTGAAGGGCCAAAGCTAACCTTGCTAAGTTTTATAATCTCAGTGCTTAGCACAGGTCCATACATGTAGTAGGGACAAAGAAAATATTTGTTGAATTGACAAACAGACTAATAAGATGTAATATATAAATAATATAATACTGTTACAATAACGCAAGGTAACAAGTCTATAGTTTTGGCAAGGTCTATAATTGCTACTAAAATTTGTTCTAAGTTTATTTACCAATTCCTACATAAAAAGAAAATGTTGGTGAAAATCTACATGAATATATAATGTTTAATTTTTTTCAATAATTTGTGGCTGTTTTCAGAATTATGTATGCTTTGAACTTTTTTGGTGAGTTATTTATGTTACATAAATGATGTAAGTGTTCTACAACTCTTCATATTCTTATGTTAAATATTTAACTTCCAAATTAAAGATTTCACACAATTCACTTCATAATGGCATTTAAAAATTTTTTTTAAATAAGTAAAAATGTCAAAATCTAACATTAGTTATTTAAATGTTGATAGCATTGAAAATGAAGAAAGGCAGATCTTGAATATAAATAGACATAATTTTGTTTTATTTTTTTGTGGTACGCAGGCCTCTCACTGTTGTGGCCTCTCCCGTTGCGGAGCACAGGCTCCGGACGCGCAGGCTCAGCGGCCATGGCTCACGGGCCCAGCCGCTCCACAGCATGCGGGATCCTCCCGGACCGGGGCATGAACCCGTGTCCCCTGCATTGTCAGGCAGACCCTCAACCACTGCGCCACCAGGGAAGCCCCTGCCTATGTTTTCCTCTAAGAGTTTGATAGTGTCTGGTCTTACATTTAGGTCTTTAATCCATTTTGAGTTTATTTTTGTGTGTGGTGTTAGGGAGTGTTCTAATTTCATTCTTTTACATGTAGCTGTCCAGTTTTCCCAGCACCTCTTATTGAAGAGGCTGTCTTTTCTCCATTGTATATTCTTGCCTCCTTTATCAAAGAAAAGGTGACCATATGTGCATGGGTTTATCTCTGGGCTTTCTATCCAGCTCCATTGATCTATATTTCTTTTTTTGTGCCAGTACCATACTGTCTTGATTACTGTAGCTTTGTAGTATAGTCTGAAGTCAGGGAGCCTGATTCCTCCAGCTCTGTTTTTCTTTCTCAAGATTGCTTTGGCTATTCGGCGTCTTTTGTGTTTCCACATAAATTGTAAAATTTTTTGTTCTGGTTCTGTGAAAAATGCCACTGGTAATTTCATAGGGATTGCATTGAATCTGTATATTGCTTTGGGTGGTACAGTCATTTTCACAGTGTTGATCCTTCCAATCCAAGAACATGGTATATCTCTCCATCTGTCTGTATCGCCTTTGATGTTTTTCATCAGTGAAAGTCTTTCATCTTCTAGTTTCTGCATGCAGGTCTTTTGCATCCTTAGGTAGGTTTATCCTAGGTATTTTATTCTTTTTGTTGCAATGGGAAAAAGAAATGAAGGAAGCAGTAGCAAAGATCAATGAAACTAAAAGCTGGTTCCTTGAGAAGATAAACAAAATTGATAAACCTTTAGCCAGACTCATCAGGAAAAAAGGGAGAAGACTCAAATCAACAGAATTTGAAATAAAAAAGAAGTAACAACTGACACTGCAGAAATACAAAGGATCATGAGAGACTACTACAAGCAACTATATGCCAGTAAAATGGACAACCTGGAAGAAATGTACAAATTCTTAGAAAAGTACAACCTTCCAAGAATGAACCAGGAAGAAATAGAAAACGTGAACAGACCAATCACGAGCACTGAAATTTGAACTGTGATTTAAAATCTTCCAACAAACAAAAGCCAAGGGCCACATGGCTTCACTGGAGGATTCTATCAAACATTTAGAGAAGAGCTAATACCTACCCTTCTCAAACTCTTCCAAAATATAGCAGAGGGAGGAACACTTCCAAACTCATTCTATGAGGCCACCATCACCCTGATACCAAAAACGGACAAAAATGTCACACAAAAAAAGAAAATTACAGGCCAATATCACTGATGAACATAGATGCAAAAATCCTCAACAAAATACTAGCAAACAGAATCTAACAGCACATTAAAAGGATCATACACCAGGATCAAGTGGGGTTTATCCCAGGAATGCAAGGATTCTTCAATATACGCAAATCAATCAATGTGATACACCATATTAACAAACTGAAGGATAAAAAACATATGATAATCTGAATAGATGCAGAAAAAGCTTTTGACAAATTCAATACCCATTTATGATAAAAACTCTCCAGAAACTGGGCATAGAGGGAACCTACCTCAACATAATAAAAGCCATATATGACAAACCCACAGCCAAGATCATTCTCAATGGTGAAAAACTGAAAGCATTTTTTCTAAGATCAGGAACAAGACAAGGATGTCCACTCTCACCACTTTTATTCAACATAGTTTTGGAAGTCCTAGTGACGGCTATCAGAGAAGAAAAAGAAATAAAATGAATATGAAAAAAAAATGAATATGAATTGGAAAAGAAGAAGTAAAACTGTCACTGTTTGTGGATGACATGATACTATATACAGAAAATCCTAATGATGCCACCAGAAAACTACTAGAGCTAATCAATGAATTTGGTAAACTAGCAGGATACAAAATTAATGCACAGAAATCTCTTGCATTCCTATACACTGACAATGAAAAATCAGAAAGAGAAATTAAGGAACCCCTCCCATTTACCATTGCAACAGAGGTACTGTTTTATAGTGCTAGTGTGCGTTTAAGAACTGTTACAGTAGTATATTTTATAACCATAAGAACAACAAACAGAAATGAAGAGCTACTCATAGAGCAAGTGATAAACACAGATCAAACCTGTTTTATGAGCAACAGAGTGGGTTATAACCACATGAGGCTATTTACTGTAATGACCAAAGGAACCGATATAAAAGATACAAATTTATTCTTAACTACAGGTACTAAAAAGTCTTCTGAAAGAATTAATTTATTTCTTTTTCTTTTCTACATTACAGAATACAGTTCTTTTGGAAGGCTTTCCCCCTGACCCCCGGAGTTGTTAATCCTCAAAAAAGGAAAAATGTTGATAGCAAAAATTCTCAACTTAGGATTTGTGTCTGCTAATTTGTGTATCGGTGCCTATTTCTTTCTCTTTATGCCCCAAGCAGTCCTAGATGTACAAGCGCTAAATTAAAGCTTGCTGAATCTGATTTTTAAATTGTGTGCCCTTATTTTTCTGCAAATAATTTTAGGCAATTTATTTTTCAGAAAGTACATGAACAATAGATACGTAAAAATAGGAAAAATCTAATTATAAAGGGGGGCTCAACATTAGGTTCTTGAATAGAGGAGATGGAGAAGTTAGAAGAGAAACGTGTGAAGACTTATAAAATACACTAGATTCGATGTAATTGAGCTGGAAATTTGATTCTGAGATGAGGGATGATCAAGGGGAAAAGGGAGACTAATTAATTCCCCCAAAATTTGTTGTTTAAAATAATAGGAAAAATACATGCATATATACATATGTATGTAGCATTTCCTCAGGGAATTGGATTGAATTAGTAGAAAGAGTAATAAATACCTTATACCCCTATGTTCACTCTTTTGCCAGAGAACAATACTTTCAACTAATCTTGGGAGCACTTGTGAGTAAGGGGGTGGAGGACTAAAAAAACGTCCTATAACTCCTCCCCAATTCATTTTTTAAATTATTGAAGTATAATATATATCATAAAATCCACCCATTTTAAAGGTACAATTTGATAAGCTCTGCTAAATATATATACGCGTGTAACTTCTACCACAATCAAGATAAAGAACATTTGTGTCACCCTCGAGATTTTTCTCATTCCCCATTTCAGTCAATACTCCCACCTGTAGCAAGTTTTACCGTTTTCAACTGTTTTTTTAAACTTTATTAGATTTTTTTAATCAAAAATACATGCTTCTGAAATTAGAAAATATAACTTGACTGAATTTTTAAGTTAATAGTATTCCCTCTAACAGTGTACTCTTAGGCTCATCACTACTCCAGATTAGAAGTCTGATATGTATAATTTTCCAAACCTATCTCTGTATTTATTTAAACACTTATCACATATATACAATCTGTATTTCTTCAAATGTGATTTTACCATTTACGTTACTATGCAATTTGCTTTCGTTTACTTTTCCATTTCTCTGAATTGCACACCATGGACAGCTCTCCAGATTAATGCTCATGCATTCTCATTTTTAAAAATAGATGTACCTACCTTAATTTATTAGCTTATTTTAATTGAAATATGCCTGATTTCAGGGTGTTTTTTTGAATTTTATTATTATTATTTTTATACAGCAGGTTCTTATTAGTTATCTATTTTATACATATTAGCGTATATATGTCAATCCCAATCTCCCAATTCATCCCACCACCACTTCCACCGCCACTAATTTCAGACTTTTGTCCTCAAACAATACTGCAGCAAGTGTATTTTACGTAAAATGATTTATTTAGGCTTGTATAGCCATAAAATAGTTTTCTAATTGGAATCTCTGGGTAAAATACTCTGAACATTTTATAATGATAACTGATATCACCAGGTTATAGCAACTTAAATTTTTACCCAAAGTTAAAGAGACTTTGGACTCTAGGTACTGAAAATCTTATAGTTTCCCTTACTGCCACCATGTGTAATTTAAATGAAAACAAAACTAACATTAGAGATATGTAAGAAAATCCAACACAACTCTGACTTCTCATGATGATAACTTCGTATATCTTTTAAAATGTTAAGTATCAGAAACTTCAAATAAAATTTTGGAAAGCCTGCTTTTTTTAAAGATATATCACAATACTGTTCCCACCAGCAATAAATAACTGTTTTGTGTATAATTTTCTTATTAGCACCAGATTATATCAACCTTCAAAAATGTTGAATATCTGAAGGACAAAAAAAAGTATCTCCTATTTGTTTTAATTTACATTTTTCTGACTGGTAGGTTTGAGAATCTTTTCATGGATTTAATATCTATTTGCATTTACTCATTTGTAAATTTGCTGCTTAAAAATAAATTTCAGGAGCTTGTCTCATATAATCCTATCACAATTCTGTGCAGTTAGATATTAATGTCATTTTGCAAATGAGAACACCAAAGCTCAAAACATTTACCAGGCATAGGTTAGGCCCCGGGCAACAGAGAGGAACAAGAATCGTTATCTGCGTTTGAGGATCTCACAATCTTAGACCATATCATGCTTTCTAGAACATGTTTCCTCTCCCAACTTTGCCTGTCAAATTTTCTATTTTATAGTAGCCCTTCAGGGTTCTTTCCACCAATGGAAATGGTGCTGAATCCTGGGAGACAGGAGAGAAGAAACATTTGTTACTAGATTCTTTTTTTTCCCCTCCTGGGGAACACCTTACATATATCAAAGAGAAAGAAGCTGGAGGTTAAGCATGCTAGTGGGTGTCACAAAATGGCAAAACGGAGGATAAACTTATCTTTGTCACTTTTTCTTCACTTCTGTTTCCTAGGAGCACCAGTATGCAACCTCAAAGCAGAAATGTGTCCTTTAAGTTCTTATATTTTTAATGTCTGGCTTTCTTAATGTCTGTTTATGCAAAGTGGGATATCTGTAGTTTGGTTGTTTTGAACGCATTTTTTTGTTTAGACACTTACTATGTGCTGAGTGCAAAGGAACAAAGGGAGTATGAAAAACAAAGTTTTGTCCTGGAAAGGAAGTGGATAGCAGAGAGAGCCAAGTAACTACATGCAGCATCCTCTGGAGTGGGAAAGAACTACACAGAGGGTGCTCCAGGAGCAACCTTGGCATTCAGGTGTTAGGGGGGTTTCTTAGAGGATGTGGCACTTGGTAAGTTCCTGAAATTGTAATCTGAGACTTGTCCTGGCACGTTTAGTCCTGTTTCCGTATAGAAATGCATGCCAAAGCAGACTGTGCACTCTGGTGCCACTCACTGTGTACCACTAGCCACACTCGTCTCCTTCCTTTTTTGTGATTCTTTTTGAAGGTGGTTCATTTTAGACCAAGTTCCCCAGCAAATGTTTTAGAGCCAACCTTAGCTTGCCCATAAACCATAACAATGAAAAGATAAGATTAAACTCTAAAATGTGTTTCCAGGCACATTTAATGGTAAATAGCAAAAAAAAAAGTATTTACCTGAATGAAATGAAAACACTAATTTGAAAAGATACATGCACCCCAATGTTCATAGCAGCATTATTTACAATTGCCAAGATATGGAAGCAACCTAGATGTCCATCAACAGATGAGTGGATTAAAAAGGTGTGATAAGAAGATATATATATATATATATATATATATATACACACATACAATTATATACATGTGTATATATATAAAGGAATACTACTCAGCCATAAAAAAGGATGAAATTTGCAGCCACAAGGATGGACTTGTAGGGCATCACGCTAAGTGAAATATGTCAGACAAAGATAAAAATGGTATGAATTGCTTATATGTGGAATCGAAAAGTACAACAAACTAATGAATATAACATAAAAGAAGCAGACTTACTGATACAGAGAACAAATTAGTGGTTACCAGTTGGTGGGGGCAATATATGGGTGGGGGAGTGGGAGGTACAAACTATTGGGTGTGAGACAGGCTCAAGGGTATATTATACAACATAGGGAATATAGCCAATATTTTGTAATAACTGTAAATGTAAAGTAACCTTTAAACACTGTATAAAAATAAAATTTTTTTTTTAAATGGCAAAAACATCTGATTTTAACATGTTATTTCCTTTTCAAAGAAAAAACAAGTTTGGGTCCCACCAGAGGGGGAGGGAACATCGAGGGTGTAGCAGCTGTGTTGAGTATTAAAACTAAAGCAAGATACCAGAAAAGGGCATCTTGAGATGGAGGGAGGAGTCTATAAAACAGAAGAATTGACATGAACAAAGGCCTTAGGTTATGTAGGGACACTAGGAAAGAGCAAATTTTTCATGCAGCTGCAGAATGAAGCATGAGGAAAATGGTGGCCAGGGCCAGATCTCTAAAGGGTGTTGCAGGAACTTGGTTTTACACAGGCAAAAGGAAACTTTGCTTGGAATTTAACCAGGTTCGTGAGTGATGAGCTCTGACTAAAGAAATTTCACTCCAGTTGTAAAATGAGAAACGGATTGGAGAGGAGTGCAATTCAGAAGGACTCAGACGGACTCTTGGAAGCAATCTGGCAGAGAGAGGAGTGTCTCTGGAAGAGGCAGTGGCTGTACTGTTGAAGCCTGCCTCTCTCTCTTCCCCAAAGAGCACAGCTATTTCTCTCAAGATTGCTCTCCCCACTCATTCATTCACACATGCATTCATTCATTCAACAAATATTTATTTTGCTCCTTTTATAAACACTGAGGATACAGCAGTAAGCAAAACCATTTCACCTCTCACCGAGGTTGTGACATTCTTACAGTACAACTAACTTCCTCACATTTTATGAAATGTCTGCTTCAGTGCTTAGTTATTCCAGGACCTAAAGGAAAACACGACTTCTGAGGACATTTCAAGCCCCAAGACAAAGGGTGGGATATTTGGATAAAAAATAGATAAATAAAATAAAAACAAACACTTTACTTCCTTGAAATTATATCATGTAGGTTAACTAACTGCTTTCCTACTCATAATATTACATGTACCGTCACAGTTTCAACACTTAATGACAATTTATTTTCTGCAAAGCACTATCCTGAATGTTTTACGTGCATTAGCTCATTTAAGCCTTACAATGATGTAATAAATTCAGAACAGGGGTAGCCAGAATAATGACTCCTCAAAAGATGCCCACATCTTAATCCCCAGAAACCGGTACTATATTATATTACATAACAAAAGTGACTTTGCAGACGTAATTAAGTTAAAGGTATTGAGATGGTGAGATTTTCCTGTGTTATCCAGGTAGGCCCAGTGTAATCACACGAACCCTCGAAAGCGGAGAACTTTTCCCATTTGTGGTCCGAGAGACAGCTGTGACAACAGAAGAAAGGACTGAGAAATGGTAGCTTGAGAAGAAGTTCTGTTTCTGGTTCTGAGACGCTGGGGGCTATGTGTTAGGACCAGAGAGGGGTCTCTAGGAGCTGAAGCTGACAGCTAGCAAGGGAAAAGAGGCTTCAGTTGTACAACTGCATGGAAGTAATCCCACCAAGAAGTGAGTGAACAGGAAATGGATTCTCCCCTAGAGCCTCCAGAAGGGGATGCGGTCTTGCCAGCATGTAGATTTCAGCCTGTTGAGACCTGTACTGGCTTCTGATCTTCAGAACACAACATTTATGTTGTTTAAGTCACTCCATTTGTGGGAATTGTTTTACAGCAGTAATAGGAAACTAACACAAGGATTATGATTATATTTTTTAAGTGATGAGGAAACAGAGGCTCAGTGATTTAAGCTACTGTGCTCCTTTGAGGCAGTAAAGAGACTAAGCTAGGATCTGAACCTAGCGAACTCTGGTTTCAGTGTCCAAACTTTTCCTCTATCACTGACTTTACTTGAGTTTGGGCATTAAGTTACTTATATTAAATGGCTGACATCTTAGAAAGTATGTTTTCTTTGAGAAATTATTGTGTTAGGCAATGTGTCCTAGGAAACTATAAGATTGATGTGTTTCATGGATATAGAACAATATTGAAATCAAAGGTAATTTCCAAACTCCAGATATGGGAACAAAAAAGGGAACTTAGTGCCTGAAAAAAAACATTACGGGGAGATTGGTTCAGTCATTGCTTTGCTGAAAGAAGATTGTTCTTTGTACAGAAGAGAAAATTGAAGCCTAGGTTTTAAGCAGCTTAAAGCAGCTTGAGCAATTTGGCAGAGCTGGGACCAGAGTTCGGTAAAGCAGAGAAGTCGTCCCTTAAGAAGAGCTGAGAAGATGAGAGATGTCTAGGAGATGTGTGTGTGTGTGTGTGTGTGTGTGTGTATTGAGGGATTGGGTTGGGGATCTGGTGACATGTGGGGAACGTATGGAATTCAGCCTGGCTCTGTGTGTCTATGCTCATGCTTCATCCAGGGTAAGTAAAAAGTGTTTTTCCCCTTGATTATAAAATGAGTGCCTGTCTTATTTAGAATTGTTGGAGAATATAACTAATTATAAAATAATAAAATATAAAAGAATTCATATGAATTCATAATAGCTGTAATCTATTGAATTTTTTGTTTGTGCCTCTAAATCACTCATCACCCTTTTCCCTTAGCTAAGCTTCCCCTTAGTCCTGTGCCCTGGGAAGCTGACCCTTACAGATGTAGGACCTCTGGTCCACCAGCTTCTGACTGGTTTCAGCCAATGGGAGGAACAGGCAGGAGATAGGAGGGTAGGAGGGAAAATAAGGTCAGCAGGACTAGGTCCCTCTAGTTGTTGAGGGTCCTCCCATGCAGCTTCCCTCTATAATTTCCCTGCTCTGTTCTTGCCTCTTCAGACTTCAACGTGGTGATAACTTCCTGCACTATCCCTTGTTGGTACCACGAATTAGCTCTCTCATCTTTTTTTTTAACTTGCAACTAAAAGCATGATGCCCAAAACAGCAAGAAATTCCATTTAACCCAGAGATTAATAGGTTCTTGATTAAGAGTCTGAAGCAATGCACCAAAAAGTACTGTGAAGAATCAGGAAATAGAGTTGATAGTATTCAGAGAAATAAGCCATCAAAAATGCAAATAAAATTATTTTGAAAGCCTTATGTCCTTTAATATATTTGTTTATTTATTCTCACAACATAAATATTAGGACAGAATTTAAATGAAGAAGAAGTATTTTATTAGAAAGTAACCTGAAAATACCATGAACGTCTCCAATGGGCACAGTAAAGCACTATATTCTAGTATGTGCCCTGGCGACTAGCCCGTTGTCCATGTAAAATGTTGTACTGTTTGCAAAAAAATGGAAGCTGTGTCTTTTGCTGACCATTAGTTCAGGAGTCTCTTGTAATCCACCATTACAGATATTGGCAAACTATGTTCTCAATATTCTATCCAATTAGATGTTGACAATGGAGGGAGAAGGCCATTATTCAACAGAGCCTTGGTGATAGACTAGAGAACAACTTCTTACCTTGGTCAAGGCAGCTGACTACCAGCCTTAGTTTTGTCATCTGTAAAATACTTATAAATTTTACATGCCCTAAGTACTGCCTTATAAAGTTCTTGCAAAGCTCAAAAGACAAGAACAAAACAAAACAAAACATGGTACTACCTCAAAGCTAGGTATTCTTGAGATAAGACACCCGTGGAAGACAAAACATTTTGGTTTGCTTTACGAACCTTCCTACTGCTTTACATGAGCACCAGAAGGCTGTAATCTCTAGGCCCAGATTTGAGCTAAAGTTGCTTCTGTATTATGAGTCCATAAAGAATTTCTGCTCAGTTGGGGCAGGCTTTGCCTACTAGACTCTCAAGTATATTCCATAAAAACTTGTGAGGCATGGAGATACCAGACTCTATCCTATTTGTGGTTTTCAAGGTAGGTATAGTCAGCCATACAAATAATAAATAAGAATTCTCAAAGGAAGGACTTGACAAAAACATGTAATATGGTTCCTTTCCAGAGCCAGGACTTGACCAAACTGATGAATTCTGTTGGATCATTGTATACACATAGACACAGTTTTAGCCTAATTGTATCAAATATTAGAAATTAAAAAGTTGCTTCATGTCACTCTTCCTATATAGTTTTGTTGGTTTGGATCAATGTTACAGTTCTTTTCCGTAAACTCTCATAAATGAGTTGTTCTGAACCCATTCAAAACTTCGAATTTTCTGTGTCAGTGATTATTGTTTCTATTAGAGAAAAGAAATGAGCCTTGACACAAGGAACCCCATCATTTAAAATCACTCAGCAGGGTGATACCAAATTCAAGATTCTGTTACCTTCAAGATTGAAAGCAGACAAAGATTGTACATCACTCTCCTTTTTCTCTCCAGCTCTCATCCCTCATGTTAATAGAAGCCTTTCCTTCCTTCCCACCATTCCCATTTCCAGGATTTATGATTTATTTAGCCAAGGCTGTTTTCATATTGACTTCTTTTGTTTTCCATTTTACCAGTTCTTGTTTCTTATAAAATATATGTAAACGTGGGTATCGTTATAATCGTAATGTTACAATTTTTGCAAGGTGATGTTTCTCAAAATGTGTCCCATCTATGACCTTTATCCAAAAGAGTTGACATCTTTTTGCAGTATTTAAATTTCTTATAAACTATTTAATGATTACACTGACTAGGGAAAATAGAGATATCCTTTTATATTGGAGTAACAAAAACTAGAGTTCCATCTATGACTTTTCCTAACATAGACTAGTATTCCCAGTGATTCTCTTAGGAATTATGTTGTGAACTAAGACATGTTACTACAAGTAAAATTATTATTGAGGTAGTATATATCTAGAAAACTTCAGTTTTTTCTGCCCACTTGATAACCTGAATATTTAAACCTGTATATTCAAAATCATAGAGTTACAGATTTAAGGTGCTAATATTGGCTAAAATATAAAACCAGCAAAAAAAAAAAAAAAAAGAAAAACTCTGGTGTCTTCTAAATTAAAGAAATTAAAAACTGTCTTCAACCTGTATTTCATACAATTTCTATTTTCTGACGACTGAAGTCAGAAAAGAAGAAAAAAACGTAAAAAAAGGGAATGTCTGAATTGATGCTTGCATGTGTTTTGTCTCTCAGTCATCTTTTAAACGGATATACTCCCCACAGCCTTGAGCAATTTATAATGCCATTATTATATCTATATACTACAGTCTATGACAGAGAAAGTAGAATGTGATTTCCAGGTAGGGAGATCAAAGACTATTTCAGAAGTGAGGGGACATCATTTAACTGAAGACTGACAGATGATTTATACCTCGCCTCAAGCCACCTGTGATATTAAAAATAAATTAAATCCCTAGAAGAAAAGCAAAGCTATTCAGTTTCCACACCTGTCCGTAAGTTTGACGTTTACTACTTTTACACTAGCAGCTTAGAGAAATACCTTTACATAGATTGATTCTTTCAAAGCTTGAAAGAAAAGTCCTTTGTGCGGGGGCATCAGAGCAATCTTTCTAAACAGCCTGAATCCTAGAATTTCTAATCTTTCTGTATTCATATCTTGAGATTATGTTTTTGATTATTTATATGAAGTGAGAGATTTACCTATTTGGTTACACCTGCCAGAATTGTAAATTTACAAGTAATTCTTTATTCTAAATATGAAAAATAGTACGTTATGGAGCTCATGAAACAGAAGAGAAAATTTATACATGAAGTTTACATTGAAAATGGACACAGCCTAAATATGTTCACTAGAGGAAAGATGAAAAAAGAACACTGGTGCTGTTTTCAAAGTTGGTCTCCCTGTCCCTCCGTAACCAAAATCATTTTTAGAGAAATTCAAATCACTACATGAAGACCACTCAGGAAAAATACGTACTCTCTTTGACAAGCTTAAGATTGGCTATAGTGGTAGGTGAATTAGTTCATCTGCATATGTTAATTACTTTAGAGAGATTATACAGTTCCCTTTTGAATACTTTTACTTTTGTTTAGAATCTCTTTAAGCAGGAGACTTTTTATTTTTTTTTAATTTACCTATTAGAAATAAGATATACATCACTTCCTTTGAGAAAAGGAAAATAATAGCTTTCATCAAGTTCAATTCAACCAAAACATATTAGGTCAACTACTGTTCTACCTATGAAAGAAACATGGCATAGAGTCCTCACTCTAGTATTTCAGAGTGGAGTCAAAGCAATCATATGGTTATGTTTGTCACAATAATGTTGTATAAAAAGCATATCTGCTGAACAGCTGGTTGTCGGTTGGTCTGAGGTGGCCGTGGCCGAGGTAACGGACAACCCAGTTCTGCTCCGTGTCTCCTTCATCCTTCAGCAGGCTAGTCTGTGAAGGTTCTCATGGCAATGGCAAAAGGCAAGAGCAAATAAGCCTCAGCGTGCAAGTGCATTTCAAGCCTCTGTTTGCACTGTATGTGCCAACATTGCATTGGCCCAAGTGGATAGCATGGTCAAGCTCAAAGTCCAGTGAGCAGATCTAAAAACAAGATTACAAAAGGAAACAGGGAGGCGTAATGCATTTCAATCTGGCACCTTTTCAATCTAACACAAAAACTATATTCAGAAATAAATGCAGTGTGGTAAGTACAGTATTAGAATTAATAAGGTAGACAAATATATGTAATTCAACTTGTATAACTGCCATGTCCTTAGATGCGTCCTTCTGGAGCAGGTAATCTCAGAAGATCTGAGACTTAAAGACAAATGGTCATTTGTCACACCCCCAGGGAAGGTAAGGGCATTTCAGATATTGTGAATATGTGGAAACTGAATATATGGAAAGAGTATAATGGGTAAGTGGAACTATAGGGTCAGCACATGACAGTATGTCAAGTGCAGACGTGGGTGGCAAGGACAGCAGGAGTGCGGAAGAGTGGCAGTTGAGGATCTGAGACAGGAAGCTGGGAGCCAGACCCTGAAGAATGTACCTGGGGAATGTCCATTTCCATGATGGGTAATTCTCCTTAGGGTAGGTTCTAATAGGGTAGGGAGAGAGGGAGGAGTGAGATACCCAGAGGACACCAGTTGCAGGAAGGGGGAGGGATGGATATAAGAAGGAAACCATGGAATTGCCCAATATAAATTCTACTGCTTCACAGTATTTTTGAGATTTAGTTCTGATCATGATCGTTTTAAATTAAAAAAATATATAAAGAATTTTTCCCTAGGTAATTTTCTCAGGTAATTTGAGATTGCTGTGCTACTCTACGTAATAATTACACTTAACACAGACCTTCTACCCAGAGTTTTAACGCACTTTTTCAAGGCACTACAACTTGATCCGTTATGGTTTAGTGCTAGAAATACATAAACAGGTAAAGTTTGTTCTTATATTTATGAAGGCAGCCCAAAACTCCAGTAGTGGTAACTGTTTACAGGGACAGCATGAGTATTTAAAAAAGAATTTTAGTATAAAGCCTATAATATCAGCATGTGAGACAGGATTACTTGCATGCAGACCTCTGCTTTATTTTAAACACTGTACCAGTGGGAAACACTGCCTTAAATTGTAATTGTGACTATGATTTCAATAAGCTATTGTACAAACTGATTTCCCTAGCTCAGTTTCTCAAATTGATTTTCTATACCTGTGTTAGAATGACCTTATCTGATCTAGTTACTTATCTGCTCAAAATCATTTGATGATGCTACTGATTGTATTAACACAAGATACTAAGCCCTTTACAACTTGGCTACAACAACCTTTCCAGACACATAATGCTATCACTATCCCCAGAATTAACCAACAATCAATTCTTAGTTCCCACAGTTTCCTTCTCTCTCCTCTGGAGCATCGTATACTTCCTCTGACTGTGGATGTCCAATCCATTCACCCAGGACCCAGGTCATATATGATCTCCTTTATAAAATTTTCCTCAGTGGAGAGTGAAGTTACAGGGAGTGAAAAAATGAAGTGTGATAGCCTTGCATAGATCCATACTGATAATGTTCCATAAACTGAGAAATGTGATTAACTCAAAACTCAGTGACGTTTTAAAAAAAGGAGAAAAATAAACACAAAACACCCAACAATCCGCCCAGTCAGAATAACACTTCTCTCTCCAGAAGAATTAATTACTTAAACAGGTGATGAAATTTAGGTTCGGAGAAGGTTGGGAAGTGAAAGATATGATGAGTATAGAAGAAAGTGTCTCTGACATAGAGTGAAAAAAGTTGAAGATGTGGAGTAGAGAAAAAAAGGTCTGGTATATAACTTTTCTAGCAGCTTAACTGAAGTATAATTTGCATAATGTAAAATTCATCCAGGGAAGTATACACTTCAATGAGTTTTTGACATGTAATTTTTTTCAAAGACCCTTAATGGCAATTAGAAAATCTATCTTACAGCAATGCATTTGTAAAAGTCATCTTTAGACTTGCAGATACTCTTAAATGTCTAGATTTTCATTACCTCTTACTACTTAATTATGCTATTTATTTGTATTATTTACCTTTCTGCTATTAAATGATAAGGTTGGTAATTTCACTGTTATTTTTATGGACATGTGTTTATTAAATAAGTTGGTCTTTAGATCTGATTGGTTGTGGCAGTTAAAGTAACAATCGTGCTTTTGGAGTAATCTGCAAAGATTCTTATACTCCTTACATAATTATATCCAGAAGGGGTTTATGAGATGGAATCTCAGGGAAGGGGGTGAAAATGACATTGCTGAGAATTCTGGAAAGAACATGAACGCAATGACCTCCTCCTTAAAAGCTTCCTAAGCCTTAATTAAGTTTTGTGGTAATTACCATAAACTCAAGGTCCAGTCCAAATTGAAAAGAAAACCTACACTCACAAATAATAGCCATTTTGATGTCAATTTATTACACATTTTGATGTGTAATAAAGATTTCTGGAATAGGTTTACTGGGCTTTCAATTAAAGGAAAATAAAGAGTAAATATGACACTTCTTAAACTGTCGTATTTTACTATTCTATCATTTTAACTTCCAAAAAGACAGATTCACTTTTAATCAAAATTATTTCATTTGCTTCTGTAGGTTTATCGTCTCAAACTATGATACATGAATTACATGCAAGCGTTTCAATTACAAAGGCTACTTAACCATGTAATTTGTCAGCCGTATCACAGAGTATATCATTGGTTAATCTGACGCTGTGGAATCAAGGCATCCTATTTAAAATTTTCAACTTCTGAAGACTCAGGAGTGTGTGCATTTATCTTTTTAACTAATTTTATAAATCTATTTTCCTATTTTAATTATTGCCATGTTATGATTAAATTTGAAAACTATCAAATACAATGTACATTTTCATGAAAGGATAAAACTATATATTAGATACATATACAGTTTTATTACATATATATATATATGTGTATATAAAACAGTCATTCTTTTACTATGTCATCTTCATTTACTACATTTGGGGAGGTTAGGCTCAGTGTGACTCCTCCAGCCTGTCTTTCTGTTCTAACAAACATGCAAAGAACATGTTCACCATCCTTGGTCTCAGTCCTGGACTCTTTCCCTTGACCTAATTCACCACCAATTTCATTCTTTCAGTTGACATTGATCTCATGCCTACTATACACCAGGCTTTTTATTTAGCACAGTCCAAAGAAGGTAGAATGGGTCTGCCCCTTTGGTAAGTTTTACCATCTAGTGGAAGAAACAACTTTTATATAATTAAATAAGTAAGCAAGAAAATGTAGACTGTTTACAATTGCTATGAAGAAAATGAACAGGGTGGTGTGATAGGAAGTAATTTAGAGGCCCTCTTTCAAACAGCTGCACGGCAAAGCCTTCTCTGAGTAGGTGATACTGAGTGGAGACCCGAATGGGACTGAGCCAGGCATTTGAAGGTCTGGGGAAGAGCATTCTACACAGAAGGGGGAAAATGTGCCAGGACCCTGAGACAAGAGAGTTCAGGGGCTAACTGGAGAACTAAAAGGAGAAGAGTATAACTGGAAATAAGTTAGCATGGGGCAGGGAGGGGAAGTGAGAGAAAAAACGAGATGAGCTTAGAGAAAGATGAAGTTATTCAGTCATTGAGCTTTGAAAGGAGTTCAAATTTTATTCTAAGGCCTATGTGAAAGCACTGATTTTTCTTTTTTCACTAAAATAGGGCTTAGGTAGGAGAGTGATAGGATCTCATTTCTAATTTAAAATTCTCTGGAGTGTGTCGTACAGCAGGGCTTGGGGCAGGGCCGGAGTGGAAGCGTGGAAATCCACACACAGCAGTGGCCTGGGCCGCGGTCTAGGCAAGAGAGGAACACAATGCTGACTAGGAAGCTGGTGGAAGGGAAATTGGGAGAAGTGGCTTCATTCTAACTTTATTTTCATGGTGAACCTCAGGGCTTCCTAAATGGCTCCGACGTCAGAGTAGGGAAATGAGGGAAAGAAGAAACTAAGATACTGCTATAGGTTTTTGACAAGAGCAATGGTGCCTGATAGTTATTTTGTTTTGTTTTTTCCTTTTTCACCCTTTCATTCTTTGGTCATTGAGAAGAATATTAGCAGAAAAATATACTGGACAATACAAAAGTTCTTTTAAATAGATTTGGTATTACTGATAATTAGGAGGTCTCTTTGTTACAATTAACATATTTTTATCTATGAACTTCTGGGTTTTTTACTAGTAATTTTCCTGTTTTCATTCTTAACATGCCTATGGGATTGACACACTCTGCTGACTAGCAACTATGACAATTTCTTTTCCTTTTTTTTTCTCTTTTTGCTCAAATGTGCTACAAACTACAGTTACCTTAGGTAATATTCCTTCTCGTTCAATCTGGTTTTTTGAACCTAAAGGCAGCTGTCACAAATGTGCACCAGGCTTACCCCACTCCACAACCCAGGGTTTGTATTTAAAATGAAATACACATATTTTAGCAAAAGGATGAGAAAAATGAGGCTAAGCACCAGTGATTTTGATGAGAAAGCTTATCCTTTTGTGCATTAATTGGCAGGAGTTTAGAAGCAAGCAAGTACATCTTTTTATAGTTTAATACTGAGTGGCAGCAGAATGGAACCAAATCAGATTTATTGGTGTAATCTATTAAAGTATTAAATAAGTAGAGAAACCAGAACTTCCAAGTATTGGCAAATGGGTTCGTGGTAGCAAATTAAAGTTATGAAATCTTGAGTCCTCTGTCTGCAGCTTTATATGTCACGTGGTTCGAAGTACTTATTTCAGTTACCCAAAGCTAGAGAGAGGTCGTAGCTTAATGGTTAAGTCAGAGCATGGCCTGTTGAACTATACTATCTGGGCTCAAACACTAGGTTTATTCCTTACTACCTGTATGGCACCAGGTAAATTACCTAGCCTCTCTGAGCCTCAGTTTCTTCACCTCTAATATGGGCATAATAATAGGTTCAAATTCTTAGATTATAATGAGAATTAAATGATTTAATATGGATGAGACAATTTTAAAAGTGCATGACTGGTGTGAACTCAATATAAGTTTTACCTACTTTTTGCGTTATTTTGCTTTTTCTCCATTCTTTTAGTTATTCAGTCTACTGGGCAGTCCCCCACGCAAGAGTAAAATTCTTTGACAGCGCTCAATTTTATATAACTGATGAAAGCCTTTAACCATGTGTAAAGGCTAAAATGACCTTAGGAGAATGCAATTTATATTATAATGGCTTAATGGAACCAATTATATTATATCAGCATAAAAACTTTTAAATAGAAAATTGTATTCACCAGTAAAAATGTTCTATATTTCAATGAGGATGTTCATATGCCAACTGTTTATTAGTCAAGATTCAAGAAATATTCACCAGTTAGTATTAAGTTTTATGATTTTTAATTCAATATCCATTAATAAGTTAATTCAGAAGCAAGAAGAGCTTTTGTAACATGACATTTAATTATAAAATAGTCTTAAGTATAAAGCATCTAGGGCAAACTTTTCAACAAGTGTAACTAATTAAATCTTTCTAGGGAGAGACTGGACCATCTAGTAACTCTGATTCATGGAAAGAAAACTTCTGCAACAGTGAAAACCACTGGCATTCTCTTTATATCCAATTTGGACATTCACTTAAAACAAACACAAAATTAATAATCAAATGTGTAACGTACCATTAGCTCTGAATAGTGTCATTAATATTGTTTCAAAGAAAATGGGTTTTGATATCAAACCTAAAATCACTGGAGGATAGTTAATATATAGAAATAATATTTTAGTAGGACAATAATGCTTAAGTAATACAAACAATCTTTCAGATTTGAAAGTTTTATTTGAAAAATTGTATTTGAAGTAAAAAAATAATTACAATTAGTCACTATTTTACTTCAACCATCCCTACTGCTACAACAATAAAATGTGTGAGATTAGTACCATAGGAAGGTGATAAAGGATTTTATCACAATTTATTGGTTCTGGGCCTATGGATTTTTATAGATAATTATAAACTTTGTGTTGAGAAAGAAAAGTTGAAGACTCTCTAAAATATATTGGTATAAGTGGTCAAAATAAGCAATAGAAAATGTTAATGGTCTATGATGGCATAAATTAAAACCTATTTCAGTTGCAATGCTTAAAGAAACATTAATAATTTTCTTTAATAAATTTATTTATTTAGTCTGTGTTGGGTCCCTCTTGCTGCGCACGGGCTTTCTCTAGTTGTGGCGAGTGGGGGCTACTCTTCGTTGAGGTGTGCAGGCTTCTCACTGTGGTGGCTTCTCTTGTTGCGGAGCACGGGCTCTAGGCTCATGGGCTTCAGTAGTTGTGGCACGCAGGCTTAGCAGTTGTGGCTGGCAGGCTCTAGAGTACAGGCTCAGTAGTCGTGGTGCATAGGCTTAGTTGCTCCGCGGCACGTGGGATCTTCCAGGACCAGGGCTCGAACCTGTGTCCCCTGCACTGGCAGGCGGATTCCTAACCACTGCGCCACCAGGGAAACCCCAGTGAAGGTTTTTATAAAACTGATTCTTAGAAGTAGGATTAATCAGTTAATGAATCTGAGCATTTAAACTTTTGAGAAATATAGACAATTTGTTCTCTGAAATGGTTGGGCCAGTTTATTCTCCTATCAATAGTAAATTATATTGCCTGTCATCCTCATGCTCTCTGAAACACTAGATATCATTTATCTTTACATTTTGTCAATCTTGGTTAAAAACTGCCATGTCATCATTGTCAAGACTTGCATTTCTTTATTGAATTTGGGCCATTTTGGATTTCTATTTTAGGAATTTTCCTAATTATATTCTTTGTTTTCTACAGTATCCTTTTGTACTTTTCAAATTCTAGGGGCTCCTTATGAAGTGTGGCTTTTTTTCTTCTGTATTTTACATAGGTTACAAATAATTTTTTTTCAAATTTGTCACTTGTCCCTGATATTTGCTTATGGAATCTTGGTAACTGTGGGATAATGCCTCTTAACCATATCCTTTAGTGCCAGTGTAATTTAACAGTGACATTTAAGATGTATTGTGAGTCATTTGCAGATATTATTAGAAAGCATAAGATTTGTGAACATATTAATTATTAAAAGATAACTAAGATCAGGTCATAGTTACTCATATAATGTTATGCTTTCCACTTGCTTCCATGTGTTTTCCTAGATACAGAGGATAAAGCAATAAAACAGACATACAGACACACACTGTCTTCACTTCACTGCCCTCAGAGGGTTGTTCTGATTGAAGAATCAAGAAAAATGATAGAAGGTAAGGGAATAAAGTGACTTAGAAAAACAAGCAAGCAAATAAAAAACTCTAAGGGAGATTATCCTCATTATAGTTGATTAATGGAGATTTAGCACACACAAAAAACTCATTAGGTGGTATAAAGTGATTACAAAAGACTACAGAAACTGACAACATTTTTTTAGGAAGAAACTAATTGACATTTGTGCCAGAAGGCAGAAAATTAATATTTGATTGTGCCCACCTGTATCATAAAAGAAATATATCTAAACACACAGTTTATATATTTAAAATTGTATTTTATAAGTTTTAAGTGACCCTTTGCCACTAATTACCTATTTACTAATTAATTTTTATCATTTATTCTTTATAGTATTTCATGCATACAAAAATCTGGAATGAGGGCTTCCCTGGTGGCGCAGTGGTTGAGAGTCCGCCTGCCGATGCAGGGGACACGGGTTCGTGCCCCGGTCCAGGAAGATCCCACATGCTGCAGAGCGGCTAGGCCCGTGAGTCATGGCCACTGAGCCTGCGCTCCGCGATGGGAGAGGCCACAGCAGTGAGAGGCCCGCGTAGTGAAGAAAAAAAAAAAAAAAAGGTCACTGATGTTCTCAAAGTAGAAATCCAACACATAGAATGGAAAATAGTACCGGGGAAGGTAATACAAGGAAAAATATCCTGAAATAAGGGAGCATTGAACCTGCAGACTAAATAGGTACAATAAATAAAATAACAGAAACATTTACTGAACAGCTAGTATGTATATATATCCTAGTTAATTTTTTATTGACCTTCAAGAATAAAGAAATTTTACTCTTCTATAGGCAGAAAAAAAGTCACAAGGGAGAAAAAGTAGGCTACTTTCAAACTTCTCCACTGAAATACTATATGCTAAAAGACAATGAAATACTATCCAGAAAGTTCAAAAAGGAAAGTATAATTTAGTAATTCTCTTTTATTTCCAACTATATTGTCATTCAAACAAAAAGGCAACAGGGAATATTCAAATATTCTGCTTAAACGTGAACAAAAAAATCCTTCAGGAAATATTGCACTGTTTTTCTCAGAAAAAAATAAACTGCCCAATGCTGAAATTCAGCTAGGAGATAAATTAAAATAAGTTGCTAAAAAATGGGGACACCATGGTAGAAGAGCTAGTGATAAGCTTTAGACTTACTTAAATATAACACTTAGACAAAATGGTAGGAAAATTATAGACATAGACTGGTATATAAATGCTGAACAAAGCAACAAAATTAGGAGGAAAGGTGAGAGAAAGAAACAAGGAGAGAAATGGCGTTAATAATTGTGTCTTTCACAGGAAAGAATCAACTGACACTGTAAAAATGCAGTGTATAGTTTAAATTGATCATGTTAATAATTTGCATAATTAAAAAAAATTTCTGAGCAATTTTTCCAAAGTTTATGTAATAGAAAGCATTTATGTAAAAGTTCAGCAATTTTTCAATTTTACTTCAAATTATTTTACTTCCATTAAAATCAGGTAAAAATTTACTTGATTTATTGTAGATTTATTTAAACTTTCTAATTTAAAGTACCCTCATTTAAAGCAACTGGCCACCGAATTTAAAAACACTAAGGTAAAAAAGGAACAAAAAGCATATCAACACTTCAATATTAACCTAAAAGATATTTTCACTAGTCACTATTCACTAGTTATCTGCTGTAGGATAAATGTTTCTTTTTTGAGTACACGGCCACTAATTGAAGTTCAAAATTTTCCTTTCAGAATAATCATACCACAGCATATTTTCTACAATTTTCAATTCCATTTTCTTTAAAGAAGAGCAAGATGTTAACATTAAAAATGTTTGCAAAACAGTCTGATTGCAAATCTTTCCAGATTTTTTTCTTAAATCTTATCCATATGTTTTACAGTTGCCTCTCTCACACTAATTTTGCAAAAAAATTTAAAAACTTAAGTCTTTCAAAAGCATTCCATTTAGTTTCATAAATACAACTCATATTTTTCCAACTTCATGTTTCATCAGCTTATAAAGTATTTTGTCAAAATATTAAATTGAAATAACAAGTATAACCTGCATAAACAGGTTTAGGAACAAACCTATCTGACTCTTAACATACAGCTCAACTGATAGGAACCTAAATGTATGGTTGTACTAGAGAGGGGCTTACTGATGATGAGTATCTATTACCCCATAGACAGCCAGTTAAATGGATGTCTACGTAGAAAGCCTCCACTGTACCCCTTATGAAACATAAGGTAAAGTATGACCTCATTCTTACAAATTACTTCTTTGCTCTATTTTTTTATTATATATGTATATCCATCTAGTTAGTCATTCTTCTATATGCATATATATGCATAGAAAGAGGTTGGAAATTATATTCACTAAAAAAATATTAACAGTGTTAATATATTCAGTAATATATTTCATTACCTCATCTTTCCATAAGTACCTATCATTTTATTACCATATTTTGTTATCATATATTATGTTTTACTATATATATATATATAACTAACATCATATTACTATTCATGGACTATGAAATTAAAAATAAGTAAACAAAATCACAAAACACAAAGCAAAAGTGCAATGGAAAGAAAATCCTGACTGAATTTGCGATGCTGGGCAGTGCTTTTGGTTGTGTGATTAGCACAAATTGACCCCTTCCTCCTTCCAAAAGAACACTAAGACCTCTCCTTTCATGGAGCCCACAAGCTGCAGAGAAATACAGTCAGCAAATTCATTCCCCCAACCACAGTCAATATTAAGTGTGGACCTGTGACTTAGGCAATCCAATCAGGTTACATCACAGAACTTTTTCTTAATTAAAATACCGGACAGGAACATTCTTCCTCAGCCTTTCGATACATACAGGGAAACATACAGTCCTAGTTGCTAGTAAGGAACCATCCCTCAGCCATGGAAAGATCAATACAGGACAAAACTGGCACTGTGGGGAGAAATGTGGTCAATTTTAATGGCATTGACTTGATGAAGCTGCCAACCCTATGGCTTCCTGTACTTCTGGATTCCTTTTAGTTGAGCAAATAAGTCTTTTTGCGTGTGAAACTGTGTTCATAGGACACCTAAAACACCCTCATTGACACATTCATTTATTAGCTGAGAACATGGATCCTTCTAACTACCTAAATAACACACAATTATCAAATTTGTACTTGAGCATAATCACAAACTCCTCAGGCCATGGATCTTCAATCTTTGTGAATCTTCAAAACTGAATACCAAATCTGTGAAAATCAGAGGTTTACACTCATCAGACGTTTCCCTAACTTCAAACTAATTCAGTCAAATTGGCTGTGAGTGTGGACTTAACCATTTTTAGGCAAACTAACGCTTGTTAGGAAAATGAATGAGAACAAGTTCAAGATTGATGACACTCCAGGATAATAATAAAAACTGAAACCCAAAGAGTGATTAGCAGTTAGCAATTAGTTGTGATTACCATCTAAATCAATCTCATTCTAAATGGGATTTTAAAAAAACAGTGAATAAATCTCGGAGAGCCAACTTATTCATAGTAGTCTAACTTGGTTTTTAACTGTGCTCTTCTAAGGAGTGAATTCAAGTTTGCCGGACTGATTTTCATAGTAGTTCATGACTAAACCAGAGATGCCCCTCAGCCATTTTACTACTGCAAATTATTAGTATGGAAGTAAGTGAGCAAAACTGATTGTCTCAACATGAAAAATAGATATAAAAATAATCTAGAAAAACAACTATTTTTAAAGCTTGCTTATCTTCTTTAACAATGAAAGATTAAACATCTAAACAGGCTGTCCCTTAGGGAAAATGGAAAGTAATCTCAGATTTTTATTCACTGCCCCTTGCCTCTTTGCCTGTGTTTCCTATAAAACTTCATGGTATCTTTCTTTCTGTTTCTTTAGTGTCTACTTGCTCGCTCCAACTTTTACTTTTTAGTCACAACGTAGCTAAAGTATAATTTTGTTTATGTCACAGCAAACTGAATGAAGCTTGGCATTCATTTATCTCTGTGTGAATCAAATTTGTGTCTCTTCTTCCAGTGGTGACTTTACATTTAAAGCCATAGTTCTAATAATAGAAGGAAGATTTATTCCTTCTAATGAAGATTCAAATTATAAGTGAGTAGGTGGTAGTGAAAGCCCTCTCCCAGGGGACCAATAATGGTACCATGTGATTATAATAATGGTACCATGTGATTATAATCTAGTTTATCTCTTATCTCAGTAGGTGAAAAGGTAGATAAAGTAAGGTAGCAAGTTAAATTACGTCTGTAAAAATTTAGTTTCTTAAAGTGGCTAGCATACCATAAATTATGGTATCCAAATATGACTCAAAATTTGAATGTTTCCTTATCTCTCAAACTGAATGTCAACTTTGTGGAATTGCTACGAGCTCTAAATGTGTTACTACAAGTAATATATCGGGCACAGTGTCTGATACAAAGAAGGTGCTCAAATTTCACTCTTTTATTTAAATTGAATATGTATTGAGCCACAAAGTCTGGGTTACATTTGCAAAATACATTTGTCTGAATTAGCTGGTTGGGTTGTCTTTGTATGCCAAGGACTCCTAAACAAGCTCATTCTCTTTGCTATCCTTCAATTTCCTAATCTGGGTTAGATGCACACGCTATGTGCTATCTTAATAGCCTGTGCTTAACTCAGTCATCCATGTCCTCCTGATCTACCCCATTAAGTTTTGAATCCCTTGAGGGCTGAGATCCAGTTACCAGAGATCAATAATTTGGGGATTTGAGGAAAGAATAAACAAATTGAATCAATTTATTGCTAACTCCTAATTTAATTTGGTGTGAAATAAACAAAGCTGCATTAATACATTGTTGCTAAGAACCCATTATTTAAAAATATAAATAGTTAACGGAAAAAAAAAACAAACCTTTAAATGTAAGGAGCTCTGTTTAGCTGCCAGGGTTTTAGGCAAAACTCAGATGCCTGGAACTTTATCCCTTGTCCTGAGAAAATAATCTGATGATAATCTCAGGTGCTCGGAGATTAGCCACTATCTGTCCTGCCTATGTTGTGTCCCTACCATCAGTCTGTCTTCAGTATATCAAAACGACATATAACTTTCATCAAATGCATACTGGAAGAATTTAAGAAATGAGAGCACTACCAATATAGGAAACAGTTTTCACCTTTAAAAGGGGAGGCTTTTAAAATACGTTTGAGGTACATAGGGGCCCAGCTACTAAACTGTTTTGATCAGTAAACCCTTGTAGTACAAATACCTCTAGAAAAAGTTTTCATCTTTGCACCTGTGATATAATAGGAAATATATATTTGGTCTTTGTCTCCAGTTCTTAGCACAGTGCTCCTAAAATACCTGTACATTTATCAAGTGGTAAGGGTGAGAGGGCATATTTTGTTATTTATAATAAACCCATTTCTGAGTTTATGCTAATGAGGTGACCCTTGGTGGACTCAAATAGCTTCAGGATGGGGGCTGGTTGCTGGAAGAAACAACTATGTGATTACAGGGTTGGAACTTCCAACTCCACTAGCAGAACTCTGGGGAAGGGAGAGAGGCTGGAGATTATTTATCAATGGCTAATGGTTTAATTAACTGCGTTTATGTAATGAAACCTTCATCAAAACCCAAACAAAGAGGTTTGAAGAGACTGTGGGTTGATGAACACATCTCCACATGCCAAGAGAGCGGTGTACTCCAAACTCCTCCTCTGTGGACCCTTCTAGACCTCATCCCATATACCTCTTCATCTGGCTGATTATTTATATCCTTTATAATCTCCTATATAATAATCCAGTGATAGTTCAGTAAAGTGTTTCCCTGAGTTCTATGATCCACTGTAGCAAGTAATCAAACCTCAGAGGGAGTCATGGGAACCTCAGATTTGTAGCCAAGCTGGACAGAAGTGTGGGTACCCTGGGGACCCTCTACTTGAAGTTGGCATCTGATGTGGAGGGACAGTCTTCTAGGACTGAGCCCTTAACTTGTGGGGTCTGGCTAACTCCGGGTAGTTAGTGTCAGAATTGCTTAGCGTGAGGAAAAACTCCACACGTTTGGCGTCAGAAGTGTAAGTAGAGAAACAGTTTTTCCTTTTAGCCTCCAACTTCACCTTCATGTAAGCCATATCTAGATTCCTGAGTCCTGAGTTATTTCCCGATTTTAACCTTCCATTCATTTCACCATAGGCTGTGACTAAGCCTGCCACCAATCATGTGAGAAGCTCACACATGCTCCAGGTTAAGCTTGGCCATATTCTGCCTTAACCCTGCCCAAGTTCCCAGTTTTGCTCTCTTATTGTCTAAATCATCTTTGCCAAGCAGAGTCTGGACATTCAACTGTAGTTGAGGTAAAGTCAAGGCTGGGAGAAGACTGAGTTTGGGCCATAGAGAGTAGATTCCAGTGATGTTAGTTAAGGCAACTAATACTAGCTTCTATAAAGGACAAATCCTAAAATCTGAGTGACTTAAAACTTCAAATTTCAAAGTCACATTGCAATGCAATAGGGACCAGGGGTGGACTGTTTTTACCCATGGAAACAGTTCAGAGCCAGGTGCTTCCCCCAGGTCCTGGGATTTCTGTACCTTTAGCCAGATAACAGGAAAAGAGGGCTAGGGATGCTTTCTGAGCCTTGCCTGGAAGAGGCACATTTCACTTGCACTCATATCACATTGACCAGATGTCAATCACATGGCCACACATTACTGTCAGGATGCTGGAAAACGCAGCTGAGCTTGTGCCCAGGAAGAGAAACGACAGAGTTATCAGTGAGCACTGACATAACCTGCCACCTGTGATATCTCAAGAAGTCAAGCAGATAATCCTCAGAAGGATCGATCTCAGGGTAACTTTGTAAAAGGATCCTCCCCAAGTTCATTTAATTTAGTGTGTATGTGTATGTGTGTATATCCTGGCTGTAATCTCTGTACAGTGGAATCAAACCAAAATTTAAACAATGAAATTATATTGTAAAAATACTACTCAGGAAGCCACGTGAACCCCTTTGTATAGCTAGTAATCCTCTTCCTAAAAAGTAATGGTCCCATAATTTACATTTGCCTTAAAACAGGAATATTATGTAGTTTGATTTCTTAAAGGAGTCACACATTTGCTGTAATAATGCAAGGCTAATAGGAGTCTGCATTGCTTTTTGAAAAGTATATTTCATGAGCCAGAACTGTTGAATCTTTGATGTCAGACAGTTCCATTAATACACCAACAATGGAGCTATGTTATTGGATATAGATATCCCCAAATTAATCATTCTATCATTTTACATCTCCATTGCCCAAGAATATCTTATCATTTACGTAAAGGTGTCAGTTGGTCCAGCTGTTGGAGACTAACTGTGAAGTGTTGGTTAGAACAGCCCAATAAATGAATGGCTTAACAAATCTGAATGAGCCTGGTTGGCTTAGTTGTCCAGAACATGTAATTTGTGAGATAATTATTAAGACGTCAGTCATTGTTTAAATTGGAAAACCCTGTTGCAACACCACTAGGCGTATTGCCCTGACAAAGTAATAGGCAAATATTTTCAAGAACCAAAAAGGTACTCTTGGGGGAAGAATCTGAATACTTGGAAAATATTCTACATAGTTCAAGAAAAATAATTTACTCAAATCACAAAGTCTTATTGAAAAATAGTAAATGTTTGGTTTTACCATATGAAGAATGAAAGTATTATAAATATTTTATTATTTAATGTACTGATAAATGACCCAGCAAAAAAAGATATTCTACAAACAGATTGTTCATTATTTCTGGCTATGTACAACACATACTAAATTGTTGTGAATCAGATTTCGACATGGCATAGCATCTGAATTCAGAAACCATTTTCCTCTGGAATAACTTACTCAGTCACTCATCCTCCAAGAACATATAGTGAATGCAAAATATCTGGACTAAAAGAAAAAAGAAAAATATCCTTACCATCAAGGACCCTTCTATCTAGTGAAGAGAAATAAATGCAAAAAATAATGAGTTTATGAGATGTCTATTAGAACAGAAGTCTAGGAGGACCTTCAAGATGGTGGAGGAGTAAGACGCGGAGATCACCTTCCTCCCCACAGATACATCAGAAATACATCTACATGTGGAACAACTCCTACAGAACACCTGCTGAACGCTGGCAGAAGACCTCAGACTTTCCAAAAGGCAAGAAACACCCAACGTACTTGGGTAGGGCAAAAGAAAAATGAAAACACAGAGGCAAAAGAATAGGGACGGGACCTGCACCAGTGGGAGGGAGCTGTGAAGGAGGAAAGGAGGAAAGGTTTCCACACACTAGGAAGCCCCTTCGCGGGCGGAGACTGCAGGTGGCGGAGTGGGGGAGCTTTGGCGCCACGGAGGAGAGCGCAGCAACAGGGGTGCGAAGGGCAAAGCGGGGAGATTCCCGCACAGAGAGAGGATCGGTGCCGACCGGCACTCACCAGCCCGAGAGGCTTGTCTACTCACCCGCCGGGGCGGGCAGGGCTGGGAGCTGAGGCTCGGGCTTCAGAGGTCAGATCCCAGGGAGAGGACTGGGGTGGGCGGCGTGAGCACAGCCTGAAGGGGTTAGTGCACCACGGCTAGCCGGGAGGGATAGTCCTGGGAAAAGTCTGGACCTGCCTAAGAGGCAAGAGACCATTGTTTTGGGGTGTGTGAGGAGAGGGGATACAGAGCGCCGCCTAAATAAGCTCCAGAGATGGGCACAAGCCATGGCTATCAGCAGGGACCCCAGAGACAAGTGTGGAATGCTAAGACTGCTGCTGTAGCCACCAAGAAGCCTGTGTGCAAGCACAGGTCACTCTCCACACCGCCCCTCCCAGGAGCCTGTGCAGCCCGCCACTGCCAGGGTCCCGTGATCCAGGGACAACTTCCCCGGGAGAACGCACGGCGCGCCTCAAGCTGGTGCAACATCACGCCGGCCTCTGCCGCCACAGGCTCGCCCCGCACTCCGTGCCCCTCCCTCCCCTCGGCCTGAGTGAGCCAGAGCCCCCGAATCAGCTGCTCGTTTAACCCCGTCCTGTCTGAGTGAAGAACCGATGCCCTCAGGTGACCTACATGCAGAGGCGGAGCCAAATCCAAAGCTGAACTCCTGGAGCTGTGAGAACAAAGAAGAGAAAGGGAAATCTCTCCCAGCAGCCTCAGGAGCAGTGGATTAAATCTCCACAATCAACCTGATGTACCTGAATCTATGGAATACCTGAATAGACAACGAATCATCAAAAAATGAGGCAGTGGACTGTGGGAGCAACTGTAGACTTGGGGTTTGCTTTTGTGCATCTAATTTGTTTCTGGTTTTATGTTTGTCTTTTAGTTTAGTATTTAGAGTTTATTATAATTGGTAGATTTATTTTTTGATTTGGTTGTTCTCTTCCTTTTGTTTTTATATATAAATATATATATATATTTCCTTTTTCTCTTTTTGTGAATATGTATGTGTATGCTTCTTTGTGTGATTTTGTCTGTATAGCTTTGCTTTTACCATTTGTCCTAGGGTTCTATCTGTCCTATATATTTTTTTAGTATAGTTTTTAGCACGTGTTATCATTTGTGGCTTTGTTTTGGTTGCTCTCTCTTACTTTCTATTTTTTTTAAATATTTTTTATTACTTTCTAATTATTTTTATTTTTAATAATTTATTTTTTATTTTAATTATTTTATTTCTTTCATTCTTTTTTTCTCCTTTTTCTTCTGAGCCATATGGCTGACAGGGTCTTGGTGCTCGGGCCAGGTGTCAGGCCTATGCCTCTGAGGTGGGAGAGCCAGTTCAGGACATTGGTCCACCAGAGACCTCCAGGCTCCACGTAATATCAAACAGCAAAAGCTCTCCTAGAGATCTCCATCTCAATGCTAAGACCCAGCTCCACTCAACGACCAGCAAGCTACAGTACAGTGCTGGACACCCTATGCCAAACAACTAGCAAGACAAGAACACAACCACACCCATTAGCAGAGAAGCTACCTAAAATCATAATAAAGTCACAGACACCCCAAAACACACGACCAGACGCTGTACTGCCCACCAGAAAGACAAGATCCAGCCTCATCCACCAGAACACAGGCACCAGTGCCCCCCCCCCACCCGGAAGCCTACACAACCCCCTGAACCAACCTTAGCCACTGCGGGCAGAAACCAAAAACAACAGGAACTACGAACCTGCAGCCTGCGAAAAGGAGACCCCAAACACAGTAAGTTAAGCAAAATGAGAAGACAAAGAAACACACAGCAGATGAAGGACCAAAGTAAAAACCCTCCAGACCAAAAAAATGAAGAGGAAATAGGCAGTATACCTGAAAAAGAATTCAGAGTAATGATGGTAAAAATGATCCAAAATCTTGGAAATAGAATGGAGAAAATACGAGAAACGTTTAACAAGGACGTAGAAGAACTAAAGAGCAAACAAACAATGATGAGCAACACAATAAATGAAATTTAAAATTCTCTAGAAGGAATCAATAGCAGAATAACTGAGGCAGAAGAACGGATAAGTGACCTGGAAGATAAAATACTGGAAATAACTACAGCAGAGAAGAATAAAGAAAAAAGAAAGAAAAGACTTGAGGACAGTCTCAGAGACCTATGGGACAACATTAAACGCACCAACATTCAAATTATAGGGGTCCCAGATGAAGAAGAGAAAAATAAAAGGGACAGGGAAAATATCTGAAAAGATTATAGTTGAAAACTTCCCTAATATGGGAAAGGAAATAGTTAATCAAGTCCAGGAAGCACAGAGAGTCCCATACAGGATAAATCCAAAGAGAAACACACCAAGACACATATTAATCAAACTACCAAAACTTAAATACAAAGAAAAAATATTAAAAGCAGCAAGGGAAAAACAACAAATAATATACAAGGGAATCCCCACAAGGTTAACAGCTGATCCTTCAGCAGAAATTCTGCAAGCCAGAAGGGAGTGGCAGCACATATTTAAAGTGATGAAAGGGAAAAACCTACAACCACGATTACTCTACCCAGCAAGGATCTCATTCAGATTCGACAGAGAAAGTAAAATCTTTACAGACAAGCAAAAGCTAAGAGAATTCAGCACCACCAAACCAGCTTTACCACAAATGCTAAAGGAACTTCACTAGGCAGGAGGCACAAGAGAAGGAAAAAAGCTAAAATAACAAACCCAAAACAATAAAGAAAATGGTGTTAGGAACATACATATCAATAACCACCTTAAATGTAAATTGATTAAATGCTCCAACCAAAATGGATGCACAAACAAGACCAGTATATATGCTGTTTACAAGAGACCCACTTCAGACCTAGGGACACATAAAGACTGAAAGTGAGGGAATGAAAAAAGATATTCCATGCAAATGGAAATCAAAAGAAAGCTGGAGTAGCAATTCTCATATCAGACAAAATACACTTCAAAATAAAGACTATTACAAGAGGGAAAGAAGGACACTACATAATGATCAAGGGATGAATCCAAGAAGAAGATATAATAATTGTAAATATTTATGCACCCAACATAGGCACACCTCAATACATAAGGCAAATCCTAACAGCCATAAAAGGGGAAATCGACAGTAACACAATCATAGTAGGGGAAGTTAACACCCCACTTTCACCAATGGACAGAGCATCCAACATGAAAATAAATAAGGAAACACAAGCTTTAAATGATACATTAAACAAGATGGAATTAATTGATATTTATAGGACATTCCATCCAAAACCTACAGAATACATTTTCTTCTCAAGAGTTCATGGAACATTCTCCAGGATAGACCATATCTTGGGTCACAAATCAAGCCTGGCTAAATTTAAGAAAATTGAAATCATATCAAGTATCTTTTCTGACCACAACACTATGAGACTAGATATCAATTATAGGAAAAAATCTGTAAAAAATACAAACACATGGAGGTTAAACAATACACTACTAAATAAAAAAGATCACTGAAGAAATCAAAGAGGAAATCAAAAAATACCTAAAAACAAATGACAATGAAAACACAACGACCTAAAACCTATGGGATGCAGCAAAAGCAGTTCTAATAGGGAAGTTTATAGCAATACAGTCTTACCTCAAGAAACAAGAAACATCTCAAATAAACAACTTAACCTTACACCTAAAGCAATTAGAGAAAGAAGAACAAAAAACCCAAAGTTAGCAGAAGGAAAGAAATCATAAAGATCAGATCAGAAATAAATAAAAGAGAAATGAAGGAAACAATAGCAAAGATCAATAAAACTAAACGCTGGTTCTTTGAGAAGATAAACAAAATTGATAAACCATTAGCCAGACTCATCAAGAAAAAAAGGGAGAAGACTCAAATTAATAGAATTAGAAATGAAAAAGAAGTAACAACTGACACTGCATAAATACAAAGGATCATGAAAGATTACTACAAGCAACTCTATGCCAATAAAATGGAAAACCTGGAAGAAATGGACAAATTCTTAGAAAAGCACAACCTTCTGAGACTGAACCAGGAAGAAATAGAAAATATAAACAGACCAATCACAAGCACTGAAATTGAAACTGTGATTAAAAGTCTTCCAACAAACAAAGCCCAGGACCAGATGGCTTCACAGGTGAATTCTATCAAACATTTAGAGAAGAGCTGACACCTATGCTTCTCAAACTCTTCCAAAATATAGCAGAGGGAGGAACACTCCCAAACTCATTCCACGAGGCCACAACCACCCTGATATCAAAACCAGACAAAGATGTCACAAAGAAAGAAAACTACAGGCCAATATCACTGATCAACATAGATGCAAAAATCCTCAACAAAATACTAGGAAATAGAATCCAGTAGCACATTAAAAGGATGATACACCATAATCAAGTGGTGTATATCCCAGGAATGCAAGAATTCTTCAATATATGCAAATCAATCAATGTGATAAACCATATTAACGAATTGAAGGAGAAAAGCCATATGATCGTCTCAATAGATGCAGAAAAAGCTTTTGACAAAATTAAACACCCATTTATGATAAAAACCCCTCAGAAACTAGGCCTAGAGGGAACTTACCTCAACATAATAAAGGCCATATATGACAAACCCACAGCCAACATTGTTCTCAGTGGTGAAAAACTGAAAGCATTTCCACTAAGATCAGGAACAAGACAAGGTTGTCCATTCTCACCACTATTATTCAACATAGTTTTGGAAGTTTTAGCCATAGCAATCGGAGAAGAAAAAGAAATAAAAGGAATCCAAATTGGAAAAGAAGAAGTAAAGCTGTCACTGTTTGCAGATGACATGATACTATACATAGAGAATCCTAAAGATGCTACCAGAAAAATACCAGGGGTAATCAATGAATTTGGTAAAGTAGCAGGATACAAAATTAATGCACAGAAATCTCTGGCATTCCTGTACACTAATGATGAAAAATCTGAAAGAGAAATTAAGGAAACACACCCATTTACCATTTTAACAAAAACATTAAAATACCTAGGAATAAACCTTCCTAAGAAGGCAAAAGACCTGTATGCAGAAAACTATAGGACACTGATGAAAGAAATTAAAGATGATACAAACAGATGGAGAGCTATACCATGTTCTTGGATTGGAAGGATCAACATTGTGAAAATGACTCTACTACCCAAAGCAATCTACAGATCCAATGCAATCCCTATCAAACCACCAATGGCATTTTTCACAGAACCAGAACAAAATATTTCACAATTTGTATGGAAACACAAAAGATCCCAAATAGCCAAAGCAATCTTGAGAAAGAAAAACGGAGCTGGAGGAATCAGGATCCTGGACTTCAGACTATACTACAAAGCTATAGTAATCAAGACAGTATTGTACTGGCACAAAAATAGAAATATAGATCAATGGAACAGGATACAAAGCCCAGAGATAAACCCAAGCACATATGGTCACCTTATCTTTGATAAGGGAGGCAAGAATATACAACGGAGAAAAGACAGCCTCTTCAATAAGTGGTTCTGGGAAAAGTGGACACCTAAATGTAAAAGAGTGAAATTAGAACAGTCCCTAACACCATACACAAAAATAAACTCAAAATGGATTAAAGACCTAAATGTAAGGCCAGACACTATCAAACTCTTAGAGGAAAACATAGGCAGAACACTCTATGACATAAATCACAGCAAGATCCTTTTGGACCCACCTCCTAGAGAAATGGAAATAAAACCAAAAAAAACAAATGGGACCTAATGAAACTTAACAGCTTTTGCACAGCAAAGGAAACCATAAACAAGACGAAAAGACAACCGTCAGAATGGAAGAAAATATTTGCAAGTGAAGCAACTGACAAAGGATTAATCTCCAAATTTTACAAGCAGCTCATGTAGCTCAGTATCAAAAAAACAACCCAATCCAAAAATGGGAAGAAGACCTAAATAGACATTTCTCCAAAGAAGATATACACATTGCCAATAAACACATGAAAGAATGCTCAACATCACTAATCATTAGAGAAATGGCAATCAAAACTACAATGAGATATCACCTCACACCAGTCAGTATGGCCATCATCAAAAAAATCTACAAAGGATAAATTCTAGAGAGGGTGTGGAGAAAAGGGAACCTTCTTTCACTGTTGGTGGGAATGTAAATTGATAGAGCCACTATGGAGAACAGTATGGAAGTTCCTTAAAAAACTTAAAATAGAACTACCATACGACCCCGCAATCCCACTGCTGGGCATATACCCTGAGAAAACTATCATTCAAAAAGAGTCATGTACCACAATGTTCATTGCAGCTCTATTTACAATAGCCAGGATATGGAAGCAACCTAAGTGTCCATGGACAGATGAATGGATAAAGAAGATGTGGCACATATATACAATGGAATATTACTCAGCTATAAAAAGAAAGGAAATTCAGTTATTTGTAGTGAGGTAGATGGACCTAGAGTCTCTCATACAGAGTGAAGTAAGTCAGAAAGAGAGAAACAAATACCATATGCTAACACATATATATGGAATCTAAAAACAGAAAAATGTTTCTGAAGAACATAGGGGCAGAACAGGAATACTGATGCAGACATAGAGAATGGAGTTGAGGACATTTGGAGGGGGAAGGGTAAGCTGGGACGAAGTGAGAGAGTGGCATGGACATATACACACTACTAGATGTAAAATAGATAGCTAGTGGGAAGCAGCCACATAGCACAGGGAGATCAGCTCGGTGCTCTGTGATCACCCAGAGGGGTGGGATACTGAGGGTGGGAGGGAGGCGTGGAACTCAGCCGAAAGATGGCCATCTGTGAGCCAGGAAGAGGGCGCTCACTAGACACAGAACCTGCCGGCATCTAGATCTTGGACTTCTCAGCCTCCAGAAGTAAGAGAAATAAATTTCTGTTATTTGTAAGCTATCCAATCTGCGGTATTTTGTTACAGCCGCCCAAACAGACTGTCTGCAGATCTCACCTCTGAAAAGCCCTTCCCTGGTTCAGCTCTGCTAGGTCTCTGTTTTAAACCCTCCACTTCACAGTTCTCTCTAGGGCTCTGCTGGGTCCTCAGAATTTGATCTTTAGGAAATCCCTTGTGACAAGACTGGTTAAAGTTGCCTCCTCTTTGCTTTTTTGGAAGTCTCAGGTCACTCCTGCAAACGCTGAAGCTCAGTCCAACTCCCGCTGAGGCAGCCATGATGAGAGCTGAGGGCAGCATTTACTCTGGATCCCTTTACTTTTTGCTGCACCAGGAGCTTTAATAACAGAGTATTTACATTGGCACAGAGCGTCAGCCTGGTTATGGAGAGAAGAGAATCTATAATGTGGTGTTTTAGTGCCCCATATAAATTTTACACCTCTGGTTGTACGTGTGTCATAAATTTTTTTTTCCCCCTCTTCTCGTATATTCAGTCTAATGACTGGATCATGGGGCTTTTTCTTTTTTCCTAAAATATCTTTCTTATTTTTTCTTCAAAACAGATGATAAATCTGGATTCTTTCAATGGCTTCTAAATTGTGATTTTAAAACTATTTACTAAAAGCGTTTGGATATTATTTGTAATTTGAAAAAATTCTCATTTGATGTTTTAACTAATAAAAGACTCATTTTCTTTTAAACTGAGATATTTTAGGAGTCTCAGGAATATTTTAACTCCAGTTTGTACATTGTCTGGAAATATGTTATTTTACTATTAAAAAGTTAACTAAGAAATACACTATGCCCATTGCTTTTTAATAGGGAATGAATAAATAAAATCAGAGTTTTTAGTTGTCAGGATCAGTCAGACACAGTTTTAATGTGCTTCACACACAGCATCTACATTAATCTTCACAACTATCCATCATTAACCAGATTTCACAGGTTAAGGAAATAAGCACAGAGTGTTAATATGACTCTGGGCAAATCCTACATTTAGTGACGGGGCTGTGACTTGAGCCTAATTTTTCTGTTCTTGGGCCCACATACCCAAACACTGTATTTGTGGTGACTAGGCTGAACTACATTTTCCAGAATTCTCTTTCCTACATATTTTCAGTTTGCAGGGGCCGCCTGAGAAAGTTTGGTGGGAGGCTGGAGAGCAGGCGTCACCAAGCAGCACTGCTAAGGGTCACGCATGGTGTTGCCGACCGATTGGTTCACCCTGTTGGCGGAAGGAAGAGGCTGAGCCTACAACTGCTACCGATCAGGTCTTGGACCCTTTAATCAATAGAAATGGATAACAGGGCAGACCAGACATTCAGGCAAGGCTTTACTGGGACTGGTGCTGCAGTGGGCGGGGAGGGGGGGGGAGCGCAAACAAATCACAGGTTCCCTTGCTCCCTGAGGGGGTGGGAGGGAGTAAGCTGGTCCCTTATATGGGGTGAGCGTAGGGGCAGGTCCAGGGGTCAGGCCAGAGGGGTGGCTTGAGGGTCTGTCCACTCCCTTGGTGGTGCTGTGTGCAGGGGGCATGTGCAGGACCCTGCTTTTGCTCCCGGCTCCTTAGAAGCGGCAGTTGGATTTTTGGTCTTTTTGTGTCTTTTTCATAATTTTCCCTAACTGGGCATGCACGCAGTTATTTTTAGTCCCTTAGAGTTTCTCTGTATTCTGGTGCTCGCCAGGTGCAAGCACTGCAGCAAAGAGTCCCAGGCCCCAGTTCCTAGCCTGTCTCACAACTGCTCCACCTTCTCCTGAATCTTTCTTTAGCTTTTCCCCAACCCTGGGCCAGGTATGAGCTTAGGTTGTCATAAAGGACTCCAGCTTCTGTATGTAACATATATATGTATATGTATATCTATCCCATATGTTTATGTATATATATATCCCATATAGATTCCAAATATAGATTCCATATATATAACCTCTATATATCATATAATATATGTGTGTATACGTGTGTATATATATATGTATATATAAAGATAAAATCTCTTCATGGTTCTGCTTCTCTGACTGAACACTGAGTGGTCCAACACTGCATTATAAATCTGATTCTGCTGAAATAATAAATGCTGTATGAACTTTTATTCATGTTCTAAAGTTGAATTCTTCCTAAAGAGACCACTGTTTTGAACCCAGGTCATTTTCTTTAGTCCTTTCTTTTAGAGGAAAAATAAATGAATGAATGAATGAAGTCATGAAAATCTTTGACATTTGAAACAGATATGTTTCGTTAATATCTGAAATGCTACTACTTTGTTATTTTAATAGATCATGGGCAAGACAAGTCCTTTCAATTTGGAAGAGTCATGTAAGTTATAGTCGCTCATTCTCCATTTTTCTTACAACCCCAATGAGAGGTAAAGAGTCAAAGCAAATCTTCTGTAGCCTTTCCCTCCTCTGCTCAACATCTGACCTCATGTGCTCCTGGACCCTTATCTTCAAGAGAACTATGTAATGAATGCTTGCTTCACCTCTGCAGTGGCGGAAATCTGTTGACTTTCCCTTCCTTTATTGTGTGGGTACCATGTAAACCCAGGAGTTGCCAGAGTGTTCTTCTTGAACAACACTGTACACTATCCCTTTACATATACTTACAGCAGAATCGTTAGACCACAAACCAATCTAACCTGAAACAGTCTTAACCTACACAATAATCCTGACCATTCTTCCTTAATTTGAAAAGACAAATATGCTTTCCCCAAACATGCTTATATATTTAAAAATATATATAGTCTACTTAGGACTGAAAACATTATCCTGCTAATGTGCGAAAATGACTATAATCTGTGAAGCCACGTGCAAAGTCATGTTTGTTCCCGCAACCTGAAACACTCAGATGTAAGCTGAAGAGCAAATGAAAACATACACATCTCAGGCTCCCTAGACACTTACCATGTAGAATGTATAGCTTGATCTTTGTCTTATTAAATAAAATAATCCATACTGAAAATTTTAATATTTTCTATCAAGCAAGTTGAAAATGAAGCAAGCATATTTCTCCCTGGATTCTTTACATAATTGCTCTGACCCACACTCAGATTTACTGTCTCTACTATCAAAGCATATGAGTAACCTGATCTGTTTCTCAGCACTTGCACTACTCCATCCTGGTCCAAGTCACCATCTTTTCTTCACCTGAATTATTGCAGTAGCCTCCTAGTTTCTCCTTTGGTCTGTATTAGAGAATACCTTTTAGAATGGAGTTACATTGTATCACTCCTCTGTTCAAAGTGGTTCATCAGTCTCTGATTATTTCACTTGGAGTCAAGGCCAAATGCTGGACCATGATTCACCTGTTTGTCTTGTGTCCTTTACTAGAAAATAAGCTCTAGGAGGGCAGGTATCTGTGTATTTTTTTGTGCACTGTTGTACCCTCAGAACTTAGATCAGTGTTTGACACACTGTAAGTGCTTAACAAACATGCAATGAATCCATGAATGAACTTTTAAGTTAAATGAGACTGACATCAGGCATAACAATTTGTATATTTCTAAAGACAGTAGCTGAGCAAGGATCCGAATGTTTGGTGAAGCACCAAGAAGAGTTCTGGCTCTAGCTGCTTTCCTCATTGTAAATGCAATTACGCCATGTTATGGAACTAGTACCTCTTTCCTGGCGTGCAAGTCTACACATCTTTATTTAGAGAAGGATAGCACTTAAAGAAAGCCCTTCTTTGATATAAAACACTCTCTCTTTGAGTAAAAAGGTGATTCTACTAACAAAGTGCATGAATTTTGAATTGTGTTTCTTTTGCCAGATACTGAAATTGCATCCTTTCTTGTCAAGTTTATCTAGAGACTGATGGCATGATTTCACATTTGTTTAAAACTACAGTACCCTTATGACTATGGTAAAATGTTTGCTTCTACGTAAAGTAATCACGCTTAAAATGAACCTAAAATCTGGGTCTCAGTATTACTAGGTGTCAAGTAACAGTTTCAAGAAAATCTTACTGTCCTCATATGTAAATATACACGAAGATAATCCATGGATTTTGTTTTAAAAAATACTGTGCTTAAGAATGTTTGTAAATGCTGAGGTTGTTACACTCAGAAATATATCTTGTGACATTTTTTTAAAAATTTAATTTCTTTTTTATACAGCAGGTTCTTATTACTTATCTATTTTATACATATTAGTGTATATATGTCAATCCCAATCTCCCAATTAATCCCACCCCACCCCACTTTCCCCCCTTGGTATGACATTTTAATTCCTTCTATTATACAAATTTGTAAGAGATTGCTCAAAGGAACTTAATAAGACTCACAGTAATTATTCTCATCCATCTCACTGAAGATATATAAATCTTACATTAAAGATTTTGTAAGTTATGGAAGTATATTGTCCCTATAAAGTACACTTAGCATAAGAAGGGTTCAGTTGAGGCTTTGGAATAATAATTGAGAGAAGAAAGTGATTTAAATTAGGGCTTAGCAATAGTGCCCAGGAAATCATTCTTCAGGCCTTCCGCGCACCACGTTTACATCTCTTCCATAAGTAGATTATGCTAACAGGTGCCGAGAGATTCATATCTCCAGCAGGCTGAGGTTGGCTGTGGTTACTTTAAATTCTCTTTCTCTCACAGGGCAGACATCATAACCCAAAGCATTTTCATTATGATACACTTAACAAAGACACTGTGTGGCAGGTAGACTGCCTATCGATAATATTTAGTGAGTATTCGTTCTGGACAAGCTTTGTAATATGGATTTGGAGCAGAAAGGCAAATAAAAGAAGTTGTGATCTTTCCTTTTAGACACTTGAACCAAAAATCACATGCTCCTTCCCCTTCTCCTAGTGACACACGAGGGAGAGAGTAATTCCCCATGCGGTCAAGTCTCACTAACTATAACTTATTCTTGAAACACGTGCTAGATCCTAACTCCTTACCTCCACATGTTCTGAAGAAACTGTATATGCAAAGAACACAAATAAACCAATACAAAAACATAAAAGCAAATCAAGAAAAATCTACCTTGAGAATAGGATGTTTAAACTCTTCTCAGCATTATTTTCTCTGGCTGCATTTTTTTCATTGATAAAATTGGGATAACAAGATTACTGATATTATGCATACATGTGAGGATGAAATGAGATAAAGTACAAAGATCATAACATACAATCAGCACTCAAAAAATAATAGTTACCAAGAGTAGGAAAAGTATTAGTGGCAACAGCAGCCCTTCTAAAAATAAGAGGCTTAGTAATCAATTCATGAGCTAGAACTGAGTATATTTTGTATGCCAGAGAGTGTACTACGTACTGGCAAAATGAAAATAAACTACACATTCCATACCCTTAATTATTTCTCAGGTTTCTGTGAAACACACACACACACACACACACTCAAACACACAACATATACAAAGATACAAATACAGTGTGATATGTATTCTGATGACATTTCATAAGGTGTTGTAAGAGTACATAGAAGGTCATTGCTTGGCGGATGTCACATATTTTCTGGCATTTTGATACTGTCTACTTAAATCTAGACAAAACTTTAATTAGAATTTATTCTTGTCATTTTTTAATAGGATATCAACCATTGCTACCCAACTTATTTGAGTTGCATAGCCAGCACATTGGTCAGCTACCATGTACAGAATCTTTCTCAAAGTCACCTGGTCTTCAACACATGTCCACTTGACAGAGGGTTACAATTCATATTGGTTATAGAGCTGACATTCCATTACAATGAATGTCCAGTGTGTATGTAAAACAGTATTTTCTTAAAATGGGATTTCACTGGAGCAGAAACTCTACGGATATAACCCATCACCACTGTGCAGAGTATTATTTTGATTGCAACTGTTTTTTCAGTTAAACGGTCTTAAGGCTAGATGAAATGTGATTCCACCTGTATAACCTAAAAATGCAAAATCATATTTTAGATTTCTCATGGTCCAGTTATCTGGAATAAATGCATGATAAAATTGTTTACATTTTCTTAAATGAGTAAAATTAACAACTGTAAAAAATATTAACTTTGCAAAGAAAATTCCATTACCTTAGTTTTCTATCAGTTACACCCCCAGATAACTTGTCATATCCCATCCAACGAAAGTGTGTAAGAACAAAATACATTCTGCACATCCAGAGACACTGGTGGTATTTACTAAATGCATATTCCTCTATCATCCATTGCAAACATTTTCTTCTGGAAATAGGCTTTTGTTAATGTGAGCCATAGTCACAACATCTTTGTTTTCAACTTCCTTCATTTTCAGAGTAAAAATTCATAAAACAGTAATTACCTTGCCTTTTGGAAGGAGATGAAGTTTTATATATCTTCAGACAGTACTATCAGCAATTGATGATGAACATTTCTTAGTACCAAAGGCCTGACTAATTTTTTTCCTAATTAGAAATGGGGTACACATGCTACACAAAATGATGACCATGGCTTAAACTGGCCTGTATATATATAATATATTCCTCTTGTGACTCAACAATAAAAAGATAACTAATCTGATTTAAAAATGAGCAAAAGATCTGAATAGACATTTCTCCAAGGAAGATGTACAAATGGCCAATAAACATGTGAAAGGTATTTGATATCATTAATAATTAGGGAAATTCATATCAAAGCCAAGATGGCATACCACCACACACTCCTTAGAATAGCTATACTACTACTACTAATAAAAGAAACAGAGAAGAATATGTGTTGATAAAAATGTGGAGAAAATGGAATCCTTATACATAATCAACAGGGATGTGTACAATGTAGCAGCCAGTCTGTAAAACAGTTTGACAATTCCTCAAAATGCTAAATTCAGAGTTACCATAAGACCCAGCAATTCTGCTTTTAGGTATAGACCCAAGAGAAATGAAACCATATGTCCAAATAAAACTTACACATAAATTTTACAGAAGCATTATTTATAAGAATCAAAAAGTGGAAACGACCCCAAATACCCATCAATTAATAAGTGAAAAAATAAAATGTGGTATATAGTAACAATGGAATATCATTTGGCAATAAACAGGAATGAAGTATTGGTACATGCTACACAAATGAACCTTGAAAACATCATGCTAATTGAAAAAAAACAGGCTTCTGGGAAGGTGGCGTAAGAGTAAGACGTGGAGATCACCTTCCTCCCCACATATACACCAGAAATACATCTACACGTGGAACAACTCCTACAGAACACCTACTGAACGCTGGCAGAAGACCTCAGACCTCCCAAAAGGCAAGAAACCCCCCACGTACCTGGGTAGGGCAAAAGAAAAAAGAAAAAACAGAGACAAAAGAATAGGGAGGGGACCTGCACCAGTGGGAGGGAGCTGTGAAGTAGGAAAGGTTTCCACACACTAGGAAGCCCCTTTGCGGGCAGAGACTGCAGGTGGCAGAGGGGGAAAGCTTCGGAGCCGCAGGGGAGAGCGCAGCCACAGGGGTGCGGAGGGCAAAGCGGAGAGATTCCCGCACAGAAGATCAGGGCCGACTGGCACTCACCAGCGCCAGAGGCTTGTCTGCTCACCTGCCGGGCAGGCGGGGCTGGGAGTTAAGGCTCGGGCTTCGGTCGGAGCGCAGGGAGAGGACTGGGGTTGGCGGCGTGAACACAGCCTGCAGGGGTTAGTGCGCCACGGCTGGCCGGGAGGGAGTCCGGGGAAAAGTTTGGACCTGCCGAAGAGGCAAGAGACTTTTTCTTACCTCTTTGTTTCCTGGTGCTCAAGGAGAGGGGATTAAGAGCGCTGCTTAAAGGAGCTCCAGAGACGGGCGCGAGCCGCGGCTAAAAGCACGGACCCCAGAGATGGGCAGGAGATGCTAAGGCTGCTGAGGCCGCCACCAAGAAGCCTGTGTGCGAGCACAGGTCACTCTCCACAACCCCCCTTCCGGGGAGCCTGTGCAGCCCGCCACTGCCAGGGTCCTGGGATCCAGGGTCAACTCCTCCGGGAGAGCGCATGGCGCGCCTCAGGCTGGTGCAACGTCATGCCGGCCTCTGCTGCCGCAGGATAGCCCCGCGTCCGCACCCCTCCCTCCCGCCAGCGTAAGTGAGCCAGAGCCCCCGAATCAGCGGCTCCTTTAACCCCGTCCTGTCTGAGTGAAGAACAGACGCCCCCCGGCAACCTACACGCAGAGGCGGGGCCAAATCCAAAGCTGAACCCCGGGAGCTGTGCGAACAAAGAAGAGAAAGGGAAATCTCTCCCAGCAGCCTCAGAAGCAGCGGATTAAAGCTCCACAATCAACTTGATGTACCCTGCATCTGTGGAATACATGAATAGACAACGAATCATCCCAAATTAAGGAGGTGGACTTTGAGAGCAAGATTTATGATTTTTTCCCCTTTTCCTCTTTTTGTGAGTGTGTATGTGTATGCTTCTGTGTGAGATTTTGTCTGTATAGCTTTGTTTCCAATATTTGTCCTAGGGTTCTATCTGTCCATTTTTTTAAAAAATTTTTTTCTTAATAATTTTTTTTTATTTTAATAACTTTATTTTACTTTATCTTCTTTCTTTCTTTCTTTCCTTCCTTCCCTCCTTTAGACAATGAATCATCCGAAATTGAGGAGGTGGACTTTGAGAGCAAGATTTATGATTTTTTCCCCTCTTCCTCTTTTTGTGTGTATGTGTATGCTTCTGTGTGAGATTTTTGTCTGTATAGCTTTGCTTCCACCATTTGTCCTAGGGTTCTATCTGTCCGGTTTTTTTTGTTTTGTTTTGTTTTGTTTCTTTTTTTTCTCTTAATATTTTTTTATGTTAATAACTTTATTATATTTTATCTTACTTTATTTTATTTTACTTTATCTCCTTTCTTTTTTCCTTCCTTTCCTCCTTCCTTCCTTCCTCCCTCCCTCCCTTTCTTCCTTCCTTTCTTTCTTTCTTTCTCTCTTTTTACTTCTACTAATTCTTTCTTTTTCTCCCTTTTATTCTGAGCCATGTGGATGAAAGGCTCTTGGTGCAGTAGCCAGGAGTCAGTGCTGTGCCTCTGAGGAGGGAGAGCCAACTTCAGGACACTGGTCCACAAGAGACCTCCCAGCTCTACATAATATCAAAATCTCCCAGAGATCTCCATCTCAACACCAGCACCCAGCTTCACTCAACGACCAGCAAGATACAGTGCTGGACATCCTATGCCAAACAACTAGCAAGACAGGAACACAACTCCACCCATTAGCAGAGAGGCTGCCTAAAATCATAACAAGTCCACAGACACCCCAAAACACATGACCAGACGTGGACCTGCCCACCAGAAAGACAAGATCCAGCCTCATCCACCAGAACACAGGCACTAGTCCCCTCCACCAGGAAGCCTACACAACCCACTGAACCAACCTTAGCCACTGGGGACAGACACCGAAAACAACGGGAACTATGAACCTGCAGCCTGCAAAAAGGAGACCCCAAACACAGTTAAATAAGCAAAATGAGAAGACAGAAAAACACACAGCAGATGAAGGAGCAAGATAAAAACCCACCAGACCTAACAAATGAAGAGGAAATAGGCAGTATACCTGAAAAAGAATTCAGAATAATGATAGTAAAGATGATCCAAAATCTTGGAAATAGAATACAGAAAATGCAAGAAACATTTAACAAGGACCTAGAAGAACTAAAGATGAAACAAACAACGATGAACAACACAATAAATGAAATTAAAAATACTCTAGATGGGATCAATAGCAGAATAACTGAGGCAGAAGAATGGATAAGTGACCTGGAAGTTAAAATAGTGGAAATAACTACTGCAGAGCAGAATAAAGAAAAAAGAATGAAAAGACTTGAGGACAGTCTCAGAGACCTCTGGGACAACATCAAATGCACCAACATTCGAATTATAGGGGTCCCAGAAGAAGAAGAGAAAAAGAAAGGGGCTGAGAAAATATTTGAAGAGATTATAGTTGAAAACTTTCCTAATATGGGAAAGGAAATAGTTAATCAAGTCCAGGAAGCATAGAGAGTTCCATACAAGATAAATCCAAGGAGAAACACGCCAAGACACATATTAATCAAACTGTCAAAAATTAAATACAAAGAAAACATATTAAAAGCAGCAAGGGAAAAACAACAAATAACACACAAGGGAATCCCCATAAGGTTAACAGCTGACCCTTCAGCAGAAACTCTGCAAGCCAGAAGGGACAGGCAGGACATATTTAAAGTGATGAAGGAGAAAAACCTGCAACCAAGATTACTCTACCCAGCAAGGATCTCATTCAGATTGGATGGAGAAATTAAAACCTTTACAGACAAGGAAAAGCTGAGAGAGTTCAGCACCACCAAACCAGCTCTATAGCAACTGCTAAAGGAACTTCTCTAGGCAAGAAACACAAGAGACGGAAAAGACCTACAATAACGAACCCAAAACAATTAAGAAAATGGGAATAGGAACATACATATCGATAATTACCTTAAATGTAAATGGACTAAATGCTCCCACCAAAAGACACAGATTGGCTGAATGGATACAAAAACAAGACCCATATATTTGCTGTCTACAAGAGACCCACTTCAGACCCAGAGAAACATACAGAGTGAAAGTGAGGGGATGGAAAAAGATATTCCATGCAAATGGAAATGAAAAGAAAGCTGGAGTAGCAATTCTCATATCAGACAAAATAGACTTTAAAATAAAGACTATTACAAGAGACAAAGAAGGACACTACATAATGATCAAGGGATCGATCCAAGAAGAAGATAAAACAATTGTAAATATTTATGCACCCAACATAGGAGCACTTCGATACATAAGGCAAATACTAACAGCCATAAAAGGGGAAATCAACAGTAACACATTCATAGTAGGGGACGTTAACACCCCACTTTCACCAATGGACAGATCATCCAAAATGAAAATAAATAAGGAGACACAAGCTTTAAATGATACATTAAACAAGATGGACTTAATTGATATTTATAGGACATTCCATCCAAAAACAACAGAATACACATTTTTCTCAAGTGCTCATGGAACATTCTCCAGGATAGATCATACCTTGGGTCACAAATCAAGCCTTGGTAAATTTAAGAAAATTGTATCAAGTATTTTTTCCGACCACAACGCTATGAGACTAGATATCAATTACAGGAAAAGATCTGTAAAAAATACAAACACATGAAGGCTAAACAATACACTACATAATAACCAAGTGATCACTGAAGAAATCAAAGAGGAAATCAAAAAATACCTAGAAACAAGTGACAATGGAGACACGATGACCCAAAATCTATGGGATGCAGCAAAAGCAGTTCTAATAGGGAAGTTTATAGCAATAAAATCCTACCTCTAGAAACAGGAAACATCTCGAATAAACAACCTAACCTTGCACCTAAAGCAATTAGAGGAAGAAGAACAAAAAAAACCCAAAGTTAGCAGAAGGAAAGAAATCATAAAAATCAGATCAGAAATAAATGAAAAAGAAATGAAGGAAACGATAGTAAAGATCAATAAAACTAAAAGCTGGTTCTGTGAGAAGATAAACAAAATTGATAAACCATTAGCCAGACTCATCAAGAAAAAAAGGGAGAAGACTCAAATTAATAGAATTAGAAATGAAAAAGGAGAAGTCACAACTGACACTGCAGAAATACAAAAGATCATGAGAGATTACTACAAGCAACTCTATGCCAATAAAATGGAAAACCTGGAAGAAATGGACAAATTCTTAGAAATGCACAACCTGCCAAGACTGAATCAGGAAGAAATAGAAAATATGAACAGACCAATCACAAGCACTGAAATTGAAACTGTGATTAAAAATCTTCCAACAAACAAAAGCCCAGGACCAGATGGCTTCACAGGCGAATTCTATCAAACATTTAGAGAAGAGTTAACACCTATGCTTCTCAAACTCTTCCAAAATATAGCAGAGGGAGGAACACTCCCAAACTCATTCTACGAGGCCAGCATCACCCTGATACCAATACCAGACAAGGATGTCACAAATAAAGAAAACTACAGGCCAATATCACTGAAGAACATAGATGCCAAAATCCTCAACAGAATACTAGCAAACAGAATCCAACAGCACATTCAACGGATCATACACCATGATCAAGTGGGGTTTATCCCAGGAATGCAAGGATTGTTCAATATACGCAAATCAATCAACATGATACACCATACTAACAAATTGAAGGAGAAAAACCATATGATCATCTCAATAGATGTAGAGAAAGCTTCTGACAAAATTCAACACCCATTTATGATAAAAACCCTGGAGAAAGTAGGCATAGAGGGAACTTTCCTCAACATAATAAAAGCCATATATGACAAACCCACAGCCAACATTGTCCTCAATGGTGAAAAACTGAAAGCATTTCCACTAAGATGAGGAACAAGACAAGGTTGCCCACTCTCACCACTCTTATTCAACATAGTTTTGGAAGTTTTAGCCATAGCAATCGGAGAAGAAAAAGAAATAAAAGGTATCCAAATCGGAAAAGAAGTAAAGCTGTCACTGTTTGCAGATGACATGATGCTATATAGAATCCTAAAGATGCTACCAGAAAACTACTAGAGCTAATCAATGAATTTGGTAAAGTAGCAGGATACAAAATTAATGCACAGAAATCTCTGGCATTCCTATATACTAATGATGAAAAATCTGAAAGTGAAATCAAGAAAACACTCCCATTTACCATTGCAACAAAAATAATAAAATATCTAGGAATAAACCTACCTAAGGAGACAAAAGACCTGTATGCAGAAAATTATAAGACAGTAATGAAAGAAACTGAAGATGATACAAATAGACGGAGAGATATACCATGTTCTTGGATTGGAAGAATCAACATTGTGAAAATGACTCTACTACCCAAAGCAATCTACAGATTCAATGCGATCCCTATTAAACTACCAGTGGCATTTTTCACAGAACTAGAATAAAAACTTTCACAATTTGTATGGAAACACAAAAGACCCCGAATAGCCAAAGCAATCTTGAGAACGAATAGCGGAGCTGGAGGAATCAGGCTCCCTGACTTCAGACTATACTACAAAGCTACAGTAATCAAGACAGTATGGTACTGGCACAAAAACAGAAATATAGATCAGTGGAACAGGATAGAAAGCCCAGAGATAAACCCATGCACATATGGTCACCTTATCTTTGATAAACGAGGCAGGAATGTACAGTGGAGACAGGACAGCCTCTTCAATAAGTGGTGCTGGGAAAACTGGACAGGTACATGTAAAAGTATGAGATTAGATCACTCCCTAACACCATACACAAAAATAAGCTCAAAATGGATTAAAGACCTAAATGTAAGGCCAGAAACTATCAAACTCTTAGAGGAAAACATAGGCAGAACACTCTATGACATAAATCACAGCAAGATCCTTTTGGACCCACCTCCTAGAGAAATGGAAATAAAAACAAAAAGAGACAAATGGGACCTAATGAAACTTCAAAGCTTTTGCACAGCAAAGGAAACCATAAACAAGACCAAAAGACCACCCTCAGAATGGGAGAAAATATTTGCAAATGAAGAAACTGACAAAGGATTAATCTCCAAAATTTATAAGCGTCTCATGCAGCTCAATAACAAAAAAACAAACAACTCAATCCAAAAATGGGCAGAAGACCTAAATAGACATTTCTCCAAAGAAGATATACAGACTGCCAACAAACACATGAAAGAATGCTCAACATCATTAATCATTAGAGAAATGCAAATCAAAACTACAATGAGATATCATCTCACACCAGTCAGAGTGGCCATCATCAAAAAATCTAGAAACAATAAATGCTGGAGAGGGTGTGGAGAAAAGGGAACTCTATTGCACTGCTGGTGGGAATGTAAATTGATACAGCCACAGTGGAGAACAGTATGGAGGTTCCTTAAAAAACTACAAGTGGAACTACCATATGACCCAGCAATCCCACTACTGGGCATATACCCTGAGAAAACCATAATTCAAAAAGAGTCATGTACCAAAATGTTCATTGCAGCTCTATTTACAATAGCCCGGAAATGGAAACAACCTAAGTGTCCATCATCGGATGAATGGATAAAGAAGATGTGGCACATATATACAATGGAATATTACTCAGCCAGAAAAAGAAACGAAATTGAGCTATTTGTAATGAGGTGGATAGACCTAGAGTCTGTCATACAGAGTGAAGTAAGTCAAAAAGAGAAAGAGAAATACCGTATGCTAACACATATATATGGAATTTAAGCGAAAAAAATGTCATCAAGAACCTAGGGGTAGGACAGGAATAAAGACACAGACCTACTAGAGAATGGACTTGAGGATATGGGGAGGGGGAAGGGTAAGGTGTGACAAAGCGAGAGAGAGGCATGGACATATATACACTACCAAAGGTAAGGTAGATAGCTAGTGGGAAGCAGCCACATGGCACAGGGAGATCAGCTCAGTGACTGCCTGGAGGGGTGGGATAGGGAGGGTGGGAGGAAGGAAAACGCAAGAGGGAAGACATATGGGAACATATGTATATGTATAACTGATTAACTTTGTTATAAAGCAGAAACTAACACACCATTGTAAAGCAATTATACTCCAATAAATATGTAAAATAATAAAATAAATAAAATGCACTTTTTTTGGAAATTGAAAAAAAAAAAAAAAAAAAAAAACCAGATACAAAAGTCACATCTTGTGGGATTCCACTTATATGAATATCCAGAATAGCAGAATACACAAATCCATAATCCATAGAGGCAGGAAGTAGATTAGTGATTGTAAATATACTGAAAACCATTGGAATATACACTTTAAATGGGTGAATTGTATGGGATATCAATCATATGTATATAAAATTGTTAGAAAAATAACTACCTAACCAGCTAAATAAAAAGCAGACCAACCAGCTTGTAGAAGTCTTTGTGAGAGTCTGTTTCCCCATCTGAACATCAGTTGCTTCACCTCCAATACAGTTGGGAGGAAGAATAGGGTGGTCTAGCTCAGTGATTTACAATCTTTTCAAACTGTGCAATTTTTAAAAATCATTCCTTGTATGAAGCTCAAATACATAAAGGCAATATTTTAAAACTAAAAATTAATTTCATAATGTCAAAGTCATTACAATTGTTCATTTTAAAACATTCAACTAAACAATGAGACTATTCCAATAACCTCAAAATTTAAAAAGTTGTGAATCACAATTCAAAATTGAAAGTTACAATCATAACAGCATCATCATGAATTATTGTATTTTTACATTTTGGTTTGACTGAACAATTCCAAAAACTCCTGACCCATAAAAATAAAGAGTTGCAAATGTTTTAAACAATTTGATTTGTAATTAGTGTACCTTTTCAATTAAATGATTCTAAAATTTGAAACTTTTCCTGCTTTTAATTTCCAAAAAAAATCACCTTGTTTATCATAAAAACAAAAGTATAATCAAAGTATACCAAAAAATAAACATTAAAACTTTCTGAAATATTATTAAGACAATCAATGTTTTGAATTTACTTGTTGAACAATTTATTAACTGTAATTACAGCACATACAAAAAATTTGTGTCCAGTCTTTACCTAGAATTCAATTAAAGATAACATGTTCATGCTATAAAAGGATATTTATCTTATAGTTTATGGGAGTAGACATGTGTAGGCCTTGATTCAGAATAATACCAAGTTGCAACCTTTCTAAATAAAAATTAGTACTAAACATGACACACACACATGGACGCACAAACATGCACACAGATGGGGAGAGTAGGAAAAGCTTTATTCTGAAGTTCTCACACTCACAAAATAAAAAAGTCAAATTGGAGCAGAAGTTGTCATATTGATGGTGCCCAATATGTCAGAGATTGTCATACTGAGTGAAATAAGTCAGATAGAGAAAGACAAATATCATATGATATCGCTTATATGTGGAATCTAATAAAATGGTACAAATGAACTTATTTACCAAACAGAAATAGAGTCACAGATGTAGAAAACAAACTTATGGTTACCAAGGGGGAAAGGGGGTGGGGAGGGATAAATTGGAAATTGGGATTGACATGTACATACTACTATTTATAAAATAGATAACTAATAAGAACCTACTTTATAGCACAGGGAACTCTACTCAATACTTTGTAATAACCTATATGGGAATAGAATCTAAAAAAGAGTAGATATATGTACATGTATAACTGATTCGCTTTGCTGTATAGCAGAAACTAACACAACATTGTAAATCAACTATTCTCCAATAAAAATTAATTTAAAAAATTCATTTGAAGTTGTGCCTTTAAAAAACTACAATTTTAAATATAATAAAAATAGATAGATTGTGTTAATATAACTTTAACTAAATGCTTTATGTAATTGCTACACTGTGCCTAAGAGTTCCATATTACTGACTTTGAAAACCACTGGCTTCAGTTATGCTGGTAAAATTTTATTGCAGTTCTAAAATTTTATTGTTTTATTAGCTTAAGCAAGATAAGAATGTTAAAGTTTGCATAAATTATTTAGCATTTTAATGTTATTTGTAAAAGATTTTTGGATTATTGGGCCTGAAACATTCTCTCTCAATAACCTACAGAGACATAGGACAAGATAAGATAAGATATTCTGCCTCACATACTTGTAGTCTCTGTTTCATTTGCCAGAAGAGCTTTACCTCGTGCCCAGTTGTGATACCTTCTATCCTTTAGGTTTCAGTTTAGATGGCAAACACATCCTCAAAAGGCTTGACCAGAGAATCTAAAGAACTCCAGGCATGTCACAACTACTTGTTGGGCAAATAGTATGCACCTACACTTACGTCAGCAAAATCGTAGTTCCTTAAGGACAGAGTGTATGTCGTGTGTATTTCTTACCTTACCATCCCCTTTCCCATGCTGTACTCACACACGTGTCCATACACACCCAGACACCAAGAGCTTCTAGCATGGTGCTAATAACACAGTAGCCTTGGAGGCATATTTAGGACCAGATCAGACCCTTCCATTTGACACAGATATTTTAGAGATTCAGAGAGTTTCATACACTGATTTTAGAGGCAGGATATCTAAGACCGGAGAAAATAGAATATTTTCTAAATGACTATTGTTGTAATTGAGACTGGAACTCATTTCTGAAATCTTATGGCTATTGCATTAACACATCACATTGTCTTTAACATGTTCATGTTTTATCATGAAAACAATATAGAAATGGTGTATTCATGTGTGTTTGCATAGGAATATATTGCTGGACATAAAAAAGGCTGTTTTGTGTATGAGTGTTTCTGGTGAATGTATTTCTATTATTTCTATATACATATGTGGGCTTATGTAATGTAATTTTTGTATGTGCACTTATACTTATAAATGTATGCATGGGAACTTTATTATGTACAATGTATATTGACTATTTACTTAGATTATTTTATAATCCCCCCAAAATATCTTCTATTGAGATGTTAGTATGCTAGTTTGGCAACTAATATGTTTATATCTCTAATCATAGTAAATGACTTATATTAGTTAATATTTAAGGAATACAGTTTTAATGTAATAGTTATTGCTAAGCCAAAACATGCATTTGATAAAATTTTATTGTCCTATATTTAATATCAGACAAATGTTAATTTACTTACAAAGTATATTGAGACTTTAAATATCTGTTAGTGTAATTAGGGGAAAGAGAAGGTAGTATTCAAATTACTCAGGTATGCTTCCTACTCTCAGCAGGCAAACAGCACAGTAAAGGAGATGGTACGTGAAAAAGTCTAATAGGAGCCAAATGAGTTAAGAGCTCTAACAAATGTAAAGCAAATTAGTAAAACCAAACCTGTGATGTTAATTCCGGTTGGAAAGACCAGAGAAGACTTGATCAAGGAAGGAGATATCTGAGCTGGAATCGTACAAGAAAATAAAATAAGAAATAAAATTCTTATTTTATTACTTAAAAAATTCTGTTCTCTCATTATTAAAAATCTTCATTTTCAGTCTAGCTTTGGGGTACTTTACAATATTTTGATTTACTTCTAATAATCTAGTGTAATTACTTATGGAATCACCCTGGGAAATAAACACAGAGTTGGTTGATTACAATCACTTTTTAAGCATATATAATTAAAAGTCAAAAAAGTGCAATTTATTTACTAAGCACAGAGGAAAATCAAAAGAAATCTGCAGGGATTGTTTTTGATCACTCAGTTACCATGTTCACATTCCTTCTAAGCTTTCTGTGCAAGAACAAAACACAGTAAATATACCAAATAGTATAAAGCAAATTATGAAAATAAAATATTTACCCAAATATGACTGAAGGTTTAGCTTACTTGAGCTAACCCTTTTAAAATATACAATCACCCCTTCCTGTGAGTGTTGTGACTAAATCTTACCTTGCTTTATGGTGTTGGGAACTTACAAAGGCCTGCTTTCTAATATGTACACTCAGTAAGGCTGAATAGCTCACTAATGTACTGTATTCCCTGATGAACCAACCAATTTAATAACTTTACCAATGCCAGCTTTTGAACAAAGCAGCCCCTCATTGACATTCCAGTGCAATAGCTAATAACAATTAGATTTCATTCTAGCATTGTATCTCGTTATTGTCATCCCAACAAGAGATGCTTTCCTTATAATCCATAGAATTGACATAAATGTAAATGTTACTCCAACCCACCAAATAAGTGGTCTATGGACTCTCATTACCAGAAATGAGCTCACATCTGTCTCATTGTCATATATTGTTTTTCCATGTCATTTATTTTCCAGCTTTGAAAAGACTCTAACATTTTATTTTGAAACCCTATCACCGATTTGGCAAAATCTTTCAGGCTCTGGAAAAACATATCTTTCTTTTGGTAATATTGTCCCTTTAGAAACTAAGCAAATAAATAGTGTGCTATATGCACATTGTTTGGATAGAAAACTCAGAGGTTTTCTAAATAGTACAGATGTTAGAATCTAAAAATTGCTCAAATAACTATATTCAGATCATCATTTCTCTGCTTACATAAAACAGTCATCTTGGCAATTTGACATTAAAGACAAAAGGCTTTTAAGGATGTTGAAAGAAATAATATCATTGAAATACATTGTTTGGTGTAGACAAGATAGGGTTGAATTTACCTTACATTAGCTATAGTAAGCTAAGAAAAGTTACTTTAAATTCAAGTGGTTACCAAAGTAATTGAACAGCATATGGATATAAACATAGTGTTCAGTGGCTTTTTCAGGATTTTCTTTACATTACATTAACCTTCAGATTTCTGAAAAGATGATGAACCAACATAGACTGCTGGCTTCCTACCCTGAAATCTACTCTAAAGGGAGAAGCCACGAAGGAGGGAATTTGATGGATCATGGACATTAACATTAAAACTATGAAAAGCCCTTTAGGGAGATTAAAGATGGTTGAGTGTCAACATGGGAGAAACTATCCAGTTGTCCAGAGCTGAGGCTGGGGCAGAATTCTCACATTGTTTCCTCCCTCTCCCAGCTCACCATTGTACTTGGTGAATCAATGCCTCTGTCATCAGCACTGAAAGAGAGAAAGCAAGCAGAAACAAAAATGGTAGGACTAGCCCAAATCAAACCTGAGAATTTGGGGTAAGATATTAGAATGCAAACATATGGGCCCCAATAATTTGGGCCTTTGTGAATCAAAACCTCTGAGGGTGGTGTAAATAACTTATGTTTTAACAAGCCTACCAGGTACTTCTGACAAACACTCAAGTTTGAGAAACCCTAGAGCCCACCTGGGGTGGGAAGGGTTAACAACAGCTACAGGTATACCAGGTATGTTTCCAGTAAAACTCTCTCTTTCCACAGAAAGAAAAGCAGTACTCGATAGAGTAGTCCAAAAAAAAAAAAAATCCTGAGGGAAAAAGATTGTCAATGATGGGTGGTGGGGAAAACAATGGAAATGGTTCAGCTCACATTTTGATATTCCAGTCTCTCTGTCTTGAAGTGTTCAACTCTCTTCCTAAAGCCACCAGAAGCATTATAGATATGCTTATAGAGAAAAGGAGTAATATTAGAAATATAAAACAATTTTAAAGAAGAAAAATAAACAGAAACATTAAGTATGGAGAAAGAAGTAATGAAATTACAAAGTTAGTTGAAAGGCTAAGTAGCCAGATGGATTTAACTAAAGAACAAACTAGTGAGCAGAACAATGAAGTCCAAGAACTCTTCCAGAAGGCAGAGGTAAAGAAATAAAAATGATGAGAGAAAAGGTAAGGTAACAGATATGAAGGATATGAATAGAAATGTTAATATTTACTTAATAACATCTCAGGAGAGAAAAAATAAAGAGAGGAATATTTGAAGAGATAATGACCAAGTTTTTAATTTTTATTATTTTTTTAGGCCTAAGACATCAGATTAAAGGGGTTCATAATACACTGTTAAAGACAAGACAAAAGACCCCAAAACAGAGTCACTTAGGCTCAGCCCCACATCACCAAGCCAAGAGTTAATTATAGTTCTGGCCTCTCCCAGAAATGGAATCTTAAACCAGTCAATCAGAAATCACTAGTGAGGTAATCTTCCTGACAGACCCCTGCCCATTCGTTCCTAAAGAAAAGTAACCGTGCCAAAACGAGTCCACTTTTTGCTAGCATAACTTCCTTGTTCTGCTCCCTTCTGCCTTTAAAATATTTCACCTTGTACAACTCCTCAGATCTCCTTTCTATCTGCTAGATGGGATGCTGCCCATGAATCGCTGAATAAAGCCAATAAGACCTTTAAAATTTACTGAGTTGAATTTTGTTTTTCTAACAATACTGAACCAAAAAGATGAGGAGTGGGGGGAAAGACTTGGAAACACACAAAATTAAATTTAATAATATCCAAAGTCAAAAGAAAATTCTAAGAGTTTCTTGAGGAAGAAAGCTTATAGCTACAAAGAAGTACATGTCAGGAAAAAGAAGACTTTGAACAAAAATATATGTCTATCAGAATTATTATTTTTTAAAAATAAAGAGGTTTTCTGAGTTACACAAGCTCAGAAACTTCAACTGATTAAAATCCTCTTTGAAAGAAATTTTAAAGAAATTACTGCAGTGAAAAGCAAAGAAACATGGGGAATATGAAAAAGTAAATAACTTATGAAATTTTAATGTTAATCAAAGCAATGATGAAAAGAAGATATCCAGTAAAACTTGTTTGGGGATAAGGATGACAGGCAGAGGAAGGAGGATAAGTGGTAAAAATGCAAAAAACTTTCCTTATTTGGAGAAAAAAGGATGAAAGATAGATAGGTAATAGTTATACAGATATAGATAAATAATATGTTTATAAACAAATAAGGAAAAATAAACATATGCGTGGGGCTATAAACGTTGAGAGAATAAAGCAGGATAATAAAAACAGAACATATAAATTGAAATTGAGGAAAATTTGTTTTAATCAATATGAGGAAGATAAAAATGAAATAATACCACATAGAGAATATAATACTTAAAATAAGCTAACATAAATAAATATGAATATGCAGTTATTACAGAACTGAAATCCAAACTTGCAAATATAAAAATAATTTTATAAAAGATCCACTGAAATAATATCACCAAGAGATTCATTGATTGGAAAACAATGTATATCAGGTCAACATTATGGTAGATAATTTTAAGTTATCAACTTTTTATGAGGAAAAACAAAAAACTAGGAGTTGGTTCTTTGAAAAGATAAAATTCACAAACATTTACCTAGCCTAATTAAGGAAAAAAGAGAAGGAACCCAAATAAACAAAATTATAAGTGAAAAAGGAGACATTACACAGAAACACTTTCCACAGGTTACCACAGAAATTCAGAGGATCATAAGATTATATGCCATCAAACTGGACAATCTAAAAGAGATGGAACACTTCTTAGAAACATACAACTTACCAAGACTGAATGAGGAAGAAATAGAAAACCTGAATAGGCCAATCACTAGTAAGGAGATTGAATCAGTAATCAGAAGTCTCCCATTGAAGAAAAGCCCAGGGACAGATGGCTTCACTGGTGAATTTTACCAAACATTTAAAGAAGAATTAACACCAATCTTCTCAGACTCTCTAAAATATAAAGAGGAGAGAACACCCCCAAACTCATTTTATGAGGCTTGATTATCCTGATACCAAAACCAGAAAAAAAAAACTACTAGAAGAGAAATCTACAGGCCAATATCCTTTATGAATACAAATGCAAAAAATCTCAATAAAATACTGCAAACCAAATCAGCAGCATGTAAAAAAGATCATACACCACGATCAAATGGGATTCACCCCTGAGATGCAAGAATGGTTCAACATACATCAATCAATCGATCAATGTGATATGTCACACTAATAGAATAAAAGAAAAGAATCATATGATCATCTCAATAGATGCAGAAAAAGCATTTAACAAAATTCCACATCCATTTATGATAAAAACTCTTAACAAATTAGGCATATAAAGAACATATCTCAACATAATAAAGGCCATATATGACAAGCCCAAAGGGTGTCCACTTTTACCATTTGTATTCAACATAGTACTACAAATTCTAGCTGGAGGGATCACAAGAAAAGGAAATAATAGGTGTCAGAATTGAAAAGGAAGAAACAAAATGTCTCTGAAGATAATATACTTTTTATATACAGACAATCCTAAAGATTCAACAAAAAAACTGTTAGATCTAATCAATGAATTCAGTAGCTACAAGATACAAAATTAACATATAAACATAGTAGCTTTCTATACACCAGCAACAAATTTTCTGAAAAAGAAATAAATTGATCTCATTTACAAAACCATCAAAAACAATAAAATTCTTAGAACAAAGTTAAATAAGTAGGTAAAAGATCTTTCTGAAAACTACAACATGTAGATGAAAGAAATCAAAGACATAAATAAATAGAAAGGTATCTCATGTTCATGGATTGGAAGAATTAATATTGTTAGAATGTCAATACTATAAAAGGATATCCATAGATTCAATGCAAGCCTTATCAAGATTCCAATGGCATTTGTTTTCACAGAAGTGGGGAAAAAACCCTTAAAATTTACATAGAACCACAAAATGCCCTGAATAGTCAAAGAAATCCTGAGAAAAAAGAACAAAACAAGAAGCATCAAGGTTACCGATATCAAGCTATACTATAAAGCTATAGTCATCAAAGCAGTATGGTACTGGCATTAAAAAAACAAAACAACAACAGAAAACAGACCAATGTAATGGAACTGACAGCACAGAAATAATCCTAAGCATATACAGTCAACTAATATTTCACAAGGGAGCCAGGAATATTCAATGGATAAAAGTCAGTCTTTTCCATAAATGGTGCTGGGATAATTGGATATTCACATGTAAACGAATGAAACTGGACCCATGACACCACTCACAAAAATTATCTCAACATCAATTAAAGACTTAAATGTCAGACCTAATATCATGAAACTCCTATAAGAAAACATAGGAATAAGTCTTTTTGATATGGGTCTTGGTAATGAATTTTTAGGTATGACACCTAAAGCGCAAGCAACAAAATAAAAAACAAACTGTAGGACTACATCAAACTAAAAAATTTCTGCACAACAAAAGAAACAATCAACAAAGTGAAAAAACCTATGAAATGGGAAAAAAAATTTGCAAACAATTTATCTGATAAGGGGTTAATGTCTAAAATATGTAAAATCTCATACCATACAACTCAATAACAAAAAACAAATAACCCACTTGAAAAATGGGCAAAGGACCTGCATAGATATTTCTCCAAAGAAGATATACAAAAGGTCAACAGGTACATAGAAAGATGCTCAACACTGTTAGTCATTAGGGAAGTGAAAATTAAACCACAATATCACCTCACGTCTGCTAGGATGGTCACCATCAAAGAGACAGGATATAACACATGCTGGCATGCATGTGAAGAAGAGGGAACTCATATGCACTGCAGGTGGGATTGTAAATTGGTATAGTCACTATGGAAAAGAGTAAAGAGAATAAACAATTAAGAGACAGTTACAAATAATTAAGAACAATTAAGAGAATAAAGCCTGACTTCTCATCATAAGAATGTTTTCCCTTTTAAAATTTATTTTCTTTTTATTGTAGCTGTATGAGAAGACAGATGTTAGCTGAACGTATTGTGGTAATCATTTCACAATATATATAAATCAAACCATAATGCTTTATGCTTTAAATTTATACAGTGATATATGTCAATTATTTCTCAATAACACTGGAAAAAATAAACTAAAAAGGAAGAAGAATAATGAAAATATATGCAGATCCCTAAGTAGATATGGAAAATATAAAGCAGCAACTTATGAACTAAAAGAAGTAGAATTTTTTAAAAGTTCACTTCAATAGTTTGACAGTCTCAGAAAGTGATTAAAGAAACACAAAAATCACATCATGTAACATTTGAATATTTAGATGAAATGTACTGGCACAAGAAATAGAGAATCTAAATATTTTTAGATTTGTTGAAGAAATTTAATTCACATTTAAATGTCTTCCCAGTAAGAAAGCTACAGACTCATAAGTCTTCCTTGGAGAATTCTTCTAAACATTTAAGGAAGAAATAATACCAATTCTACATAAACCTGACAAGCAAAAGGAAGAGTGTACACTTGGCAACACAGTTGATAGGGCCAGAGAAAGCCTAAAACAAATCCCTGATAAGACCCTTAAAAAAGTGAAAAGATGATCCCCTATATCTTGCTAATATAGATATAAACAAAATACCTAAACAAATATCAGCAAACCAAGTCCATCAGTATACAGAAAGGTTAATAAAACATGGATTTATTCTAGGAATTTAAAATTGGTTTAACACTCAAAAATCAATCAACGCAATTCACTCTGTTAACAATATGAAGGAGACAACTGTATAAATGGGGGAAATTTTTTAATTCACCTAAGTTAATAGACCCTTGATTTGAAAACTGGATAAGCATATTACAAAAGTAGAAATCTAACAAAATGTTTAGTAGTTATTAAGTTTCCTTCAACATCAACATTTATTTGGCAGTGTTGATGTCTAAACAAGATGGTGTGTGTAAAGTGCCTGGTAAAAACCTGACTGCTCCTACAATGATAGTCACTATTATATTAAAATTTTCCAGTGGAAAGGGGAGCATCTGTAATGCTGTCTTAAAGTTCAAGAAAGCTTCAGGTAATGAGATACTAAATGACTTCTGGTACCAAGTATTGTGCCCATATATTTCTCACAGCTGGGTAAGAAAAAATAAAATTTAAGACTTAGTAAGGAAAGGAATGCTTAAAGTGTAGGCAGAAAATAGAGTGTGTAAACAATAATTAAAAAATGAGATATAAATGTTTAACAAACAATCTCATGGGTCAAATTCAATGATATTTTATGAAATGCTCATGAAGTGGAATACCATTATTCTCCTCTCAAATTGGACAAGCTGTCCAAAGCTGGCAAAAGTTGAAGTGGAATTAGAATCCATATACACTACCATATACACATCATGATACTGGTGTGAAAATGAACAACATTATTAATATTATGGTGTTGAGAAATGTAATTATAAATTGCATTGCTAATAATACCAAAGAAAATAATCTTTTTCCTAAATTTATAAGCCCAGGGAAAGCAAAGCATCACCCTGTGTCCAAGACTGCTTTTAATGTACAAACACATAATACTCTGCTCAAAAAACTATTACACAAAAATTGAAATTAATTAAAAAAATTTTATCCTAAGATGCTTAGTATAGAACTATATCATGATAGTAAAGAATAAATAAATTATGGCATACTAACACAATGGAATATTGTATAGTCATAACATCTTATGTTGAAAGCAAAATAATAACATGGGAAAATATTTGTGCTACAAAGTTTTCTGTTACTGCAGTGAGAAAATTTTCCACATATTACAGTCTCAATAATTTTTCAAAACAATGAAAAGAAATACAGCAGCATCTTAGTGATGGTTTTCTCTGGAGCAATGGCTGATTTTTAAAATATTTTCCAGAATGTCTATATTTTCGATTACATTCAGGATTTAAATTATATTCAGAAAAAAGTTTATTTTGCAAAGAATGAAAGAAAATAATTACTTCAATTTAACTCAATTATCTTCCTAACTTTTAGAAAACATGACTTACCATGATGTTTCAAAATAAATGCCCATAAGGACCTTGCTCTTTAGCATATATAATTTGTGTTACATAGACCAGGATATAATGAGCACAGATAATTTATAATAAAAGAGAATGCAAGAACAATAGATGAAGCTACATGAGCTTCATAATTAATCAATTAATTTAGAAATGTTTGTGAAAAATAATGCTGGGATTGGGGCATAAGAGAGCAGTTTGTCCATAGCAGCAGGGCCTAAGGTATCTATAGAGGTGCATCGACTAGCAAAACAACAATTTTGAAAAATAATTAATCAGCTAAATCAAAAGACAGATTTGGCTCATTTCTCCTGGTCCCAGTTCTCCAACCGTCCTTCCCATATGGAACTGGCCAACTGAACTGGTCAAAATATTTAACAATGGTGTGGCAATACCATAAACTTTGATCTGACAAAATGTCCAGGAACAAGCTCACCTGAGCTACATTTCTCTATATTGACCCCATTTTGTCCCCAAAGCCTTTTCGTATAGATGGTCCTAAAATTCTACCACGTCTCACATTTCTTAGGTCCCCCCAAAGAAGTTATCATAGGTGTCACAGAATGGACACATACCTGGTAACTAATGGCAGCTAGGGATGTGTCCTTTCAGGGAGCTAGAGATGTGTTTATCAACATTGAGTGTATTACTTGGTATATATGGCAAGTGAATGACAGCATTTTGTCAATTGTTAAGAGTGTATTTTTATGACATTGGACTAATCTCAAAAATTTAGCATCTGCTATAAGACAACAGAGCAACTTTTAGGACCACTGAGCCGTGGTCTCTATATAAGACAAAGATCAAGAATTATCTGTAGGGGAGGGAGCAAGGCCGGCGAATGGCAGGACAACCAAGGTCCGAGGGTGAGTGTGAAGAGAAGGAGGAGGAGCGCCGAGAAGGCCTGGGCTCCAGCAGCCCTCGGGGTGTGTGAGGTGCTATAAAAAGCTAATGGGTGAGACTTCCCTCGTGGCACAGTGAATAAGAATCCGCCTGCCAATGCAGAGGAACACAGGTTCGAGCCCTGGTCCGGGAAGATCCCACATGCCATGGAGCAACTAAGCCCGTGCGCCACAACTGCTGAGCCTGTGATCTAGAGCCTGTGAGCCACAACTACTGAAGCCCACACGCCTAGAGCCTGTGCTCCGCAACAAGAGAAGCCACTGCAATGAGAAGCCCGTGCATCGCAATAAAGAGTAGCCCCCGCTCACCACAACTATAGAAAGCCCCCGTGCAGCAACAAAGACCCAATGCAGCCAAAAATAATAAATAAATAAAATTTATAAAAAAAAAAAAAGAATCATCTGGAGAATCATGAAATGCTCTAGACATTTTAAATAACGTAATTCTTATGATTATGACTAGCGTATACCCTATACTGTAATACCTAGAAAACAATCTGTTCTCTAACTTGTAATAACCAAGGAATGACTAATTTCCTGGGACCATCTGGTTTACTTATGGAATAAAAAGCAATTACTCACAGAGAAGCCACTGTGGGTAGCTGTTTGATGTTCAGATTTTAGAACCAAATGATATCTAATTGAGGCAAAGGAAAATAGGAACGCTGAGTCATTAAGGAAAATCTGAACCTTTCAGTTAATACCCTGGGAGTGGACAGTTCACAACAGGATTGCTGTCTAAGGCACGTGCCGCCCATAGAGATTAGAATAGTGTCTAGGTATTCTTTGATACCACACATACCACAGGCATCATTCCATGCTTTTAAGCAAAGCAGCTCCAAGTTTACTTAAGAAAAAGGAACACATTCTTTGGATTCCCATTTAGCACCTTTACAATTAAACCTTTTTCAAGTGGTCTATAAAACAAGTTCCAAGAAAAAACTATTTAGCAATGTGATTTAGCATTGAGAATGTGTGGCCTTGCCGGGCATTACAGCTAGAGCGTTGAGCTGACAATAGTCTCATTGTAAAATACAAGCAATGGTCACGTGAATAAGGATGTAAGAGTCTAGAGAATGTAATTAGTGACTAAGGAGATACATTTAAGGAAAAATTACAGCTTTTAATCATGTTAAGAGGCCAGAAACTAGAAGGCACAGGCAGAATGAAGTGTGTGTGGCACACAAGTAAACACAAGTCATAGTAACACACAATACTGTTAACATAATGGCTTTGCTGTCTTGGCAGTTCAGTTTATCATGTAATGCTATATTATCAAGGCCTGACATTTTAATTTCTTTTCTACCTAATTGATATTCCCTCAACACAAGGTAAGAACAAGGTTTCATACCTTGATCTGGGGTATGCTATGCTGCTTATTGGCTGAACCAATGCAAACACGGAAGAATCTTATTAAAACGTCACTTTTTTTGGAATGGTCCCTGGTGGAAATTGTGATATTTAGATATAAACTCACTGTCACAATACTAACTGCTCTAGCTCACGAAAATTTTCATTTCGGCCCAGTCTGTCCATGGCTGTCAAATCTTGTATTTTTCTCTCTCTCTGATCCCTAGAGCAGTGCACCCTGTTTGCTCTTATAATAAAACATGTGTCTGGCTTCTGATTACTGTATCAACTGGAACATTGCAAGACAGTCAGACAATCCAGAGTTGTGTGTCAAAGAGCAGTTTAAGCTTTTTGGTGGAAAAGAGCAATTTCTGAGAATTTCACAGTGTAATAGTTGCAGGCTTGATCCTGAAAGGACAATATTAGATTGTACATTAACCTTTCGATTATTCATGCTTCTAGAAGGAAGGCATATCAGAAATAATTGTTTACACATAGGTTATGAATGTTTATCCAACAGCCAGGGATTAAAATAAGCTTAAATGGATTGTCAGAACACATAAGCAAGGAGACCACTGGTGAGTCTTTTACTGTGGATGCCAATGAGAATATTTTGAATATCTATTCCATGATACACTCTGGATCCACATGCCTCAATTTGTGAAATAAGGCCTTACAAAAAATTTTCCTGTGAATTACATGTTGTATATAAAGTAAAATATTGATTTCACTAAGAATTATCTGGCGTAATGGCCTGAAGGTTTGTGTCTCCCTCCACATTCGCATGCTGAATCCCTAACCTCCAGTGTGGCTGTGTTTGGAGATGGAGCCTCCAAGGAAATAAAGTTAAATGAGATCATAATTTGGGGTCTTGATATTATAGGATTAGTGTCTTATAGGAAAATATACCAGGGAGCTTGCTCATTCTGTCTCTCCATACACACTCACTGAGGAAAAACCATGTGAGGCCCAGTGAGAGGGTGCCTTTTATAAGCCAGGAAGAGAACGCTCACCAGAAACCAACCATTCTGGCACCCTGATCTTGGACTTCCATCTTCCAGAACTGTGACAAAATAAGTTGCTATTATTTTTAAGCCACCCAGTCTGCAGTATTTTGTTATGGCAGCTGGAGATGACTGATACATCTGGTATGAGCTGTAAAAAAATTACTAAACAGAAACTTCAATTAAATAGAGTTGGGAGACCAGAAGGGGGAGCTCTCACAAGCCATGCCCATCCCAGAGCCCAACAGGAAGAAGAAAGACTCCTCTTCTTTCCTGGCAACGACTCAACCAATGAAAAGGTATGGACTCTTTGTTTCCTCTAGCCCTCTCAAATTTCTTTTCCAATGCCATGCAGAGACTTGCATGTGACTCACCATGGTTTCAGACCCTGAATTGCAATTCTCTGCTGATGTCGAATAAACGCTTTTTTTTTTTCTCCTGGAGAAATAACTGGCAGTCTGTTTGTTTTAGGTCAACCATTCCATAGATATAAAGTATTTTTTAAAGTTAACTGTTACCTCCTAAGTAGAGAAGGTGAAAAATGGCTGAAATCACAGAACTTATCCTAAATAAACAAAAGTTCCAAGGTGTTTAGTTACTGTGAATAGAAGAAAGTAGAATACTTTTCTTCAAAATTAAAAGGAGAATCTGAATTAGGTTAAATATTGTTGGATGTGAGTTGAAACTTATTATAGATTTTATATATACTGGGTTCACCTTTCATTTTCTTTATAAGTAGCATCTTAAATTTGCTGTAAGTTGCTTAAATTTATTACAAAAGAGAAGTAAGGCAGAGTTTTTGCTTAATGGTACTCATATACATTATGGAATTGAAATCAGGTAAACAGTGTGAAATGGGTGTAAGAATAAACTGACAGAGCAATTATGCAAAGTAGAAAATGGAGGAGAAACACAAGTGTAGAAAAATTTAGTATACGGTAAAGGTAGTACACAAATTAGAATAACTAAAATTATTTTTAAATTGCTACTGAGGGAAATGGATAATTATTTCTAGAAATGAACAAAGAGATTTCAAGTTAATTTACTGCAACATATTCAACAAGATTTGAAAGTTACACACACACATAAACACATCTATTTATGTATACACATGCATGGAAAATTATATTCTATGTATAAGCCACAAGATAATTAAAAAATAAATGAATAATAATTATCTGAACTTGGAGTAGGAAAGGCAAATATAATATCAAAGTCAAGAACCTCAAAAGAAATGATTGATAGCTTTGACTAAATAAAGTCTTATTTTTTAACCATAAAAAAATTTTTAAAGCTTAAGGGGGAAAAAAAGCATGATGAGAGTAAAAAAAGGAAGATAAACTTAATATTTACCATTATAAAGATCTCATACAAATTATTGAGTTAAAAAAATTATCCCCCCTCTTACAAACAAATTTTTTTTAAAGTAGGGCAAAGTATAAGTAGGCAGTTCTCAAAAGGAATGACTAGGGGGAAAAAACTTTCAAAGTCACTATTCCTGAATCATGCAGATTATAACAACTAGGTACAAATTTTACCTAGAAAATAAGCCACTTAAATATGTTTATAAATAATTGTGTTAATTACAGCAATGGATACAGGTAATTCCAAGAATTTTGATAAGTTGCTATTATATTTCTGAAGAGAAATTCAGAATCCTATGATCACCTTTTAACTCAGAAACCACTTCTAGTTACTTGGGAAATAACCACATGTTTTATTATGTGTTAGAGGAAGAGGTTACATTATATGGAAGAGGTAACTCTTCCAATACTGGAAGATTTTGTGTGTACAAATTTTCATATATAAAAACACTTATGGTGGCATAATTTATGATGGGAAAACATGGAAACAAAAGATTTCAGCTAAATAATTTCTTACACCCATTAGTGGGTGAGCATTCCTCAAAACTGTATTATAAAAATATAATAACATGTAAAGATATATACTTTATAATAGTAGAAAAATGTATATTAAAAAATATGTAAGTATAAAACTAATTTTGTTACTAATACCCAATAGAACAAGATATCTATCTATCTATCTATCTACCTATCTATCAAATATAAGAGGAAACTGGCTAGGATGAATGTTGTTTTAATGTGTTACAATTTACTTTTCTATACTTTGCAGTATTTTCCAAGTTTTCCAAAATCAATGTTTATTACTTATATTATCAGGACTGAATTGTAATTCGTATTCTTTTGAGTCCTCTCCCCACATCCCCTATGGAGGAGATTTTATGCCAAACTCCCTGCTTTCAACCTTGGCTATCCATTAGGAACACTCAGAGAGCTTTTAGAAAATAGTTATGCCAGGGGAACTTCACTCTCAGAGATTCTGAAATGTTGATGTTTTTTAATAAACTCCCTAGATGTTTCCAATTCTAGCCCAGAGGTTACCAGATTTACTACTTCATAAGATTCACTGGAGGCTCTTGTCTAAAATATGGATCCCATGACACAATATTTGGAAATTTTGAGATAGCTGGTCTACAGTTTGGACTTGAACACATACACACACATACACACACACTTAATTAGCTTGGATAATTATTTCTGATCGACAAAGCATTTGGGAATGACTAAATTTGCCTATTCCTTCAAAGTCAGGCACCAAATTGCAATCATAGTGCCTGTGAGGAATTATTCAACTTTAAGTGACACTACTGTGGAAAGACAATTCCATGGAGAAATAGCAAATTTATCTATAATTCCGATGAATTAAAATTGCAACCACTTACACATAACATGGTTCAATACAAATTCAATACTGCAGACATTTAAGTGCCTAATAGGCGCACTAAGTCCTAAAGAAATTTAGAGAGAGAGTGCTGGCTCTGGGCTGCCGTGAATGTAAGTGGCTTCAGTAAAAAAGGCAGTTGAAATGGACCTTAAATGATGGATAAGTGTGAGTTGAGCTTAAAAGCGACGACGGGAGCTTTCTTTTCAACAGGAGGGAAAGAATGAACAAAGAACAAGTCAAGTGGTATCTTGATCAGATAGTAGGGAGAGATATGAGTAGAACCATGGGCTGTAACCAGATGTAGAGGGACTAATATGAGAGACAGTGGGCCGTGAAGACTGGGGAGTGCATGACGTGGTTAAAAGGCTGTACCTTTATATACAGTATTGATATTATGTATAAAATAGATAACTAATGAGAACCTACTGTACAGCACAGGGAACTCTACTCAGTGCTCTGTGGTGACCTAAATGGGAAGGAAATCCAAAAAAGAGGGGATATATGTATACGTATAGCTGATTCACTTTGCTGTACAGTAGAAACTAACACAACATTGTAAAGCAACTATACTCCAATAAAAAAAAAAATAGACTGTAGCTTAAAAAAAAAATCCCTTTGGGGACTTCCCTGATGGCGCAGTGGTTAAGAAGCCACCTGCCAATGCAGGGGACACGGGTTCGAGCCCTGGTCTGGGAAGATCTCACTTGCTGTAGATCAACTAAGCCCAGACGCCACAACTACTGAGCCTGCACTCTACAACCCGCGAGCCACAACTACTGAGCCCGTGCTCCGCAACAAGAGAAGCCACCGCAATGAGAAGCCCGCGCACCACAACGAAGAGTAGCCCCTGCTCGCCACAACTAGAGGAAGCCCACGCGCAGCAACGAAGACCCAACACAGCCAAAAATAAATAATTAATTTAAAAAAACCCTATAAATTAAGTACCTGTGATAGATTTACCTCATTAGTTTATCTCCAAAATCTCTACCACTGATTGACCTTCATTAAGAGCTCAATCTTCTCAATGAATAAATGAATATTATTATAATGATGATATGATAATTTTTCAATTGTTTAGGACTAATGAAAATTACATTAAATATTATGTTATAAGGGTTTGGAGAAAATATGTTTGCAATATGGAAATGACTGTCATCATATCGCTTACTATTCTAGCCCCGCTGTTTTACTAATCTCGCTTCCCTCACCACCCTGTGGGGTCTCACCTCTGCCACAGGAAGGCCGCCAGACTTCCTCCTATGTGTCATTTTATATAACTGGATCCAGCTCCAGCCTTGTGGTCCTGGAGGGCCACAAGTTGTGCTTTGTACTATAAACCCAACAAATATATTTTTTAAAGCAAGGCACTTCTATAAAGTGAATAAGAAAATAGTAGCTAACTCAATGTCTTTGTAGTGGACTCAAGGAAGACCCAGGACAGGGTAAGAAGTTTCACTGCCGCGACATCTTAATGGTGGAGTTTGGAAAAATAATAGCAGTAGCAGGAAGAACTTCTAAGTTTCCTGTTTGCGAGGAAGAGCAGCTTGTTCAGGGAGGTAAGTGAGAGTAGCTTGACTTTACAAATTCCTCTTCTAGATCAGCAGTTCTCAAAGTGTGTCCAGGACCTAAAAGAATCAGCATGACCAGAGAATTATTAAAAATGCAAAGTCTTAGGCCCTTGTCTGGATCTACTGAATCAAAAACTCTGGGTTTAGGGCCCAGCAACCTGGGTAAACATCCCTCCAGGTAATTCTGATGCAGAATCCAGTTTGAGATCCTCTATTCCAGGTGTTTGATATTCTTCTGGCTATTTTCTGTTGTAGAGCCCTCACCCTTTGATAGCTTTTGTTGTTGCTATTGTTGTTTGATTGCCTTTACATTTCTCTACGTTCCACTTTGGCAAATTTAGGCAGTTCTCCATAATATTTGGTTGCATTATGTGCTTTTTCAGCAGTGAATGTTAAGCCTTGTTAGACTTTCTTGTGCCTGCCCAGTTATTCTGAATCCTGCATTCAGCTCCTAATACAGTTTTAGAATCTCAATACCCTCCTCTAAACACTGCCTTGAACAGTTGTGCCCTTTGTCCCATCAGTGGAGCTGCCTATGTAGCTTATGTAACTTATATAGCTGCTGAAGTGTTGTCCAGGGGGGGAAAGGATGGTTCAGAGTGTGTCATACTGTGATACTGTAATTTATAATAAGAAGTATATATTTGGTCTCTGTTCCCTTCCTGGCACATAGCTCCTAATAGCCCCAGGAATTTCCAAAGTGCAGAGAAGGATCAAGTTGTTTTTTGCTATGTTAATGAGGTGACTTTTGGAAAGCCCCTGGGTCACCTAAGGATGGGGGCTGGTTGCTAGTAGAACCAACCCCTTGGTTAGAGGGTTGGAACTTTTAGTCCCATCCCCAACCTCTTGGGAGGGGAGACGGGCTGGAGATTGAGATCAATCACCAATGGCCAAGACTTTAATCAGTCATGCCTAAGTGACGAAGTCTTCATAAAACCCAAAAGTACAGGGTTCAGAGAGCTTCTTGGTGAACACACGAAGTTGCTGGGAGAATAGTAATGGGAGAGGGTGTGGAAGCTCCCTGCCTGTTCTCACATGCTTTGCCCTGTGCATCTGCAGGGGACCAAAATTTTTCACCCCAATGTATCTCTTTGGCATGTGGATTATTTGGAGCAGGAAAACAATCAAGGACCAAAAGACTCAGGAAGCAACTTTGACCAAATCTTAGCTGCCAAAAAGAATGTAAGAAGAAGACCTATTTCAGGAAGGGAGCTAACACCATAGATACCTATAATATGAACTAGATATGGTAGACAGGGAGGAATCCAGCGAAGTCTTTATTAAGTACACTTGGGGAACCACAAATGTTTTAATGAAATTTGCTTGACATTTTAGAGTTAAGTGTACTGCAGCCTAAACTAGCTTACCCTGACTGATTCTCAGGTCATCAGATTTAACAAATAAAATCACAAAATGCTGTTAAATTTGAATTTCAGACAGATAACGGATTGATTTTAGTGTCACTGTGCCCACATGCAATGTTTGGGGCATACTTATAGTAAGACAATTATTTGTTATTTATCTGAAATTCAAATTGAACTGAGTTTCTAGTATTTATTTTATCGAATACCCCTAACTGATGCAGATATTACTTCCTTTTCATCACAGAAGACCCTGGCGTGCAGCTTGGTTAAGTTACTACCCAAGGACACGGATTTCATAAAAGCTGCAGCAGATTTCTAACCTCATTCTATCTGATTATGGTCCCTATTTCTTCTATTCCAACCATACTTCCTTTCCTGCTACCCAACTGCCCAGTTCTGAGGGAGACACCCTCAGTTTCCAAGGCTGCTAATCTAGCATCACATGGCGTGTTGCATTCATATATTCACATTTCAGCCTGGGATGCTACTTAGAAATTTATCTTCCCAATGCTGAAGAAGAAAACGATTACATGACTTGGTGTCACTTCAAGCTTCCACCCGTCTTTGCATCTAGACCCTGCTGCCTTTCAGACCTGACCTTAGTGATTAAGGGGTCACCTATCTCCACCAGGGGTGTGATTCCATATGAAGTCATCTGCTAGGGAGTCCATGCAGGAAATACATGGCTTACCTTTCTATCCCACAGGAGGAAAGTACCTGTCACTTCTGCAAATTGTTCTTTTGTCATTGGACGGGGTAGCAGGCAGTTAACATTTGCCTGATGCTTGTTTCCAATCCCAAACTCCAAGGTGGGGCCAGGTAAATGAGCTCAGCCCTGGAGGAGATCTCTTGCTCCAGGGGAGGGTTTTCCTGGGCTGCTCTGGCTTGTGATGGATGTCAGCAGTTCTAGGGTTCTAGGGTTCTAGGATAGGTCCTCTAACCCCCAAATAGTTTCTCTTCCTAACAGGTGACGTTCTATTATTATCAATTCATTCTTTGACTTTAAGAATAGCTTGCAACAGTAAGAACCTTTTGGAAGGTTATCGGACCAAGTGTCAGAGGGTATGCCCCCATCAATAATACCAGGTAAAAGACTTTCCTCAGACCCCCTCTTCTTGGTAGGAGAGTTCTTGGGCTGTGTAAAGGCACTTGGGAGGAAAGTGAGAAAGGAAGGGTCAAATTCAAGCATCACATCTGAGAAATTACACCTGAGCTTTCTGCCTCCAGAGGCTGAATTGGACATCTCTCCAGTCTGTGCATAATTCTATCTACCATCCTAATTACCATGTTGCAATTGTCTATACAGTGGTCCGTCTTCCCATCAGGCCGTGCATTTTGAGAGTAGAAACTTGTTAATCTCTGTCCTCAGGACATCAACTGTGTGCTTAGTCTATGCTAGACATTCAGGACAGTTTGTCAGGCTGTTTGTCTGCCTGAGTAGTCACCAAACACAGACTTGTTTGATTTTTCAGTGAGGCCTTAGATTGACCTGTGAATGCTTTCAGTGGCACATTTGAGGACAGCCTTCTCCCTTGAGAGAGCTTTAGTATTTATGGCTGGGGTAAAATCTACCTCCCTACATACACACACACACACACACACACACACACACACACACACACACACTGAAGGGACATAGGGGTCTGGAGGAGACAGTTTGTAGCCTCTCATTTCTCAAGTGGACCAGAGATGCCATCCAAAGTTGCCTTCGCAAGCTTGCCTGTTAAGAGTTGGTTTGAACCCCTGAGTGTTGGGTGCTATTGAAAGGGTTGCTCTCCAAGCAATTCTGTAGCTTTTTGGTCCACTTAGGTAATCAAACCCCATACAAGAACCGCAAGATGAGCAATTCCCACGCAGCTGCTGAGAAGAAAACAGATCTGACCTTTAAATCTGAACGCATGCAGAAAACATCATCTTGATAAACAGAGCCTGATTGAAGCGGGAAACTTCCTCTCCTTCTGAAGAAGTGAATTAACTCTTTGTTCTCCTCTGCCTTTGACAGCTTGATAGTCAAGGTGTGGTCCTGAAGCAGCGGCATCTGCATCAGGTGTGGCTTATTAAAAATGAAGGCTTTCAAGCCCCTTCCCCCTACCTGCTAAACCAGAGCCTGAAATTTTAACAGGTGATCCTATATACATTAAAGTCTGAGAAGCACAGCTCTTCAGAACCAAATTGTTACCAAACCAAACTTAGGTCCGCTTGCTTGCAAGCGGTACAGCTAATCTAATGATACTGGGTTGTGGTGAAGGGGAAGTGCAGTGTTTATTGTAGGGTACCATACAGGAGCGCAGGACAGCTAGTGCTCAAAAAGCCTGAACTCCCCGATGGGTTTCAGCAAAGTATTTCTAAAGGCCAGGTGAGGGAGGTGAGGTCTCAGGGTATGCGATCAGCTTATGCACAGTTCTCTGATTGGTTGATGGTGAGGTAACAGGGCGGTGTCACAGGGGTTAACATTATCAATCCTCAGGCTCCAGTTGGTTGGGGGTATGTGGTCATGATCATCAAGTAGTTATTTCTTCCATTTGGTGGGGATTTAGCATCTTAAAACAACTCAGGAAATGTGCATCAGATACTATTATCTAGGTACTTCAGAGAAGAGCTAAAGCAGAGGATAGGAGGGAGCGGTCTGTTCTGAAAAGGCCCCATAGGGTCCTGCTTAGTTACAAAATGATTACAATTAATTTCACTCCCACTGCTTTGTTTTTTGTTGCTTTTTGTTTGGTTACTCTGAGGGGTTGGAATGCATTTGGTCAATTGAGAATCCCATTCCAATGATAATAAGGGAAAGGCCCCACCCCCAATAATTGATGTCTCCTCCACCAGACTAACCTTATTTCTTTTTCCCAAACACACTATGCTCTCTAATGTCCCTGGGTTTTATCTTAAAATAGTCTTTGCTTGGTGAGACTCTTAGCTTTTATCTTCTAAGTTGCTTCTTCTCTCTTTTGCGCTTTTTTCTCTCTCTTTTTTTTTAAGCAAAAATCCTTTTGCAAAGTGTGTGTGCCTCTCAACTGAACAGTGGGAAAGAGACTTCTGGTGAGCCCAGCTCTGCTAAGGGCTTGGGACTTGTTTTGTCAGTTCCAGCTAAAGGTCTGGGGAAGTCTACAGGATTTGCATTGTAAGCGAGGAGAGAAAAATGAAGCAAAGGAATTAGGATGGCAGTGATTTTCAACAAGGCTAATTAAAAATCAAATAGTGTTCTTAGATATGACACCAAAAGCACAGGTGATACTAGAAAAAATAGATCATTTGGACTGTACCCAAATTTTAAAAAATTGTGCTACAAACTGAACCACCAAGAAAGTGAAAGAAACAATCCAAAGGATGGAAGAATATGTTTACAAATCATATAGCCAATCAGTGACTTGTATCCAGAAATTCTTATAACTTAATAGAAAGACATATAATCAAATTTTTAAAAATGAGTAAAGGATTTGACTAGACATTTATTTCTCCAAAGAAGGTGACAATAGGGAGAATAAATACAGGAAAGGATACTAGGCATCACTTATTATTAGGGAAATACAAATCAAAACCACAAGTCCACTAGGATGGCCATAATCAAAAAGAGAGACAATAACAAGTTTTGATGAGGATGTTAAGAAAATGGAACCCTCATACTTTGCTGGTGGTATTGCAAAATGGTGCAGCTGCTTTGGAAAACAGCAGTCTCTCCAAGTGTTAAGCATAGAGTTACCGTATGACCCAATGATTCTGATCCTAAATATATACCTAAGAGAAATGAAAACATATGTTTATATTAAACTTGGACATAAACGCTCAAAGGAACTTATTCATAATAGCCAAAAAGTAGAAACAACCCAAATGTCCACCAATGGATGAATGGATAAACACAATGTGGTATGTCCATACAATAGGATGTTACTCAGCAATTTTTAAAAAATGAAGTACTGATACATGGTATGACATGGATGACCCATGAAAATATGCTGAATGAGAGGAGCCAATCACAGAAGATGACATATTGTATAATTCCATTTATATAAAGTGTCCAGAATAGACAAATCTATAGAGACAGACAGAGATGAGTGGTTACTTAGGATGCGAGAAGTGACTGCTACTGGATATGGGATTTCTCTGTAAGGTGCTGAAATATTATAAAATTGGTTGTAACAATCACACAATTCCATGAATACTTTAAAGACCACTGAAGTTTACACTGAAAATTAAAAAGGTTAACTTTTGCTATGTAATTTACATCTCAATAAAGCTGTTATTAAAAAAATCACATGGTAACTCAAATAACATATAACCTACACACAGTTCAGCTATTACGTCTAACACTTTGGAAAACGGATAATAACATCATCATAAAGAAATTAAATTTCAAAAATTCCTGGACTGTGTGGCTCAGACAAAAATAAAGATTAAATAAGGAAAAGACCACTGCATCATATATACCTGTCCCTTGGCTCATTTAGCCATTAATTCTTATGTACATTTAACGCATTTGTTACCGAGTCCAAGCTTGTTCTGCTCGCCGCACAACAGGTCAATAAATCGGAGATGAGGCGTTGAGGCAAGGAATATGACTTTACTTGGAAATCCGGCAGATTGAGAAGATGGCAGACTAAAGTCTCAAAATAACCATCTTATTGGAGTTTGGATGCCAGTTTCCTTCACAGCACAGAGAGGGGGAGGGGATGAGGAAGTAAAGTAAAAGGCCATACATTTTGCAAATATCCCCTGGAATGGCCAGCCTCAGAGAGGGGATGTGTTAATTTCTTCTTTCTTGCAGCCATCCACAGGTGGACAGGGTCCGGATGTTTCGCTGAACAAAGGCACTTTGGTTTAACCTTCAGGCAGAGAGGTAGGGTTCCCTGAGGCAGGCCATTATGTATAGACAGTATGCTCTGAGTGAACAAAAGCAACGGGAAGCAAAGGTTAAAGTAAAAGAAACAGATCCAACATGTAGTCAGATTTGGTTCTTCCCTGTTACACATTCAGTGAATGTGTACAAAATGTGGGGCATTGTGGTAGGCATCTGGGATACAGTATGATAGATATACATGATCCCTACGGTCCAGAGGTAAAGTCAAACTAATGGAAAATCATTCAACAAAGCCTGATAAATAAAAAGATGGAGAATAAAGCAAAGGTAGTCAACTCATTTTGCTCATATGACCTCTAAAAGAATTTTGATAAACTATGTACTCTCTATACATTTTCAAGTTGACATCTACATATTTTCACTGAGTTTAAATTAATACACCTGGAAAACTATTATAAGATAAAAATAGTATGAATAAATATAACCGGAATAAATATTTCATGACATAATTTGATAAAATAGATTTCGGCTATGTATTGACTTAAACCTATAATATCTGAAATATATTACGTAGAACTTTTAGCCATGTATTTTATACAGTGTACTTTGAAAAATGTGACAGTCCTTCAATGGATTCCAACTACATTTCAAAGAATCAGCTTCACTAACTTCAACTTCAGCTGTATGATTTACTTGCATTCCCAAACAGGCCAAAATACTTCTCTAATAGCAAGCTTCATCCCTCCCTCAAGCAAATATACAAGGGAAAAGACCGGAAATCCTACGAATTTATGCTGCCTAAATTAAATATTAAAATATACTTTCCTTGATCAGTATTTCAATTTCACTTTTGTTTGTTGCCCCGGTGAATTTTATAACCCAGGGAAGATTTTACAACACCACAGGAATATTTGGTATATGGGTGAAGAGTTTTATTTGTCTGTTTATTGTTTGTCTACTTTTAGTAATTAGGAGAAAAATATTGTGAATGCTGGTTTATTCTCAAGTTGATAAATTCTAGCAAAGATCAAATCTGAAAGTTGAGCGTATGGAAATGAAGTTCCTTAAAACTACTGGTGCAAACACACCAATGAAAGGTCTTCCTGTGTCACTATGGGTTCCTGCGTTTCTGTGAGTACGCAAACCGCACTGTGAAGATCACTGTTCTATAGTAGACCGGAGAGCTTCTGTGCCCTGTGAAATTACCAAAAATAAAGCAGAGGTGTTAGAAAACGAGATGGAAGTGAGGGAAAAAAATATAAGTACGGTAGAGTTTGCATTTCTTGTAACCATGGATGATAGCATACATGAAGATGGGAGAAAGCAGAGCCAAAGTAGAATGCCATCAGATATGCTAGCCTCTTAGTACTTGTAAGAACAATGTGTCAGAGGTGTGTGAGAACATGAGAATTACAAATTGTTACTTTAGACCCTCTGCTCTAATTATCAGCCCACTATTTATTGTATCTTGTCAACATCCTTCAGTGGGAGCTGAAATTTGGTAAACGACAATATTTTCTACTCAAAGCAGGCTGTGCTCAGGGTGATGTGGTAGATTGTTCCCAAGATAGATGTTATGGATCCTCTCCAGTACCTCTGTAAGCAAGCCTTTCTGCCATTGAGAGAGATGGAGTCAATTCCTCAAATCCCTTGAATCTGGGCTGTTCTATGACTGTTTTGAACGATTAAATATTGTGAAATTAATACTGTGTAACTTCTGTGATTAGATCAGAAGAAACACTGTAGTCTCCCCCACCTCTCTTGGAACATGTGCTCTGAGAAAAGCTAGCTGCCATGAAGGAAGTCCCTATCCTGAGATTTCCAAGTTGTTAGGAAGCCCAGACTAAATACATGAAAAGGCCATGTGGAGAGATGCCCATCTACCTCATCTCTTCTAGCCCTCTAAGATTCTGGTTACCAATTCCAATGTGTGGAGGTTTTCCTCTGTGCATTCAAGCAATTCTCTGATACCAGCTGGGTATCTTATGATTCAACTCAATTTTGACAGTCTCTGTCTGGAGGTAGCATCAGATCCCACAGGTTTAGGGCTCAGTCCTACAAGACTACCCTCCTCTCAACTTCAGATGCCAACTGCAAGCTCAGATTCTCACCTGTGCTTCTGACTGACTGGCTACAGCCTGGAGCTTCCAACACCTCCTTGGGTTGCATTAATTTACTACAGTAATCACAGAACTAAGAGAAACGTTTTACTTCCTCCATTACTGGTTTATTATTGTGAAACGACACAACTCAGGAAGAGCCATGTGGGAGAGATGCATAGGGTAAAGTATGGGGGAAAGGTGAGGGGCTCCATGCTATCTGAGCGCACCACTCTTCCCGAATCTCCACGTGTTCAGCAACCCGGAAGCTATCCAAATTCGGTCCTTCTGGATTTTTATGGAGGCTTCAGACATATGCATGTTTGATTAAATCATTGGCCACTGGTGACTGATTCAACCTTGAGCCCCTCTTCCCTCCTCAGAGGTAGGGGGTGGGGTGAGGTGGGGTAGGTTTCAGCCCTCTAATGATGTGGTTGGTTCTTCAGGCAACCAGCCCCCATCCTTAGGTGCTTTCCAAAAAACGCATCATTAGCATAGCAAAAGACACCTTGATTGCTCTCCTCACTTAGAGAATTCTAAGGGTTTTAGGAGCTCTTTGTCAGAAACAGGGACGAAGACCAAATGTATATTATTTCTTTACATCACAGTATCATACCACCCAGCCCAGGTACTGAAAATATGATGGAAGATGCCTTCAGATGACTCCAGCCCAAAAAAGATCTGACTGCAACCACACAAGGAATCAAACACTAACCACCAAGCTATGCCAGTGAACCAGCAGAATCCTAACAGTTTCTAGTAGTTATTTAAAAGCAGTGAATTTTAGGGTGGTTTGTTTTGAAGCAGTTGTGAACCAAAACTGGTTTTGAAGCAGTCGTTAACCAAAACTGGTGATTTTTGCAAGATTTGGCTGTATCATCTCCTGTTCAGAAGAAAGTCTAATGGGTTGGGTCTCACATTATAGGAAGATTATAAATACAGTTGCAACTGGAATTACCAACATGCATTCAGTAAAGAGAAATCCATAAAATTAATTAGAATCATAGAATTACAGAACTATAGAGTTGATCAAGATGTTAGCTATTTTCTAATCTAGCAACTTCAAAGTCCGACTAGTTTGGGGGCTAGTCTGTGGAATTCTGTTTGTTTTTTCAGATCCCTTTGTTCACATTAAGCTGATGAAGTAGTCACTAAAGTGTTTCGCTTTGGGAAGCGTATCGTGCTTGTGAATAACTGAGAAATTTTGTCAGATAAGAGAGTGACTGTGTGATTTCAAATTCCCTTACAACTACAACATATTGTTATTTTCCCTAGCCATAGATGTGCATGTCCAACTACATATCTGACAACTTCTTTTTATGCCTTATAGGTATCTCACACTTAAATTGGCTAAAACAGAATTTTACTGTTTTGCCCACAACCTGTCCTGCTTAGTCTGGTCTCACCTCAATAAATAATGTCACTCTTCATTCGGTTACTTAAATAAAACTTGGAATTACCTTTGACTCTTCCCTTTCCTTCCCCAACCCTCGTTTAATCATCAGAAATGTCGCTATTACTTCAAAAATATATTTCAAGTCCATCTACTTTTCCTTATCTCCACAAACCTAGTGCTAAGTTTAAAAATAGCTCTATTCATATTATCCTGAATGAAAACATGAGGTTTCCTGGAACACAGACAGATTAATTGTTATTTATTCATAGAAATAACTGCACTGTATCCCCTTTGCTCCAATTCTTGTAGAGCTGGATGTCTACAGGATTTTTATGGTAAGTGAAGAATCCTGAATATATGAATCTGGACTGTTATAAAAGAGTGAGAAAGCTGCCTGATTCCACCCCTGTGAGTTGGAGAGAAACCTTTTGTTTCCTTTATAAACAAATTCAATAAGGGAAGGATCCTTGGTTCTTACTCCTCGGAATGCAAATATATACCAATAGGGGAAGATAAAACAAGCCTATCCAACCTTATAGCCTTGAGTTATCTCCATGGTCCCAGGGCCTCATGTGCCGCTCTTCTTACAAAGTAAGTCACACCTCCGAGGAGGTAAATCTTTCTGGGTGGTCTATCACTATCTAATCAATCATAATTTAACTTCTAAAATTTGTTTTTTTTTTCAAAGCCAGTTCCCGAGTGTTAGTAAAATTTGCTCAGAAAGACCCAACTATGCGAAAATATAAAATATTTTTCCTATAGCCCCACACCTAATTGAAGTTCTCACCATCCCTTACTGAGGCTGTTCCCATAGCCTCCTGAGTCCTCTCTTGCTTGCTAACTTGCGTGCTAACTCCTGTCATCCATTGTCCAAAGAGATCAAGCTTGATTTATATAAATATTAATCTCACGGTCACTCACCTTCTACAGTGGCTCCCCACTGTAGTAGAATAAGTCCAACCTACTTCCTATGGCCCACAAAGCCCAACATGATCTAGCCTCTTCTCAGTTCCTTGACCACTAAGCTTACTCCCCATTGCCATTGGCATTGTCAGCCCTTCTGGGATTGCACTTTCAGGCTCTGACAGGGCTGGCTTCTTCTCTTCATTTGGACTTCAGGTTAATGGCACTGCCCTAGGGAGGACATTCCTGAGAATCCTATCCAAAGTAGCTGCTGACCATTCTCCTATTCTCCATCAAATACCCAGTTTATAAACTTCACAATGATGGTTCAGTTGTTCTATGTGTTATTTGCTTATTGTTTATTTTCTCCTCCATAATCCAGGAGGAGAGAGATCTTTTTTGACTTATTTAGTGTTTGATTCTTAGTGTTTAGCACCACACCTGGAAGAGAGTGGGTATTTCATACATTTCTACTGAAGAATAGAATAGGTGAATGAGTGGATTCATTGGGGCCATCCACAGAAAATCATACAAAAATAGGTTGCATGTCCTCTTAGAAGTTATTACTTGTCACTTTGACACTGGGAGGACGTCCAAGACAATTTTTAAAAAGATAAATTCAAGTGAAGTAGCGAACGTAAAAATATCAGAAAAATTTAACTCAAAAATGAGAATTTTCTTTCTTTTTCTTTTTTTTTTTGCAGTACGCGGGCCTCTCACTGCTGTGGCCTCTCCCGTCGAGGAGCACAGGCTCTGGACGCGCAGGCTCAGCGGCCATGGCTCACGGGCCCAGCCGCTCCATGTAGGATCCTCCCGGACCGGGGCACAAACCCGCGTCCCCTGCATCGGCAGGCGGACTCCCAACCACTGCGCCACCAGGGAAGCCTGAGAATTTTCTTTAAGTGGGGGACAAAGGAAAGTTTATGATTTCAAACTTTTATTTGTCATATATGTCTAATAAAAGCAGGTGCTTAGACTTATATCAGTCACTTGAAAGAATAGAGAACATGTTAAATATCTTCTTTGATTTATAAGAGCTTAATATCTACTGAATGAAGCGTATATACAGAAATGCAAAGTGCTTGTCTATAATTTGGATAGTAGCTACATCTGAATGTTAAAGAGCAAGAAAAAGCCATACACTTCTCAAAGCCCTACTTCCCTTCATGAAGGAAAGAAGTCAGAGGAAATGATTTTCTAGATTACATTAGAAAACAAAACAAAGTTGAATAATCTTATTAATGTTTAAGTCCTATATAGTATTAGATTATTTTTTAGCATGAACCATTATGTTTTAAAGGTTAAATATTTTTTTGTCAGGGTTTATTTATTTATTTTAATTGAAGTGTACTTGATTTACAATGTTGTGTTAATTTCCATTTTAAAGGATAAATATTTAAAGTCTGTTTTTAGAGATTTCCTAGGCACAAAGTTTTTTAGGATTTCCAAATCAAAGTGTCATCTATCATTACCTACCTACCTATCATCTATCTATCATCTGTCATCTATCTATGTATCTATTATCTATCATTTACCTATCTATCTATCTATCTATCTCTTCCTTATTTATCTGTCTATTCGATATCGATGTGTCATCTATCTATCTCTTTTCTTTTGTGTCCCATCATACCACACAGCACAGTTCTAAGCACAAAATAGACTAATAACTACAAATAGTCCAGTTTAAAAAAAAAAAAAAGAATGTAGTAGAAATATTATTAAGTTGGAAATGAGAAATTGTGTTTTAAGTTTGGATATGCCCCTGAAACACTGTGTCACCTTGAAGAAACGGCCTCATCATTCACGTTTATCACATATAAAATGAGAAAGCTAAACTAAATGATTTCTGAGGTCTCTTCCAGGTTTAAAATTCTGCAAATAGGTAAAAGCATGCTAAAAGGCAAGGGTTCTATGAATACTTTCAACTTTTAAAGAAATTACCAATTTTCAAGGCAAGAAAATATGGTTCTTTGAAGCCTTAGTAATAGACAAAAGGATAAAAAGATGCGGAGATGCAAAGCAGATGTTCTCTGCTAAGAATAACAGCAAAATATTAATTCCAGAATAAAGGAAGGGCAGTTTGCTTAAAGGCTTTTAGTAAATCTGAAGAATTGCTGTAAGCAAAACAGAGCTTTGCACCATCCCAAATAAGCAACAAATAAAATTATATTGGGGCTTCCCTGGTGGTGCAGTGGTTGAGAGTCCTCCTGCCGATGCAGGGGACAAGGGTTTGTGCCCCCGTCCGGGAGGATCCCACATGCCACGGAGCCACTGGGCCCGTGAGCCATGGCCGCTGAGCCTGCGCTCCGCAACGGGAGAGGCCACAACAGTGAGAGGCCCGCGTACGGCAAAAAAAAAAAAAAAAATTATATTGAAAATACCTCTGCCAAGAAAAATAACATGACTCAAGCCCACACTAAACCCTGAAATTTCAATAGGCATAGAAAAGATTTCAGGAAAACCTGGCAAAACAGATCATCTCATTTTCATACAAACAAACCATAGTTAATATGTCTTACTTTCTCTAAGGTCAGTGGTCAATACTTCCTTAGGTTATGTCTAACTCCTGGTTATTATCTACAGACTATTATTCAATGAATTGTGCCACGTTGAATCTTTAATTCTAAATACAATGGATTATTTATTTACCTGACCAACAGTTAGATTATCAAACTGCACTTAGCATTCTCACAGTCCCTAAATTGAAACATAAATGGCCAACACTAAGAACATCCTCTGCTTTCAGTTTTTAATTAATTACTTTTTTATTTAAAAAAACTTAACTTGCCATTTGTTTTGAAAGGATTATGTCCATCTTAGTTAAGCCTACTAGTACCTCCGAGGGCTTCGTTGACATTCTTCAATATAGGGCTTTATTTATTTAATTCTTTCTGAAAAATTCCCAGCCATTGTCTACCCTATTCTCTCTAGTCTATTCTTTTGGAATTCTGTTAAGATGTATATTAGATAGTCTCACTCTTTCCTCTGTGTCTTTTACTTTCCTATTCACATTTCCTTTTATTTTCTCTGCTGAATTTTAGATATTTAAAAAAATCTACCCCTTGATTTCCTGTAGTAATTCCTTCTTCAGTTGTTTCTGGTTTACGATTAACCCATCTATTAGGATTCTAATAATTGTAATTGAGTGTTTTAAGATCTAGAAGTTCTATTTGGTTCTTTTCCAAATCTGCCTGTTAATAGATTTTTGTTGCTTCCCCTAGAGCTCGATTACCCATTAGATGCAGTAGGCACAGTGCCTAGGACTCATGACACTTTTAGAGAGCTACAAAAACAGTTTATTTTAAAATCAGAAGGAAAAAGAAGAAATTTTTAGGTTGAAGAAAATGTTTTGATATAAAATATTAATATATTGGTCTTTGTTCCAGCACAGTCATAAAATATAAATGTATATTTATGTTATATATGTGTATGCCCACACACACACATACAGAGGAAGGTGCTTACAAAGGCACAAGTATAGTGCTTAGGGTCCACCGAAATTATAACATTATTCTGGCTCCATCATATAGTGTTTTAATCCTTTAAGTATATATATATTATATTCAATATTAGATGATTCCACTAAATTCTAGTACATGTAGTCTCTGCAGTCTGTGGTTCTTATCCTGTAGTTTGTTGTGTTTCCTGATCCTTGACCATGGTCTTAATTCCTCAGGTGTTGCCTGATGCGTGTGTGTGTGTATGTGTATAAATTTATGTTCTTTACAATGTTCTCTGTGTAAAATCATTTAGGCCTGTCTTGAAAGTGTTCCCCTACAAAAAGGATTTGCGTTTGCTCCTGCCAGATAACCTGTATACTGCCAATTCAGAACAACTTTAAACACAAATTATGTCTCAAAGTTTTTTTTTTTTCTGAGACACAAAAATAATCTGAATTCTATTCCCAATTCAGTGACTGCTGGCTTAGAGTTAAGTCTTCTCAGAGGAAACTTCTTTTTCCTGCCTTTCTCAGGATCTAAACTGAGAAAGATATGTTATTTCTATAAATTTTTTCCAAATGGCATGATTTTTTTCCTAGGATTCTATCAGTAGTATTTCTCTTGGGGGGAACTTGGGATTTTGTGGGTCTGAGATCTGACTTTTTGTCCTACTAGGTCTCAGGCTTTGTTAACCAATTTCCAAACCACCAGTTATTCAAAGATACTCAAGATCAAAGCTAGCTCTGTATTCCTGGTGTTTGAGGATTTTTCTGATTTTCCTTCCAGCTCAAGATTTATATCTTTTGCCTAGAGTTTTAGATAATCTGTACCATCAGGGGTCTTTCAGATAGACAACATTCTATCAGAAGTGTGGTAGGTACTATTACTTATCCATATATTAGTGATTAGAAAATTGAGGGTCAGAGAGATAAACCAAATTTTCTAAGTTCTTATAGCTAATGGTTCCTGAAACCAGATTTCCACAAAGGTCTGCTTTTCTCTAACATACTTCATTAAGGAAAAAGCTTTATACTAAGAAACTTTTTTAATTTAAAATATAAATTTGAAAATTTACGTGGAATGGACCCATTCCTAGAAACACATAACTGTCCATAATAAAAAGTAGCAAACTATTAAAAACCATAACTATGTTATTTAAAAATCTTTTTTCAAAGAGAACTTCAGGCCGAAATAGCAGTACTAGAGAATTCTTTCAAAGATTTAAAAAATGAATAACACTGCACTCACAAATATCCTTCAAGAAACTGTTAAAAAAAAAAATTTGGTGATAACATAAATTCAATACTAAAATATGACAAGAATCATTCAACCAAATTCAGTTACAAATGTGGATACAAAATCCTAAGCAAAATATTACTACTTGATGAATTCCAACAATGTATGAAAAGAATAATACATCATGATTAATGAAGATTTATTCTAGAAATGCAAGGTTGATTTAGCAAAGGAATATGTAGCAAGATAATTCACTTTATTAATTGAATAAAGGACAAAATTTTTATGATCATCTCAATAGATGTAGAAAAACATTTGGTAAAAATTAATATTCTCTTCTGATTAAAGTAAAATAGAAAGAAATTTATTGATATTTATCTATCAAGGAAAAAAAAAACTTAAAGGAAGCATCACAGCTGAAAAAATGTTGAGTAGTAGCACAATAAAAGGGGAGGAGGGAATAGAGCTTTATAAGATTAAAATTTTTCTGTCTCATGGAATTAAGATGCTATGAAACTGAAGTAGATTCTGATATTAAGATGTATATTATAAGCCCTATGGCTACTACTAAGAAAATAACTGAAAACATATTTTAAAATTATTAAAAGAATAAAAACGTTACACTGGAAAATATTTATTGACTAAAAAAGAAAGCAGTAAAGGAGGAAGAGAAGAACAAAAAGAGACAAACATATAGAAAAGTAAAAGAAAAATAGCAGGTGTAAATTCAATAATATTAATAACAGTGAATGGGAATTGATGAAATAATCCAATTAAAGTGGGAGATTACTAGGCTGAATTAAAAAATCAAAATACTGGTATATGCTTTGTACAGGAGACACACTATAGATTCAAAGATCCAATTAGGTGGTAAAAACATAGGAAAAGATATATAATGCAAACAGCAACCATATGAAAGCTGGAGTGTCTAATACTAATTTCAGACAAAATTGACTTTAAAAAGAAAAATATTTCTAGGGGTATTATATATATATATATATATATATATATATATATATAGTATGTATATATGTATAATTACACACCATGACCAAGTGGGACTTATCCCAGGGATGCAGTCAAAAATCAACTAATGTGGGCTTCCCTGGTGGCGCAGTGGTTGAGAGTCCGCCTGCCGATGCAGGGGACGCGGGTTCGTGCCCCGGTCCGGGAGGATCCCACATGCCGTGGAGCGGCTGGGCCCGTGAGCCGTGGCCGCTGAGACTGCGCGTCCAGAGCCTGTGCTCCGCAACGGGAGAGGCCACAACAGTGAGAGGCCCACGTATCGCAAAAAAAAAAAAAAAAAATCAACTAATGTAATGCCACATTAATAAATTACAGGACAAAAACCACATGATCATCTCAACAGACACAGAAGAAGAATGTGACAACATTCAACATCTTTTCCTAACAAACATAATTCATAAACTAGAAATAGATGAGAATCTACTCAACCTCCAAAAGTCATCTATGAAAAACCCTAGGTAATACATTATACTTAAATTGTGAAGGAGTGAATGCTTTTCCAATATCATCGAGAGTAAGACAAGGATGTCCACTTTCACTACTGTTTTTCAACATTGTATTGAAGGATCTAATGAAAACAATATGGCAAGAAAACAAAATAAGAGACATTCAAATAGGAAAGAAAGAAGTAAATTCTGTATTGCAGATAACATAATCTTATAAATAGAAAATCCTGTTAAATCCACTAAAACCTATTAGAACTAATAAACACGTGTAACAAGCTTGCAGGATACAAGATCAATATGTCAATCAACCATATACCTATAGGCTAAGATAAATAATACAAAACAAAAATAAATACATTTAAAACAGCATCAAAAAGTAAAACAGGAATAAATAGAACCAAAGTAAAGATGTGTATTCTTCTACCAAAAAAGATGTGATACTGCATGCAAAGTATCTGTATAGACATTCTTTCAACAAAGATATACAAATGGCTGGTAAGTATGTGAATATATGATCAAAATTATTAGTCATTAGGAAAGTATGTATTAAGACCATGATGACATACGATTTCACAATTTCTAGTATACTTAAAGTACAAAAGACAGAGTACAGCAAGTGTTGGTGATGATGCAGAAAAATTTGAACACAATAGAATATTGAAGGGAAAGCAAACTGGTGCAACCTCTTTGGAAAATAGTTTGGCAGTTCTTCAAAAATATAGAGCTCTTATATGACCCCCAAATTATGTTATGTACCTGAGAAAAATGAAAATCTCTACCCTTACCAATAACTTGTACACAAATATTCATAGCAATAAAATTCAAAATAGCCAGAATGGAATCAACCCAAATGCCTCCATGGATGAATGGATAAATAAATTTGGTCTATCCGTAAAACTGAATATTATTCAGCCATAAATGAAAGGAATGAAGTAGTTATATTTGCTACAAAATGGATGAACAATGAAAACATTATGCTAAGTGAAAAAGCCAATCACAGAATATGGAATATTGTATGATTTTATTTCTAAGAAATGTCCAGAATAGGCAAATCTGTAGTGATAGAATTTAGATAAGTGGTTGCTTAGGGTGGGAGGGGAAATGACTGCTAATGCTTATGGAGTTTCTTTGGTGAATCCTAAAAATATTCTAAAATTAGGTTGTTTTAATGGTTTCTAAACGCTATGAATCTACTATAAAACACCAAATTTTCCATGTTAAATGTGTGAATTATACGGTAGGTGAATTATACCTCAGTATAATTATTTAAAAAATATAGAGATTTTATACATGTTTTTGCAAAAAAAAAAAAAGCAAACATCATACTTAATGAAATTTTGAAGTCTTGTATTAAAAAAAATATATCGCTATTTTTTTTCAAAATTGTACAGGAGGCCTTTGTCAGAATGGTAAAGTCATAAAGAGAAATGAAAAAAAAAATGAAACCAGTTGCTGTTATAAGATGATGAAATTATTTGGGCATAAAATATAAAACAACCTTAGATAAACTGCTATAATTTAAGAGAGTTCGGTAAGGTTGCTGGATACAAAATCAACAAAAAATTCCATTTCCATATTCTGGCAATAAACAAGAAATAAGATTTCACTACATATACCATATACAATAAGATAAAGATATCATATATCTGGAAATAGAAACCCTTGGCTCTGCTCGGTGATCCCATTTCCAAGACACCAGGAGAAAGTCATCTGGTCTGTTGAAACTGAGGAGACAGCCCTCATGATATCTGGATCAACTCGGGGTCATTTTCCGCTTGTCTTGAAGAATGCATACTTCCTAGCCAAATACCTCTATCAGTTAGTCCTGTCACATCTAAGGAGTTTAACAGTTTTCCTTCATGTCCTCCCATCTCCATCCCCTTCCATTCAAAGGCAGTATTTCTGCTCATATAATCCCGAAAATTCTTTATTGAGTGATAGTCTACCCACACCATTAATGTTCTCTTCAGAACATGCTTTCTCATTTTTTGCAATATAGATAGGCTGAGAATTTCTCAAATCATGAAGTTCTGATTCCCTTCTGCTTAACAATTTCTCCTTCAATTAACCTCTCTTTTCTTGCACTTTATTATAAGCAGTCAGGAGAAGCCATACGGCTCCTTCAATACTCTGCTTAGAGATCTCGTCACCTAAATAGCCATTTTCATTGCCTGCAAGTTCTACCTTCCAGAAAACACTAGAACACAAACACAATTTATCCAAGTTCTTTGCCACTTTACAACGAAGATCACTTTTCCTCCAGTTTCCAATAACGTGTCCCTCATTTCCATTTGAGATCTTATCAGAATGGATTTTAATGTCCGTATTTCTAGCATGTACATCAGAACTCCTCCAGCTGCTACCCATTACTCAGTTCCAAAGCCACTTCCACATTTTTAGGTATTTGTTACAGTAGCATCCCAATTCTGGTACCAAAATCTGTATTAGTCAGCTTAGGCTGCCATAACAAAAGTATCGTAGACTGGGTGGCTTAAACAACAGAAATTTATTCTTCACAGTTCTGGAGGATGGAGAGTCCAAGGTCAAGGTGCCAACAAGGTAGGTTTCATTCTGAAGCCTCTTCTCTGGGCTTGTATGTGGTCTTCTTCTCACAGTGTCCTCACATGACTTTTCCTCAGTGCATGTACATGGAGACAGAGATCTCTCTCTCCTTCTTAAAAGGTCACAGTCTTATTGAATTAGGTCCTCACTCTTATAACCTAATTTAACCCTAATAATCTAAAGACTATCTTCAAATATGGTTCCATTGGAGATTAAGGCTTCAACATAGGAATTTTGAGGAGACACCATTCAGTCTATAACATATGTTCATTGATTAGATGGCTTAATATTATGAAGATCACAATTTTCTCCACAAACTCATGTAGAGATTTCATGCAGCGCAATTTAAAACATAAGCATGCTTTTTATCTGGGAATACAGTGGAACTTAACAAGCTGATTCTGACATTTACAGGAAAATAAGAGGCCAATAATAGCAACGACTCTTAAAAAGAAGAACATGGGTGTTTCTCAACTTCGTATCAAGAGTTATTTTAAAGCAATTGTGATCAAGAAACTGTGGTATTGGTTACAAGGATTGAAATGAGACAACTGAACAGTTATAAAGTCCAGAAACACATCATTTCATTGCAGACATTTGATTTATGACAAAGGTGGCATTGCAGAGCGGTGGCAATAGGAGAGTCCTTTTCAATTAATGGCTTAGGAACAATTGGATATCCATCTGCAAAAATTAAATCTGACAACTACATCACATTTTATAAATAAATCAACTTCAAGTGTATTACAGTCCTAAATTTAAAAGGCGTTTTGCTACAAAGTTTCCGGATTGCCTAAGAGAATAACCTTTTTACTTTCAAGTTTGAAAAAGACATCTTCAACAGATCTCAAAAAGCAATAGCCATAAAAGAAAAGGTTGATAAATTATATAATAAATTAGGGATTTCTGTTGATCAAACGAAACATAGAAGAACGCAAAGATGAGACACAGAATGAGAAAAAAATATTTGCAACATATAAATGATCAAAAGACTGTATCCAGAATAGACATAGCACTGGTACAAATGTATGAAGTATAAGCCACCAAGTTGAAAAAGAGCAAAAACTTGAATAGGTGCTTCCCAAATGAGGAATCCCAAATTGTTAATACATGTGAAAATGTGATCAATTTCATTAACAATCAGGCAAGTGATAATTAAAATCACAGTAAGATTACACAACACACTCACCAGACTGCCAAATTAAAAAGACTGATAATACCATGTGTTGGTAAGGAAGGGGAGCCATTGGAGTGCTCAGAACCGGTTGGTAGGAATGTAAATTACAGACTTCTGACCCAGCAATTCTATTTCTAGGTATACACCCAATAGACGGTGTACACATGGCCACAAGGAGACATGTACAAAATGTTAATGGCAACACAACTATAATAACTCCAAATTGAAACAACCCAAATATCCATCAAGAATAAAGCAGATATAAAAATTGTGACATCTGGGCTTCCCTGGTGGCGCAGTGGTGGAGAGTCCGCCTGCCGATGCAGGGAACACGGGTTCGTGCCCTGGTCCGGGAAGATCCCACATGCCGTGGAGCGGCTGGGCCCGTGAGCCACGGCCGCTGAGCCTACGCGTCCGGAGCCTGTGCTCCGCAACGGGCGAGGCCACAACAGTGAGAGGCCCGCGTACCGCAAAAAAAAAAATAAATAAAAAAAGGCAAGAGAGTGGTTTCATCTAGGGCACAGGGAAGAATTTCCACTGGGGAAGTGCACATGGAGGGCTCTGAGGTGCTGTTGTATTTCTTGTTCTATGTAGTAATGGCGCAATAGCTTAATTAATAGCGAACTGTTAAGCTTTACATCAATGTTTAATGTATTTTTTTTCTGGCTGTATATTTTATTTCCCAATAAAAAGCTTAAGATAAAAAAAATAGACTAAACTTGCTTTTAACCACTGTCTAGCTGACTCTAGAAAATAGATGACAATTAGCTGCAAAATGTATGCAGGCATAACAAGTATAATCATATGTAGAATTTCTATATTGATTAAACTACTATGTATAGCTTTCCTCGGGTAGCTATTTGTTCATGATGGTTTTGAAAAGAAAATCTATTCCTGAAAGAAAAAAAAAATTCATGTAAACAGTTAATACACATTTTTACTGTGTCACACCTCTCTCCATTTAATAAATTAGATGAGATTCCCAACTACCAAAAATACATTAAGATTCTAGTCTGCAGCCAGAGGATTGATTTAGGAGAGACTTAGAGAATTAATGACTTGCAGTTGTTGTGCATATTAAATACAAGCTACTCTATTAGAGAAGAGATAGGGCAAATTCGTGCAGAGACATCAGGAAGTAAAGAAAACCCTGTCTTCAGAATGTCAATACCATGTATATGAAGAAAGCAGTTTGAGAGATGCATCTATGTGAAATCAACACATACCACTGAAAAGTAAAACCATCTGCCAACTAAATAGATGTATTATTATCAAAAACATGATTTAACCAATTGTCCTATGTAAATAGTGTAGCTATCTCAGTGCTTTGAAAATATTGACTAAATTATTGTTAAATCTGGATTTAACGATCACTTACATGGTCCCTACTTTTCCAAGCTCTATCCTATACTGTTTAATTCTTGTAACTTTCATGAAGGGAGTTTTACAGCAACTAAAAGAAAATCAAAGAGTTTAAATAAATTGGCTAAAGTTACACAGCTAATAAATATTAGAAGTACACTTTTGACACAAGTGTCCTAACTCCTGCTTGAATAATTTTTCATTACTGTGTCTGTTACAGTAGGTGAATTCCTTTGGAAAACAACCTTGACATCTAAGTGGCTTAAAACAATAAATGTTCCTGTTTCATAATACAATCCAACATTTGGATGCCAGGTTAAGGAATGGGGACTGTATACTGCATAGTCATTATGGTATCCAGGCTTCCTCTAGCTCTTAGCTCTTCAATGCCAGTGAAATCTTCCACTGAATCCTTTGGCATCTGCCCAGGATACGAAGGATGAGAAAGAACACTGAGAGCTGTGTGAGAGAGTTTGACATTTTACATTTGGAAATGGTGTACAAGTCTCCTGTTCATATTCCATTGGCCAGAACACAGTCACATGGCTTCACCTGACTGCAGTAAGGCTGAGAAATAACATTCTTCCGTGTGAATGTGAAGAAGAGGGAGTGAGTTGATGAGTTTCTATTTATTACCACAGTGTCTTTCACTACCATAAATGGCCAGTCACATTTGCAAAAGTCTCCATTCATTGTGAATTTTGCATATGTTTGATATTTTAGCATTCACACATTATTTTCAAACAACTTGCTAAATATTCATAGCCCTCATTTTCAGGTCCTTTAGCAATAATGATAGTAGACAATACTTATGTGGCTGGTACTGCATACTAAGTACTTCCTCCATCCTTTACAATTATTAAATGGTTTTAACTTCTCAGCAACTATATGCAAAGTAGGAACCATTATCATCTCTTTTTTTTTTTTTTTTTTTTTTTGCGGTACGTGGGCCTCTCACTGTTGTGTCCTCTCCCATTGCGGAGCACAGGCTCCAGACGCGCAGGCTCAGCGGCCATGACTCACGGACCCAGCCGCTCCGCGGCATGTGGGATCTTCCCGGACCGGGGCACGAACCCGTGTCCCCTGCATGGGCAGGCGGACTCTCAACTGCTGCGCCACCAGGGAAGCCCCGGTACGTTATTTTTATAGACAGAAAGACATCCTCAGCAGGAGGTACAACTTGCCAAGAAGGACTGGGGTATAAATCGTCATTTAACATATCATATGATATTGAAAGATATGTGCAGATTTCCTCTTGTCTAAATTGTCGTTTTGACTCAGTGTCCCTCAATCACTCACAGCAAAAAGAGATTAACAGCCTATTTAATCATCCACCAGAAAAAAATACATTTAAAGGTGTCACAAAATGACTCTTCAGCAAGGTCACACGGTTTTCTTGCCGTGATTTGAAATTGTTTGCTAATGACTGATTATGCTTCTTTTTCATAAAAGCACTGCTGGTGGCTATGTCTTCATATGTGACCACAATTCAGACTAATGTTCCATCCTTGGTTTGTTCCCCACAGCCACATACTTGAAGACAACCCTTCTGCATGGCTACCTACTCGTGGCATTTCTCGATGCAGTTAAGCTTGATTTTTAATAATAAGCCTTGCCATTTATCTGGTGTTTAACATTTTTAAGATACTTTAACACCTGTGTGCCACATCAAACTCATAATAGCTTTGAGAGGTAGAGAAACAGAATTAGGTTTCTAATTGCACATTAAGTACACGTGGCAAACAGCATTTGTCACCTAATTTGTGACAAGGCTTATTCTGCGACCCTATAGTGCCTGCTTTTTTCCTTGAGCTTCTACTTTAAAATGTCCTTGGAATATCTCCTGCTTGTGAAACTTACCTCTCTCTATGCTCAGCTTGTATCACCATTACACAGTTACTTGGACGCTTGGCATCTAACCACTCGTGACAGATATTCTTTCCACAGAATTAGTTGGGATCAGCATCCCTTTAGGCCTTGGAATTTGTCTAGGACTTATTTTTCCCTCTGCCTCTTTTAAAAATATTAGTTTTGATTTCACACAGTAGCATCTTTCATCAGGATGTGATTTCCCAGAACTCCTGGCAGCTGAAAACGACTACCAGCTATAACTTGCCATGTTCTCTTGAGCAGGGTGACAACATTTGTCCATATTGTTCCCTGCCACAGTGCTCTACACATGGAATATACTCATTAAATAGGAGAAATTAAGGTATTGTTATTTCTAAGTTGATATTCATTGTCAATGCCTTACTTGGTTCCAAACTTGATTGAATTTGCCATTGAATTATTGCAACGTAGTAGGCATCCAGTAAATGCTTCAAGAATGAATGGTGCTGATAAATATCCAAATGTTACCTGCGACTGGTTGCTCTAATGGCTCTAATTGTGGTTTATTTTTATAAAACTTTGAGAAGTTGGTTTGGAGATATTGAGGGCTGTTCTGCACTTGAACCAAATTCAAATTTTTTTCTCATTTGTGTGTGTTCCATCTTAAACTCTCTTCTTCCCAAGACTCCTCTCTACCTTCATGGTGTGTGTGTGTCGGGGGGGGAAGCTTTACACTTTATTTCCTATCTCCGTTTTCTCCTCAATATTGCTTCTTGTGCCTTTCATGATCAAATTGCCTTTTTCCAACTCTATCTGATGTCCTGTAAAACATGTTTTCTCTTTGCCTTGTAGCACACAAAATGTTATAGAAAATGTGCTCCTGCCTCTAATCCATTTCACTACTTGCTAATGCGTAAGCTGACCTGAGATCACTTCTTCTAGCTTGTTGAGCAGCTCTGGAATATACAGGTACCTCTCTTAGCACATATCGTGCTAAATAACATTAAACCGTGTTTGTCTCTGATTTCTGGACTGTGAAATCATTGAGTGAGGAAGACGTGGTGTGTTCACGTGTATATCTGGACCTGATGGCAAAGGGAGTTAGCCCCTTATCACCAGCCCGATAAGCCCTGGTGAAATGGTAACTATAGTCCTCTCAGGATGAGCATGGGAAACTTGACCTTTGCAAATGAAGGCTGACTTTAAGAACATTTCGACAGACACCATAAAGATGTACCATAGAGAGTGTGTACTTCTCTTTTGCCAAATGCCTTTCAATTAAAATATTAGTCATTCTTGCTTTAGAATGCAAAACATGAATAAAAAGTGGAACAATTCTGACAATCATCTGTCGAATTTCCAGATGTCTGAAAGCAACGTTATGATGACTGCATTCATCCGTTATAATATGCAGATTTTGGACTTACATAGAGACAAGTTGAGAAAAACATTTTTTTTTCTAAAATAGTCATTTTCTTTGGGCTTTCCATAAAAACTCAAATGGTATGCAGGAAGATAAAAATAATAGCCCTATTCTGCCCTACAAATTTAACTGCTTGCAATGTTATATAGAAATTTAAAAAAGCTTTTTTTGTACATTCAAGCCCCAAGGTTGTATTATGAATAAAGAGGATGATTATGTTGTGGTCCTAGGTTCAAGTCACAATTTTTATTAGTAGTAATATATATGTAAAAATATGTGAACAAAATTAAAATTTACTTAGAGTCATGCAAATCCACATCTGAAGATCACTTTTCAGATTGAACAGATTAGGGAATAATAGGATATGGGAAAATTTTCTAAATCTAGTGCTAGAAACAGTGTGACCAGGGGTGCAATAATTTACTAGGCCTGTCATAATAGTACAGACTGGGGTCTTAAACAACAGAAATTAATTTTATCACAATTCTGGGGGCTGGAACTCTGAGATCAAGGTGTCAGCAAGATTGATTTCTTCTGAGGCCTCTCTCCTTGGCTTGTAGGTGGTCTTCCTTCTCTGGTAACTTCACATAATCTACCCTCTATGTATGTTTGTGTCCTAATCTTCTTATAAGAACACCAATAATATTGGATTAGCATCTACCCTAATCACTTCATTTTATCTCTTTGAAGAAGCTGTCTCCAAATACATCACATTGTAAGGTACTGAGGCTTAAGTCGTCAACATAAGAATTTTGCGGGGGGGGGGGGGGGACACAATTCAGCACTTAACAAGGAATATGAGATATCTCCAGAAGCAGATTTTCCCAAAATAGGGCTGATTGTACATCCTGTGTATAAGTGTAAATGTTCTGGGTAAAGTTATCTCTGGTGGACTTTCTCTTGATGACACCTCTATTATAAGAAGAAACTGAGAAGAGAAACATGGGGATCCTGTGTGAGTTTTAATGCAAAGATGAAAGATCTCCTTTTCAGTTTCTCAGTACATCATTACAGAAGGAAATGCTTTAATATAAAAAAGTAGCAATCATTTTCATAAGCAGGGAAATTGTCATTCTTTAAGTTCCATCTTGAGGACCTTAATCCAATCTTAAATCACTCTCAAAATGAACTTCATGTTCTAGCTACAAATTCATTTCAACTTTAAATCCTTTGTGTTAACTAGAACTTCCTTAATCATCTTTTATTTTCTGTTAAACATAGTTACCAAATTTAGTAAAATTTTCTCTGATCTTAATCATTATACAGACCAAGGAACATTTTTGAGGCTTGTCACTTTGTGTCAACATCTCCATTAAATGTATCTTCTTTTATCTACTACAGTCTAATGACCTAGTTAGTGTTTTTAATGATGTATTCAAAGATACAGGGATTAATCAATTAACACATTTGATGGGTTCTACTCTGAGCTGGAAAACTATGCTCAAAAGAAGAATTAGAGGATGCCACTCTGTGCTGAGCACTGGTATTGATGTCTTATAATACAGACATAACAATTGTGATACTCATTTTCTAGATGAGAGGCCTGGTCACGTGGTATAAGTGACACATGTAAAGTCAGGCCACTAGTATGTCACATGAGCTAATACTCAAACGCAAGTTTTCCCTGACACCAACACCTGTGCTTTCTAATACGTCATACTATATTTTTCTCCAAATGGTGAAATAGGGAAGACAATAGCCTTTTTGATAGTCCCCTGATCTGGATGCTGTGATCAGAAGATTCTCTGAAGTATATATAATTATCACCATTTTACAGATGAAATATTTCTACTTTAGAGGAAGTGGGTAACCTACTACCCAGGATGGCACAAGTGTTGAAAGACAAAATATGAAACAAACTCCAAGACTTGTAGGGGTCTTCTCAGTATAAGACATTAATCAACAACTTTTCATATATTGCTTGTCCGTACATCCAGGGTGAGGCATCTAGGTACAGGACTGCAGAATTTGCATTGCACGGCAAAAGGGAGAAAAGCAGTCACTAGGAATCCCAGGGAGGACATTTTATACATGTAGACAAAATATATACATACAGACTTTTGATAATTTGTGTAAAAATAATTTTTAAAAATTTAAGTCAACAGCAGATGCTAACGCAGATATAATAGATATATCTAAGCCTATATCTTCAATCGATACATAGTTTTACAATCACTGTCAGGCAAAATTATTTCACCTTGTAGATCATAATTTTTAGAAAATAAACTGCTTATAGAGACAGATTCCATGAGAAAGTTAACTTATCTTGTAGGCACTATTATGGCATTTTCTATATCATTATATTAATAAAAAATATTTGATGTTCAATGACAACCTGAGATTCAAATTTTTACAGAATAAAGTATCAAGAGCTTGGAAAAACGTTTTGCTGCTAGTGTTATATTTGAAAAAAAGGATGTCTAGGATCAATAGCTTTTTTACTCATGAAATGTGAAAAAAAGTTAAAATTGAAGATAGGTTAAAGAAGAAGAACAAAATTGGTGGACTGACATGGTCTGACTTCAAGACTTACTAAAAGGCTACAGTGATCAAGAGTGTGTGGTACTGGAGAAAGAATAGACAAGTAGATCAGTGGAACAGAAGCGAGAGCTCAGGAACAGACCTACATAAATACAGTCAATTGATATTTGACAAAAGAGCAAAGGCAACACAATGGAACAAAGACAGTCTCTTCAACCAGTGGTACTAGAACAACTGGGCATCCACATGCAAAAAAAGAGAAGAGTCTAGACACAGACCTTACACCCTTCATGAAAATGAACTCAAAATGGATCATAGACCTAAATATAAAACACAAACTACAAAACTGCTAGAAAATGACATAAAAGAAAACCTGGATGACATAAAAGAAAACCTAGATGACCTTGTCTTCTGTGTTGCATCTAAAAAGGGTGATGCCTTTTTAGATGCAACACAGAAGACATGATCCATGAAAGAAATAACTGATCAGCTGGACTTTAATTTATTAAAATTAAAAGTGTTCTGTGAAAGACAGTATAAGAGAATAAGACAAGCCACAGACTGGAAGAGAATATTTGTAAAAGACACATCTGGATACAGAATTGCTATCCAACATATACAAAAAACTCTTGAAACTCCGCAATAAGAAAACTAACAACCTGATTAAAAAATGGACCAAAGACCTTAAGAGACAAACATCTCACCAAAGAAAATATACAGATGGCAAATAAACATATGAAAAGATGTTCCACATCGTAAGTTGTCAGAAAATGTAAATCAAAACTACAAGATACCACCATGCACTTATTAGAATGTCCAAAATTTGGAACACTGACATCAAATGCTGGTGAGGCTGTGGAACTCTCAGACATTGCTGATGGGAATGCAAAATGGTACAACCACTTTGGAAGACAGTTTGGTGGTTTCTCGCAGAACTAAACATAGTCTTACCATACATTTCCCTTGATATTTACTTAAAGGAGTTGAAAACTTATGTCCTCAAAGAAACCTGCACATGGATGTTCATAGCAGCTTTATTCATAATTGCCAAGACTCAGAAAGAACTAAGATGTCCTTCAGCAGGTGAACAGATATATAAACAGTGGTGCATCCAGACAATGGAATATTATTTAACCCTGCAAAGAAATGAGCTATCAAACCATACAAAGCCATGGAGGAAACTTAAATGCATATTACTAAGTGAAAGAAACCAATCTGGAAAGGCTACATACTGTATGATTTTAACTGTATGACCTTCTGGAAAAGGCAAAACTATGGAGACAATAAAAAGACTAGCAGTGTCCAGGGGTGAGAGGGGAAGGGATGAATACGTAGAGAACAGAGGACTTTTAGGGCTATGAAAATGTGCTGTGTGATTTAATAATAATGAATATATGTTATTGTATAGTTGTCTAAACCCACTGAATATACAACATCAACAGTGAACCCTAAGGTAAACTATGGACTTTGGGTGATTATGATGTGTTAATGTAGGTTCATCTTTGGTAAAAAATGTATTTTTCTGGGGAGTGATGTTGATAATGGGGTAGGCTATGCACATGTGGGGACAAGGGATATATGGGAAATCTCTCCACCTCCCTCCCAGTTTCATTTTGTTGTAAACCTAAAACTTTTTTATTTTATTCATTCTATTTTATTTTATTTTATTTTAATGTCATGCCTCGCTGCGCAGCTTACAGGATCTCACTTCCCTGACCAGGGACTGAACCCAGGCCATGGCAGTGAAAGCCCAGAATCCTAACCACCAGGCCACCAGGGAACTCCCAAACTTCTTTTTAAAAGAGTCAAAAAATTGAAGGGAGGAGTCTGAATAGCCTTCAGAAGAGCCTCATAAACATAGTTACCCAAATATTAAGAATAATGCTCCAGAATATTTTCATATAAAATATAGTTTTTAAATAAATGTGCACATTCTTATAGAAAAATCATTAATCTCGCTGAGTGCTGTTTTTTGTCCACAAGCAAAAATCATTTCATTAAATGTATAAACTTAAAGAAATGTAAGTTTATAATGGCCAGGACATTGTCATGAATAACACAAAAGATAACAGCTCTAATTTATTGAGTACTGAGAATATGTTAAGAACTTTTTATACATTATTTCCTTTCATTCTTATTTTAAGGCTTTGAGATTGAAATTATCATCCTTATCTTTCACATGAGGAATTTGATGCTTAAAAGTATTAAATAATTTGCTTGTGTGACACAGATAGCAAGTGAAAGAGCTTAGATTGCAACTAAGGAGTCAACTCCATATTCCACGTGCTAAACCACAACCTTCTACAGTGTCTCAAGATAGTCTAGAGCATCAGTGAGGAACATTATCAATTTATGAGCAATGGGAAAAGAGTACAATGAAGGAACACTCAAATAAGTTAAAAGGTCATGTTACACTGAGTGTGCGCAATACCTCCTTCATATTTTAATACAGATAAAGATTTTCTAACAGCAAATCAGTTTCTTCTCATGCCCGTTAAATGTTAAAAATATGAGTGAAGGGGCCACCACAGGTAGAGAATATTTGTCTTGTTGATCCCAGACTCCATCCCAGTCTAGCAGTAGCACTGTGTTGTCAACATTCTGTAGCTTTGCTCCTTCTATGAGCAATCGTCTTGCAGTTCTAAAAGAAGAGTTAGCAGCAGTAGACTTTCTATTCCACAAAATCTGTCCCACCTGTAAAGAAATTTTAAAACATTGACAGCAATCTCATGATCCAGTCAAGGAGGCCACCATATACAGTAAACTAATTGAATCATGAATTAACCCCCTCCCATCACCTAGTGCAGTGTCCTACATGCAATAGCTCCTCAGTACATTCTTGTTCATCTGATTTATAGGATTCCTTTAATATGCCAACAGGAAAAAGAGCCAAGTCAATTTACTAACTCATTTGTATTTTACAAGGTAATTAGAAAGATTAGAAAAAACCGAAATCAAGCTAGCATTGTAGATGGCTACCAAAAAAAGGGTCCCAATAATTCCAATTCCTTTTATTAGCAAATGTTATCCATGCAGAGGCTTGTAGAATATTTGGCTTTGTTTTACTTTTTGATTTTTACTCTCTAGACTATTTTTGGAATCCAAATGCCATGTGAAGAAGCCTAAACTATCTATTAGATATATGAGACATGGGGTTCCAATTGCTCCCATTATCCCAACCAAATGCTAAACATGTGAGTGAGGTCATCTGAGACCCCATCTTAAGCCCAGGTAAGATCAGGCTGGCTTTTGGAACATCCTAAGACATCATTTGATATTCAGCTGCTTTTTAATTGCACGTTTAGCACTACAGATATGCATCTTTTTTGTATTTTCCAGCAAAATACTGGTCTTAGGAATGCTTTATCATTGATCAAGTGAATAAGGATTGATTTTTTAAAATTAATTAATTTATTTTTGGCTGTGCGGGCTTCCTCTACTTGCGGCGAGCGGAGGCTACTCTTCTTTGCGGTGCGCAGGCTTCTCTTATCGCGAAGCATGGGCTCTAGGTGCGGTGGCTTCAGTAGTTGTGGCTCGTGGGCTCTAGAGTGCAGGCTCAGCAGTTGTGGTGCACGGGCTTAGCTGCTCTGCGGCATGTGGGAACTTCCCGGACCAGGGCTCGAACCCCTATCCCCTGCATTGGCAGGCGGATTCTTAACCACTGTGCCACCAGGGAAGCCCATAAGGGTGGATTTTACTAATGTATTGAAAGAAGCCAAGTAAAATGAGCCAGGTCATGGCCAAATGAACTGAAATGGGTGTTTAAACAATTAACAATGTGTTTATTCATATTTATTCCTAGTTCACTGAAAATGAAACTCTAGTTGCTCATGAAAGAGTGAAATACTTTTATGGTATGATAACCTACTGATTTGTATTGGAAATTATGAATGCTATGGGGGAAAACTGTATTTAATCAATCAACAAATACTTTTTGAGTGCCTACCATCCTCTGTGTACTATGTGGGGTACTGTGAATGCAGCCTGTAAGAAATACAAATGCAAGCTTTTGTATGCTTGCCTATCTCTGTGTCACTTGACCCTTGGGAAGCAAAATCAGGCTCCTCTAACCCCAAAGTGTACCTGCTACTCATCTAGTCTTCAAGCAGGGGTTGCACCTGGGATGTTAGGAAAAGTACACTTGACCAGAAGCCAATATAGTTGGTCTTAAATCCAAAGCTTTCAGGAAGTAAGTAATGGTATGATTCTGAATTTGGCATCTAATTGATTTCTGTGCCTGCATTTATTTTTTTTTTACTTACAGTTTGGAAAGTAAGAACTTTCCTTCCTTGTCTCAAAAAGTACGTGAAAACTGAAATTTAGCATTTTAGAACTAAACAGCACAGATAAAAGTTTATTAACTGGAACAATAGCTATTTCATTTTTCTATACTTAACGAGAAGACTTGGATTGGTTCATTCTTACCTTTTAGCTTCATCCATCAGGAAAGTAAACTCTAGCAATTGTGTGGATTTGACACTCTTGAGTAAGTTTAATATATTCTCCTTTCTTCTACTTAGCTTTCTACTATAATTCATGTTTTCCTAATCTTGATTTTTAGATATGTTTCTTTTTATCATATTTTATTGTTTATTTCATTTCATTATGTGCATTATTTCTAAATGACTCCAAATTTTGTATGGAAAAAAGACAGCAAATACATTTTTAAAACAAATATGTTATATAAACATGTACTTGTTGCAGGGGCAAGGATGGGCCACATGCCTGATACAACTTTTGGACACCATGACCTATTAAGGTGGTCAATCTTTAGATTTATATATACCAACTCAATTTATTTGCTCTCAGCATATATGTTATAGACTATTAATATACTATGGAGGTACTCTGGTACCGCTCTGGAGTTTCCTTGCGGAAGGAATATTCCCTGGACAACCTGTGATATAATATCCAATGACAGAAGTACTGGTTTCATAATCTCTATAATTTAATTTAGCCATAGTCTATGTCACTCAATTACTCCTTATCCCTTATTAAATTTGTCTCATTGGTTGAACCTATTAGTTCTTAGATGATTAGATAGATAGATAGCAAGATAGATAGGTAGGTAGGTAGATAGATAGATAGATAGATAACCTGTCTGAATGTTTCAAAGCAGTTTCAATACAATTAATTAGAGCCAATGTACAAAAGGATCATGATTTTTGGAATCCAAATGCCATGTGAAGAAGCCTCAGCTTCCTTCTAGAAATCAGAAACAAGATTTCTACTAGATATAGGAGCCAATCAGCCCCAATTTCTCCCATTACTCCAGATATGTAGGTAAGGCAATTGCCCATCATCAATGGTACGAATGGACTACTCCTCTTTCTCCTCTATATTGAGGTTTCTGATTTATTTTTTAAATCAAAATAATTTTCTAGGCTGTATGTTTGTAAGTATAGACACAGGAACCATCCACAAAATATACAGGTTATACCAGTTCCATTTCCAACATAGATGATCAACTGTGAAGTAATACTAAGGTGAATTAAGTAAATAAAACCTGTGTCAGAATTGCAGTCACACCAACATAACAAAGATAAGCAAGAAGTGACCTTCAGAGGGCTGTTACTATGCGCTTCTCCTTCAGTCTGATTCTTTCTCTAAATCTTCTTTGAGAAACCAGAGTTGCTAATTTTCTCATTTTTGTACACTTTTCAATATGAATGCCTGCAATTCTACAACATTTGCATCATACTTGATTTTGAAACTGATTTGTCCCTCTCATTCATATCACTCATCTTTTCCTTTTACAAGTAAACCCTTTAATGTACTTGACTCATTTATTTTTTGAATAAGTTTGAAAAACTTAGCACATGTTGTATACCTTCCTGATATAGAATTGTATTTCGCAAAAATTCAGTCTTTGGAAAGTTCTTTAAATAATATTGCTCATTAATGACTGACTATAACACTTAAAATCCAAACAACAAATTGCACTGTAGGATTTTTTTCCCTTTTATTGAGAAACTCATGTATTTTTGAGACCATTATCATTAATCTTATCTGGCATGTTTGTGTGTGTGTGTGTGTGTGTGTGTGTGTATTTCCTGCAGTTAAAATTAAACTCTGCCCTCCTAGATAACACTTACAAAATTATATATGACAGTGCTGAGGCAGCTCCTTGGCAAGCAGCAACCTGCATCGTTAATGAATATTTTTTTAAGCTGCTTTGAAGTCTTGAATATGAAAATAGAATAAAAATGTGATTACTGTCACTATAGTACTGCCAAATTTGTTAATGAGGCAATATTCTTTATTTTGTCTAGGGCCAAATTTGGTGGTTGTTTTGCAAACAGCACAAAGCACTGATTAACACGTAAGCTAAGCTCCTCAATTTTATGTTGTGGATGTCTTTTATGCAGATTTATTCGACATTTTCCCCTTAGTGTTTGGGAGAAATCAAATTTCACAGCTCCAACTACTTCCGTTGTTCAGTACAGATCCTAAGAGTAGGTAAAATGGAGGTGAAAAAGCTCCTCAGGGAATAAGTATAATCTCTTATATGTCATAAAATACTTTATGTGATGGCATTTGTCATCTAAACTGGGGTTGCTAAAATCCTGAAATCCTATTCTATACAATCATTTTCATCTTTATTAGTGTTAAATTTTCTAAGTTACTGAGAATGGTCTCTTCTGCCTAATTCGAGATCCCAGCGTCCTAAAGCCAGCAGAGAAACACATAGGACAGCAAACCTCCTGCCAAAGACAGGATATAGTATCATATTCCAATAACCTTTTAAGAAAAATTATTTAAAAGGGCTCGAGTTATTTACCCTCTTAAATCGATTCTAAACTACATTTTGTTTTGTTTTGGTTTTTTCCTGTCAAATATTTCAGTCATCACAAAGACACCCTCCTACTCACCTACTCCCATGGAGGCTCTGAGTTACAACATTTGGAATTATGTTTGATTTCTTTTTTTCACTACAATTGCAGCTTTCCCATTTGCACTTTGAAATCATTTGAGAATTATGCAAACTGGTTTTATTTTTAGTGTGAGGAAAGGTACATTGCAAATATAAAGATACCAAGTTTTATTCTTTTCCACTCTTAGTATTCCTTGGAGACTGCTGGTTAAATATTTTTAAGAGTTTAGATCAATTTGGTCAGATAGGTTTATAATGGAGTGCTAAAGGGAAAGGAGGAAATCCATGAGATGACATCATAAGAACAGTAATAAGAGCAGACAGTTGATTGAGCAGAAAACTAGTGAAATAAAACCATTAGTCATTGCTAGACAGTAAGTTCCTTGAGGGCAGGAACTCTATCTTATAAAACATTTAGCACACACGCCTTGCCTGTATGGTCGTTAAGTGGGCAATAAATATATCTTAACTTCGCTTTAATCGTCAAAGAAGAAGTAGGGAAAGGGACAAATATAGGAAAAAAAATGATAAAACAATTTACCTATACAGTCATCTACTATTTGAGTCATCTTTCAAACCCAAAGGATATAAATAATTCAGTACTCTAGACAAGAACATTATTAGCCAAACTGCCACTAACTCCTGGGCAAGAAAATCACACACCTTCCTGGTAAATCCTGTTCCTTCCACATGGAAATACCAGGCATATATGATACAAATGAAGGGCTAATTGGCCAAGTATATTTTGTCTTTATGGGAATGGGTATACAATGGATCTTTGGGCTTCTGTCTACAAATAGATGAGTTTACTTGTCTTAAGTGGATCCACTAATCAATCACTTTGAGTGACATTTTTCCCACTTGGCAAATGTCTGCCTAAATCATTTGAAAATCATCTTGATGTTGTTTCCTATTCTGAAGTCTTTATTAATTTATGAAAGACTTTTACTTTTTTTTCTTGTCCTTCAAGTTTCTTAACAGTGTCATCTTCATTTTATTTCCTCATCTGGGCACAAGCAGGGAGGGGGTGGGATATAAAGATAACCAGCAGCCTTCTCTTTCCAGATTATTCACTATTTCACTATTAAATATGGCCAAGTAGACATTGGTGTTGTAATGCTTTTCTCCTTAAATGTTCACCTTGGGTCAGAGATACACATGCACAAATAGAGATCAGGAGATCGTTAAGACAAAAATACTTGCAAACACATACAAAGGAGGAGGGAAAGGAACAGTCTGGTCATTAAAAGGCATGAAAGGAATGAATCTGATTCTGCCAAACATGTTAAGAGGAGTTAAACTATAGTAACTCTTAAATACATGGTAAGTAACGTACAAAGACAGAGATGACAGTACCAAAAGTCTGGGGTTTAAGGCAATTTTATAGCTAATCAGCTAATAATAATCATAATTATAATGATAGTAATTCTGTTAATGATGACAAAGATGACAATGATGATAGTTTTCTGGGTCAGGCACAGATCATTCTACATACCCTAAATTGATCAATTCACTTTAAATGTTATAAAACTGTCTTTAGGTCAGTAAATTCATATCCTGATTTTACAGGTATGGAATGCAAGGCTCACGAAGGTTAAATGACTCACCCAAGGACACATAGGCGAAGGAGCCAGGATTCAAACTCAGTATGACTGCAAAGCTTCAGAAGCGCTGTTAAGTGGAGGGGCCTTGGCCTTCTCGATTCTTTTTTCTATTCTATAAGCTCAAAGTGCAGATGAAATGGCTGGAGCTCCAGTTGCCATATTGGACCCTGAGGTAACCTTGGAAATGGGAACAGGGATAACAAAACCATAAGGCAGAAGGAGCCCAGCTCCCTAACCCTGTGCCTAACTATCCTTGAACAAATAATCTCTGGACATTTCTCCCCTGTTTAAGCCACTATGATTTTCAGTTTTCTGTTACCTGTAGCCAAACTTAAGTGCTAGAACTATAATTATAAATGTGCCCTCACATTACTGATCATGGCTGAATCACTTAACTTGTTTGATTTTCTTTTATACTGTCTGAACTGTACCTTGTTAAACTGGCACCGAGGGCTTGGGCTTTGTGTCTTGAGCCAAAGGATGCTAGGAAAAATCTGCAACCTGGGTATAATGCCTGACGTGAACACTAGAGGGGGGTCCAGTGCAGAGTCAAAATGCAGAATTTTCGTTTATATGAGCTAGTTAAAGAAATGAATCAAAGATTTCGAACCAAAGGGGTTTGAGAAATGAGAGGTGTCAGTGAAATTATGTTCATTAAGAGGTTCAGGGAAAGCAGAAAGAAACCTGGATCTGAAAGAATTTCATGAGCCTGAATTCAGATACTTGGAATGCTTTGTATACATGGCAATACTGGGATCATAAGGAAATGAGTTTTTAAAAAGAGGGTAAAGCAAAACCCACATAAGGAAATGAGGGTACTTACTCTGCCTCCCTAAAGGCTTATTGTACAAATCAAAGGAAGAAGAAAATGTGAAAGCAAGTTTTACACATAAATCCATAGTATACAAATATCTAGTTTTTTTCTAGAATTATTTAAGCAAAATCATAATGGACTCAAACTAAAGCTGTGTGTTTTATAATGTATTATTTTGAAAACTGTCTATATTTAAACAATGAAATTTTTGATTCTCCCTCCCCTTTAGTTCACTGCTATCTTGTAAATAATGAGTAGTCATCATATGTTTGATCGGCTGATTTTACATGTCAATTAGCCGTATCTTCATCTAATATTTTTAAAGGTACTTTTTGTGCTTTCTTCCCTTATTCTCAATGGCAAAGCCATCCATTCAACAGAGTAAAATCATAGAATAGCTCCTGTCTGGGCTGGAAAGTCTAGCCAGTAATCTTTGCCATACTGACAGTGCCCTGTTCCCCACAGGATCTCAAATCACTGACATTATTAAAATGCATTCGAACGTTTTTAATTCTATACAGCCTCAAAGTCTTTCACATACTATGACCTTTATAAATTGTTTTATTTATCAGGTCAACTTTTTTTTCTCCTTAAGACACCTCATATAAGCATAAAAAAAGAAAGTACAGGTGGGCTTCCCAAAACCTATCATTGGCTACATTAAGTTTTCTACTGTCTCTCTTCATCCAAGAACTTTGAATATCGAACCATGAAAAATGGTGGAAGAAAAAATAGATATAATACAGAAAAGATAAAATTTGGCTCTAATGTCATAAATAATTCAAGAAAATAGGTGGAAAGCATTAACAAGTGGGTAGGGTAGGGAATACAGAAGAACAGTTTAACAACCACTATGGAGAACAAGGTGGAGGTCCTTAAGAAACTAAACACAGAGCTCCCATATGATCCAGCAATCCCACTCCTGGGCATATACCCTGAGAAAACTATAATCCAAAAGATACATGCACCTCTATGTTCATTGCAGCACTATTTATAATAGCCAAGGCATGGAAGCAACCTGAATGAACAGCAATGGATGGATAAAGAAGATGTGGGTACATTTATACAATGGAATATTACTCAGCAATAAAAAAGAATGAAATAATGCCATTTGCAGCAACATGGATGCAACGTGGATGCAACTAGAGATTATCATACTAAGTGAAGTAAGTCAGACAGAGAAAGACAAATATCATATGATATTACTCATATGTAGACTCTAAATTCTAAAAAATGATATAAATGAACTTATTTACAAAATAGAAACAGACTCAAAGATTTTGAAAACAAACTTATGGTCACCAAAGGAGAAACATGGGAGGGAGCTTGGTATTAACATATACGCACTATAAAATAGATAACCAACAAGGATATACTGTATAGCAGAGGAAACTCTACTTAATATTCTGTAATAACGTATATGAGAAAAGAATCCGAAGAAGAATGGATATATGGATATGTATAACTGCATCACTTTGTTGGACACCTGAAACTAACACAACATTGTAAATCAACTCTACTCTAATAAAATTTAAATAAATAAATAAATAATAAAATATTAAGCATCTAAAAAAAAGAAGAATGGTTTAAAATTGAACACCCCTTTTCCCCATCTAAACGTGGAGGCTGGACCACACTCCTTGTGGATTTTTGCCATATGGGACTGAGAGGTCATATAACCTCATATTTCAAGAGAAAGCAGAAATCTGGATTACCCCATAAAATGTTAATATTTTAAAGCAGTCAGCATAGCATCCTAAGAAGAGCGTGGACTCTAAAGCCAGTTTGCCCAAGTTTGAATCCCAGCTCTACTATTGCCTTGCTCTCTGTGCCTCAGTTTTCTCATTATTAAAAAGGGGATAATAATAGAATAAAAAACTTTATCTCATAGGGTTATTATGAGTAGTAAGTGGGTTAATATTTGTAGAACATTTTAGAAAATGATGGACATATTAAGCACTATAAAATGATAGCTACATAAAAGTAAGTCAATTCAAATTTAAAACACAGAATAGGGACATCACTGTATAAGCCAAACGAAGTATAATTATAAATTTCATTCAGGCTGCATGACACAAGTTTTGAACCCCTGATTTAAGGGAACACGATAGCTAACCTGACACTTCGGGGGGAAAAAAGTAATTTTATTTTGTGTTGTATCAGATGGGATAGAACTGAGATCAGTGAGTAGAAGTCAGAGTTTAGTTTGAGTCAGGATCAGAAGCTACTTTCTACCAACTGGATGTGGCTAACAGTAGAATGAACTGCCTAAAAAACTAGTGAGTTCTCAGAAACTGTAAGATAGATTATCTTTTGGATATAATAGAGAGAATTTCTGCAGTGGGTAAGGCTTGGGAAAAATGAACTCTAAACTGCTGTCCAGCTCTGAAGTCATGAATCTAATATGACACATATCCGAGAACCCTGGCAAATAGAAAGCACAGCAAATGGGGGCACTGCTGGCCCTATCAATAACCCACAGGCAGTAGTCAGTTACATCAATGACCAAGGAGGCAGAGGGGAGGGAGACTGCAACGCGGATAATCATAGGTGTTTGTGAGGACTCAACCAAGGTCCTTTATAGGGTTTTCAGACCCATCATACCAGCAGGATGCTGATAACAGAACAGAACCAGGTGTACAATCAGGTGAAGGGGGGGAGGAAAGTGAGATGACTGGAAGGGCAAACCGCCAAATAATGCCAACCACCTCCTTCTGTCCTTCTTTTCAGCCCCTACTTATATGATAGCTATGGCCCTGCAGCACCTTGAAGAGGCTGCTTGGCTTCTGACAATTATAAATCTTTTCTCTCAGCGGAAAAGCAGAAATTGATGGTGGGTGAGTGGAAGGTAGGTGGCAGTGATGGAGAATTGATAGAATGCCAGCAAGATGAACGGTCAACCACAATTTTGCCAAGGGCAAGCAGTACATCTTGTCTTCATTAAGGGTTGAAGGAATCTATTTGTATGTAAACTCCCCTTCCCCTCCACAATACAGAAACTGGAGAACTGTACTGGAGATAAGGTTTTGTCTAATTTTCAGAGTTTACTTTAGCAAGGCCAGTCCTTTCCAAAATAACCTTTCTTAATGATGTGGTCATTAAAAAGGAGATTTTTTTTTTTTTTTTTTTTTGCAGTACGTGGGCCTCTCACTGTTGTGGCCTCTCCCGTTGCAGAGCACAGGCTCCGGACGCTCAGGCTCAGCGGCCATGGCTCACGGGCCCAGCCGCTCCGCGGCATGTGGGATCCTCCCGGACCGGGGCACGAACCCGTGTCCCCTGCACCGGCAGGTGGACTCTCAACCACTGCGCCACCAGGGAAGCCCAAAAAGAAGATGATTTTTAAAGGTGATTAATGTGCTTTTACTCTGACATATCAGATATTTTAATGTGGGGTAATGTTCTTGGAGAGGGTTTCGCGAAGTTTCAGTCTTTTTGTTTTTTTAAATATTTATTTAGTTGCACTGGGTCTTAGTTGTGGCACGTGGGCTCCTTAGTTGCAGCATGCATGTGGGATCTAGTTCCCCGACCAGGGATCGAACCCAGGCCCCCTGCATTGAGAGTGCGGAGTCTTATTCACTGCACCACCAGGGAAGTCCCCAAAGGCTCAATTTTTAAAGAAGATTATGTATCAACCCTAAGTGGAGTTTATAAAACAAATATATTACTAGAGAATATTTCCTATTATTTACCTATCATAGCATCTTCTTGATAATTTTGTAAATTTTCTTACTCTAAAACAATCCCTATAAGCTTTTTTAATCATACTGGATTCTATAACTTGCAGAACTTTAAAGAATTAGCCCATGTTTAAAGATGAAGAGGTGAAAGCCAGAGAGGGAGCTGCTCCAAATGATAATGGCTAATAAGCGGCAAAAGCTAGAATTTGATCCTAAATTTTCTGATTCTCAGTCAAGTATCCTTCTTTTGCCACAATAACAAAAATGCCTCTAATGACACAAACAGTAGCTGAATTTCCAGTAGCGTGTTCAGCATTAAATTTAGTGTTGGGGGCAGAGTAGCTTCCTGCCCCTGAGCTTTGCCCAAACTTAAAGATGAAACAAGACAGCCTTCAGAGTAATTAATAAGACATATAAAGAGTGGCTATCGTGGCCTGTTGAATAGAAAGGGATTGTGGGACGTGCTTGTGTTTAAATTTCAAAGCAGTGGGCTTCAAACAATTATGTAGTGGAAGAAGAGAGAAAAGAGGTATTATGACCTTTGAAGTTTTCCTATTTTCAACAGCTAGTAGTAACAGGTATTGTACTCGTATTCCACAGACATCCAACAACTATTTCTTGAGCTCTTGGTCTGTACCACGAACTCACTGTACAATTCATTGAGGGGGTATGAAGAAAAACGACAACAAACAGATAGGTCTGTGTTCTTATGCAAGTGTATTTTAGTGGGGAAGAGAGATGGACAACTGCCACATAAATAATTAAGCAAGAAAAAAATAGTAGAGAAAAGAGTTGTGCAGAAAACACAAATGCAGTGTTATTATGGAGAGTGACTGGATAGCTACATTATTTTGGTGGTCAAGAAATCTCACTTTGAGAAAGTCATTTTTTTTTTTAATTTTTTTTGCTGTACGCGGGCCTCTCACTGTTGTGGCCTCTCCCATTGCGGAGCCCAGGCTCCGGACGCGCAGGCTCAGCGGCCATGGCTCACGGGCCCAGCCGCCCCGCGACACGCGGGATCCCCCCGGACCGGAGCACGAACCCGAGCCCCTCGCACCGGCAGGCGGACCCGCAACCACTGCGCCACCAGGGAAGCCCTCGAGAAAGTCATTTTAAAATTCTGGAACATAAGGAGTCAGCCACACAGAGATTAGTAGAGAGCATTCTGGCACAGGCTCAGGCTGATACAAAAGTCCTGATGTATGGGCAAGTTTGGCATGTTGAGAAGCCTAAAGAAAGCTGATAAGGTCGAGGGCAGTAGGTAAAATAAAAGTAGAGATACATGAAGGAAGAAAGGTAGCCAGGGAAAATATTTTGAAGGACTTTTTGAGCCAGGTTAAGGAGTTTGGGTTTTTACTAAAGATGTGTGTATGTGTGTATGTGTGTGTCTGTGCTGTATGTGAGGAGAGGTGTGGTGCGGAGTGGTGGGTACTGAAGTGCTTTAAGCAGAAGAAAGACAAAGTAGTTTTAAAGATCACTGTGGCATGTAGAGGACAAAACGTGGGATGAAATTCTTGGGAGCCATGGAGGCTGGTTAAGTGGTCAGGCTGTAGACTAAGCAAGAGACAAGGGTGATTGGGTCTAGAGCAGTGGTTTTCCATGCGAGAGAGGGGCATTTTCCCCCAGGAGACATTTGCATTGTCTGGAGACATTTTTAAAAAATTTTTATTTTATATAGGAGTCTAGTTGATTAACAACGTTGGGTTAGTTTCAGGTGTACAGCAAAGTGATCCAGTTATACATATACATGTATCTATTCTTTTTCGAGTTCTTTTCCCATTTAATTTATTACAGAATATTGAGCTGAGTTCCCTGTGCTATGTAGTAGGTCCTTGTTGGTTATCTACTTTATATATAGCAGTGTGTGCATGTCAATCCCAAACTCCCAATCTATCCCTTCTCCCCACCTTTCCCCACTGGTAACCATAAGTGTATTTCTTTTTTTTTTTTTTAATGGGAAGGAGGACGTTGCTACTACCACCTACTGGGCAGAGGCCAAGGATACAGTCAACATCCTGCAAGGCACAGAACAACCACCACAAAAAGAATTATCCAGTGTTAACGAGGACAAGTTCATGGGCTTATGACCTGTGCAATCTCAGAGGTCCCCACCCACACTCAGAAGGAAGCCACACTAGATTTATTGTTCTGCTGTCGTTGTCTTGAAATTCTTAATAATTTTATCTTTGAACTTATGAATTGTGAGTGAAGTCTATTGAGACAATATAGTGTGCCTTTAAGTAGAGAAAATATGTGCAGTAATGTCCCGCATTCCTTGCTGGCCCATTGCCACATAGGGTTTGCCGTATCTGATGAGCACAGAGTTCTGGTGGCTCCATAATCTGTGAAGTTTCAGTGAGACTCAGAGTAGAAAATAACCATGTTACATCTACAATTGAATAAGCAGGGCCTGAAAGCCTCAAGTGACCACATTTTCCATTTCAGTTGTTTCTAATGCAGAAGGAAGGCGATTGCTTTCTAAGCAACATACGTGACCAAGGATCTTATAAGTCTATCCTTTCTTACTCCTGTTATTCCCCCATATTAGCCAACAACATGTTTGAAAATAATGATATTGAAGGATAGTGAAAGAAAAAGCACAGCCATCATTTCCTTTTTCTTTCTCTTCTTTCTTATTTAGAATTAATTTAAAATGTGCACATATGAAGAAGTAAAATAAAAGTAGTTCAGTTAGTTTTGTGCATTTCCACTGTTCTGGTAAGAACAAAATACATATGCATGCACAAGCTATGAAATACTAATTGCATAATTTTGGTGATTCTGCAGGTGATTTAAATGCTCTTATACTTGCCTTTAAAACGTGCATTATACAATATAAAGATGAATGGCAAAATGTATGCTAATAATTTAACATTTTAATTTTTCATACTAGAAAGACATGAGATAGAAAATTAATACCATGGCAAGAAAAGAGAGAGACTGTAGAAGAAAGGAAGAAGCTTTATACTTTAGTATTTTTAATGTCACATTAGCCACACATATTTGACGAAGGACTCCACAGGTTCATTTTATACTGGGCCCTGCCAATTATGTAGCTGACCCTGGCTTCCAGTGTTAATAATTGGTCTAGAGGATGCCAGGGAAGGTGGAGAAAAGTGAACAGACTCGAGATTTGTTCTGGAGGCAAAGTTAACTAGACTTTCCAATGGATTACTAAGAGTATTGCTCAAAGTTGAGGGACCAAGCATAGCTAGTTGGGGGCTTGAGTGACTGGTAAAGTAGGGGGGAAATCAGGTAATGACATATATCATCTCATTTAATCCTTACAACCGTGATATGAAATGTACATCATTTTTCACGTTTTATAAAAGAAGGATGAAACTGATTGTTAAAAATCTCAAAGCTAATAAAAGGCAGAGCCAAAGTTAAAACCCAAACTCCTTAGAGTTCAAAGAGGGCCTGTCCTACTGGCTACTCTGTCTCCCATAATAAAAGGAAAACTGCAGGCTGAATGAGGCTCACCTAGAAACCATGGAGCAGGTTGTGAATGGAAGCCTACTGAACAAAGTAGAGGACTTTATGACTTGTCTGCTCTGATCTGTGGACTTTTCTGCTCTGCTAATGATGCCAATAATGAAAATCCCTTTCACTATGTCTTGTCGATTCATCTGTCTCCCAATATTGCATAATACCTTGGAAGATAGTTATGGAAATTGAGAAAGATGAGTGTATAAAACAGAAAGTATTTGCTGTACCTTTTCACGATATTATATTCTGTATTTTATATCATTCACATTTGTCTTTATAAATCCCTTGTCAAATATTTGAACAGTCATTTACTTCACCTGTAGTTTGCAAGAATACTGAATATAGTATCAAAACCCTAAAAAAATGACCAAGACATTCCAATCTATAAAAATTCAAGGTATATAAATATATTGGAACTTCTGAAACCTCGTTCTAAAATGTCATATTCTACTAGACATACGGTGATGTTGAAATTTACAGCTTTAAAGATGCTCTTGTCTATTTTCATTATATATATATTTGAAAGTAATCGATATTCTAATTAAAGTATCTCTTTAAATTATACATGACTCCCTTCTACTAGCAATAATAAAATAGCATATGACATATAAATGTGTTTATGCCATGGATTTCAATAATTAAACTGTGCAATTATGAATGTTTCATTATTTAACTTTTGCCAATTTTTTACCTGTCTCCACTTGCTTATTTAGATAACCAGAGCCTGAATTTTTCTCTGAATCTTTGAATCAAGTTCTAGTAAGCTGAACTGCCTTACTCCTTTTCTTCTCAAATTTTGTTATTTCTCATCAAGCACACTGCTGAGAATTTGGGCTCAACTTATTAGTTTCTCAACAGAGCTTTCACTGTCTCAGGAGGCAAAGTAAGATTTATTCCAAGTCAGAGCCAAAATAAAGATATTCGTTTTAGTTCTGTAATAAGCTCAGGTCAGAAAAAAATCTAGCAACTTGCATTATGGCATTCGCTATGCTATGCAGTAATTTATGCATTTACGTGTCTGCTCCCCAAATTGGCTGTGGTATTTGTGAGTAGGACCTGTGCCTTACCTCTCTCACTACATCTCCTCTCCTTTATAATGAATGCCCTGCCCATTGGAGAGTCTCAATAAATGTCTGATACATCAATGAACACTGAAGAAAAACATCATATCACTGGCACGAATAACTCCCCAAACTTTGCTAATTACTTTTTCTGACTCAAAGTCATTGAGAATTAGTATGAATTAAAGGCAAACTACAGAATTCCCATTTATATCACAGAGCCACCCTAACGATACTCTCATGGAAGAATAAGAGTTAACACACTGATTGCAGGCTAATTGTGTCTCAATGTTTTGGTTCTTGTGGCTCGTGTTTTATAAAGAGGTGATGTTGGAGGCTGTTTGATCTGGCATATCTGAGTAGCAAAGAAACCACCGGCCTCCTCGCTACTAGTACGAGGGAGAGGTTAGTAATAGATGTTCTGGAGTCAAAGTGTCCAAGATCAAAAGCCTGTTCCTGGGCTTCCCTGGTGGCGCAGTGGTTGAGAGCCCGCCTGCCGATGCAGGGGACACGGGTTCGTGCCCCGGTCCGGGAAGATCCCACATGCCGCGGAGCGGCTGGGCCCGTGAGCCATGGCCGCTGAGCCTGAGCGTCCGGAGCCTGTGCTCCGCAAGGGGGGAGGCCACAACAGTGAGAGGCCCGCGTACTGCAAAAAAAAAAAAAAAAAAGCCTGTTCCTCTCTTTATAAGCTGTATGGCACTGGACAAGCTGACAGTACTAAGCCTCATTTCCTCACCTGTGAAATATAGGTACTAATAGAATATGTATCAGAGAGGTGTTGTGATTTCCAGTAAGTGCTTAGTATAGTTCCAGACATATACTAAGAACTTAGTAAATGCTAGTTCTTCTTAGTTTAGTTATGATGGGCTAGCTTTTTTATCTTTTGGTGTTCAAAGTAAACCTGCTTCCTTTATTAGATCTTCCTTGGGACTCTTCCACGTACTTTAATCTCTCCTATTCCTGATGTATATAGCACATTTTGATTGGAAAAAATGGGGGCACTTTAGAGTTTCCACAACATCTCGAGTTTCTTTGTAATTGTTTCATCAAGATGCTTTCCCTATTATAAGGGATGATGAATTTTTTTTCTCATGGGCCTAATGGCAGCAAATTCTCCAAAGAAGGGGAAGAGCCAGGTGGGGTGAGCTGATTATTTGACATAATCTAAATATGGAAAGCTAGAAGGTAAATACCAGCTTTCTTCTAGGGAGCATCAAAGACCATAACTAGGGAAGCCATATATTTATCATCTTCCATAAGGCAATACATGAAAGACAAATAAAAGCAGATGGGTGTGAAAGAGAAGAAAGAGACAGAGAGAGAGAGAGAGAGAGAGAGAGAAAGAAAAGAAAGAAAGAAAGAGAAAGAAAGAAAGAAAGACAGAAAGAAGGAAAGAAGGAAAGAAAGAAAGAAAGAAAGAAAGAAAAAGAAAGAAAGAAGGAAGAAAGAAAGGAAGGAAGGAAGGAAGGAAAGAAAGAAAAGAAAAGGAGGGTGGATTTAACTGCCATTAGTTTTCTATCTGATCCCATGGGGATGCTGCCTCTGCCCTTTGAGGGTTCACAATCATTTAATCACCAAGTTCGACAGCAAACCTTACCAAGCTACTAAGTTGTGCTAAAGGTCTCATTCCCACTCCCACCCTGCGCCCCCAGCTATATGCCCAAGGAAGTATCCTGATGGATGTCCTATGGTAAGAGAAAGGGTATTTAAAACAAGCATTTCATCTGAGATAAAAATGAACTTTGCATTGGTTCCATGAGTTAATAAAGATGTTTCATTATACCTAAGAACTATCTTTGCCTGACCCTTGAAGTCCATTTTTAGCAAAAATGAAAATCCATCCTCTGTTGTGAGAATTATCAAAGTCTCATTTTTTTTTTTTGAGATTCTGTAACACTCACCCCTAGGGAGACATCTCCACCTTTTAAAGTCTCATAAACTTTTTGTATATTTACTCCAGTCAAGAGTTTCCCCTTCTACATTTCTACTTTCTGTAGCTTCTATTGCCCAAATAATAGAATTTTTCCCCCAAATGAGATATTCATTAGCTAGATGGAGTAAAAACCTTAAACTACATATTCCCCCAACATTTGCATCCCTATATAGATCACTGTTGTGTGTTGTGTACTGAAGTAATAAATAAAATTCATTTTATGGTTTTCTTCTGGTTCAAGTACATATTCAGTGTATTTCATGCATTATATTGTTTACTTCTCACCCGCTACAAAAAAATCTATGAGAGAGGTAATATTATTATAACCATTTTGCTAAAAAGTAAATCAAGACTTTGAGAAGTTTGCTGAAGATCAGAAATTTAATAAGACAGAATGAGATACTGAACCAAAGTTACCAATTATGTTATATTTCTATTTTAAAGGACAAAAACCATGTGTCCAGGGTGACAATGTTCTTGGTTGAGAACCATGTGCAAGATTAGAGGAAGAACCAGAAAGCTATACGTTTAAGTTAATATTTGTTTAGATTCTTACAAACATCAGGAATGAATTTCATTCTGACTGTCCTTATATAACTATGACTTTCTACCTGTCTTTTTCCTATGGTTAAAAACCTTGAAACGGCTGTGCACTTTCTTCAGGTGAGTTGGGAGAAGTTGTATAAGAACGCATTGCCTTTCTGCAGTTAGAAAAAACCCAGGGCTCACTCTCTAAAAGCAGTAGGTGAAGGGGCAAGGGAGTCAGGGCAGTCAACTTATTATGTCTACAGAAGAAAGTTCTGGAAGTGGGAGGAGAGACTGGCCTGGGTGGTGATCTGGGGACCACCTGGGCCCTGCAAGTGTCCCCGAAAGTGAGGAACTAGCAGAAGTTCCCAGGGTTTCTATCTTTCCATCTTCCCTTACCTTCTCCTTCCCCAATTCCCACCACCCCTCTTCCCCATATATTAGTCAGTGTTACGGAGTGATTTGTGTCCTCTAAAAATTGATTTATTGAAGTCTTAACCCCCTCCCCCGGTACCTCAGAATGTGACTGTATTTAGAGATAAGTACTGTAAAGAGGTAATTAAGTTAAAATAAAATCATTAGGATGGCCCCTAATCTAACATGGCTTGTGTCGTTACAAGAAAGAGGAGTTTGGACACATACAGGTATAGAGGGAAGAGCATATGAAGACACAGCAAAATCTACAAATCAAGGAGAGAGGCCTTGGAAGAACCCAACCGTGCAGACACCTTGATCTTGGACTTTTATCCTCTAGAACTGTGAGAAAATAAATTTCTGTTTTTGAAGCTTCACAGTTTGTGGCACTTTTTTATGGCAGCCCTAGCAAACTAATACAATTAGTCACCCTCACTAGGCTTGGAACATCTCCAGGGAAAGGACAGTGGCTTTTATCTATCACTCACCAGACTACTAATGCAGGCTCTGGAAGGTGATCAGGACATACTTGTTGAATGAAAGAATGAAAGAATGAATGAATGAATATCTATCATGGGTATTACTGCACCGTCCCCCACTGCTACCAACTAATGAACCCCACAGAAATCGCTAGTTATCAGCCCTGGAACGTGGTGAGTTTCCATTTATTCGCCTGTTCTTTCCCACTCTTCCTTCTTTCTTTCTTTTTTTTTTTTTCCTTTAGATACAAAAATAGGTTCCTATAGTGGCAAAGATGTGGTAAGAGTTGCATACAAAAATAGGTTCCTACAGTGGCAAAGATGTGGTAAGAGTTGCATATTGGAGACTGAGTTCATACTTGACTGCTTCTCTGCATATGATTATAGGGTCTTATGTGAAAAGCAACTTGGAAAAGTCCCAAGGAAACTGCAGAAATGTGATGAGCAATTCTGCTTCGGAGAGAAGAGAAAATGAGACTTTAGAGCAGGAGGTAGAATGGGAGACCAATTTATAGTAAAAACTGATGTCTACATATTGTCATCGTTAACTAAAACCAACTGTATGATAATAAGTTCCCTTATGGAGCGTTCATTCTGGTCCAGGTACTCTTCATGCTGTTTTATAGTTAATTCATTCAATTCTCACACCCTTAGAGAATTAAAATCATTATTCCTATTTTATACTCACAAGGATGGTACCTAAAATGACCAAGTCCAGACAGCTAGCAGGGAAAGAAGCCAGCATGAAACCCAAGCATTTGGTCTCCAGAGCCTGTATTCTGAACTGGTTCATCTCTACGGCACAGATGTTTGTTACAGATAGTCCTGCATATTAGTTAAGGAAAATATGTTTGGATTTGAAATTAAGTATGCATTTTATATACAGCATCTCATACCCAATAAAAGCCTACATTCATTCCTTACTGTATATACTTATTTTATAAATAAAACACAGTGTTCCTCTTAAGCCATCGATTGACAATCCTTCTCAGATAAAATAAAACCAACACCTAAATTTAGTAAATATAACACCAGCTTTCATTCACTGAGTCTTCTCTATGGTGCAGACACTGAACTAAATTTTCTCACAAACTATCTCCTTTAACCCTCCTAGCCCTGTGAGGTAGGCATTAATATTTCCGCAGTTTCGCAAGTGAGGAAACAGAGACACTCAGACAGGTTAAGTTAACCAAATTCATACAGCTAAAAAGTGGCAGAGCCAGCGCTGGCTGATGCTAAAACTGATGATTATAAACACTGATCAAGATTCATTTAACAATTCTTTTCAGCTTACACCTATTTTTTTTTTTTTTGCGGTACACGGGCCTCCCACTGCTGTGGCCTCTCCCGTTGCGGAGCACAGGCTCCGGACGCACAGGCTCTGGACGCACAGGCTCAGCGGCCATGGCTCACGGGCCCAGCCGCTCCGCGGCACGTGGGATCTTCCCAGACCAGGGCACGAACCCGCGTCCCCTGCATCGGCAGGCGGACTCTCAACCACTGCGCCACCAGGGAAGCCCCTAGCTTGCACCTATTTTAAAGATTGTCTTGAGTCCTAGATCAAGTGCCCCTGAAGTTCCTGTAAGATCCAGGTGTAGGTTTTTGTTTTTGTTTTTTCTAGGGGTTTCATCTTCCAGATCTACTTTGGATCCTAAGAACCACCATATCAACTTAATCTAATGAGAAGCTAGATGTTCTGTCATTTGTCTGCCCATATGAGCGCCCATATGAGCCCATAAGTCTTTGCCTTATTCCCTGTCTCTCGAAGTTGGCCTCATGACTCCTGTGTGATAAACTGACCATTTCCAGCATTCCATCATGGACTAAATTGAAGGTGAATGTGGTACAGTGGGGAAAATAAGATTGCCCTTGGGGCATTAAACTACAAATCAACACCTTATGGATGTTGTCAGAATCACCTTAAGATATAATGGTCCTTTTTTACAAAAACCTCTTAAAGTATAATGGTCCCAAGATTAGCAATATTTAACTGTGACCACATCAAAAGCTCTTTTTTTTTTTAAATCAAGTGCCTCTCAGAAAAATGGATTGGTTAATAATAGAACATGGGAGATAGAGTCAAATCCTGGCACTGTTCAAGCAGTGCCAGGGGGAAGGGAACCTAGTCAAAACTCAGCCTGTATGGTCTGAGTAGCAAGTAGTTCTTTAGGTATTTAAATGCATCAGGCTATAATATCTTGAGGCTCTTGAATAGTCAAGTCATAATGAATTCATCCCGTTTTAATGCTACGCAACTTTTGACCAAAAGCTGGCTTTAATGGACTGGGCCACAGGGGAGAATACTGACCAAGAGATCAGTTTCCTCTGATAGTACTCTATGTAACTGCTAATGAATACCTGGCCATTTTTGTTTTGAATATCATGCTATTCAGTGTGTTAGTTTGACTCAGTGTTTAGATCTAATCAACTCCAGGATATTCCCAACAAGACTGAGTTTCTGAGCCTGGGGAGCTGAGGGTCAGATGTGAAGCCTGAAAGAACTGTATTCAAGGGCTGGTGACCCCCTGACCTCATTTTCCTTTGGATTCCTTGAGCAGCAACACGCTATGCTCTTGGACTTCTTCAGAAGGGAAAAGAGCAGTCTGTCAGGAGAGCCTTCCTTCATTTCGTGACACAGTATAGGCATAAAAATGCTTTCAGTTTTAGCAAGCTGTAGCCTGGCGCATAAGGAGACATACAGCCATAAATAAATACTCTCAGAGTTTGTGCAGGATCATATTAAGACAGATGCCAAAGCTCACAATTGCAATACGCTGCATATTACTGAAACTTTTCATAAAATCTAATGAGATCCTAACTTATAAGGAAAGAGGCATAAGGAAACTTGTAGCAACATAATTGGACGACATTTTCTGCCCTGAGGGCAAAAGAAGCTAAAAAGAATAACTGGTATTTGTGTTCTTAAAAAGAAGGGATTCGGAAAGATGTTTAAAATCCAATAAGCCCCGTTTTGATTGCATTATCTTTGGGAAACTAGAATGAAGGTTTTTGAACAAAGGGTTCCAGAAAGGGTAATTAAACAGTTCCCACCATGCAAACTGTATTGAATGAGATCATTCAAAAGGTGAGGATTTTCTGTGACGGAAATGAGAAGCAGGAAGGAGCTAAAGAGACTGTCTAACCCAGATTTCTAACTGTATGCCTGAGCTCTCCCAAGAATCTCCTTGTTTTGAAGATGGCATCAAGACCTAGAAAAACAATTCACTTTGATTTCAGCCAGTAGTAAACAAAGATCTTGAAGAAAGCGAAGAAACTGAATGATTCCTGCATTTCATCTTCTGTACCTTGTTCCCTAATACAGAACACAAAATGCTTCATGGAAATGAATGACGTGTCAGGTCAAGGAGGAAACAGTGACAACCTCCCCTAACCTACAGAGCTGCTCAAAGTGAATATTAACAAACCAGTAGAGAATAAGGCCGGCATATGAGGGTGTGATTATGTTTCAGCCATGAATGGGCCCATATACACTTAGGGGAGGCTCCGCTTTCTAACCACAGAGGTCAAGGGAAAGTCCTAGACTTGTAATGGTGCAGACTTTCTCCTTTCTTTAGGTCCTAGGCTACTAAATGCCCGGTGATCGATACACTGAAGAAGCCCCTCTTCCATTTCTTGCATATCTGGCTAAAGAACAGGCTTTCAATTTTGCTTTTCGTTGTGTGACCTTGGGCAAATTACTTAATGTCTCTAAATCTCAGCTCCCTTGACTATTAAATGGGGATAAAAGTATTTACTTCCTAGGGTCATTGTGAGAATTAAATAAGATTGAGTTTCTAAGGCTTTCAACACATTATCATTAATATTTCATAAAGCTCATATCTGCTAATCACAATCTATTTAATCTTTCAACAGGCAACCTAAATACTGTAAATCACACAGTGCTTTTCTTATATTACACTTTCCACATATAATTACTTCACATTGAGTATATAGAACATAGGGGATTTTTCACATGTACATTAACATATTAGAAAAGAATATTAAAATGTAAGTACCGAGCCCAGCTCAAGATCTCAGTAAATTGTTTTCTTTTTCTTTTCTCATTAGCTACCCTATGCCCCAAAGGGGAGTGAAAATCACGGATGAAATGAATGATTATTCTTCCTTTGTCATGATTTATAAGGGTGATTATAATTTGAATAAGCAAACTTAAACTTATGAATGAAAGAGGTTTTATTTATTAGAACTGGGCAGATGTCACGATTGGCTTTACTCTGGTTAAGTTCTACTGGTGGTTCAGAAAAGGCTTTCAGAATAATGAAGCAGAAATAAGTGTATCAGAAAGTTAATCTTCCTTCCTGTTTCCTCCCCATCTTGCCTAAGACAACACCCGGCCAAATGGAATTGCTATTTGGAATAGAACGTTTTCCAGCATCTTCTTTCTCACTTGAATATTAATATGAAGTGATTAATGAACTTGTTGCTCAACATGTTAAATTAAATAACAGTGAAGAGATTAAGAATGCCTTTCCCATTATTGAGTGCTGCATTTTAAGCAGACCATTAGTTTTCAGTCAGTCTTTGTAACAGATTTTTTTAATGAATTTATCTCACCTTTTCTGAAGGCAGGTCACAGAGCAAGTATTTATTTCTTCATTCTACTTAAAGAATTGAAAGCCTGTTCCACCAGTAAATAATGCAGATCTCTGACCCTGTGATTTTCACATAACTGTCATTTTCAGACCAATTAGTATGGATAACTAAGATATTCAGGGCTTAATGCTTCCCCCTACTTCTGAGACTCCTGCAGTGCAACTGCACTCTCCCAGGGTGCATAAGGTCCTCCATATGAAAATATAATTTATAATCACAGCACAACTTTAATAGCATCTGTCACTGTTTCCACAGTATCAGATATTCAGTAACTTTTGCTTACAATTAGAATAGATAGAAAAAGTCTCCCTTCCTACTCCACAAGTCTAGAGTGAATTATTGTCCTTTGCATATTTTTTCCAGATGTTATTATTTCTTAGAATGACTTCTCACACTAGAAAAAAACCTTTCTCTTTTTTTATAGAAAAGGAATCCTCTCACATTACTTCTGAGGATGACCAGTAGCCTCCCAAGAGAAAACTGTGAGAGATGTCCTGTGAAGATTTGGGCAAGAATTTACCCATAGGACAGAGAATTTAGAGACCTGCTTGTCTTTTTCAGTTGACATGTATAAGGAATTTAATAAAAAATAAGATGCATTAGGTGTGTTAGATGCTTCTCAATATATAGGAACAAAAAGATGCATAAATAAGACTAATAAATAAGCTATCAGAATGTGTATGTGTGTGTATGAGAGAGACAGAGAGAGAGAGAGAGAGAAAGAGAATATGAGATGTTGGTAACCTCATTTCGAGACATTGAAAAATGCTTCTCCAAGGTAAACTAGGGCTTTTCAATGACTTTTAGTCATTCACTTACTTAACAAGTTACATGAGGTACACATCTTCGCAAAAAGGAATATTGCTATAACTTCTACTTTGTCTACATTAATATGAGATATAAGGGGAACTAATTGTAGATGTCCTCTCATACCACTTGTCTAAGTAGTGCCTAAAGCCAAATCCCCAAGTCCCAGTGGTTAATAAAGAGGACTTTCATAATCACCTGGCAGATGGGTCCCTGTGAACTTGGACGTCCTAATGTATCTCTGAACTTAACTTGAGTGAATCTCTTTGAAACTGTTCTGAGAGTTCTTTCTAGTGTTAACATCTTTATCCCAGTCTTCAGAATTTTACATTTGAAGGGCTAAAAATAGAATACGATATGTCTACTTGGGTCCTAGGCTTGATTTCAGTCCTTTTACTCTAGGAGTCCTGTTGGATAAATGAAGATGTCCAGTGATTTTATGAGTTATCTGGACACTAGCAGTAGTTCATCCTTCACTTCTCTGCCCTAACTACCCAAGCGAGTAATTTCTTAGAAAAGACCTGCAGAGGAGAGGCAAGTCTGTTGTCCTGAATGTCCCCAGGGACCACCTCTCTTCCACTTTTAGCAATAAGCTGGACGAGCAGCTACAAGGCTCACCACTGATACTGCACAGATGTGCATGCCCTTGACAAACTGGAGGTCCGAACCCTGGATATTGGTCCTCCCAGCAAGGTGTTTCCCAGGCTAGGTGGCTGCTGTTCTTACACTGTTGCTTAACTGCATGCCCCCTGAATCCTCCCAAGTTCCCTATCAATAAGTAAAGTAGCACAGGAGTGGGCTTCCTCTCCGGGAGAGCAATCCATGGGCTGTCTAGCCATGATAAATTCAAGCACACGTCTCAGTGGGCTGTTAAGAGCTTTTGGGACTGTGTGCAATCTCTTGATCGTCTTCCCTGTTTTGTTTACTAACTCACGTTTTATGCCTGGACTGAGTTGCTAATGATGTCCCTACCTTAGTCTTTTTTTTTTAATTAATTAATTAATTTATTTATTTTTGGCTGTGTTGGGTCTTCATTGCTGCACGCAGGCTTTCTCTAGTTGTGGTGAGCAGGGGCTACTCTTCGTTGCGGTGCGCGGGCTTCTCATTGTGGTGGCTTCGCTTGTTGCGGAGCATGGGCTCTAGGCGCGCGGGCTTCAGTAGTTGTGGTACAAGGGCTTAGTAGTTGTGGCACATGGGCTTAGTTGCTCCGCTGCATGTGGGATCTTCCTGGACCAGGGCTTAAACCTGTGTCCCCTGCAGTCGCAAGTGGATTCTTTACCACTGTGCCACCAGGGAAGTCCCCCTACCCTTAGTCTTGATGATTGGAGGGCTGGTTGGGGGAGGATGTGGTTCTTGGTCAACATCCTACTGGCCATGCTAGAACAGTGCCTGGATAAGTACTCAACAATTGTTCATCTATTGTTGTGCTCACTGCAAATGTCACACTGATAAAGTAAATCTATACTATGAAAGAATGAGACATGCCGATTTTATTGGCTTCCACAGGAAAACGAAAGAGAGTTTGTATCTCACAGAATACCGCGAGCAACTGAATGGAAATCTCTACTGGACCTTCTGTTCTTCCTTTATGTTTCTCTTTTTGCATTAGCTCTTCCTTTCTTTTTAGTCTATTTTTCTAAAACAGTATTTTCAATATCCTCTATTGTCTTACCATTTTAGCTCTGTCCCCAAATTGTTTGTCCCCTGAACGCAATAAAAGCCCTTCAATTAAATGAACTGACATTGCCTAGATGGCAGATGAGCAACCAGCTACACGAGGCAAACATGACGGAGGAATTCAGCCCCTGCCCCAAGCAGTTTATCAGATTTTATCAGTTAATCCGATTATTCATCCACATTTTCCCCTTATTCATGCACACCTTCCTGTGTGCAAAGGACAGGCACAGGGATAATGTTGGTATAGGAGGGAGGCTTGTACTGCTAGGAAAAGTAAATATTTTCTCCTTTTAATTGTAAACCGATAAATGGAAATGCCAAAATGGTGTCCTCAACCGTGGCCATTGACTTCCAGTATCTAAAGTAATTGAACTTCAACTCAATTTTGTCCTGTCTCAAATCATACAGCAGTGTAGGCCACCCTGTCTGTATTTATCAGGGTTAATTCAGGGAAGCAGAATCTCCTATGAAATTATGAATTTATTTTAGTAATTAGATCTTATACAATTGTGGGAGGAGCTGGGGAGGTAAAAGTCCAAATAAGGGTGCAAAATCATTAACCAGCCTTAATTGTGTTGCACAAGTCAGTTGGGGCTTGCAGGAAAAATGCATGTACTCTTGGAATTGTGAAAGGTGCTGATAGAGAAATTTATGAGGAGTTTAGGTGCTTTGTGAGTTTTGCAGCCATGAGCCTGGCGTTGGAACTGAGATCAATGACTGTTGTTCAGCAGGGATGGTAACGGGGAAAAATAGCAGGGAGTGGGTGAGAGAAAAGGCAAGATAAACCGGAAGCAATCAGCACCTCCCTTTCTGTCACAACCACTGACTAAAGGGGATCTTTAGAACTTGATGGCTGTTAAACTTCGCCTCCCCAACTTCATGTAACTTTACTTTCAATCAACTCTAACACTGGAAATAAAGAAAACCATACAGGAAAGGAAACTCCAGAATGTAGTTCCCAGCATAACCAAGACTACAATAGAACAATCCAGCACACTCATGAGGAATCAGATTCTGGCTAACCTATCCCTTGCCATCGTTCGAGAAAGCTGGGTAAGTGGGGTTGGTAACCCTCAAGGTAAGGAATACCTGTTTCAAGGGAACACATGGCGCATTGGAAACATTTAGTTAACCCAGAAAATTGAGACTCTGAGATGCTCTTTAGATGCCTGTGTGAGTGCGTGTGTACACACACACACAGGCACATACACACACAGTCATTCATAAATCCACCTACCACAGATCCAACCACAGACTGTTCGGCACATATAACGTGCTTAATTCATATTTACTGAATGACTGAGGGAACACAACAAATCTATAAAAGTGTTCTATTTTTTTGGTCCTAAAATAAGCACTCTCAACGTATACTACCAAATGACTTAGCTTAAAGCAGCCAGTACAGCGAGAAATTTGCTTATTACAAAGAGTAAACATACTTCATGCATCATCGCCTGATGTCTGCCAAATATCACTGCTTCTTCTACACGGTTCCTATTCAAATCAACTTCAGCCTACATTTCTCCCTTTCTGCTTTCCCAGCTGAATGGCTGCTTTATAGCTTTCACATTTATTTCTGATATATTTTTCTCATCTGTCTTTACCTCCCTTTCCCTTTTGCTTTTTCTTTGGTTTTCCTTTGTTTTCACTTTTCTGTCTGCAACTCATGTGGCTTATTTTTCCTTTTATCATTGCCCCCAAATCAGAGAACCATTTTGATTGGAATGCTTTGATTTCACAGGGGAGAAAAATCACAGTGCATCTGCCAAAAAGTTGTCAGCTCTGGTTCCCGAGCGTGAGATTTAGGTTTTTCCACTCTGCTAACATACACGTTGCCAATATTGTATCACACTGTTCTAACACTGGGGAGAAAACAGCAGAATGCAATTCCATGATCTTATGGTGGAGAAAGAAATACTTTTTATCTTACATGAGCAGTGAGTTCTTAGCCCTTTTTTATTTTTTTTCCACTCAGACAGTTGTATGTGATAGCTTTCAGATGGACTTGTATCTGCAGAGTTTTAAAAGTCTATTTTGTTTTGTCTTTGTTCTCTTGGATTTTGCGACCTATGTCTGGTGCCGCTGTCTACAATGATGCTTATGGAGAAGAGAAATTTTGAGATGAGTAATGAAATTCAGATTTGACTCTCTATGCACTTGGAGGTATTTTTTATAGACTCAAAGGTCATTGGACCTGGAAAAATATATTAATCAAACCCTTGGTTTTTTACTACGTGCATGTAAAAATAGTTGCACGGATTGATTTTTTTAAAATTATCAGCTAGTTGTTTTGCTTTCGAGGGGAAGGCACAATCTCTGTCCTTTCAAGATATCTTACCTCCTAATAAAGGACACTCATTTCTACATTTCTTTTCCTAAGCCTTATCTCTAAGTATCAAAGAGTAAATTTTGCAGTCTCTTCAAAACAAATAAGAGCAATCTAGTTCAAACATCGTATTGAATAGATGATAAAAAGAATGACCACAGAAAGGCGGTCATTAAGAAACTTGCCCAGAGTTACTTAGCTATTTTGTGGAAGAGCCTACATTAGGAAAAATAAGAGCCGTACATATCACACCCTGCTTAGTGAGGAGTATCAAACTTGCCGAAGTATGGGGTGAACAAAGCCACTGGCTCTAGAGGCTGAACAAGTCAACCTGCCAGCTTTTTCATTCAACGTTATCTGGCATGTTTCCATGGTTACTGCATTAAAGTTGTTGCTAGCTTTAGTTCCAGAGTCAACTTGTTTAAACTTATTCACTGGGAATCTTTGACATGTAAGTGAAAAATAATTTAACACTCATTAAAATGACCTTGTATTTACTTACAGGCAAATCGAATTGGATTTTTCATAGTTGTTTGTTTTATTTAGAAAACATATTGGTACTTTTCAGTTAGTTGAGAACCATATTCTTAACTTTAGTAAGAAAAGACCTTCTGTTTGACATAGTCTTTATGGTATGGACTACTGACTATGGACTACTGAGTATTATGAAATACTCAAGGTTGGGTATCCCCCCATCATGCGAGAGAGTGGTGGAATTGTGTCTTTGAGTTTTGTAGCATCTGCTCTTGCAGACTCTGTGTGACATGTGGATGCGGGGAGTCTGGCCATGGAAAGTGTGTTGACGAGGGAGGGAAGGAGCCCGCCTCTGGCTCCAGCAGGGCTGTGATTCCCTGCAATGCCGGATCTAAGGAAGTAACATAGTTCAAGTCAGGGACACTCTTTGGGCAAATATTTTGCCTCTGCAATGAAATATTTACACTCAAATCGTGCACTGGTAAGATGGATGTGGTCTGTTTTACAGTTTGAAAACATGGGCTTTTGATTCAGAGAGACCTGAGTTTAACCCCTAGCTCCTCATGTAGAAAATTTTAAATACAATGAATTAAGAAGAAAAAACTAAGAAAAAAAAAAAGCTCTGCTTATATAAGCATAAGACATCTCAGGAAGAATGTATAAGTCAAATATTCGTTGCCTCTGGGGAGGAGAAGCTAGTGGCTCAGAGACAGGATCTAGAGGGATACTTTATATCAGATACCTTTTAATGCACTTTGAATTTTGAATCATGAGAATGCATTACCATAAATGAAGTAAAAACAATAGGGAAAAAAAAAGGTCAGCTAAAGTAAAAATAAAATAATAATACTCAGTAATTTTGTTACAAAATAATAAAGCCTATCTTCCCTATTTCACTGTATAGCCGAAGTTAAAATTTGAAATCTTCATTTGTAGTGCTGAATTTCAGCTTTTTAAATTAAAAAATAAAGTCCAAGATGTTAACAAAAAAATATGTGCCACTAAGGTCAAATACATGTGCTTATACAAAATATGTCTATACAAACTCTACAAAAAATTATATGAAATAACATTTTGAACAGAAAACTATGAATTATGAAAATAAAATCCTAGCTCTAGCATGAATCACCCTGTGGTCTTGAAAAAAGTATTTATTCTGTAATCTTCAATATTTCTATCTAACAATGAGTCTATAGTATTTATTTTATCGAGTTTTTATGAAGATAAAAGTGACATAACATGTATAGCTTCTTCACTCTAGGTGGCTTGGCACATGGCAAGTACTCAGTAAGTCAGCGTAACTGGTAGTGTTGTTCTATTTAATATTATGATTCTATGTCAGAGCAGGAAAAGTGGCCAAGAGTCATGGTGATGGTCATGGAGTCATACAACCACATTTATTTAACCTTAAATCAAAACCTACAGAAGTTGTGACTTGATCAACTCATGCAGTTAATTCCTGTGAGGGTTGAGAAGGAAGCCAGGATTCTCAATGACCAACTCAAAAATTCTTTCTAATGAAGCAATCTGTTACTTATTGTAGTCTACACAGACCCTTACTTGTCAAAGTTTGGTCCAAGGACCACCAGCAAAAGCATCACATAGGGCCCTTCTTAGAAATGCAGAAGCCCCAGCCTAGACCTACTGAATCAGAAGCTGCATTTTAACAGCTTGAATCCCCAGATGATTCATGTGCATCAACATCTAAACTGTTTTAGAAGCCCTGGTATAGACTACCCTTGAAATTTTGGTAATTGATGACAAAACAATAAATAAACGTCAGAAATTCAGTTCAAAATCAATAAGGTTATGTCAAAACAACTGACAGAGAAGTGAAAAATACCCCAAATGACTTGTGAGGCAAACAGGCTAGTCAGGTGGATGGATGGATGAAAAGAGAGACAACAGTCATAGTCACAGCGAGACACGCACGCACACACACACACAACACACACACACATATATATGTGTGTTCCGCGAAAAAAAGTATTGCACTAGCTTTAGAAGACAGTTCCATTTCAAATCAAATATAATACATTATTGCTATTTTTAATTCAAATAACTATTTTGATTATTTCTTCTCTTGCATAATCTGTTGAAACAAACTGACTGGTTATTAGGATGTACATTTGAACCCACTTTCAACTAAGTAAAATATGAAATCTATAAAAAATATGGTGTGGTCATGTGTTTATTTACTAACTTACTAATTCACTAAATAATTCATTTCTCAATCAGTTATTATGACATTGTGTAAACACAAGTTGAATCTTCAGATGCTACTCTTGTTGAAATTTTGAACAAAGGATAGGCTTCTTAGATAGACTCTACGTGGGCACAAGAAAAGCCCAAGGAAGATTTCCAGGGCCTGGGATGGTTGTGTAGAGGCAAAGGAAGTAAACTCCAGAGCCAACAATCCAAAAAAGCGGGACAAGAAGTGGAAGTAAAACAACCCAGCAGACAAGCTGCCTAAGCATTCATCCAAAGAGGCTGGGCCAATAGATACAGGAAATCTTACATGCAAAACATTTCTAGAGAATGCGGGTCCCTGCTGGTTAGTAAGGTCAAGTGTGCAAGAGGCCAGCCGGCAGGTGAAGAGACAGACTCAAAACTTTCCTATTGGGGTGGAAAGATAGCTGCCTTCACAAAAAACATTAACAAACAAACAAAAAACAACCAGGGACATTTTTCTTTTCTAGACTAAGTAGGGAAAAGGATGCAATATTTTTTATACTGTGTAAATGGATCTTGTATCGAGCTAGAAGCCCTACTGGACGAACTAGAAACTAAATTCCACTGAACATCAGGCAACATAGAAAGAAAAATTGTAGGCGTTAGATTCCGATGGACGTAGGTTAGAATTCTGGTCCTGTCAATTTCTAGCTCTGGGAGATGCTAGATGGTTACATCCTCTCTCTAACCCTCAGTATCTTTACTTACAGAAAGGAATAATATGTATCTAGCAAAATTATTGTAAGAAGTAATTGCTATATTATATTATAATAGATAGGCATAAGGCACTCAAAAATAGTAGTCATTACTACTGTGACTACTATCTTTGTCCATTGAGTTTTACAGTTTGAGGTACAGAAAAGTGTACGAATTACAAGTGCAGAGATGGATTAGTTATTACACAGCAAATACATTCATATAACCACCACTTAGATAAAAATAGAATCAACTCTCCTGCACCCTCCATGCCAATACAGATGTCATCACAATTCTTATTTTTAATACCAGAGATTAATTTTGCATGTATTTGAAATGTCTACAAATGTAGAAATTTATGCAACTATGTCTTTTTTTTTTAAATTTAGCTTCTTTCACAAAACATTACACTTGTGAGGTTTATGCTATTGTATATAGCAGTGGTTCATTCACTTTCATCACTATATAGTATTTTATTTTAATGAATATTTATGCTGTTGATGAACATCTGAAATATTTCCAGTTTTTAGCTACAAACAACGTTGCCCTGAAAATTTTCCTACTGGTCTTTGGTGACGTATTTATACAATTCTATTCTACGCAAACTTAGGAATGAAATTGCTGGTCAAGGGTATATGTGTATTTAATTTTAGGAAATGTTGCAAGACAATTTTTATAGAGATTTCTTCTCATTTACCCTCCTACCAACAAATTATGAGAGTTCCTGTTTCTGAATCCTCAACAGCACTTGTTATTTTCAACTGTTTTAAGAAGTCAGCCATGTCTAGTGAGTATGTAATGATATCTTATGGTATTTTAATTTGTATTTCACTAATAACTAATAAAGTTGAGTTCCTTTTAATATATTTGTTTGCCATTTCAATATTTTCTTATGTAAATTGCCTGTTGAAGTATTCAAATCTCTTCCTATTTCTCTTCTTTCCTTTTTTTGCCTCTTTCTTGCTGTTTTATTAAAATTTGTATATATTCAGGATACAAATAATTTGCAATTGAAGGAAAATATTGACAGTTTGTTTTGTGCCATTTTCTCTAGCCTCAGGAATGCCTGAAAATGTGACCTTTGTCAAATGCCCTTTGCGACACTAATATTCAAGAAATTGTCTGGGGAGTATTTATGTCAGATCTAAGATAACAGAGCATCCCATCCAGGACTATGTACTAAAATAAGTCACTAAAAAACTAGAAATGTCAAAAAAAATAGAATTCATAAATTTCACAGACTTATGGGATTTGTAAATTTCCTCTTAGAAATTATTTCTATGGTCTAAAATGCTGATTTGGTGGTATAGGAGCCTCTATTTGTCTCCACTCAGCTTTGCACGTCATACGCGCACTAGATAACAGGACCACCTTGGTCTGCGTATGAAGGAAACACAAAAACATTTTGATTTTATACAATTTTAACATTATCACACAGTAAAGCAAGGTGTGATCATATATGGGTTATTGATAGTTAACCTTTTATTCCACAGTTTTTTTTGTTTTTTTTTTCTTTGCAGTACGCGGGCCTCTCAATGTTGTGGCCTCTCCCGTTGCGGAGCACAGGCTCTGGACGCGCAGGCTCAGCAGCCATGGCTCACGGGCCCAGCCGCTCCGCAGCATGTGGGATATTCCCGGACCGGGACACGAACCCGTGTCCCCTGCAACGGCAGGCGGACTCTGAACCACTGCGCCACCATGGAATCCCTCTTGTCTTTTTGATGATGGTATTTAAAAACTCCAAAGTCTGAGGTTTTAATAAATAAAACTTAATTCAAACTGTCACTAGGGGATATATAGAAACAACTGTAAAATATAAATTTAAATTTGACTGTATGAATATGTATTAAGTGAATTTCCCTTTAAGATGTGCTTGTTCTCTTTATTGTATGTTTCTGTGTTTTAAGAATAAAGTTTGTGGAAGGTTTCTAAGGGTACATTTTAATTTGGGTAACATATATTATACCAAAAAGATCTCTAAAACGTATGCCTGACTTATGTCAAATGGCGCTCTCAAAGAGGTTCTGTGGTGGAGATTGGTGTTATCACAATTTGCTATGCTTTTTTTTTTAGTCCCTCCCGACTTCTCTCTCTCTCTCTCCTTCCTTTCTTTCCTTCCTCTATTCCCAGTTTTCCCTTTTCCTCTCTTCCTCCTTCTTTTTCTTTTCCTCCCTGCCATTTTCTCTTCTTGACCGAATTTCAAATTGGATCTACCTGAAATAGAAGTTTGTTGTATTGCAATATCAACAGATACTATTTATCTTCTCCCCCTCTGTGAAAAGTGAAAGAGAGATAGAAGCAGACCCGTGATTTCACACAAATAATTTTTCTGCATTAAGACAAGGTTTATAAAAATGCTCACACACCTCACATTGTCAAATAATCAGAAATTCACTTCCAAACTTCTGCCCCCCACATTAAATAAGGCCAAATACAAATGTTTTTCAATGATAAATTAAAGAACATAAAAGAAATGAAGATGCCATATATCTGATACCTCTGTGGTAAGCCAGTAAATAATTCTACTTTTTGAGTACTCAACAGCAATATTAAAGAAACCCTCTCCTTGAAGTCTTTACAACTTCCATGATAAAGTAGAGGAGAAGCTTTTCTTTTTTGAGAACTTCTTCAAACCTTGTTTCTTTGCCACTCAAGGTCATACCTGCCCTCTGACTATGGCACTTGTTCCCCTGAGATTGTAAAGGCTTCTTGCAGCTTTTGAGCATCAATAGTCCCTCTCCCGAAGGTGCTTTATGTTTTTCAATCAGTACCCATTCAATCAGTGTGTGTGTGGGGGGGGGGGTGGGTGGAAGATCTCTTTATCCATCTTTCTATGCAAAATACTTAATGGCAATTGAGTTAAGGTGAAGATACACACTCTAACATTTATTTTATATTGGATTATAATTAGTAGAGATCAATAGTGAAGGATAATAATAAATAAAAAGCTAAAGTTGCTGACAACTTACTTTGTGTCAAAACTGTTCTAGATGATTTGCAAAAATACCTCTTTGCAGATTCACAAAGCCCCAGGATTTGGTAACATCAGGGAGGAATCTAGATTCTAGTCTTGATTATGGCAGTTTCCATGTGTGAACCCACACAAGCCATGCTTTGGGCCTTAGTTTTCCAATAGGTATTGATTATCTATTACTGTGTAACTAATTAATGATCTCAAAATAAACCATTAATTCATAATAAATAATTATTTATCTCAAAATGTAGTAGCTGAAAACAACAATGTTTTATTATCTTGTAGAGTTCTTGGGGTCAGGAATCCAAGAGTGGTTTAGTTGGGGGGTCCTGGCTCAGGGTCTCTGATGAGGTCACAGGTGAGATATTGGCCAAGGCTGCAGACATCCGAAGGCTTGACCTGGGCTAAGGAATCATTGAGCTCCTTCACGTGGTGCTGGGAAGACTGCTTTGGTTTCCCACAAGCTGCTGGGGAGGCCTCAGTTCCTGCCCACGTGAACTTCTCCAGGGAGCCCTTCATGACAAGGCAGCTGGCTTTGTACACAGAGAGTGATCCCAGGGAGAGTGAACGAGACAGCATCTGCCTTTGTACAACCGAGATTCCAAAATTTGCTTTATCATTTTCTTACTAGCCTTTTCTATTCAAAGAAGCAAGTCACTAAGGGCAGCCCACACTTAAGTAGAGGGAAATCAGGCCCTTCTCTTGAGGGGTGACATGTCAAAGAACTTGGTATATGGACATAGTTTCCACCTGTTTCACCATCTATAACAATTAATAGGGTGAGAGCCATGAGTTGAGTTCAGTGAGCTCTTAAAATCCCTGAATTTTTTTCAAAAATGGGTTTCAAGCCTTCTAAAAGCCAACTGTGTTCCCCTTTTAGTGCTGAACGGGAATGGTGGTCCTACAGATATTCATCGTATTGAAAGTCTTAGAGCCAGCCTTACTTATAAAAATTACTACTAGTAGTTATAGTAGTAATAGTATTTCACTGGCAGATTGATGAATTTTCACATATGTTTACATCGATGTAACTACCACCTACATCAAGCTAGAGAACATTTCCAATTCCTAAGAAGACCTCTCATGCCCCTTACCAGACACCACTGAACTCCTAACATAACCGCCATTCTGAACTTTATCACCATAGATCAGTTTTGCCTGTTTTTAAACTTCATTTACATAGAATCATACCATGAACGTTTATTTATCTGACTTCTTTAGCTCGATATTCCTTACTCTGAAGTGTAGTGGACGGTTATCCTAAGTCCAGACAGAAGTTCATCTGCTCAAAATATAACCGGTACAAGTGTTTGGAATTCTTATCACAAAAAATTATTTTCTAAGGGATTGGGTGTTACTTTAGCATGAAGAGTAGCATATTTGTGAGCTAAAGTAAACATCTGGATTTGTTTTCAGATAGAGAACCTTTGTTTCTATCAGTTCATTACATAAATATCTACTGTGTTCCTCCAATGTGCCAGGCATTGCAAGACATGATTGGAAGAGAAACGTCAGTAGGCAAAGTTTGTAGTCAAAAGCAACTCCAGCCTACTGATTTAGAAACGACTGTAACTCACTGTTACAGGAGCTGTCATGGAAGGAAGCAGACCAAGAACAGCAGCTCTAGCTTTCTAGAAGGACCAGAAGGGTGATGCTGAACTACGCTCTGGAGGCTCCCAATGAGTAACCAGGAGGAGTTCAACATGGAGACAACGAGTTATACTAAAAGAAAGAATGCAGTAGCTATAAAAATTTGCAGAAAAAGATAGGCATAGCTTGTGTGAGAGATGGCAGGGGTGGAAGAATGATGATTGGAGAAAATGAGGCTGCAAGGGTGAGTCGTGTCCAGGTCATGAATCCCTGTGCGCACCATGGATATGAACTTACATTTTACCTAGTTGGCCATCTAGAGCCATGAAAAGGTTTAAAGAGAGGAAGTGGCAAGATCAGATTTGCATGAAAATAACTCCAGCAGCAGTTTAGATAATGAGTTAGAAAACGGAGAAAATGGGAGCAATAGGGCCAGCAAGGAGGTAAATGATGACGAAAATGAGAGATAATGATGGCCTAGACTCTGGCCCCAGTAGTGGGCATAGAAACGAGTAAAGGCACCTCAGAGACGTCCCTGAAGGTTACACAGTTAGCTGAAGGCAGCACTGACTGGGATCACGTGTCTTCCCTGAGAAAGGCTGCAGGCACAACTCTCATGTCTCATAGAAATTCTTTCCAGCCACTCTTGAACCCTAAGAGTTCCCAGATGGCATTCCAGAGGTCCCCAATCTCCTGACACTGCATGTACAATTGTATTAGTTATAGGCATGTGCATTGTGGGGACAGGGATATACTTTTCCTGAGCTGAGGTGTATGACTTACATAGTTTACAACCATTGCATTAAAGGATTGTTACTGTAGGCTGAGTCCAAATATAGAATTATGTAAATTACTGTGTAACTAAGCCCTATCGTTGTTTACCAAACAATTCGGACATTTTCTAATACCTAAATTGTATTTTGTTGCTATGGCAATAAACTGATAATAATAAGAATAGGAATTTTATTTCTTTTTACTTAAACTCCTAAAATCTAGCACAGTGCCTGGCATATATTTGACGTTCAATGTCTTGTTGAGCGCATGAAATTAGTAACCCAACATACAAACACCTCCTGTAGAGCGAATCACAGTATTGCAGTGAGGGTTAAGTTAAAGTAAACTATAGATTGAACACACTTCATACTTCATGATACAGAATAAGTATTCAGCACATGGCAGCTGTTAATCACATTAGCCTTGCCTTCGATAACACGCATAAACTCCTATCTAACAATATCTATAAGAAAATCATTAAACCTTGAACAAGGATCAGGGTAATAATTTTCCAAACATTGATTTTAAAAATGCTACAAATGACAGGAGCTAAAATTGCTGTCAGAAAGAAATGCTAGAAAGAAAAGTTTTTGATTACTTGTAATTAGTTTTTGATCTTCCCTTCACCAGCCTTTTCTCCTCTCTATAATAAAAAAATAATGAGGGAAAAATGAGTCCAGGTACTAAATCAAAATGAAGCAGTTATATAAAATTCTGTCTAGAGAATTCACTCACATCACATAAACATTTCTGATTCTAAGTGTTATAAATGGTATAAGTCCCTTTCCAACAAAGCATTCCAAACAAAACAGTTTCTGGAAGGTTTCCAAAGAAACTAAAAAAAATATGGAAAAAATACACTAACAACATTGCTGCTTATGGAGCAGGAAAAAAAAAAATCCTTAAGACTAAATGCAATAAACAGTAGTATGAAGTATCTGGTAGGTGAGTCTCCTGAAATTTTTGTTTCAGGGAAAGGGGGCCCTTCACAGTGTGCTCCTCTTCTTCCTGAACCTCTGTGGTGTCTATTGAGAGAAAAAGACGCCCAATTCTCAAGTCTGGAAGCATAAACTGGGGAGAAATAGCTTGAGCATCTTCCACAAAGTTCTTACGCATCTCCATCTTCTAGCTCTAGTCTCCAGTATCCGTATTGAGACTCTTACCAGCATAAGATAAATGAATTATTACCAGGAACCATAAAATGCCTTTCCATTAAGGTATGATGATCATGATTTTAAAAATGATTTGTGTCAAGCAGTGCCAATTTTTTTTTAAGAATAAGCAGTATGTTGTAAAATTCCCAATATTTTTTATTCATATTAAGGTATTAAGGGGTTCTGTTCCATAAAAAGAAAGGTCCTTTTAATGCATCTCTTATTTTTAGGAGAGTATCGATATAATTTTCTTCAAAAATGTTAGACTAAGGCCACTGACTCCCTAATAAATGAAAGGTGCCTGGGACCAGAGCCAATAATAGTAAGAGAAAACTGGTGTGTTACCTAGATTATTTTGGTCACACTGTGATTAACCAGACTATTGTTCCTGAACTACCTCTTGCCTATTGCTAGTAGGAAAAATATTTTTGTGTTTTGATATCCACTTTTCTGTGGAACATGGATCTCTTCTAAGAAGTGAGTTTAAGCAAAAGTGTTTATAAATCCTCTTGCCCCACCTCACATACGTAAAACCTGACAGAAGACAGCAAACAGAACACAGACACAGACTGATTATTTCAGAGAAGCTGAGGTCCTGGGGCATCACACAGCCACATGGAAATCAATCAATAAAAGCTTGGTAGTCTGACTAAATGTATACGCGAAGAAGCCGGAAACAACCAGTTCAAGGCTAACTGGGCCACATGAATATTGGCGCCAACAGACTTTCACTGGATCCGGTATCCTACAGCTACTATATTAAAATGTCTTTGAGGTCATTCATTCGTAGGCACTTTTGCTCTAAAAACTTCCTGAACTTTAAATTCCTTTTCTCCTAAAACACAAACCTTCTCAGTTCTCCTCAAACCGATAAATAAGACACAATAAGACTAGGCTTATGTAGTCATTGTGGCATGATATTTATTGCAGCGAATTTTTCTTCAGCTTCACAGCAAGGTGGTCCTCAATGAAGATCCTTGTGGTATCTATGTGACCCCATGTATTTGAATCTCAAATATTTGGAACATCAAATAACAATGTTCCTTTATTTATAGTCCTTGGGACATCATTTTTCCATTTTTCGCATCTTCTGATGCTTCCTTATTGTTACTTATTTCAAGAGGACTGTAATTTTTACTAGAACTCATTTTTGGTTGGAGTTGGTTTATTTATGCTTTGAGTACTGTGTGCCCTGGATTGTGAAAGTACCCCTGTAGAGTAGTTTACACTTCCTTTGTTAGAACCTCAAGGGCTTCATGAATTAGATCCTATCGATATTGTATTCTTGGCTTTGACTGGTGCAGAGGGAATCTGACCTCATTTCCATGCACAGCACCAGACAGCGATTTCAGTTTCTCACTGGAAAATTTCTTCTCCACAAACAACGGATGGATTGTAAGCTTCCCTGTCATCTTCTACTTGTTGGTCAAGTTCCTCTAGGTTCTGTTCTATGGACTTGGGCTATCCTTTGAAGATCCCAAATCTGTGTAGCTCCCCACATCAGCTGGGTGCAAGGTCAGGTGTCTTTGACCCCCTTTGGCTTTTTAACATTCTAGGTGTATAAGACTATTTCTCAGGTCTGACACTTTCCGCAGCATTAGTGAAGTTAACTACTTTGAGACTGACTTTGTCACACCTACCAATTTCCCTCTCACTGTCTTTAAAATCTTCCAGATGCTGCTATTGTTGATGGTGGTATTATTAGTATAATATTATTATGCATCAATGTTAGTGGATACAGGCAAGGTTGGTTTGCTCCTGTATCTGAACCATACATGGTTCAGTACTCTTTCCATAACTATGGCATTGGCCTACCACTTATCTTGTGCATTTTATCTAGTGAAACCAACACGTTTACATAAAGGAGTGATTATTACAGCAAGGCCCGTTAGAATATAACTTTTATGCAGATGAACTTTTACCAAGACTATTAAAAATCACACAATGGAAATAAAGGAGGTAGTTGCTTATTTCACTTATGCAAAAGGCTGTCTCTGATTGCACTCACATAATATCTATTTTCTACCGATGAATTGCTTCTTTGCTTATTCATTTATTAGGGAAGTCTTTCTGAAAACATTTATCCATAGACTCAATCCTGTTAGGCACTCTACAGGGACTGGAAGTACAGAGATAACTAAGGATGTGTCCCTCTTCTCAAGGAATTTACAGACTACATGGCTATAGACTCAGAGATCAAAGACTGTAGTTAGGACACAAGGAGCAAGGAGACGGACAGAACTCAAGAAAGTCAGACATCATCCCAGCACTGGGCAGAGTGGATCGGGGTCACCAGTGTTTGGAGATCGGGTATAGAGAAGTAGATAGTCCAGGTGTGCAATTATGAAGGAGTCTGTAGATAACAGAGCTGTTAGAAATTGGTACGCAAGGAGCAGAGTTTGAGGCCCAGGAAGACGCAAGGTCCTTAACGTAACAAGGGACCATACCATAAGGTCTGGAAAGCAAGCAACGGTAGCAGTGCTAAGAAAAAAAATTAGGCAGAAGGTTGTACGATCAGACTTTGTGTTTTAGAAAGAATTTTTGCCTCCTATGACAATCAGACCCCAATATCTGACCCTATGAACACATGTTATAAGTTCCCTTCTTCATCTTGCCCCCCACTAAGCACAATTTGAAGACAACTTTTAGCCAGAAGTCACGAGGATGGTCAATGAAGATGTTTTTCTCCTTCACATTTTTATGGACAGCTCTGAAACTGCAGTCTACGGATGGAGAATGTGGTGCTTGATGAAATCAGGCAGTACTCATGAGGTCTCGACCAAAGTCAGGCTCGAGCTGGTGCAGAGATGGAGCCAGAAGACTAAAACTTTGGCCATCTTGAATTGTCATCTTAAAACGGAAAAATCAGAATCTGAGTGCGGAAAACAGTAAGACTGCACTTTATCAATTTGGTTCTAAATTGTGGAAAAGAAGGAAGGGACAGGGAGACAGTTAAGCTTCTTGCACATTATTCTGTTGTGGACTTTCAGATCTGTTTTTGCTTTTGAAAGATGATTTTTTGTTTCTTGAAGATGCATATTTCTGATACTTTGTAATCACGTAGATCCTCACAGCCTTCTCCTGGGGTATTTGTTGAGTAATTGATCGGCACATTTAAATTCATGAAGACAACTTGAATGTCATGGCCTGGTATTTTGATTTCTCAACAGAATATGTCATAGGAATGAGACAGGTTCTTAGCCTTAATTCAAGGTAAACATATTAAGAATTTTTTTCAAAATAATGATTGATTTTATTAATTCACCATCACAGGCACATTATGCTGGATAAGATATTATACTGAAATTAATAATAGAACATTGAGCTGTGTTGGCCCCTAGCTTGGTTATGTTAGCACCGTCTTTTCCCTACGTTTGTTCTCAGTGAGACCTAATATATAAAAATGTATTTGCATGGGAAAAAAGTACCTGCAGTCAGTCAGAAGGAAAATGTGATGATAAAAAAAGGAGTTATCTCCTCAGGCCCCTCATGGTCTATTCTTCAAAGTCTCAGCCCGGGAAATAAACAGGTTCAGATGGAGTTTGACTCTTCTAACACCTTAAACTATTGCATATTAGCCCTGCCACGAGAGAGAGTGAGAAACAAGAAAGGAAACATGCTTCCTGAAAAAGTGTCCATTTAGAAGTGATTGGCAATATTCCGATGGCTAGATTTTTCACACCTCTTGACAATCCAATGATATTTCTTCACACCTTTTGCAGGTGTCAACCTGCAAAGGTGCTGCAATTCACTTTTTGCGGTTCACATACCATCCAGCTGAATGAGGCAACACTCTGGGGGAACCCAGTGACACAGAATTTGCTGAGAAACAACTAAACTGCTGTTAAAACTTGCTTAGATCTCAGGTCTGTTCTTGGTGGCTCTCTCTGACTCACAGTGATGTTTCATATGCATTGGGTTGGATTAGTGATTCCAAAATGACCTCATTCTGGGAACTATAAGAATTCCAAGGAATCCTCAACTCCTCCTGATTTTTTCTTTTACATTAATAAACTTTATTTTTAGAGCAGTTTTCATTTCACAGCAAAATTGAGTGGAAGGTACAGAGAGTTCCTATATACCTCCTGTTCCCATGTATGCACATTATTAAGTTGTTAGGCAGAGTTTATTAATCATTTAGTACCTGCTATCCTTGTTTTCCTAATTAGACTGTAGGTTTCCTGATTAGGAAGACGATGTGTGGCTCTTCTCAGCATCCCACATGTGGGAGGACCCTTATATGTTTTGGTTGACTGATCTAGATACCAAGTCTTATAGCACCTTGAGATGATGTCATATGTGGAGATGCCATATCACATGAAGCTTGGTATGGTGGGAATGGCATGGACTTTGGAATCAGACATCCTTCCCGTTTAATTTATTAACTACTCAATTTACTCTTCAGAGTCTATTCTTGATTCTTGTAAAATAAGTAAAATATTGCTGCATTGCATGAGGAGTGTTATAAGAGAATGGGTCTACTGAGAAAGCGTATGAGATACATCTAGTACAGACTTTGGTGAGTAACTTAGGCAACATTCTCTTCCTCCTTTACTCCCTCCAACCCCTGACTCTATTCAATATTAATTTTATACCAATTCTTGCCTGGAATTCATGTACTTTTATCTTGTTTAAGTATTCATTTTAAATATATAAACTGATAGCATGTATCACTGAAGCTAGGAGGAAAAAGAAAGGAAGATTGATAAAAGAGGATCATACAGAAAGTAGAAATAGGATCATTTGAGTTTCAGACAATGAGAAATGTTCTTGGGCACTGCCAAAGGCAGCTCTTAGGAGAATCATGGACACCTCAGTAGCTTTACTACATTTCAACTTGAAATGTACATGAATAGTGGGGCCTTTGAAATGATTATGTAAATATATGCAAAGCTAGCTGATCCTGTAGCCTCCAAAAGGTAATCTCTCAACCTTACCAGGGACCTTTTAATACCCCCATACTAGACTCAGATGTCAAAAATATCTCTAGTTTTCAGGTTATTGGTTTAATGGGAAAAGGGGGAGTGGGAAGGTCTGGCCTCTCACTTTGGCTCTTGTGTAACCTATTATCTAATCTTGGGCAAAGAGTTCAGCCCTTGACGAAGCTTCTTCTGTTGGGTATTAGTGGCCATGCTGCCTCTTTCAGAGTTGCTCCAAGAATCAAGGCTAGAACACACAAACACCGCACAAAGATTACTATGTACAGTATACCAGGGGCAGTGGGCAACAGCCTGCTGTAGGTTACAGGAATGTGCCCACTCTAATGAGTGAAGGAAAGACAAAATAGAGAAGAAATAGTGGACAAAGGGGGAATAAAGGGGGATCAAACTAATACTTGCTCTAAGAAGTCCAAGAGGAATGATTTTAGAGAACACACAGTGTAAACCAATCCTGATTAGATCGCAGTAGCTGAACAGTATGGTTTACACCAAAGAAATATTTTACCCTGGGTTTTGATGAAAAGGAGATTGGGTAGTTTCATTGTGAAATTAGGTTTGCTTTTAATAACAATAAATTTATGAAACAGGCTACAAACATGTGTTGGGAAGCCAGACACTGTAATGGTGGCTGATTAAATACACTCAGCGACTTAACATTTGAGACAATCTCCCTAGGTAGGGAAAGGAATAATGTTTCAGGAAAGACATTGATGAGGGAGAAGGGATTGATGGGAACAGAATTATAAATGAGAAAGGAGGTTATATTACTTTGGAGCACTAGAAAAACTGAGATTACAATAGTTGAAAAATAAACACGGAAGAGCATAGATATGCTTGAAGCTTTTAAGATGTTAAAAAGGATAGTAAAGGTCAACATAGATAAGCTTTGCCTATGATAATGACAAACACTGAAATTTAAGGACACGTGAAAATCAGCAGTGGATAGAAAATGATTTTTTCTTGTTCAGGAAACCCCTGCATTCTCTGTCCGCTGCTAAATTAACTTTATTTTGTTGAACAATCATAGCACAGGAAGGCAGGGAGTCAAAAACATTATGCATCATTGTGGAAAAAGGACAAGGATTCAAACCAGAATCAAGATAGCAATTTATAAAATATTCCTGAGGCTGCACATTTATTCTTTAGAGGACCAATGGTAGAAATACTGTAATATGTAGATTTGTTTAAAAGTCCTCTGAACTTTGTTCCTCCAACAAGGTTTTGTGTTGGTTTGGCCAAGAGTCATACAGGTATTACCATCCTGGGATTACTTTAAAATTCACTTATCATCTTGAGGGGTACAGAACCATACAAGGGGCTGGTGGAAATTAAAAGCACAAATGTGGTGAGGGCATATTCATGGTGAAATTGAGATCGGTTTCATGGTGAAACTGAGTCCCTGTGGGGCTCCCAGGTACAAACACTTTCTGTGTCCCCCTTTTCTTATTTGTAGGAAATAAGCTTCTTTCAGCCTCCTTGACCTTCCCTGAGTTCCAAAAGGCAGACTCAAACAGTTGCTAATCAGGGAAGGGAGGGGATGCAGAAACAAAGAAGGAGCAGTCAAGAAACAACAGTGCAGCCTTGGGGCGGGGTCCTGGTTCCTCCACAAGGAATATACAGAAAAATATCTTTGAGTTCTTCTGTAGGAACTAAGGTCCCCACCCAGGTGGAAGATGGTAACTTCAGGCTGAGCACAAGATTCCTGGCACACTGCCCTGCTACCTCACCATCAACCAGTTAGAAGAAACTCACACACCCTGCAGCCCTCACCCCAAATTTTGCCTTTAAAAAAATTTCCCCCTGACAACCATCAGGGAGTTCAGGGTTTCTAAGCATGAGCCAGCCACCTCCTTGCTTGGCCCTGCAATAAATCTTTCTCCGCTCAAAACTCCAACGTTTTGGTATTGTTTGTCCTCACTGTGTTTCGGGTACAAGGACTTGTGTTCGGTGACAATGGCATGAGCCTCAAACAACTTTTTGTTCAAACTTTTGTTCCCACCTGCCCTGAGAATGGGCAGATTTTGTCAAATCTATCCTATTTCTGGGCACCTCGCTCTTTCAGGGCTCTGCTTTCTACCAGGGTCTCTCCTTTCCCTTGTTCTGGGCCTAGTCAGTTGTCACTCTTTGCCTCAGGTTTTCAATTTATTTTCTGGGGATTTTCTTCAATTTCTAGCAGTTTAGAATTGTCTTTAAAGGGTATTTGTGATATTCTATACAGCATTTCTAGTTATTCTTTTAAGCAGCCTTCCATATTGCCTGGAAACATCAGTTACTGAACTTCTATGAATCTTTCTGTAAATAAATAAAAAAGTAAAATTGATACTTTAACTCAATTATGTGGACTGATGGGCAGTGACAGAAAAATCCACAAATGTCATTGACCCAAATGTGTATCCTTAAGACGTGAAAAAAATGTGTTCTTGCAGAGTCACTTCAGAGATTTTCTTGGGGAAGGGAAGACCTCTATCTACGGTATTCTTATCTCTTTGTAATGGTTTCAGGGCAAGTTACTCTACATCCTGACTGGTCTCTTTCTTCTTCTCCTTCAGGCTCAGTCACTCATCTCCTGGCCATCTAATTCATGATTGATTCAGAAACCCCAAAGGATAAGGCCATGAAGAGTTTCCTGCCAACATTCCTTCCATAGGCCCACAACAAACATCCAGGACATCATTGGTGGATATCATTAGTTCCATCCCATTTCGTCTACTCATTTGGTGCCTTCTGGGAAGGAAGACCAAAGAATCCTCACACGTAGATAAGATATAATTATTGCTAAAGCTAACCCAGTTTCTCATACTTCCATCCACTCCACTCCTCCCATAGAAGTCTGTGATACTCAATTCCCAATATCTTCTATCCACTCTGTTCTTTTTAAGGTGACAACATGTCCTAGTCTGCCCAAGAAAATCCAAGCTTTTGTTTGTGGTTCTGGCATAATCATTAAAGTGCCTCTTTCTCGTTTCAAAACTGAACTGGTGTGGGAAATAAATTATATGATCATTCTATCTCTAGTTCAGTTCATGTACGAAGCCTAAGGAAATTAGTTAACTGTTTTTTTCCTCACCATTGAGTCAGTCTTGGAGTGAAGTCATGCTCCTTTTACCTTGTGTGCTGAGCTTCTTTAATTCTCTCCACCTATTCAAGTCTCCTTTACTGCCTCAACTGATGCAGCACTGCAATTTCTAGATTTCTTTGTAACCCCAACTTATGGCTTTCCATGTTTACAGTCTGTGCTGGTTCAGTCCATAGGATTCAATTTTCACTTTGATTCTTAGTTCCTTGGTAGATCTGTTAACTGGTCTAACATTCTATTTTTTCTTCAGTCCTGGAAGTTGACTCTGAACCCCAGCTAGTAACTCTCTTCCCAGGAGACATGCCAATTCATAACTTGGCTTCCTATGAAAATACCAACTTAACCCATTCCTCGTCCCTGACTTTCACATTGAAACTCCATTTGAAATAAGTTAGTATCATTTGCGGAACCCAATCTTCTAGAGGCAGTCATTGCCTAGATCATGTTCAAGTTGGTTTTGTCCAATGATGTCTGCCTCAGATCACAAGGTAATGTCCGAAACCAACCTCATTAGACTGCCTAGATTACGAAGTCTTACTTGGTATCAATTATTAGTATTACTGTTGTTGTCGTTGTTATCGTTATTTTGGCTACCAGCCTTACATGGTCAATGATCCAACTTGCCAAATTTAAGCCTGCCTGAATCTCAATCGTATTTAATCTGATAATACATCTACAAACCAATTTGAGGGGCAAAATGTCAGAAATTTAATTTAGTTACACAATGGTTTTGATTGTTTTTCCCTTCTTGGTATACAACTAGTTAATAGTTATCGTTTCATGATAGACATGATAAACATTACTTAAATTCAGTGTGGCTTAAAAAAGCACAATATATATTCAAAACTTACTACTGAATCTCTACTGTGTGGTCCTGGGTTAGGCTCAGTGTGAGATCAGAAATAAACATGGCACATACCTTATCCCCAGCAGCTCCCACTTTACTAGAATGCTTGTTTAGTTTAATATATTTTGCATATGGAAGGCTGATTTTGTATGGCCATGGAGCAGATGCAGATATGGCTCAGAGAAGTCCATCTGCCCAGGATTCTAGTCATAATTAAATGAGTCAATAGCAAGGCTTATGAAAAATCACGGTAAAACCACAAATTGTCAAAGAAGTTGTTTAATAGTGTGACAATAAAATGCCTTTCCCTTATGTTGATTAGTGGGGGAAAAACAACCACAGAGCATAAATACTCTGTGACTTCTGGCATCAAACACAGAGGATGCAAAACAACAGTCAACCTCCAGCTAAACAAAGTGACACTGTTTTTGAATAAATCTATTAAATTAAATGGAAGGCTTTGAATGTTGGAATTTTCAAGGAGGTTTTCTTTTCACATGTTTCCTTATTTTAAATAAGATGAAAAGGGAGTTGTTTTTTTTTTAATTTTTGGAGGATTTGAGTTTCTTTTAAAAGTTGGGATCTATTGAGTTAGCTGCAGAGGAGCATAGTGAAAAAAGCATGGGTCAGAACCAGAAAATCCTGGATTTAACTCCCAGTACTGTGACTCAAATTCTACAACCTGTTCAAGATAACTAGCTGAACATAATTTCTCTTGCCCTCTGTATGCATACCTCTCCTTTGAGCAATAGGTTTCTTTACTTTCCCCTTTTTATTGATTGTACTCCTCCCTTTCAAAAATTGTTCTTACTAATATTTTCTGTTGTGGAAAACCAAACCAAAGCAAACCAAGCAAAACAACTTCCCTCCATCCTGTCAATCCCTAATCACTCTTCAAGGGCCAGCTCACAGGGTAGGTGTACCTTATGAACATTTTCAAAAGATTTCATTAAAACTGGTACTAGGTACTGACTGACTTGCATTGCTTTGCTGATTAACAGATTTTGTGAATTCTTAAAAGGGATTTTCATAGAGAGGAGAGATATTACTTTTAATTCAGCTTTACATAAACTTGGAGAGAACCACCACGCCTCCAGAAATGCTGTGTAGACCAGCAGATCTCTGTTGCAATTTTCATGCATAAAATTGCCCCTATTCTTGTTTTGATTGTGGATCCTGAGTATGCAATACTATCCAATAGTTTATTAAAGGAAATTCTTAAAATCCTATATCTTCTCTGAGCCTTCTTAGATTGATTAGAATTTTACATCTTTTCATGTTTCTGAAATATTTACCATAAATAAGGACTTTGAATCTTTTAAATTTCCCCCTTTTGTCACTATTCTGAAACTGATTTTCTCTCAGTCTAGGTACTTATAAACAGCAGAGAACAAAAAGGAGTGGAAAGAGAAGGGGCAACTTTGGAAACAAAATTGCAGAATGAAAGCAGAATAAAGCAGCTTGAAAAGAAAGTTAATATGTATGACAGTTGATAAGCATCAGAATTTCCTTGGAAAACATAAAGGGAAAATCTTTGGTTAATTAACATAAATCACTAAGTTAGCAGAGTTCATATTCTTCACAGTACTATTCTCACTCTGAAAGGACAATAATTATTTTTCAAATGACTATAATAATTTTGTCCTAATAAGTTTTGTTGAAGATTGCTAATAAAATGGAATATACTGTACATGAGTTTAGCTGAAGTCACTTAAGTTGATATCACTTTCTGTGGTTTCTATTGTAGACTTATGTGATTATCTATCTTAAAACTCTCTAAGGTCACAAGGAAGCTATTTTCCAACTTAAATCCATCTCTCTCACACCATATTTTAATAGGATGTACTTAATTGCCTTTTATCAAGATATCCCCCATGTGGCAACACAAACTATACAATTTTGCCATACCAGATGTAAGTGCTAAGATAAGGTAAGCAATGATTAAATTGCAGTGAAATAAAGTAGTATCTCTGTTAATAAGAATGATATTAATAGTATACTTGTCAAAAATCTTTTACTAGAGTTGAGATCATGTTGAGTCATTAAAATATATATCATAATATTAGAAAATACAGAGTGTGGTTTTATATATAAAACCACTTGGTTAATTGTATAAAATATAGTTAAAATTAACAAATATATTCTCAAAGTATTTGTTAAAACATAAAACTATGTCTAAATAAAGAGACTTAAGGAAAGGCTAAGAATGTACCCGATAGGGAACAGTAAACTCAAGCCCAGAGAGATCAATGGTATGGAGAGGGGCGGAGCAATCTGCATGGACGTGGTATAACAGGCTCCAGGAAGCAGAAGAAACCTGCTGGGATCAGATGCTAGGATGCCCCATGGTCACCCCTGAAATATGCCCTTAGGATCTGCTGGACTGACAAAAGTCACGGTCTTGGGGAGCAATTGCAAGTACCTTTCAGCAAGTTAAAAAATCAGTCTTGTCTTAGGAATTAGGTGAAGTTCCAATGTCACTGTAGAATCTTCTTGCAAATGCTATTGTTGATCACCAACTATCTGTATCTCCTCTTGCTTCCACTGAAGTTAGGATGCATGGGACTGGGTGCATGCCAATGGATTGGTGGAAGTGCTACGGCCACCTAAATGTCTGCCCCCTAAAAGTACCCATGTGGTCTTCAGCTCTCTCATTCCAAGGGTGGTGAGCTTAAGGGCACCCACTTCAGATGGCACAGCCACAAGGTAGAGAAGAGCCACTGGCTCACTCACATTGGACCTACCTGAGTACAAAAATAACCTTTAATTTGTTATGCCAGTGAGATTTTAGCATTTATTAGTTACCACGGCACGGCTTATTCTATTTGGGTTTCTATTCAGGCTAAACCATAAACTGACCCTAAGTGGGCTGCTATTGTATCCAAAACCGACAATAGGTGGCGCTGTTTTAGGGTTTGAGCAGTGGGGGGATGAGAAAACATATCAGAGACTAGGAAAATAAGGACTACTGTAGGGTAAAATTGTGTCCTGCAACTTATGGTTACCAGGAAGGAAAGGTGAGGAGAAGGGATAGATTGGGAATTTGGGATTGACATGAACACACTGCTATATTTAAAATAAATAACCAACAAGGACCTACCGTAAAAATAAATAGAAATAAATTAAAAATTTAAAAAACAAGAAACAAAAAAACCAAATATTATTGGTGAAATTGATCCAGTGGGTTGCTGAATTACAATGTAGGGTTTTTTTAATAGATTTTAATAAGTTATTTTATTTATGTTTTATTTGTGGCTGCGTTGGGTCTTCGTTGCTTCATGTAGGCTTTCTGTAGTTGTAGCGAGTGCACAGGCTTCTCATTGCTATGGCTTCTGTTATTGTGGAGCACGGGCTCTAGGCACGCGGGCTCAGTAGTTGTGGCTTGAAGCTCTCTAGAGCACAGGCTCTGTAATTGTGGCGCACGGGCTTAGTTGCTCTGTGGTATGTGAGATCTTCCCGGACCAGGGCTCAAACCGGTGTCTCCTGCATTGGCAGGCAGATTCTTAACCACTGCACCACCAGGGAAGCCCTACAATGTAGGCTGAATTCACAACTTCATCAAATCTCTCAGGTAAAAGTAATCAATAAAATTTATTGAGATCATTAAAAAGAAATTGTCTCCTGCAATAACATGTGTGGTGGATCATGTGAGAAATAAATATTAATTGCCATTGAGGTTTATTGGTTTATTTTGCCACAGCATAGATTAGCCTCATTTGAGTAACACATAGCTACTTACCTGCTCTTCTGTTTTCCCCACTTGTTTTTCAAGATCTGCACTTCTTTCGATGCAAGTAGAGACTTTCATGACACAGGTAGAGTTAAACTATTTAACATTCCAGGTTGAAGTACTCAAATTACTGAAATGCACTGATGGGTTTACCGATATTTTTTAGCTACTTGTTGTCTCCAGGTCTCTGCTAACTGTTGTGGGAGATAAGATAAGAACCTTGCCCTCAAGAAAGACAACTGGAGAACTATAATGTAACTATAATTATGAATTAACTATAACGGAATGTACCATGTGTCACAAATAGACCCTAATGTGCTACGGAAGACAGAGGAGAAATGGATCATTTCTAGGTGGGAATTCAGGAAATTCTTTATTGGGGAAGGAGTATTTCGGGTGTGCTTCCACAGAATTGCAGAGGGTTGAAGGATAGTTAGGGGTGGGCTGGAAGGAGAGCGTTCCAGGTAAGAGCCAAGATATCACCCCACAAGTATCGAAACCCACTAGTGACTGGTAACGGATCTGTTTCATTTTAATCATGCAAAAAGGATGAAGGACAAAAGGGGATAAAACTACTAGTCACTCAACCAATAGGATCTTCTCAGTTATCTGGATTTGAAGTAAAAGGATTTCTGGTTATGTGCTTCATCAGACAATTGTGTGCTAATTATGTGCATTCTCTATTTTTAATTTTTTACTTTTATTAATTGAAGTATAGTTGATTTACAATGTTGTGTTAATTATTGATGTACAGCAAAGTGATTCAGTTATACGTACAGCACAGGGAACTATATTCAATATCCTGCGATAAAACGTAATAGAAAAGAATATATATATGTATACACACACACATATGTGTGTGTGTGTGTGTGTGTGTGTGTGTGTATATATGAAGAATGGATTCTCTATTTCTTTCTTCTCTCCCTCTGATGGGATTGTAACCTCTGATGGAACAGGACCACATTTTTTCTCCGAGAGTTTTTTTTTTTTTATTGAAGTATAGTTGATTTACGATGTGTTAATTTCTGCTGTACAGCAAAGTGACTCAGTTATACATATATATATTCTTTTTCATATTCTTTTCTATTATGATTTATCACAGGATATTGAATATAGTTCCCTGTGCTCTACAGTAGGACCTTGTTGTTCTCCTAGAGTTTACTAGCCTACTGGGGACTTGACAGGTATTTGTATTAGTCAGATTCACAAGGATTTTCACAAGTAGTTCTGGAGTTTACTTTTACTCTCGGTAAGTAAATCTGTTCTTACTCTCTCTTTGCTAAATATTACTGACTAGGAAACAAGATCTTGACCTCAACTGAGAACATGCTTGAATCATTCAACACTGACTGGATTAGATGGACTTATGGAGAAAGTGATCAGCCTGCCACTAGAAAAGCCAGAATGTTCTGGCAAGAACTAAGCAAGTAAGTAATAAAACAAATACATATTTATTTTGTCATTAATATGATTCAGTTAAAAACAAATGTGAAAAAAATCAGTAAACATATGTATACATATATATTTGTATATATACACATCTATAATCTATCAATACATGTACATGTGTATGTATATATATTTTTGTTTGTTTGTTTGTTTTTGCGGTACGCGGGCCTCTCACTGTTGTGGCCTCTCCCGTTGCGGAGCACAGGCTCCGGACGTGCAGGCTCAGCGGCCATGGCTCAGGGGCCCAGCCGCTCTGCAGCATGTGGGATCCTCCCTGGCCGGGGCATGAACCCGTGTCCCCTGCATCGGCAGGCGGACTCTCAACCACTACGCCACCCGGGAAGCCCCCTATGTTTTTATATGTATACGTATATATCTCCCAGCAACAGTTCTGCAAACTCAATCATTGTGCTTTGACGGATTGGTTTGAGGTCACTTATAATAAGAGAAAAATCAGTACCACATGACACACAAATTTCTTGCCTGTGGGCTTCCATAGGACAAAAGTGGATTTGTGATTCGGAGTATATCAATTCTTGTCCTTCTGTTGCTCTGTCTATAGATGCCATTTATTGGATATTTATTATGTGTCAGGCTTTGAGCTAAATGTGTTATATGCAGAAGCTCATTTCATGTAATCTTCACAGCAGCATAATGAGATAAGGAACAGTGGAGACATTTGCTGATGTCAAAATGTCAGCTGAGGTTTAGAGAGCATCAGGGTGCAAACCTAGAGCTGCCTGACTCTGAAGAGCGCAATGAAAGCAACCTAAGTTCAATACCCCAAATTATCATGTCACAGAATGTTCCTTGTTATTACACACTCTCCTGTATGTAAAAGAGGCAAGAAAAGATATTTCCAGATGCTTTCCCACTTATTGCTTAGAGTTAAAGCTAATCATTTCTAATAGGAACCTCATCCAACAATAGCTAACGTTATTTTTTGAGCTATTATGTATGGAAGAAAGAGAAATATGCTCACGGCTTTCAAGCTGCCCTTATTTTCTTTGTGGGGGAGGGTCTCATTGCCAAGTAAAAATATGTTGATATTCAAGAGAAAGAATGTAATGAGATAAAAGATATAAGGTAAAACCTGGAAAACAGTTAGATAATTTAATTGAAAAAAGTCAAAATTTTCAGGCCAGGGGGTACTGTTTTCTTCGCTTGATTCATTTAAATAGTTAAAAAAGAAAACTTAGTTTGAGTGTATAAACACAACAGTTGCATCATAGATTATCTCTTCTACAAAGGGTGTCTAACGTTTCTTTCAATGGACTTAGTAAATCATGTATCTAACCTAATATTACAAGATTTATAGAATAAAATTATGTGACATGAATATGCCACAGAAAAATCCAACTAGAGGAATAGAATGCCAAGATTTTCATCAATAAGTCTAAGAAACAGTCTTCCTGTTTCTATAACTTTGAATATGTGAAATTTAGTTATTTTAACCAAAGTGAAAATGAAAATATCATATTTCCCAAGATTATAAATCACTGTGTGTATGACTGTGTATGCACGCATATATATGTATACACACACACAGTACATATTGAATGTTTTTAAGGCTACATTTTGTTTTCAAATGGCAATCACAGTTATCCAAAGTATAAAGATTTAGATCATTTGAAATTTCTTAGAAAATAGATGTATGCTTGGGTAGTCTTAATTCATGTCACATTTTTTTTTTTTTTGGCCAGAGATGTATAGACATAGCACCTCAGAACTCTTCCAGAGTACTCTCTGTTTATCCATTTATCTCTCCATACATACATTGGATTATAACATTAATTTCAAATATTTGCTTGAGTTCCTAGATATCTCTGTCTTAAGAAAAATAAGATTTCCTCGTTCATCTTAAGTTATATACGAGGGTACTTTGCAATTCTGACAAAAGATTTTATATCAATCTAAAATGGTATCACTAAGTTAAGGGTAAATGTACATTTAGGATTGTCTATCTAAAACCAAGTCTCTCTTGGGCAGACTCACAAAACAAAGGAAAAAAAAATAATGTTAGCTATTGTTGGATGAAGTTCCTACTATAAATGATTAGCTTTAACTCTAAGCAATAAGTGGGAAAGCATCTGGGAATATCTTTTCTAGCCTCTTCCTCCAGATACGTCGGTGATGCAGTACATTCTTAAAGTTTCACTCTGAGAAAGATCTATTCTGTTTAAGAACATGCCTTTACGTGACTTAATTTTAATTGTGAAATAAAAAGCTTTCAGAGTGTTCTCCCATGATCTGTTTTGAGTGTTTTATAACCTAAGACCAACTCAGCTCTGAAAAGTGAGAAAAAATGGGAAAAAAATCATCGAAAACAAATTTAAGCAAAAGATGCCACTCATTTAAATGGATCCAAATGAGGTCCTGAAATAATTTAAATCTTGAAGTGATAAGAATTTTTTAAGTATAATATATGTTTAGGAAAGGAGAGGGAAGGGGGGACTAGGTCAGAAAGCATCAACAGGACAATCTCATTTTTTACCTTGGTGAAAGTCACATGTATATTTAGGAATTTTTTTTTTAAAGAAAGAGAAAGGGAAAAGCAAACCTTATCTGGACACATAACTAGTCTTTTCAAGAGTCTTCATGCTGATAAACTATTTGAAGTATCAATGTGATATTTTAGAGAAATTGTACCCCCCTGCAACTTAATTTCCAATTCCATTAGGTAGAATTTTGATCTCTTCCTTTGATGAGCTTAAGGTTTTGCAAATTATGTGAAGACTATCTAACTCTTTACATCTTATGTCTTTTTTTTTTCCTCATGCTTTTTCTGCAAAACCAGCTTTTCCAAATGATCTTTCATTGCTAAAACACCTCAGACTGACAGTTTTGGCTAGAGACACTCAATACCTGTAATTAAAAGTTAGGTAACTCTTCTCTGTCACAAAAAATAAACATGTTTCTGTAAATGGGGTCATAATTATTTGCTTTCCAAAGGCCTATATGTCCAAGTTGGTCCTAGGTTATGAAACACTCAAAGCTAATTTTCAATTTGGTTTATAAGTGTGAAATACTGAACTGCTGGGTATTTGACCAGTTTCTCATTCCAAAAATATATTACAAACATCCCCTATGGCGAAGTATGGAGTACAAATATATGAACCTGGTATAAAGAGAACTACTTTTAAATGTACATTCTATTGAAGAACTTTTAGTATAACAATTTGAGAAAGCAGAAACAATGGAGTGCTATAATTATAACATTCATACTTTTAATTTTCTCCATTTCTTCTACTACCACATAAAATATGCTTTCATCGTCATATTGTCTATTTTTTAATAAAACGTTTCTGAAGTCCTGGTAAAATATGGCAAAAAAACGTCTTTGCACGGGTGTCTAAATTTTCCACTGCAAGTTGAAAAATTAAACATTTCATTAAAAGTTCTGCACATCTCTTAACACAAAACAAGTGGCTTGAGCAATGTTTGTTACTGATTTTTTTTAATGATAAACTGACTATAAATTTAAAAGTTATTAACCCATTTGGTTAGTGCAATCTAAAGAGTTAACAATCAGTTGTCTATTTAACAAGTTGTCTGTGTTTGTTTCTATGTTAATACAGTTAACAATTCTCTTTTAGACCCAATAAAGAAGTCATGTATAAACTTTTCTCTATATGTGGCAGAGATATAGGAAAATATCCATTAGGATGAAGAAACTGACAAAGGATGAAAGTGGTTTTAAAAAATAAGAGGTGGTTATATCTGCCTCAATTTCAAAACCATCTTATTCAGCAGTTGACAAGAATATACTATATGCCCGACATTATGTGTACTGGCTGTAAGGAGGGCGGGGAAGGCACATTAATTTAAATAATTCAGTGCAGAAGTGATATATAAATAGAAAAAGGAAAGCTAAAAGGCTACGATATTTTCCAATGAGTGACGAAATAGAATGTGACATTTTACCTGAGTCCTGAGAGGTGAATAGGAATTTTCCAGATGAAAGAAGGAAACAAGGATGAATATTCTAGGGAGAAAGCATGACTAAATGGCACAGAGGTTAGAAATCACATGGAACATTTGGGAAAAGCAAAGCAGGTTGACTGAATCTCAGCATAAATGGGATAAATGAATGGGAAAGAGTGTAAGCTAGGTGATGGATAGCCACATTATGAGGGTTATAAATACCATATTAGAGTCTGGCATTATCTTCTGAGCAATAAAGGATGACTAACGGCTTAGAGCATGGGACATTATGTAGTCATATCAGCATTTATAAAGAAAATTCTGATAGGGTTGTGAAAATTAAACTGGAGGTGGGAGAGACCTGGCTGGGACAAGAGATCACAAAGGAGGCCCTTTCAGGAGACATCCCAGGAGAGGATGGCAGTGAAAGGCAGTGAAAGTGGCAATTAATAGGTCCAAACCAGCAGGAATAAGAAGATAATGGGTTTATTTCTGTTTGGTAAGTAAGTTCATTTGTATTTTTTTTTTTTTTTTTTAGATTCCACGTATAAGATTCTGTATCCTATGATATTTGTCTTTCTCTGTGTGGCTTACTTCCCTTAATATGATAATCTCTAGGTCCAGCAGACATAGAAAACAAATTTATGGTTACCAAAAGGGAAAGTGGGGGGCAGGGGCTGGATAAATTAGGAGTTTGGGATTAATATACACATACTACTCTATATAAAACGGATAAGCAACAAGGACCTACTGTATAATACAGGTAACTATATTCAATATTTTGTAATAAACTATAAGGGAAAAGAACCTGAAAAAGAATATATATATATACATATATATATATTTAACTGAGTCACTGTGCTGTACACCTGAAACTAACACAACATTGCAAATCAACTACACTTCAATTAAAAAAAGGAGAAGAAGAAAATGGGTAGATTCAAGACAGACTGCAGTAGTAGCTTGAACTCCCCTTGATTGCTTAGAAACAGGAGTGTGGAAAGGAACAAGAAGGGATTCTGTGGATTCTGAAATGGATGTTTTTATTGAGGAAAGACATAGTGGCTATTTCAATATTTTTAATAAGTTTTAGAAAATGTGATGCAAAAACTCAGTTACTTTAGAGATTTTTTTTTTAATATTGAAAACTGTGAAGCAAATAAAATATGTTTCTCTATTTAAGAAGACATATATCTTGACTTAGGTCATTTTTTATGTCCTATGTGTCAATGTGTAAATAGCTGTATTCATTAGTAATTAGTCTGTCTCTACAGGAGACCTTAGATATATGCATTTTTAGATTCTGATTTCCCCCATTTACAAGACTCCTGTCTTTTTTAAGTCTATTTTTTGTTTTCCCTTAAATGTGCTTTTTTCACTCTATCGCACAAAAGTTCCTATGCCCTGGATTATCTGTTCATTTTCTCTCTCTCTTAAAAAAAAACACACACACACACACAACAAAGCAACAACAAAAAACCCCTCTTCTTTCTCCCTTTCTGCCCATCCTCCCTGCCCCAACCTACACAAGTGCATTCCACCCCATGTGATCCTATCCTGCTTGACCTTAGACATTTCAACGGCTAACTTCCCCATGAAGACATCAATAGTTGTGTTGGTCTTAAGCCTTCTTTCATTTCTTTTTTTTTGAAACTCTCGAAATTTCTAGTGTGTTTTTAGCTCACCAGTCAGCACATACTGCTTTGTACTTGTGCTGTTTTGTGCATTTATTTATTCCACAAATATTCATTGAATGCCTTGCTCATAGAAGGCGATTTTATGTGTATTTTAAGTACCTCCATCTAAACTACAAGATCTTCGAGAGAAAAAAATGAATATATCTTTGTAGTCCCACCACAAACAAGTTAGTAGACTCAGTAAATATTGACTCCCTACTTGTGTGCATGTATGTGCTGTGTGTAGGCATATAAGAATATATAGATTGTTAAAAATAAGACGGTAGGCCCAAAGTAAAGCTGCTCATGCTAAGCTCCATGCCACCAAATAGAGACTTAACTTGATTATAATCTTGGCTCTCTCAGAAATGGAATCTTAAACCAGTCAATCAGGAATCTCCTGATCAGCACTAGTTAGGTAATCTGCGATCCCCTAAAGTAAAGTAACTTTGCAATAACCAACCCACTTTTTTGCCTAGTATAATTTCTTTATTTCTGTTCCCTTCGGCCTACAAAAGTCTTTCATTTTGTACAGCTTCTTGCAGTTCCTTTCTATCTGCTACATTTGATGTTACCTGATTAAATCCCTTTCGCTCAAATACACTCATTAAAATTTTTAATATGTCTCAGTTTATCTTTTATCTATCTATCATCTATCTATCTATATTGTATCACTATGTACATAATTATATCACTATAAGTTTCTATAAGTAATAAGGACAGAAAGAAGTGCTATTAAAAATAAATTATCGGGCTTCCCTGGTGCTGCAGTGGTTGAGAGTCCGCCTGCTGATGCAGGGGACACGGGTTCGTGCCCCGGTCCGGGAAGATCCCACGTGCCGCAGAGCGGCTGGGCCCGTGAGCCATGGCCACCGAGCCTGCGCGCCTGGAGCCTGTGCTCCACAATGAAAGAGGCCACAACAGTGAGAGGCTCGCGTACCGCAAAAATAAATAAATAAGTAAATAAATAAATAAATTAATTAATTATCATTGGCTTCCCTGGTGGCGCAGTGGTTGAGAATCCGCCTGCCGATGCAGGGGACATGGGTTCAATCCCTGGTCTGGGAAGATCCCACATGCTGCAGAGCAACTAAGCCCATGCGCCACAACTACTGAGCCCCCGTGTGCCACAACTACTGAAGCCCGCACACCTAGAGCCCATACTCTGCAACAAAGAGAATAGCTCCCGCTCACCACAACTAGCGAAAGCCCGTGCGCAGCAGCAAAGTCCCAATGCAGCCAAAAATAAATAAATAAATAATCATTGGCTTCCCTGGTGGCGCAGTGGTTAAGAATCCGCCTGCCAATGCAGGGGACACGGGTTCAATCCCTGGTCCGGGAAGATCCCACATGCCGCGGAGCAACTAAGCCCATGCGCCACAACTACTGAGCCCCCGTGTGCCACAACTACTGAAGCCCAAACGCCTACAGCCCGTGCTCTGCAACAAAGAGAATAGCCCCCGCTCACCACAACTAGCGAAAGCCCGTGTGCAGCAACAAAGTCCTAATGCAGCCAAAATTAAATAAATAAATAATTTAAAAATAATAATAATCAAAATAAATTATGATTAACCTATGTGGAATTATACCATTGTATATAAAATTTATGTTCTGTTTCTCTTAAATCAAACTTTTCCATATAACTAGCCTTTTAAGAATATCTGACCGCTCTCAAAAGCTGAAACTTGCCCTATGCTCATGTTTTCTCTCCTTTGTCTGAAAGAATTGTACATAGAGTTATGCCACATTTTTTCAGAAATAGGCACTGAAATGTCAAAGTAAATGGAAAAAGCAAATTTCATTTTGACTGTGACAAGAAAAAAATATAAATAAATAAATAAAAGTAGCTTTTTTTCTACAAAGTGAGAAAAACAAAGCCACTGTATGTGTGAGTAAAAGTCTGCTTTTTATTATTGTAAAATAAGAAAATGGTGACATGCAAGGTAAAATTCGTTTTTCATAACTGAAAGCACTATTGCCAGAGGAGGGAAGTAAATTTGCACGTTGCCCTTTGAAAGGCAGAAAGGTTCACTAGGAAATCAAAACATTGAGTGTTTGAATCACCAGCTGTGCTTGTTCTAGGACCCTGCCCCCTCCCCAAGTAGGTATGTATCTTTTTACAAAACTCTTGATATGCTAAGAGCTTAATGGACTAACTCATACACGTTAAATTAACAATCAACAATTAAGTAGACAAAGTAAAAGTGATTTGAGGAAACTAAAATCCAGGTATAGTAAGCATATTTACTGGATGTAGACAATTATTAACCAGCTGATGGCCTTTATTTAGCCTTAATTAGATATGCAGCTGCAATTGTAGCTTCGTCCTCACTGACTAGGATCACCAAGCTAGTGCCCCGATTTCTTCAATACATCCATAGACCAATCAGTATCTACAACTGCTTTTCTCTTACATGGAGCTTTGATAATTGGAATATTACTGAATCGTGTTGCACAAAACATCTCCTGTCACCTGATTGGCATTGATTATGGTTAGGATGGTTGAATTCCACAACAGTTAGGATACACACCTCTCCAGATGATCACATCCTGGTCATCTTTCTGTTCTCTGGCATCTTTTCATAGTTCCAATTTTGATGACTGAACACTTATTTTTATTTATCTTATAAGCTTTTGTTTAAATCAGTTCAATGAAGTTTGTACATTTAGATCCCAGTCAATTCAATTAAACTTGCTCATCATGTGAATCAAATGTGTTAAAATACATTTCTGGAAGGCATGCCATTTACCTAGCCTGTCCCTTCCAGGAACCATAATGCTAACCAGTTAGAGTTTACTTGAGTCAGATATGCATCCTATAAAAACATTTACCAAATTATATATGCAAAAGCCCTTATTCCTACAGGGCAAATACTTGCTCTATTAAAAGTATGGGCACTCCTATGTATTTATTCCTACTGTAACATTTCACATGCCTGTTGAAGACTCTGAAACATCATTTATCAGCACCGTAACTAAATAAATTGTTTTTATTACATATTAGCCGAGACTAGTCCACTTTTTTTATGATCTGGGTTTACCTAATTTATTTTTCTGGGATGACTGTATCCATACTTGATCACACTGTTGCCATTTGGAGGGACTCAGTCTCTTGGCTGTAATTTCCCGAAGTTCGGACTTTAAACACTAAGTTGCAATTGCAGTTACTACGGCCTTTGCAACCTCTCTTCTTGATTACTGCATAAATTTCACTCTATACCTTACATATGCTGCAGTAAGGCTAGCCAGCACATATTTATCCATTAAAAATGCTGTTTTTCTATTTTTCAAGGCAGAAGTTTTGATCTGCTTATTTCCAAAAGCTCTGAGTTTGTTTGAATTACTGCAGCAATTGGAAGGTGTTTATACCCCAGTGTTTTTTTGAGAAGAAAGAGTAACTTTTAATTTGAAGCCAAAACAGCTTTAAAGATAAAAGAAACACATGATCATTTCGTTGCTACACTGTAAGTCATCTCCTTTTCTCACCAGTAGAAGTGACAGTAGTTTTACTACTTTTACCTTCTTATAGCCTCCATGGTTAAGGCTATGCAGGGTCACATGCAAACTGTTTGTACTTGTCACTACATAGTTCAAGGTCACTGAACTGAGTATTTCTTCAGACTCACCACCTATTTAAAAAAAGGCAAATCATATTAAACTGCATACATCTATTCATCTCAAAGTCCGAGTGTGTGTTTGGGTTGGTGGGAACATAAAATTCACAGACTGCTTCAATGAATCTTTATTTTAGGCAACAAATAATTGAGCATCCCTTTCATTTATGCCTAAGCTGATAGGAAAGTAATGCTTTAGAGAAGAAACAGGAGATATCTTCTCTGTGTTCAGGAAATACCCCATAACCCAAGAAAATCCTAGGAGAGCTATATACATAACTGAAATAATTATACTTGGTTGTGTGGTCACCCTGGGTCCCAGTTGGCCAATGACTCAGTCAGCCAGCACATGAAAGTAAAGGAAATAGAATTTGCAGGCATACAATTCATATCAAAGGCAAAGCAGGCTAAATGGATCCCTCTCAACTTTTATATCATCCCCTTCCTGGCTCCCAGTACTTCCTCTTTCATAGCATTTTCTGCCTGTGAGGAAGTCCCAGATATTAAATTAACTATTTTTCCAGATAAAAGACTTTGGAGGGAGAGACATAAAGTCACTCGCAGGGGGCCTGCTGGGAAGACCCCTGATAGATTTTATGCCAACAGATGAGGTTACCAAAGCTCTCGGCAGAAAGTGTGCTTCTCTGAAGTTTCTGATAACTGCATTCTTCTTCATCGGTCTACCCTTGATTTGATGATAACTTTTATACCTTCCACTGCATGAGTTAACTACACAGAGAAGATTCTCAGTGTACACTTGCTGAGTGAATCAAGCTAAAACCTACTCTCAGACCTATTTACTGGAGGATACCACTCCAGAAGGGTTGCCAAGATTCTCTTTTGCTTATAATTGGAGCATGTCTCTCTTTATCTATGACAGAATCTCTATTAGAGAAGACATAGAGCTATCTTATAAGGCTATTTCTCCTGGTCTTCTGAAATTTTATTAAATAAAGCCTTTTTACATATTTCTCTGGCATTTATGAATGCTAAAAGTCAAGGTTCCTTACACAGTGATTCACTTTTTAACCTATTGATATATTTCCAGAATCTTCCCAGCAATGAATACTTTCCTAATATTCTTTTCTTTGGCTAGTATTCTAAGTAAGCTTCTTTCTAGTAATTAATTCTTAAAATTAAAAAATAAAAAACTAACATAAAATTCTAGTCTACCGAATGTCTGAAAAGACCAAAACTTACTGAACGCATCGACTCTGAAAGCTATCTGAAAATGTCACAGAGGCAGCTTTTGCCTGAACTTCAATCTGGGGAATCATGTATTTATTTCTTTGCCTTCCATAGAACTGAATCTAGGCTGGAGCCAATAAAGAACGCTCATTCCCACTGTCATTTTGAAATCTCATCTTCAGTTTGATGGACTATCAATATTATGAGTCTTTCTCTCAATCTTTCAAAGGCACACAGCCCCTGATGCTATCTACGAATTCACCATCAGTTAATACGCTATCATCTCAGTAACTGAAGAGGAGTGTAGAATTCAAATCTCAGCAGCAAAATGAGGAAGGACAGTATTTCTTTCATTCTCGCTCTTAACACCTAGGTCATAAATGCACATTGATTTGAGTTCATCCTATGATCCCTAGTATCATTTTATCCCCTCAGCTTTCCACGTGGAGGCTGCCCTAGCTAAAACTCCACGGAGGGTTTTGATGTGTGGAAGTCAGGAAAAGAAATCAATTAAAAACTGCAGGCAGCTACTCTGCTTTGAAAGAAATGGAGAAAGGACTTCATCTTTGAGAAACGTTATTCCTTTGTTTTGAAAAGCCATCTTGTTGTAACCGTCCATGCCTCTCCCCCCGCCCCCCAGACCGTTTTCCATCATTTCTTGCCATGCTCTGAGTCACCAGAGGCTGACCTTTGCAAACGAGGTTTTTGTGATGGCTGATATCTGGTTGGATTCAGCTAATGGGAGGCCTTATCAGGAGAACAGAGGACAAGAGAGAGAATAGGGTATTTCTTCCTCCCTTGGGGTCATAGCGTCTCATTTTTGGAAGTGGTTCAGACTTCCGTAATTTTTCTTCTTACTAGGTACTCCCTCATTTACTATTCCAGTTTTTATTGCTCCAGTAACACTATTTTATTCTCTTATCCATTAAGATCTGGGCAGAGGGGTTAGTTAGGTATTAGCGCCCTCCCCCCGCCCCCCGTATTGCTCATCTCTGGATTCCTCATCATCCACTGTGTGTTCGCATAACCCTGAGTTGATACACTCTCCAGCCGTAATCTCCTTGGGGGCAGGGATTTGGGTCTTGTTAGCAGTCTTTCTGATACCCTAATAGGTACCAAAAAGATACTGATGCTGAAAGTTCAGTCTAGAATATGAAAATATTTTAGGATATTTACTTGTGTTTACAGCACACTAGGTATATTTACAGCTTTCAAAACTTAAAGATGTGATACTGTGGAAAGTGCATAGACATCGGTACCGTAGGTTCCTGGGATTATTGCTGCCTCTCCCTCTTACCTACCTTTGAGGTATTATGGCCAATTCTCTGATGCTCAATTTGTTTCATCTGAAAATAGTACTATCTCATAAGTGACTTTTGAGAAAGTCAAAAATGAGAAAAATTATATAAAACATCCATCACTGTCTCTGGCACATTGAACTAAATCCTACTACTCTTGCTTCAGGACGAATGTATTTTCAAAATCTGGCTAGCCTTCCTCTTTCCCACAGAGTAATAGAGCTATTAAAAAAAAAAAAAAAAAAAAAAAGAACAGGCTCAAAATGGCCACTCAGTCAAAATTACCAAATGTTGAAAAGGTCAAAACGGTATAACATACCTTTATAATCACAGATTATTGAATGCATTAACATTCCAATCCCTCATTCTTAAAGAAAAGATTTTAATAAGGACCCAAGATTGCCACACATTAATCTTCTCCCATGACAACTGTTGTTCCTCTTCTGGGAAATGTATAAATGTAACCTCTGCTGGCACTGAACTTCAATTTGGATGCCACACTGGTTTTGATAACAAATGGATACCCAGGAGGAGAGCAATAGGAAAGATGCTAGATGCTCACAAAAGAAAAAGGCTTTCAAATACGTTGTGGGTTAATTTCATCCAAACTGCCAGGTCTAGAAAATGATGTAATTGACATCCCTACTTAAGAATATTTGAGCTTTCACAAGGCTGGGCTGGGCTTTTTACACAGGTTTTAAACAAGCAATCAAGCATCTGCTTCCCAAATTAAAGAGCCAGAAGACTAACTGATGTGAGTCCATGATTACAATGTCAAATAGTTCTTTGTAACTGGTGGACCATTTTCAACTCGATCAGTTTTATTTTTATTTTTCATGATATTTCCAGGGGTAACATAGACTCATAATCACAGTCTGTTAGAATTATAAAGGGCTTTAGGGACCTCTTAGCCCATTCTTCTCGTTTTATAGATGAGAAAACTGAGGACCACAGAGGGTAAGTGGCCTAAGTTCACAGAGTTAGTGGCTAAGCCAGAATAATGCTGAAATCAACTTGAATTACAAATAGACCGCTATTGAAATTATTTCATACAGATTCCATTTTCTTCTAAATTTATCTTTAAGAAAGTGCTTAAAGCATCGATGATGAGGGAATCACACGACAAGAGGCTTGGATCACCTGAAGACAACTATAAAAATCAGGATGGGTAAACACTTTGGTAATTCAAGAGCTGTGTTCCCAAAATCTCCCAAGGAAAAGTCCAGCATTTCACTTCCTTCCCTCCAGCAGCCACTTGGACCAAGACTTTGCAAGAAGCTTAGGCAGCATTTCACTCAAATCAATTCAAAAAGCATCTAGTTATTTGGAGAAATCAAATTTACAATTTGATAGGAGTTCAAAATATAGTTTCTTGAAGAAATTTGGTGCAAAACATGCAAACCATTGTACTTTCATGTATTAAGGAATGGCACTGGCAAAATAATGGTCGTTGGTAAGGATGGATGCCAAGACATGGTAGAAAAGACTCATAGGATTAACATGGTGTTTGTCCTCTAGGCAAGCATATAACCTGTAAAAAGAGATGGATCGGCATCTAATCCCTATGCATTCCAGTAGATGTGAAAGCAAAATGACCTTGTGTTAGAGATCACAGTCCTAAGAGGCTAGTTTCAAAGATCTGCAATATGACCTATAGTAGGAACTGGTTTTACAATTTTTGTTTTTGCAGAATAAAAAGACATTTCATTTTGCTTGCCAAGAGTCCAAAAATACAAACAACAAAAAAGGGAAATATTGCTTACAAGTGATTAACCTTCATGAACAGGAATATGTTAGATCCTTCTCTTTTCTGTTCTTGATAATGAGGATTTGTTGTCCTGGTGATGGGGGATTTTACTCTCTGGTTTCTTCTTCCCAGGCAAAAGATTATACTTAGTTCTGGATGCTTTTTCCTCCCACGTCAGGGTAAAAAGATATTTTCTAATCCCTCAAGACTCTGGTTGCCTTCATATGGATTGGCTTGTGTTGGATAAACCCTGCTGGTAATCCTGGAACTCCTCTGACCTAGTTCCTTAAGTATTAAAAATGCATACCCTAAAAGCATCTTTGATCTTTATTTTCTGTTGCATTCACATATTGGAGAGTAAATAAAATCAGAGAGTAAATGTGGATTTCCAAGATGCAACCTCTTGTCACCTGGCTTACCTGCTATGCTAGTTATTTTTCATTTGTTTTCCTCAGCTCCCAAGGCAAGATCCATTTTCAGTCCTCCTTGGTGTCTGGGAAACCTGGCTTCCCTAGATTGCACATATCATCAGCTCTCTTACCCTCTGGCTTCCTGCTGGATTTGGCAGAGTGGAAGGAGAGAAATCTTGCTAATGTTCTTGCAAGAGCCATGTTTCTTTGTGGCTAGAGCTCCCATTGGCTGGCCTCTCCCCCAGGGCCCAGCTCTCACTGGACTCTGGCAATAGAATTTTCTTCTGTACTTTCTTCTGGCCAAAGGGTTGGAATGACTTCCAACTGTTGCTAGCCCCCGAATGCCTCATATTTCCCAGATAGTTTCCTCACCTTTGTCCTCATCTCTGTATAGAATACTGTCATAGCTTCTTTAACTTCTCTTTCCTTAAACCTTTTGTTTGAGCCCTTTGTTTCTTGCCAGGGCACTAACTGATACGCTGCTCTCACCGCGTATCTATTCTCTGTCTCCCATTTACTGTAATTACTCTTGACAGCAGAGGAGGCAAAGGCTGCCTCACTTTTGCTAGGTCCTCAGTATTCACTGCAAAGCCATGCAACTGGCATTTGACTGAGACGGCTGATTGATAGCACAGGCAAGATAGTACACTGTCTTGTCTTATTAAAAGCTGCCTTCAAAAGCTGTCATCAAAACCATTTCAACACACACAGGCTGCTAATGAGCTAGAATGACTCATGTCTTTGATTTGGACTGTGAGGTCCAATGCATTTATTTCATAGCCAGAGAGAAAACTAGTGATATTCACAGTTTATATTGTGCCCAGATAAAAACAATAAAAAAATTACTTTTTTTCGCACAGGTCTGGCTTTTTAGACGTCTTGTGTGTGAAAAGGGTTATGTGGAGGGATTCATAATCTGCAGGGATCTCTGACCTTCTTGTGTCTCTGATGGTCCCCAAAGGATCTTGATTTCCTACCACTAAAATTTGGAAGTTTCCATCTGGAATTTCCTTCCTTTAGGTAAATTACTTATTCATGTGTGTAAAAAATATTTACTGGGCACCTCCCACTACCTTGTTCTAGTCTTTGCTCTAGGAACTGAGATGAAGGTGGTATGGAAAATGGACATGTACAATAAGTAAATAAACAAATGAATAACTTAGATAGTTTAAGATATAAATGCATACAGGTAAGGAAATAAAACAGGGCAATACAATCAAGAAATGGGGCAGAGAGACTTTCCATAGAGTGGCCAAGAAAGGCCTTAGATCCCACTCAATTTGAGATCAAATGACCAGAAAAAAGCCAGATCTGGAAAGGTCTAGGGCAAGGGTCAGCAGACTCTGGTGGCCTGTGCACCAATCCAGTTCATCCCCTGCTTTTGTAAATAAAGTAGTTTTATTGAGACAGAGAAGAGTCGTGCTCATTTGTTTATGTATGGCTGCTTTTCTGCTACAATGGCAGAGCTGAGTAGTTGTAACCGAGACCAGATGGCCCCTAAAGGTGAAAATATTTACTATATGACCTTCTACAGTAAAAGTGTGTTGAACTTTCATCTTGGGGAAGAACACTTCAAAGATAAAGAAGGGCTAGTTCAAAGGCTTTAAGACAGGAACCAGTTTGTGGGTCCATGAGACTGGATTGCAGTATGTGGGGTGAAGAGTAGATGGAAACCATGTCGGGGGTGTGCAGAGTCAAGACCATAATAAGCAGACTGGATTTCATTTTACATGGGAAATGGAGACATTTTTTATTTTTATCTGAGAGTGAAGTGATCTATGTTTACTTTTGCAATGCCAGACACATTCCAGGAGATGTGTTTTTATGTATAGCTTCTTATCTTACTTCCTCCTAATACATATCTAGCTAGGTAAAATAATTGGTCTCATTTTAGAGGGGAGAAAAATAAAACTAAGAGAATTTAAGTGACTGGTCAGAGATCAAAATGCAAGTGGCTGAGCTGGGACCTGCCCAAATCCAAGAGGCCGGTGACTGCATGAGAAATGAGAGACATTTGATTTCCAAGCCTGTACACCTCAATTGCTCTCATATATAATAATGATATAATTAGAGTAGTAGAAAGACAGTCTGTCCCCCTGAATGCATCTTCTGTGTGTTTAGTGATGCCTGAAGTTCCACTATGAGAAGGTCAACCATTCGGCGGCTCTACCTAGGTTACAGAATAATTGTTCCCATTCACTTTGTCCATTTAGGTACTAACTTTTCTGAAGAGCAATGAAAGAAGTGCACTACATTCATATAAAAGTAAAGCATGAATAATTGTAGCCCTTCTGCCCTGAACACAGATGTCTTTGGAAAAGTTTCAGTTTAATGACAACCCCAAAACTCCTGGCCAGTGTGTGACAGTCTCCTTTGAGAACAGGGACCCCGTCCCACCTTTCCTTGTATCCCCGGCCCTTAGCTCAGTCCTTGGCAAGATTTAGATGCTGAGGGGGTGTTCTTAAGTAAAGGAATGTCTTAAGATGCAAATAATTCCAGATCAAGCACCAAAATAGAATTTTCCTTGACTCTGAACTTGTATGCAAAATGTGAGTGAAATTATGCGGTGTAATTGAAAATGCCCAAATCAGGTTCTTTCTCTTCTCTTGACTCTCTGACCCTACCACCTGCCAGCACCATCCTCAAGTGGGGAAATGGGATTTGGAAGATCACATTAATTGAGCACTGATGTAAGAGGGAGCAGAAGGGCGGGAGGACCCTTCTGCTTAGATTTGCCACCTTCTCCTGCCACTGTTTTCCTCTCTCCCTCATCCACGATGCTACTTAAACACCTGCCAGGTCCCTCTGGATGTTCCTGTGCCCAAAGCTCCAGGCGGCAAAGCCTGTGTTGACTTCTCTGAGGCGTGGCCCTGCCTCTTCTTCAGCTGGAAATCAGTAGCCTCAACTGGAGGAGGGAAGGAAGGATGGAAGGAAGGAAAGGTGAGAAGCATGATAGCATTCTCACCTGGACCACTGTGGACAAACAAGGCAAGAGTAAGAAGAGAGGAAGGCCCTTGAGCATGTCCTTCTTGTTGCCACAAAGCCAGACCTCCATTAAGGAAGTCAACATCGTATGTAATGCGGGATGTGGTGAAGCTCAGGTCCCCCCGAGGCCACTGGTGGTGATTCTCTAGAGTTGCTGTATCTAACAGAGTGGTCACTACCTACATGTGACTACTGAACACTTAAAACATACTAGTGCAACATGTTGAAATAATCATATTTTGGATATATCGGTTTAAATAAAATATATCATTAAAATTAACTCCACCTGCTTAGTTTGATTTTTTTTTAAATATAGGTATTAGAACATTTTTAATCACATATTACATATGCGGCATTGTACAGCGCTGCTCTAGAGGGAAAAAAGATAAAGTTGGAAATCCAGAGAGATGAAGAGAGAGGATATAACCAGAAGAAAGATTAAAAAAAAAATCTTCACCCAATTTCCCAATAGGAATATAGAAAAGACTCCACACATCATTAATTCATTAATTCTTCTTTCCAAAGAGAATAATACGTTAACCCACTGATATCTGCCGAAAGCTCTCATCACTGAAAATAAACACCATCCAAACAAACCATGACTTGTCCTTAATTGGTATCAAATGATTCTGTTTTGCTCCCCACAAAACTCTCTAAGATCTTTACAAGCAATAACCATGCCTTGATATTTTTCTTCATCTATCACAGTGTCTACTAAAACAATGATGCACAGAAGCACTCACAAAATATTGGGCATTTGATGAACCAAAATAAGAAAAGGAGTAGAGTTTTAGAATAGAAAGTTTTCGAGTTAATGGCCAGCTTGGTCTGTGCGTGTGTGTGTGTGTGTGTGTGTATATGTGTGTGTTTATGCATGTGAGTCTCACAATATTTAGCAGGACGTTATTAAACATGATTACCTCCTTCCCAGCTATCGCTGCTAGGGAAATATTTAATAGTAATACGCAACGAGTGTCATGCAGCCTGACATGACATATTCCTGATGAAGATGCTTTGTTCAGTTTCCACTCCAAGCCAAGAGAAACCCTTTTCACCAAAAGAGGTTTCCTCGCCTTCCCACCTTAGAGCCTTATAGCAAAGAATAACGTGACTCCTACAGGCATAATGTTTCTTTCAAAAACTCTGGTGACAACAGATGCTTGGATTAGCGACCTGGAGTGTTACAGCACCGTTCAGCCATGCCTTCCATAAAGACTTGAAACTAGAATAAAGCATAAGGGCTTTGAAGCAAAAAATGAAGAGCACAGACCATACAGTATAGCAGATACCAACCAGCAATTCTATAGCTATTTTCTCAGGTACAGTATTGTTGAAGAGGTGCCCAAGACTCAGAGCAGAACCCGACGTACGTAGAGACACTACTTACTGAGCACGTACTATGTATGGATCCAAGCACTTGGCAAATATTGTCTATAATTTAGGTATTCGTATTCCCATTTTGCAGATTAGGCAAATGAAACTCTGAGAAACCAACTCATTAGAGTTGGTTTGCATCATATCTAGTTTGCATTCGGTTAGGATTTATAATCAAATATGTCTATGACTAGTTTGCATAATTTAACCCTTTACATAGGTGCATGCTTTTCGTCATGATTCTTTGTAGTAAATTGTATATCATTCTCCTTCCAGGGTGTTCCTTCACTAATTATCAATGCACCTTTTTGTTTGTCTTAAGAAGTCTACAAGTAAAGATCCTTTCAGGGATCACTGTGGTCAGTATCCAAACTATCTGAATAGTGATTATGACGCATGCAGTAGCAAGAACTCAGATGAGGAACTTGCTGTATAGACCTCAGTTTTCATGAGGTCCACTTGTGCATGAGTAATACACTGTCTGCTGCATGTACAGAACTTCACACCAATGCTCAGGGGAGCCACGGTGCCCTAAAGAAACCAGAATAACACAGGTGGCATTGTCCCCTGGGGCACCAGCCGAGCATGCACTGTATTGCATTGTTCTGTAAGCTGGAAATCTGGCCTGTGTGACCCCCAAACCACAATTGTATGTGTGACAGTAGAGCTGTGAGTTTTCACTTCATTTTTGTGACAGTCACCCATTTTTATCTTAGAATGTTTACAACAGTAAACAAGTAAACAAAAAAACCCCTAACATTTGTGGAACTGGAAGTGGGGACAGAGGGAACAAAGGCATTGAGGCTGCATGGTTTTTTGAGCTATGACTCTTGAGAAAAATAATCATTTTTGAGAAAACCTGAAGATTTTAAAAGGCAGCAAATCAAGGTCTTGAAGCTTTCTAAGTTCAATTTCTCTTGGTGCTGACCCTTGGCTTCTGCAGATAACAATCATATAGAATATGTAGATTTAAATGGTTTTTCTGTAAAACACTTAAAGATTGAATATAAGTGCTACATTTAGGCAAAAGAAACATCGTTTGATACCTTTCGCTTGCAGAGGCTTTGATTTACTTTTAAACAGGTCTGATTTCTGCTTGGAAACCTGTGGAGAGGAACCAAGGGCAAAGCTGGCTAGTTCCCGGAATAGTTCCCACAGAGGTTGGAAATGAAGAGCAGAGATGCTAGGCCTCTGGATGTCCTCTCTGACTGAGAGCTTTTGTTCTTGAAAACCTGGCCCGACAAAAATGGGGAATCTAGATCACTCATGTGAGTCCAGAAAAAAAAAAAAAAGGATCTCTTTTACACTGTTGTGTAGAGAGCACATGGGTCAGACCTTATCCATCGCTTAAACTATAGTATTAATGAGATATTTTCCTCAGAAGGGAGAATGGGAAGTGAGCAGGAGGTAACTAGAAAGCTAAGGTTGGTGGGATAAGGGTGATGGGGTGAGAGGTGATGGTGGTGGAATAGGAATCGAAAGATATTGCCATGGCAGAGGTGATGATGGTGGAGGTGATGGTGGTGGAGGTGATGATGGGATGATGGAGGTGATGATGGTGGAGGTGGTGGAGGTGATGATGGTAGAGATGAGGGTGGTGGAGGTGATGATGGTGGAGGTGATGATGGTAGAGATGAGGGTGGTGGAGGTGATGGTGGTGGAGGTGATGAATGGTGGAGGTTATGATGGGATGGTGGAGGTGATGATGGTGGAGGTGATGGTGGTGGAGGTGATGATGGGATGGTGAGGGTGATGGAGGTGATGGTGGTGGAGGTGATGATGGTGGAGGTGAGGGCGGTGGAGGTGATGACGGGATGGTGAAGGTGATGATGGTGGAGGTGAGGGTGGTAATGATGGAGGTGGTGGTGGCAGTAGTGTTGGTGGAAAGATGGTATGAAGCAAGAAAAATGTACACAAAGATGGGACAATAAGGATTCTAAAAAAGTATTCAATTGTTCCCTAGTCGTTCTTTCCCTGAAATATCTCCTCCTTTGCCACATTAATTTAGGCTACTGGAAATGTTTTACTTCATTGACTAAATTGCATCATTTGTAGAATTTATGTTTCCCCACTGTGTTCAGTTGAAATCAGAATATAAGATGTTGTTCTGTTGTTGTTACTGAGGAGGAGAGGCAGAGATGTCCCCTCAGCATCTTCTGTGCCATAAAACTCCATGATAGGATGCAGAGCATTGACTTGTTTTCCTCCTTGCTGGTTCTGCCTTAGAAGAAATCTCTGGAAAAAAATTCATCCAAAGGAGAAACCCAGGGATTTGAAAGACATAACAAGCAGGGACAATCATTTTGCCTAGAAAATATTACTTATTCTATTTTTAACATGATGCCCTTTCTGTTGTGCTTCTGTGTTATCAGAAAAGTCTTCTGGGGAAAACCTCTGGGCTAGTTTCATTGACAATAAAGATAAGATCAATTATTTGAATAAACTGCTGTGGCAAACTTGAAGAATGCTAGCTGGAGAGGCTCAGGAGGAAACCCGAGGTGAGGACCCTTCTCTGTGTCACACCATTATCCATGTTTTTTTGCATGCAGAGTTCCAAAGTGGGTATCAGCAGGGAATAAAGAAAATAACACCAATGCAACAACATAAAACTAACAAATACTTGCACACACCAAGGGAATGCTGGATAAAGAAGAGTTGGAAATACTGATATTGCTGGAAAATATGACTTTCAACTTAGTCCTTAAAGGTTGAAAAGACTTGGGTTACTCAAGACTTGAGGAAGTGGCATTGAAATACCTTATATGACAATCTAAATTGGCGGATTGCAAACGTTGGTCCAAGGTCTACTTTAAAAACTGCTGATTCTTGGGCACCATCCTCACGATTTCTAATTCAAAACTGTAAACCAGGTGTGGGGCTTGGGAATCTTTGTTTCACTTTCAAATTCCTTCAGGAAGTTCTTGGGCAGCCCACCAGGATTCAGAAAGAGCTGATGTACGTGTTTTGTCCACAATGACAAATGTCATTTGTCATCAGTAACTGTTACTCTAGCTAGAAGTCACTCTTCATGTTTATGATAATCAAGTAAACAAAAAGTAAAGACCAAAAGGAAGTAAAACAGGTGGCAAAAGATTTAAATCTGGATAATGAGAAATAAGGGCAATTATTTACCAAAGTATGAGAAGAGGGGATGCATCTTGATTTTAGGGGATGTTTCCAAGGTCAACAAGTCTGAATTGTTGAAATCTCATCCGGGTAGAAATGTCTACTGACATTTTTAGAAATATGAGAGCTGTACCCCAAAGACATTGGAGCTGGGGTTAAAACTGAATTATATGTTTATAGGCCTTCGGAATCTTGGGGGAGGATCAAAGAGCAAGAATTCAGATACTTGAGGCAAAAAGAACAGGAAGCAGTGATTCTCCAAGGATGGCACCTAGACCAGTAGCACATGCATCACCTGGAACTTGTTAGACAAGCCGCATCTCCCTCGACCTACTGAGTAAACTCTGGGAACGGGCCCCAGCAATACACGTATTAAGAAGCCCCAGGCAACTAAAACTTGAGAATCGCCTCCCTGAAAGAAGCACAATCAGCTGAGATGTGACTGCCTTCAACTAAGATGACTGTTTTTATCCTTCTCCAGAGACGTGCAATTTCTTCATCCATAGCTTCCCAACTATCTCTGTTTCATAAGTTTTAAATTCACATAATTAACTGACCCATTCATGAGATGGTCACAAAGAAGAGGACAATTTGCACCCAAATCTTTTTTAAAGTCTCCACTTACTGCAGAACAAAGAGCTGCTTGCTGTATTGAAAAGACAGTTTTTCTAGCATCTGCTACTTTTATCACAGTCTCAAAAATATTGGAGTCAAATTTCAGCATCTTTAATAGCCTACAGCAGATGCCTGAGCATTACCCACTAAAGGATAGGGGGAGAGACAATGGAAAGAAACTGAAGAAATTAAAAGAGAAAAATTGGTAATGATAACAGTCAAATGGGTTTTATTCTTTAAACTGCCTTTTTACACTCAGGAATGAACCTTGTGATTACTGTTCTCTCAGACCCCATGGTGGCCAACTCAAAGTTTCGAGACCCAATCTAGACTATGAGATTTCGTTCAGTTTCAACATTCATTTTAGCCAAATTTTAAAAATAATTAGTATTACCGAAATCTACTTGTCCCAAGCACTGTACTAGACATAAATAAATATATAAGAAGAATGTAAAACTCAACTCCTGTTTTCAAACGCCTAGGCAAATTTGCGCAATTATTTAAATTATTATAAAAAATAATGCATTAATTAAAAAACAGTCTTCTGGGACTTCCCTGGTGGCGCAGTGGTTAAGAATCCACCTGCCGATGAAGGGGACACAGGTTCGAGCCCTGGTCTGGGAAGATCCCTCATGCCGCGGAGCAACTAAGCCCACGCACCACAACTACCAAGCCTGCGCTCTAGAGCCCGAGAGCCACAACTACTGAGCCCGTGTGCCACAACTACTGAAGCCCGTGCACCTAGAGCCTGTGCTCCACAACAAGAGAAGCCACCGCAATGAGAAGCCCGCACACCGCAACGAAGAGTAGCCCCGCTTGCCGCAACTAGAGAAAGCCCGCGCGCAGCAACGAAGACCCAACACAGCCAAAAATATACACTTAAAATAAATAAATAAATAAAATGATGAGAAGTAAATCTAACACATGGCACATATTCTTTAAAACAAAACAAAACAAAAACAGTCTTCTGCGTACTCAAGTCACTGTGGATTCTAATGGTAAGAGATTTTAAAAAATAAACAAATACGTAAATAAAGATAATTTTATGTGATGATATGTAATCCCACGAAAACAGAATAGTGGGAGGAGAGAAACTAGGAATGGGGAGTGGGATGAAGTTTAGATTGGTGGTTAGACAAGTCTTCTCTGAGGAACAGACATTTAAACTAGGGGTTATGAGCTTTTCTGGCAGAGGAAACAGCAGGTGCAATGGTCCAACGTAAGGAATGAGTTTGTTTTGTTGTCAGACTACGAAGAAGGCCAGTGCAGGTGGATATTTATGGCAAGGTCCCATACTAGGTGATGAACTCACAGAAATGTGTAGAGAACAAGTCATATAGGCCCTTCTGGGCCATGGCAAAGCATTGAATTTTTGTGTTGAGTGCTGTTGGAATCTCTGTAGGGTATCAAAACAGAAAGTATTACATTTTGTTTTATTTTATTTTTTTTAATTTATTTTTGGCTGCATTGGGTCCTTGTTGCTGCACGCAGGCTTTCTCTAGTTGCGGCGACCAGGGGCTACTCTTCGTTGCGGTGTGCAGGCTTCTCATTGTGGTGGCTTCTCTTGTGGAGCACGGGCTCGAGGTTCGCAGGCTTCAGTAGTTGTGGCACACGGGCTCATTAGTTGTGGCATACGGGCTTACTTGCTCTCTGGCATGTGGGATTTTCCTGGACTAGGGATCAAACCCATGTCCCCTGTGTTGGCAGGCGGATTCTTAACCACTGTGCCACCAGGGAAGTCCAAAAAGTATTACATTTTAAAGAGACCACTCTATATTGGCAAGAGTGTCCCTACTTATATACTTGGGGCCAGTGTAAATTGCTGTGATCACTCTGATAAACACATTGACAGTATCCAATAAAGTTGAATATTGTGTACCCCAAGACCCAGAGATTCTACTCCTATGTATATTTCTTCTAGAAATACATGCTGACTTGTACCAGAATATACACCCAAGAATTTTTATAGGAGCATTGTTCATAATAGTCCAAAATGGAAACAACCCAAATATCTATTAAAAATAGAATACATAAATTATAGTATATTCATACAATGGAATACTACTGAATTAAAACATGGTCAGAAATTACTAGACATTTCTCCAGTCAAGAGGTGGGGTCCGTGTATCCTTTCTTTGACTCTAGCTTATGAGAATTCTGACCAACAGAATTTAGTGGAAATGCCACATGTCTTCAGAGTCTAGGTCATAAAATGGCACGCCTTTCTGCCTAGAGCTTCTGGAACACTCACTGCTGGAGTCCTGAGTTGCCGTGTAAAAAATCTGCCTACACTGATGCCACCCTGCTGTAAGGAAGCCCAAGACACATTGAGAGGACACTCGGAGGCAATCTGACCTGCAGTATTAACTGAGTCATCTTGGCCCAGATGGCAGACACGTGAGTGAAGAAGCCTCCACATGATTCCAGTCCCCAACATTATGTAGCAGAGAGAAGTCTCCAAGCTGTCTCTTCTATGAATTCCTGACCCACAGAACCTATGAGCATACTAAAAAAGCTGTTCATTTTATGTCACTTCGGTGTACCAGTGGGAGTGGTTTGTTACACAGTAATAGGGAACTGGAAAAACTATATCAACTTAAACCACAGATACACATAAGCCATATGCATAACTATATCAAAAAAGCAGCTAGATATCAAAATAATACAAATTATATGACTCAGTTTATATAAAATTCAAAAAGAAGTTAGAAAATGTATATTATTTGAGGGTGCATATACAACAAAGCAAGGGAGTGATTACCTAAATTCATAATAAATATTACATTTAAGGGAGAGAAAAGTGGTTTTGATCAGGGATTAGGCCTGATGTTCCTGGGTCCAGATAATATTCTATTTCTTTTTTCTTTTTTTTAAACATCTTTATTGGAGTATAATTGCTTTACAGTGGTGTGTTAGTTTCTGCTTTATAACAAAGTGTATCAGTTATACATATACATATGTTCCCATATCTCTTCCCTCTTGCATCTCCCTTCCACCCTCCCTATTCCACCCCTCTAGGTGGTCACAAAGCACCGAGCTGATCTCCCTGTGCTGTGCGGCTGCTTCCCACTAGCTATCTATTTTACCTTTGGTACTGTATATATGTCCATGCGGCTCTCTCACTTCGTCCCAGCTTACCCTTCCCCCTCCCCGTGTCCTCAAGTCCATTGAATGTTCTATATCTTAATCACATTGATAACTATATCTATTCACCTTACAATAATTAGCTAAATGCTGTGTTTATGCTTTATGCACTTTTCTGTACATGCATTATATTACATAATAAAAAAAGTGTTAGAAATTATTCTGTCTTCTAGGTGAAAAACGACTCCAGTAAGTAAGTGGGGACGCAGGAAATAAGTTGCAAGGCTGCTTCTGTACTCCGTGAGAAGTATACTAGTGGACTGGACTAGCTGTGCAGGTGGTGAGAGGAAGCTGGTTTTGATAAATATATCAAATAAAATTTCCTGCTGGACTAGAAGGGACTAGGAGAGTACAAAAAAGGAAAGAGTCAAAAAGATGGTAAGTTTTTGATTGAGTAATTGGTTAGGTTGTGATGGTGTTAACTGAGATTATTATGTACTTTAGTATTATTGACTGGCATTTAGTTTTATCGTAACATGCCTAGTATTTTTGATGCGTGCTTTTGGGATTAGTAAACAAGTAAATTTAAAAGTCTAGTGACCACTTACTAAGCTTGTGAAGCAACAAATACCTTCAGGATAATTCATTAAAATTTAAGAGCAAATTCTTCTACTCAAACTTCCACTCATGATTTCCAGTTATTATGAAAAGAAGGTGATATAACTAAAATGAAAAAAAAAATCTCCGCAGCCTCTAGGGTATAATTCTACTTATTCTAATTTTTTTGAGAAGGCACTAAAATGGTCTAGAAAGAAAAGTATAGTTAGGCCTGAACCGAAAAATTATAAACTACACTTTACCATTAAATCACATAAACTTTCTGTGATTTAGCTTCATACTGTCAAATGGGCTTACTTTAATCGTAAATGTTTTTATGAGAATAAAGTCAGCTTTTAGAGTAGCTTGTAATGTGAACATCTTTCAGAAATCTGGCTGTGTTATACTCAGGTCTCCTAGCTGAGTCCAAATTAGATTAGTCCGTGAACCTAGAGTGTGGAGAAACTCTGAAGATGTCTTTTTGCCTTAATTGATTTCCTGAGATGGATGGGTGATTTTGTTTACTTCCTGCAGAAGGAGTGGTCTGCTGTAGAGATGCCTGGGCGGAGATTTGGAGAAGGAGGTGGAAATAGTGGTGAGTAATACAGGCAGCAGGCTTTCAATGGTCCTCACTCAGCCTGATTTTGAGCGCATTTGCAAATTGGTAGCGCTGTTCATCAAATACTTTCAGTTCTCCTTCTATCAGGCACATGGTAGGACTGCACTTCCTGGACCTCACCCCTCCCCCGAGTGGGATCATGAGACAGTTTTGGCCAATAAGTTGTAAGTGAAAGTGACATGTGTCACTCTCTGATCAAGCATTTCATTCATTGTTTATTCAAAAGGGGCCAGCAGAATTTGAGATGGGGGATAATCATCCTACCTTAGTCTCTGAGTGCCCGCTATAAGCAGAGCTCCCTTCCTGACCTGTGATAGACATCTCGTGGGAGAAACAAAGAAACATAATGGTTTTAAGTCACTGAGATTCGGGAGTGGCCTAACATAGCCGTCTTGACTGATACATGAGAGAAGGGCTAGAGGAGGGACCACAGGAGTTTGTTCATGTCAGATTTTTTGTGTCTGAGCCAAGTATCTGCTTCAGGAGACAGGTAATCAAGAATAGTCCAATTAAGGGGGGGAGCTACCCAAGCCTCAATCTCATTGCCCCAAAGTGCATACTACTGCATTGATAACCTTGAGCACCAGAGTGCTACTGAAGGATATTACTATGCCCAGAGGAGAAGGTAGCAAAATGCTTGGCACTTCAGAAGCAATGGCCTTGAGTTCTCATGAAATGCAGCAGAAGACGGAGAGATGGGGAATAAATTGACTGGAGATGGGCATATACCCAGAGAAAAACCATAATTCAAAAAGAAGACATGCACCCCAATATTCATTGCTGCACTATTTACAATAGCCAGGCCATGGAAGCAACCTAAATGCCCATCGACAGACGAATGGATGAAGAAGATGTGGTACACATATACAATGGAATATTACTCAGCCATAAAAAGGAACGAAACTGGGTCATTTGTAGAGATGTGGATGGACCTAGAGACTGTCATACAGAGTGAAGTTAAGTCAGAAAGAGAAAAACAAATATCATATATTAACGTATATATGTGGAATCTAGAAAAATGGTACAGATGAACCTGTTTGCAAGGCAGAAATAGAGACACAGGTGTAGAGAACAAACGTATGGACACCAAAGGGGGGAAAGTGGTGGTGGTGGTGGTGGGATGAATTGGGAGATTGGGATTGACATGTATACACTAATATGTATAAAATAGATAACTAATAAGAACCTGCTGTATAAAAAAATAAATTAATTAAATTAAACAATTGACTGGAGATATTCTTTTTTTTTTTTTACTTGCAATAACTTTATTTTTTTTAATTTTTACTTTACGTTGGAGTATAGTTGATTAACAATATTGTGTTAGTTTCAGGTGCACAGCAGAGTGATTCAGTTTTACATATACATGTATCTACTCTTTTTCAAATTCTTTTCCCGTTTAGGTTACTACAGAGTATTGAGCAGAGTTCCCTGTGCGATACAGTAGGCCCTTGCTTGTTATCTATTTTAAATATAGATAATCCCAAACTCCCAATCTATCCCTCCTCCCCCCTGGTAACCAGAGGTTAATTCTTTACGTCTGTGAGTCTGTTTCTGTTTTGTAAATAAGTTCATTTTATCACTTTTGTTTTTAGATTCCTCACACAGGCGATATCATATGATATTTGTCTTTCTCTGTCTGACTTACTTTCTTGGTGACTCCTGGAAAATCTGGGAGAAATGTTAAAATTCCTCAAATGTTAAGAGCTGTCATACTATGAACATTTATATTCATGTGAGCACATTTGAACCCAATGATAGGTGATGCTCAGAATAACTGGATTATGGTTTTATAATTTGCCTTTGTTAGAATTATGGACTCACTTAAAATGAAAGAACTAAGAGTCAAATACTCATCATTATGTCCTTGGTGAGAACACAGCTGTTTAATGTGCAAGGAAGAATATATAGAAACTAAAAATGAGACAACCCCAAGGTCTTTTCATTTCACTTATTTCCTTTCAGAGCCCATTGATATACAAGCCAGAAGCAGTCACTTTTATTACTGACCCGTGACATTCCGTAGCCCTGAAACCCAGGCTTGGATATTCCATTCTGGATGTTACATTTCTAAATGTTCTGTGGATTATTCCAGATCGTGAAGAGAGCAGGTAATAGTTAGGATACAATGCTACTAATGAGGTGATATTTATACGTTTTATTTTTAATACAAGAGGCTAATTATCTACTGAGTAGCAACATCTCTGATCTACCAGAATGCAAGGCTATATTTAGTTGTACCAGACGACGGGGAAGAAAAAGTTGTTTTGGGATGTAATCAAACCGCATTTAAATATTTTAAAAGTTTCAATATCTTCAGCCCTTATTACCTATATTTACACTTGCCCTCTCCTTTTAAATTATGCACAACTGTGAAAACACCCTTCCTAGAACCTCATGCCTGATTATATTCTCAGTTTATGTATTTAAGATATTGGTTACTCGATAATTTATATTCTTTCACTTCTTGTTGAACTTACATAAAATATTGGTCTTCACCAGGCTGACACCTTAAATGAGAAGTGAGTAATCCTGGCCTGATTATTGAGCTTATTTATTCTCCTACTTCTAACACCATATTTATACCTAGCATTAAGGAAATTGCGTTAACAGCAGACACCTGGAGACATTTCCACAAAAATCTCTTTCACACAGCAAAGTAGAAATTTGGAAACTGGTGAACTGGATCCACATGAACAAGTATCTCCACTTTGAATATGTCAGTTTTTGGTCCTTAAGCAAGTAACATCATGTACATGGATCCAAGCATCTGGACAAGAAAAAAAAAGAAAAGAACAGAACCAAGATCTATACACTTGATTCACATGATGCAGAATAATTGGTAGGATTTGGCAATTCTTCTTTGCCACCACAGTGCAAATAACCCAGTCCTGTGCTGTCAGTTTCCTTCATTCGATTGAAGAGAAAGTTTATGAAATGAGGAGGAAATAACATTTAAATGCCTAATGTAATCCAAGTGCTACCTTCAGTCCTTTATATGTATCACCTTACTTAAAACTCACAATGAACCCCAATGATGCGGACACTATCTCTCCCACTTCATACATTAACAAAATGAAACACAGAGGTTACTTGCAAATTGACACAAATAGTGGTGTAGAGTTAGTCTCCAAACTGCAAGTAGGATGCTTTCAAGTTTTGTCTTTCTCCTTACATCCCAGTGACGCCCCATAAGGAAGGAAGTGTTGGGGTCCCAAAATGATGGCCTGCAATGCCCACTCTTTTAGGGTCAGTTGTGCCCCCTAGTGTCACTTATTATTTGCTTGTTTTCTTTATCTTCTGTATCCATCGTAAGGCCTTTTCAGGAAAAGGATGTAATTTAAAAATCCCCATTTTCTTCCTCATGCCCTAATCAAGTACTAAAATTCCCCTGAGGTATTTTTCAATGGTAGTCACTAGGAAAATGGAGGGTCAGCAAAATGTTGCACCAAAGTGGTAGCTTCTGGATCACATAGGGTCTGGGTTCAAATTCTAATGGTTTCTCCAGCCTGGGCTTAAAGTTACTTACTTTTCCAAGCCTCAGTTATTGCATGTATAAAACTGGAAATGGCAACACATACCTCTCAGAATCATAAGGATAAAATGTGATCATACAGGCAAAACGCCTATTCTCTCTAGAAGAACAAAAACTATTAGTTCCATTCTCTCATATGTGACATGATAAAATAGACACAATGGGTCTAAGACACTGTATGTATTTTCATGAGCTTGTCAGAATGTCTTGCTTATAAGATCCTTTTGCTCTTATCTCCTTGTTTTCTTATTATTTTCCATCCTAATTTTAATATTCCTTGGGTGTGATGTGTATATTCAGAATGTTAATTGAATAAGTGTACAGAGCTAGTGTTCTGGTGAAATAGAGCACATTCTCTTGGATCTGTAAAAACTAATTTACATATTTCTCATGTTAATTAAATTTTCTTTTCGGCATGTCATTCCTTTACTAGTATGATATCTTTATTATTAATGACTATCTTTAAGCCCAGTTTAAAATCTATATTATGAATATTTCCCTTGAAATCAATCACAAGTTCAAGGTTTTGTTTTTGCCCCTTTGCTTCAATAATTTCATTTTTCATTGATACATAAATTACTTTTATTTTATTTTTTTAATTGAAGTATAGTTGATGTATAATATTATATAAATTACAGGTGTACAATATAGTGATTCACAATTTTTAGAGGTTATACTCCATTTATAGTTATTATAAAATATTTGCTATATTCCCTGTGTTGTACAATATATCCTTGTACCTTATTTTATAATTCATTTAATAGTTTAGAGCCACATGTCATGTGGTTTGAATCTTACAGTCACATCGTCTTCCCATTGCGCTGACAAGGAGTAAACAACTAAAATACCTACACCTCATTTTCTCCTAAACATAGTGAAGGGAAGTGTATCAAATTGAGCCGAGCAAAATAACAGAGGTTGGTACACTCCTCATATTCAAGGTTTTGCTTTGCCTTTTCAAAATGCAATACTGTCATCTACCCCATTCAAAGTATATTAAATACAGAATGATTCAAATAGTGCCAGCTGCCAATTTAAATTTCAAATGGAAACCTGCCCATTTGCTGACTCTTCATTCACTCCTTCTCTTTCACCACTTTTTTTTTTTCTACTTCTTTTTCCAATTTATTTTAAAGCTACTTGATAGGTATTTCTCATGGGAGAGCCTGCTCTAAGTGAGTAGTGCCTTTGAGTCAAAAACTACTTCCATATTTTTCCCTGTGTAATAGCAATATTTTCTAGTTACCTGCCATTGCTTACAGACAAAGCCCAGATTACGTTAAAAAATGAATACCCCATTCTCTAAGTGAATTGCTCAGAAAGGCGGAAATGCCTTTTCTCTTATTTTTTCCAGTCTAAGATTAAGAACTTCATAAAATAACTGAGACTTGGAAGAAAACATATATGATCCATGCAGGTGGGCTTGGCATGGAGTTACTAGGAACCGTGTCTTTACTCCCTCTGTGTAGGTCTTGTCTAAATACTGTGGTCTGCTGTTACCTGAGGAGGTCAGAAGAGACTTTCAGTTTCTGAGTAGTTGAGGTATGATCCAGTGAAGGAGGTGTTTTCACTGCAAATTCTATTTTCCACTAGGATTTGAAGGGCGGCACGTACAGCTGTGTCATAACCCTGAGAAGAAACGGTGAGACAGGCTGGGACCTGGGACCTTGCAGCCCTTGCTGAAATGCTTGCACCTGGACAAATGTCTCCTCCAGCAACAAAATACAAAGAAATTATATGGGACCAAAAATAACTGTGTGCATGCGCAAGTGGGGCAAATTATGGACAAAGAGATAAAAAAAGACCAAAAAAATCCAACTGCCACTTCTGAAGAGCTAGGAGCAAAAACAGGGTGTTGGGAGAAAAAGCAGGGTACTGAGCATCCCCCTGTACACCACACCACCAAAGGGGTGGGCAAACTACCTAAGCCCCCCTCCGGCCTGACCACTGGACACACCCCTGCCCTCACCCCATATAAGGAACCAGCTTTCCCCACCCTGGGGAGCAAACAAGGGAACCTGTTACTTGTTTTCACTCCCACCCCCCTGCGGCAGTAGGTGCCCCAATAAAGCCTTGCCTGAATTTCTTGTCTGGCCTCTAATCAATTTCTATTGACTGGGGAAGGCCAAGAACCCTGGTTGGTAACAGTTGGCCTTAGTTACAATGAAATGAAGCTTAGAGGAGAGAGATGGCCCATCCTTTAAGTGAACTCTAAACTCGAACTCTCCATCTCCCTCTGGTATTTATCCTTCAATATGAACTTAAAAAGTAATTCAAGTACAACGTATAGATAGAAAAGTGAACAAATCCTAATTTTGTCCTACTAGACGAATTTTCAGAAAGTGAGGATACTTGTCCATGTAGAGCAAGCAACAGGAAATTTCCACAACGCTGGTGGTCTCCTCATGCCCATTTCTGGTCACTGTCACCCTCCTCAAGGGCTAATAGCCATCCTGACTTCCAACACCTCTATGTAGCTTTGCTTGTTCTTGACCTTGCTGTAAATGTAATCACACAGTATGCAGTCAGTGCCTGAGACCCCTCATTCTCAATATGAGAAAAAAGGAGAAAAAAAGAACTGACTTTTTTGTCACCACTTTTCCTTCTCCTCCTCCTCCTCTTTCTTTTCCTACTTCAATAAAACTTTTTATTTTGGAATAAATTTAGATTTACAAAAAAACTGTAAAAATTGTACAGAGATTTCCTGTATAACACTTACCAAGATCTCCTAATGCTAACATTTTCCATACGTTTGTCAAAACTAAGAATCCAACATTGCCATTACTTTAACTAAACCTCAGATTTCATTCATATTTCACTAGCTTTCCACTAATGACTTTTTTCCCCTGCTTTAGGATCCCATCCAGAATACCACGGTGCATTTAGTCATCATGTCTCTTGAGATTCCACTGGTCTATGACAATTTCTTAGTCTTGCCTTGCTTTTCAAGTCTTTGGCACATTGAAGAATATTGGTCAGGTATTTTGCAGTTTGTCGATTTGGGTTTGTCGGGTGTTTTTCTTGTGATTAGACTTAGGTCATGGGTTTGTGGAGGAAGCATATCACAAAGGTGAACTGCTCTTTTCTCCCCATCTTATCAGGGAGTACACGAGACCAACATGACTTATACTGGTGATGCTGACCTTGATCACTTTGGCTACAGTAGTAGCTACCTGGTTTTTCCACTATAAAAACACTGCCCCTCCCTTTCTTCTACATTCTTCGGATGTGAGTCACTAATCCATGCCCCACCAAGGAGGATTGAGGAGGCTTGGGAATTACATTCCAATTTTTGGAGGGGACACTACCTATGTTGTTGTTTGGAATCCTCCTGTAAGGGTGATTTATCACTTTCTCCCCATCTGTTTACTTATTAACATTTGTTTATAGCAGTATGAACTCATGTCTATTTACTTTATACTTTGGATTGTAATCTAGTGCAATGTCATTAATTTTGTTGCTCAAATGGTCTTTGGGAGCCAGTTCAGGTTGGTTCCTGTGTCCCTTTAACATGTGACCATCCTTCTTTACATATTTATTTATGTATGTATTTATTGACTGCTCCCTTACTTTCTGGCACAGGTAGTCTTTTAAATATTCCAATATTATCTGGGAATGATGACACTCATTTTAAAAATAGAATTGAAGCTTAGAATAGTTCAGTAACTTGCCCAAGATCACCAGGATGTAAATAATAGAACTAATATTTAAACCCAGAAACCCTGATGCCCAAGGTCCTACGTTCTTGGCAATACCAGGTCCCATGTAAGAAGAACGTCACTAGACATCAGCTAGTGGAGTCAGAAACAGCTCTCTGGCCTTGGAGGCTCTGGGAAAAGAATGGGGGCTGCTGTGTCCCTGGTGGTACATTAATTATGAAAGTTCAAATTAATTAAGGAACTGGGAAAGCTCCAGGTTTCTGTTGCTAGTTTGGGGTTCTTGGTGGCATGTTGGGGTCACAGCAAACTAATATTAACTTGCTTATTGTTTCTCATTTTGTTTTATGGTTTTAGGTATCTGGATTGTTTAGTTATGTATCTCTTCAAACAGGGTTCTATGATCAAACCACCTAAAGCCTTTGCCTATTTCTACCACCACTATAGCTACTAGTCAAGAGATGTGTTATTAACTTTCAGAAGGTGACCTCCCAGAGACTCTGGTCCATCATTTACACATTCAAATAGGTATTGCTTTTAGCTGGCCAAACATTCCACCTCAAGTCAGCTTGGTCAAACTGCTGGATTATAACTAGTCATAAGGAAGTTTATCACTTATACACAGCAAACAGATACTTACGTTTATGACAGTCAAAGTACTGTTCCTAAATTCAGGGGGCAAATTGCTCATACTGGGTTATGTGTATAAAATGTCCACAGTGGGCATATAATGGTACACTTGTGTTGGGGCCCAGGGTAGGTCACCCCAAAATGTGCTTCAATGGCATATTGACTATTCTGGTTGGAATTAAAGTTACTTAAGAAAGATCCAGTGCAAGAAGTACACTTTGATCCTCCTCCCTGTCTCCCTGAAAGCAGGAAATAAATCTCTCATGAGAAAAGTACACTCCCTGCATCTGGATGTAGAAGAACACCTTTATCACCAGAGATAGAGCCAAGAAACCTATGTAAATAAACATTGATATTTCTTTAATTTACTACCCTAAGCCCAAACTCTATTCAGATTCCTCACTAACTAAGCACCCAAAGCCTACTTTTCTTTGTCCTGTCAGTTCCTCCCAGATTTATTGTTCCTTTGCCTAAAAAGTATAAAAAGCTGTCTGCTTTGGCCATCTCTTGGGTCCCATTTCTATGAGACCTCTGTGCTCAGGAATTAAAATTTGTTTCTTTTTCTCTTGTTAGTCTGTCCTGTGTCAGTTTTACTATGAGTCCAGCGACAAGAACTCAAGAAGGGTAAAGAGGAAATTTTCCACTCCGCGACACTTGCAAATTTAGGACAGTGAACTTTCCTTAAATTAACACAGGGACAAAGGAATTCTATCGCATTTAGACCACAGTTCTTTATCATACTCAGAAATCTGGATAAAGGTTTCCTGTCCAAGAGGAGAAAACTCTATATTTTAACAATTGTGAATTCAATTTTTATTAAATCCATGAACACTGAAACAATTTTTGAAAAATAAATTTAAAAAAATTTTCAAATCAGGACCAGGCAAGTAAAAGATACATAATTGAATGGTATACACAATACTCTGAGAGTACCATAGGAATAAAAATATTAATGGGTAGTCTACACGACTCCAGATTATTAACAGTGATATATGTCTCAAGCAACGTACTTAGGACTTGAACTACCATTCTTTAATTAATTCATTTCATCATTCTGGGGCCAAATAATGTTTAATGATGCCAATAAAAGGTAATTAAAAACTGTAATTTTGACTTAGAACTGAGAATGTGTTTATAAATGTAGCCCAGGAAAGTGCTGATTGATTTATATGTCCTATTCTGAAATACATAGAACCGAGAATGTGTTTATAAATGTAGCCCAGGAAAGTGTTGATTGATTTATATGTCCTATTCTGAAATACACTCCCCTCATTTCTCACCCAATGACATGGAATTACTGGAAAAAGGGAGGTGGTACTTGAAATCAGAGTCTTTTGTTTGGGGATTGATTACTGTAGTAGAGAAACAGATTATCTAGGTATTGATGAAGCCACACTTTACCCATTAATTTGGGTACAGAACTTGTCCAAATTATTTTGACAAGTGACTGAAAGTCTAAATTTCCTCCCCAGACCTTCACTTCCCAACTGCCCCTGCCATTCACTGCTATCTTTTGGCTTCTCGGCCTAAAATTATTTTTGGATCAGGGGGGATATAAACAAGAAACTACAATGGAACAAAACACCTTCTCTTTCTCTGAACCTTTGAATTGTATGAAATCTGTGTGAGAGTGTCTGTGCTTATGAACTTTGCCTCAGCTTTCTTTTCCCAAGTATCTGTGGCTCTCCTCCATGGCCACGTGATTCAAGTGACAAGTTCTCTGAGCCTCGTGCATTGTTACAGATACATGGATTGGTGGTGGCTCAGGGACTTGACCAAGAGCCACAGCTAGACAAAGACTGGAATTACCAGTCCTGAGAACTCAGAGTCCCAGGGGAAAATGCCATCCTTTCGTCACAGTTCTTTTGGGAAAATCCACAAGTAAAATATAATGTGAACGTGCTGTGGCTGTGAGGTTAAATGTAGCTTGAAGGCAGAAGGTTTTAGTGCATTGGAAATATTAAAAAATGTAAGCTCAGAGGTAATGGTCTTAGTGCATTGGAAATAGTTTAAAACTGATTAAATGTTTCTGAAACACACTTTGTCTGTAGGACACCAGACTGAGCAAACTTAGGAGAAAAAAAAAAAAAAAGAAAAAGTATATTGTGTTTGCTCTCGACTTACTAGAGAGATGAAACATACCCACATGAAGAACTGGAGAATGATTACAAAACAATCTAGAAAAAATTACATGGTTTGGTCAACATGAGTTGGCCTCAAAGGGATGGAGAATAAGGGAATTTGCATGAAGTAGTATTTTAGGAATCATTTTTTTAACCTGACTGCTAATTTGATTGCAATGATGATGGCCAAAGTAGACATTTAGAACTCAAATACTCAATGTGTAGGACATCCCAGCATTTTGCTAAGGCAACGTATGACATCTTTTAGTTTTTGCTAGGGCATTTTCTCTTTTGAACACTGCGGTCACCCCAGTAGCCAGAATTAAATCTGGCATAGAGTAGGCAATTGATTAACATCTGTTCTCTAAGTGATTATTAAAAAAACACAATAATATAGTTGCATTGGGGGTCAACGTCGTGCTAAAAGAACTCACGTGACTCTAGTCATACTTACAGCTGTGATGTATCACAGTGAATGGATGCAAAGCAAAATCAACAAAGGGAAAAGACACATATACTGAAGCCTGGAGGAAATTAGGTGCAAGCTTCTGAGAGTCCACTCCTATTGGAATCACATAGAACATGCTTAATTTTCCAGCAATGAGTTATGACATCATGTGTAAAATGTTATCTACCAGGAAATCTTATTAGAGACCCAGGTCCTGGGGTTTTTATTGGACGCTGGTCACATAGACACCCTCTACCTACCATCCCCCCAAATTCCAGACACCCAGAAGGAAAGCATGTGCTCAACATAAACCATATTTTTTGCATAAACCATCTAAATACAGTGAACCATTCTTACCAGGGAATAACCGTCTCAAAATCCATGTTCCCAGATGCTGGCCAAGGGCCATCCTTGCAAACAGACCTACAAGCAGCAGACACAGGCCTGCTATGTTAACTCTTTTCTGTACAATCATTTAACCTATTTCCCTTGGGGAACATCTGATTTTGTGTATAGATGACAACTCTACAGAAAAACGTGGTGGTTTCCTAATTAATCTGACTATGTGTTACTTTTCACTGTGGGTACACTTCAGAGCAGTCTTATTTACAGGTCATCTCACCATCTCCATCATTACCCACGACAAACCCTTTGTTAGTTGCTAATATACTTCAAGCTCATATGGTGCTCTGTGCATTGTAATCTCCTACTGAAGCAACATCCTAAAGATTTGATTGGCTTATTTATTCACAATTTCACAATCATCGCTCTTCTTTCATAGTATATGATGAAAACAAAGTATAAACTGAGACTAGATCTCAAGTACCAATAAATGCAAGGTTGGCTAAAGTACCAGGGAAATAGCCTGTGTCAATTTAAAATTGTCCATTTATTTCACCGACACTTCAATCTCACAAAGAAATGAACAGAGGCAGGATGAACGCGAGACATGATTGGGTATCATCAAATGCTAGTTGAAAGTGAAAAATATGAATTCAGTGCTACAGTACTTAGATAACCAGAGTTTAGAATTGTATCAGAACTGTTTTCTAACTTTCTAAATAACAGTTATAATACTAAACAAACACTTTTGCATTTTACTGTAAATATTCCTGACATCTGGGTATATTCGAATGTTGTAGCAAGTTTCTAGTGTTTTCCTCCACTTGACTACTCACTGCCTTTTTTTATTCCCCGTTGACCACGTTCATTGGTCATTAACCTAAACTGTAACGCCCATTCAGTAATCTACAGTCATCGACTTCTCCTCAGTGAAGACACAGTGGGCATGTACAAAAGAGTTGAGGACCTGGGGTATTTTCTGGCATGAGATATTGAAATAGGTACTGTAGTTTTCAAACTCCACCCCCCCTCCCCCCAAGTGAAAATCTACTATCAAACAATCTCTCACTTGGAAGTCCAAGTAAAAAGTGAAAAATCAGAGAAGGCAAAGAGTAAAAAACGGGGACGCCCAACGCTGTACTTCTTTCCTCTCTTGATTTTCCTCTCTCAGCATCTCCTAAGTGATAATGTCAGCCTTCTAGAAAATAATCTAAGCACTACTACTCTTTTTGGGGTCTAGCATTCGTTCGTTTGTTAATATGCAAAGATGGTAACTTGGTCATGGTCACAGAGCTACTTCAGTGGACGAACCAGATTATGCTTGCCCTGACTCCAAAACAGAATATGACAATACTGGACTTTACTGTTTCTGAGGTGATTTGGAGAACTCCAGTTTCTCCATTTAGAGATGGAGTAAAGGAGTCCCAGAGAGGTTGTATTACACAGATAAGACTCCTTTGCTATCTGGTGTGACCTCACACTTGAGTCTAGGTTGCTTTACTCCCAGGACATGAATTGGCTACTGTATCAATGCAGTTTTCACGCCTCTTCATGTTACTCTTTATTCTTCTCAAATATATTTTTTCTCCCCTCCTTCCCCCGACCCCTTATATTCTATACTCATGTTTATGTCTTTTGTCTGTAAATTTCAATCACCAGCATCGTTATGTGAGAATCAGCAAGTCCCTCGCGCAGGATAAATTAATACTCATAACGATGAAAGGAGAAAAAGGGCCTCCTCTTAGCTATACTCTTGTCTGATAAATATGTTACAGTAAATCATCTAATTAAACAAGCATAACATGAAAATTAGATGTTTGTTTCTATACATCTTTGAAGAAGTAACCATTTTTTCCTTTCTGCGCTATTTATTGTCTCTTCAATTTGCAAAAGCTGAGTAATCAGGGATTCCACACCATGGCTTTAATTGCAAGCATATCCACTAAGTGCTGATGTGGGATGTTCTGTGGCTGAGCTCTTTAAAAGTGACAACTTTTTCTTTTCTTCTCATTCTTTCCTTTTTAGTAATTAAGGTGGCCTATAGAATCATACCACACCCTCGTCAGCTCAGTATTGCTTTCCAATATGTATAGTTGCGTTTAATAGTCTAACCTCGAATCTCCAGCCACTTGTGTATTAAACAATACACTTATTTACCCGGGAGACTGAAATCGGGTGGTTTCTTTTCCCAGGGTCTCTCTCACTTTCCATATCTCACCTACCATCGGGTTCTGCAATCTTCTCACACTGAGATACCTATGAATGCCCTGGGGATCTTGTTAGAGTGCAGATTCTGAATCAGCAGGTCTGGGGCATGTCCAGAGATTCTGCATTTGTCACAAGTTTCTACGTGATGCCACGCTGCTGATCCAGGGATCTCACTTTGAGGAACAAGGTTCTTGGCAATTCTAGAATTGAGCTTCCCCCCTCCGTCCTCGGCTATTGTCTTGACTATGTCAGAGGAACTGAGGACTTTCATCTGTGGATGAGTTCATGAGACTAAATCCCAACATGCAAATGTTTTCTCGTTTTGCTCAGTAAAAACTGACCATACGCCTCCTTGTCCTTTTTCCCTTTAAACCTTGTAAAGCCCTAGTCAGGCAAAAATGTATTCCTCTGTTATTCCAGTTAGAGAGTGTAGACTTCCAAGCCCTTGCTTTTGGGTAGAGAATCATGAATGCTTATGGGTTTCTCAGATAAGCTGTTCTCAAATATTTGTATCTGATGGCTCTTAACCCAGAGAGATATTCTGATGTCTTAAATTGGTAAAAATTCTGTTTCCAGAAAATCTCTGAGGGACTTTTAGACAAGAGCTTGTTGAAATCTGTATTATCAGCTGATCGATTTTTAGAGACCCTCATATCGCACACAGCTAATTTTCCAAACATATAATGGTGAATTCCCTCTGACCCTCACAGTTTATCTTGCTGTCCCATGGCACCAACTTAGTCCACTTTCTTATCCTTAGGGATGACCCTGCCTGGAAATACTGCGCTAATGGAAAAAAGTGTATGGATCCATGGCAGCCTGTGGAGAGATACCATTGAAAAATGATTAAAGAGTCAGGGTGGTGAAATAAATGTTACTGAAAAATGCTCAACTCTTTTAATTAGTATGTCAAGGAAATGCAAATGAAAAGATTTTTTTTTGTCTCTACCAATAAGAGTTCCAATAAAAGAATAATACTCAGTATTGCTGAGGATATGAGCAACATAATATATTGTTGATGTTTAAACAAGTTTAAGGATAATTTGGAAATATAGATTCAATGCATTAGAAATGTGCATGTTCTTTTCCATGCCCACCAGTTAAACTACTGAGAGTTTATCCTAAAGAAATTTTTAGGCAAATGTGCAAATATAATTTATGTACATATATTTAGATAAACACAGGGATGTGTATGAATGGCATTTCTCAAGGTGCTGAACACTTAAAAGTAAATAAAATATTTTGCAATATGGAAATTGTTACATTATTATGTTGAATTATACTGATATAATCGGTGTTTGATCATCAATGACCTAAAAAGAGTCATTATAATTTAATAATAATATAGTACATATAAGTAATAGAATACTAGCATGCCATTAAAATGTACTTATATGTGTATATATGCACGTAGAAAACATATATGGAAGACTTTCAACCAAATGCTAATAGTACTTATATCTGAGTGTCGAGATGATTTTTACTTTTTTCTTTTCTGTATTTTATAATTTTTCTCTCAATGAACATGGGCAAATGTGTAATTTCAAAATAAATAAAGAGGCCAGTGTTGAGATAACAAATTAGCAAATTTTTTTTTTTTTTTTTTTTTTGCATTAACGATTTGAAGCTCATTTCCGTTAACCCAAACTTCAGGGTACTTCAGAGTATTTTCTGCAGCTGGTGATGTGATAATATGTGTTATTAGAAAAAGTAATTTCCAGTTATTGTATTGGAATTCAGTAATTACTTTTTCAATAAAGAAAGTGAAAACTATTAAAAGCAAAAACGTGAAATAAATTAGCTTTACATCCTACACTCAATTAAACTATCATAGCAAGAAGGTAATGAATTAAGATAATTTGAGGATAGGAATAAGGCTTTACAAAGCAGAGACTTAACACTCTGCTAAAATCCATTAGAATACTCCAAAATAAGATCACAGCAAAGCAGGTGGCCCACAAGATAGTTCAGAGCAATTGCAGTCTGCATACTGAATAGGTAAAGAGAGAATTTTCAACCTCAGAAGTCTTAGAGGATCGTGCAGAGTAGCTCAAGCAGGCAAAGGGTGGTGTGGTGACAGTGGCCCAAAGAGTAAAGCTCAGTTTTCCACTAGCTTCACTACTTTGGAGTAGTGGCCCTGATCAGCAGGCATGTGTCTTCCCAAGGATTTCCATATCCTATTTGAGCAGCCAATGATATATAAGCATTTATTACAAGGGGGTGCACAAAAGTAGGAAACTCTTGCCACTTCCCTGCTAAAACTCTCCCATGGCATCCCACTGCATTTGAAATAAAAAATAAGATTCCTTACTGGGATCTCCAAAGCTCTAGAGGCTCCAGGTATGCCTGTCTCTCCAATGTCACTCTCCATCATACACACTGGCTTTCTCTCTGTTTCTAGAACAGGCCATATTCATTCCTGCCCCCATGCATTTATGCTGGCTGTTCCCTCTACCAGGAATATTCTTTCTCCTGTCCTTTGCAGGGCTAGGTCTTTGTCAACTTGGGCTCATATGTCACCTCCTCAGAGCTCCCCAGTCGCTAGCCAAACAAAAATAATCCTTTATTCTCCCGTAGTCATTTTCTATCATATCACTTTTTTTTTTAATGTCTAGTTTACCTCACAGTACATATCACCATCTGACACTCCTTTTCATCTGTGAACCACACGGGAGAGTAGGATGTATCCCCAGTTCCTAGAACTATGCCTGGCCTGTAGATGCTCCAATATACTGTTGAATAAATGTCCTGGCCACCAAGGGAGAGGTCTGGATTGTTTCATTTGTGTGGTTAGAAGCGTTGAGGGGAGTAGCTGTGAAAAGATGGACAGCCCATGCATCTCAGCTTTCTGCAGAGCTCCAGCCAGATTTGGCCCATGTGGCTTTCTTGACCAAAATACCACCCTTCTGTTTGGTTCTTCTAATTTTTTTTTGGTTTCACTTTGATATGAACTAAATTACCAGTAACCAGATGGGTGCTCAACACGGGTTTAGATCACTTTTAATATAAACATCTGAAGGTTCTGGAATGAACCCCTAAAGAGACATTTCTCTGCCTGGGAATCATTATATTTTTTTTACACTTTTTCCATGATTTTTTAAAAATAAAAATTTACTGTTTTTTTTTCATTTTCTAAACATGATGATACACTTCAATATCACTTTAATTCTTTTCTACACACACCCTGGCCCAATTTGAACCCGCTTCACCATCTGGGCAGACACCTTCCTTCTGCTTCTCCCTCCTTCACCTTGAGAATCACTAAAGCAGAGTAATCTTTCTCCAACTATTATCCTCTTACCCTTGAGGGTGCATATATGTATTTTCAGGAGTCCTTGAAAATGTGCTTCCTTTTAAAGGTGTCTGAAGCACCAAACACAAGTTTGAGAATCAAGGTAAAAAATTAAATGAAGGAGGACTTATATTTAAAATAGTAATATCTCTAGGAAAACAGAAGTTCCATCAGTCATTCATATTCTAGTGATGGAACTTGGCTTATTTTCCCCCTAGGTGGGACTAGCTGTTCTGTGAGAATGGAAGCTTTGCTAGAAAAGAAAGAGAAGAGTAATTTCAGATCATGAAGCTACCACTCTTGCTCTCCAAAGAAGACTTCCTGGGCACAGGGCATTAGTATTAAAAAAGAAGGAAAGAGGCAGGTGAAATGAAAGTGGAGCTTTGTGTGCCGAGACAAACTATCGTTTTAAATCCTGGCCTGGAGTTCAGGAAAAGAAAATGAAATTACCTTCACCCACCTTTTTATTGCTGCCTAAATCTGGAATTTAGACCTAAATTCCCCATAGTGATTTATTTAATTTCTTTATAGTTTAAAGTAACTTTTATAGGTTAACATGGAAAAACTAGACCCCAAACCTAATGGTATTAAAGCAAAATGCATTCTGTATTTAAAATCCAGTCTAGGAATCCTTTAGCTCCACAGACAGTAATCTCCCAAGAGCGGGACTCCATTGTATCCATTGCTGAACTTCCCAGGCCCTATAAATTACCTCTAGGGTAAATTCCCAGGGGACACTTTTGAGTACAAGTGTTGGGAACTGGGGACACAAATGCTCCCAAGTTGGGATCTGTGTTTTAGGTTTTCCAGTTTAAGGAGCTGTTCATGTCTGTGCAATTCATGGGGCTCCAAGGTGGTATCTCACAATCATGTTTCTCAGTGACTTTCCCCTCCCCCTGCACGGATGAGACCCTTTCCATGCCAGAAAACAGAGGGTCATGTATGGTGTCAGTCTTCCAGTAGGAAGACAGTAGGACTTAGGACAGAGCTGCCAGCAACAACTTACGTGACAACGGGTAGAAGGATGCCTATAAGAGTGAGAGATGGCAACTTGGTAACAGAAACTTCAGGGGAAAGCAACAAACAAAACATACCCTATTTCCTTCACCTCTGCCAAATGAACAGCATGCTCTCTGTTTTTATGAACTTTCTAATACCCACAGGTCTCAAAAACACAACAGGGTGAGGGAGGAGGCATGGGTATAGAGTTCAATTGTGTATTTCCTTCAATCATTCAGTGACCAGGAAGGAGCCTAACCCTACTTTCCCTAGAGGATCACCAGCTGCAAGGTGTTCGGATGCAAGGAAAATAAATGAAGCAAAAATACAACATCCAGGTGGAAAAAACTCGAAAAAGTTTAGTAAGTTTCCCCCTGCCACCTGCAAAAAAAACTTACTGGCTCTTTCAGCTTCTTATGCATATTGTAAAGGCAGAGAAGAATAATGTGAGTATCTTCCTTTAACAGCTCAGCCTAATTTGGCATGCCATTATAATTTCTGGCTCAGTTAGCAAATGACTGGAAACACTGCTTTCTGCAATTTTCCCCACAATATGGCAGTTCTATAAGTTGTTCAATTGATGTACTTGAAACCAATCCAAGATGGGAGTGACTATTATTCTTAATTTTTATGATGAGGGAGGTTTTATTATCAGCGAGTTCCTGTGTGGAACTGCCTGATTGACCATCTACATACTGTGATTATGGATTTGGGGAAAAAAAGATCTGACCAATTTCAGGAATGAAGATGCCCAGAATTCTACTGTTAGAGATTAGCTCCTTTGGATCAACACTGTACCCTCTGGGATACTAATTTTCCATCTGACTATGCTTGAGCAGGCTGTAATAAGCAAACACTGCTGAAATCTTCACATGAAGAGGGTCAGGAGTATCTCAAAGTCACTGGAGGGGAGGGAGAAGAGAAGGCAGCTTTAAGAAGAAAATTTTTAAAAACTGGATTATGTTCTGAAGATAGTTAAGACAAGTGGTGGTGTTCTTTAAAAACAGGGTGACCTTGAGTACATTACATAAGCTCTTTGCTCCCTGATGATTCTTATCTGTAAAGTGAGTGATAGAAGAGGGAGTTGAAAAGGATAGGAAAGCAAGCCTAACTAGTGCTATATTACCAGGTTGGCTGTCACTACAGGAGCTTCTTCTTCCCAGTGTGCCTTCTGAGAACCCTTGTCTAATATATCTCAGAGTTTCCACATCAGCTCCAGACCACTGCTCGTCAAAGGTGATCTCACAGGCATCAACTCTCTTGCTCTGGGGTTGGGCAAGTACAAGGGCAAGGTGCTGTCAGTTTGCACTTGAAAGTGACTGATAGAAGTTGTCAACGACAAATTGGCGCTTGCCATTGGCACTCGCCATCTACCTCTACGAGGATTAAATCAGGAGCCGCTGCAGCGGCTGACCTTCAACACCCCCTGAAAGGAGTTCAGGGTGGAGAGCAGAAACGGGGCCCTCTGCGCTCTGGGAAAAACTGGAAGAACAGGCCTTCAGACAGTTAGATACTTTCAGGAGAGGATTTTATGAGCCCAATCCTTGTATCTCCTCATATCTAGAAAAGCACTACAATCCTTCATGGTGACGACTGTTCCTCGTGACTAGAAGAAACCTTCTGCAAAAAAATATGTGCTCGATTGCATGTACTCCACCTTCACCAGAATCACATATATACTGACCTTCCCCCCTGCCCCTTTGGAGCGATTTCTCAGAGCTGTCTGAAATGCTGTCTCCCAGGCTATAGTCCTCATTTTGCCCCAAATAAAACTTGACTCACAACTCTCATGTTGCACATTTTTTTCTAACTCGACCAAGTCTTCCCACAACTGGTCACTACAGCAGTGACTGGGGTAAGAGGGGGCTTGGGGAGTATTCTAAATGTCACAAAGGAAATGCCAAATGCACATATTTAATGTTTATGTGTTTAGTTATTTCATAACTGTTTCCTGTCTCTATGAAAGTAATTTCCACGAAAACAGGCAAATTATTTTGACTTATTCATGACACCTGTTCTCAGTCAATATTTTTTGAATTAATGAAAGAGCAAAGAGAGCTGCCTTTCTATTTTAACGATGAATTTTTGGTGGGTGTGTTTTAGTTCTGAAGTGCTTGTTGTTTTGACTGTTGTTCTGGTGTGCTTTATAATTGTTTTTTAAATTACTTCTCTTAAACACCTTCCCTTTTTTAATTAACTGTGTTTTTACCATTTTTTGCTTAGATTCAATTTTTTACTTTCAAGAACTGAGTTAAGGGTCTTTTCAAATCTTGGTTATTTTTAGATGCTTTAATTTAGATTTCATGTTATATCATTACATTTCCTTAAATTCTTACTAAACCCGCTTTTAATTTTAATGATTTTGCTCATAGATCCTTTTTGTTTCCAATCTGTACTTTAATTTTCCTTGTAATGGGAATAGTTTATGTTTTTGGATTAGCATATTTTATCAATGTTGTCTCATTCGATCACTATCTAGAGACTGACTGGTAGAAATGATAGGGAGAGAACTAAAGTCCTTCCTTCTTTTTGAGACCAGAAAGCTGAGGAGCGTTTTCAAACTGAGGTCCACTGGTCCTCACTCTGTGTTCTTTCCACTCCACTGTGTAGAGTGCATTGTGCGAAATCACTGAAACGAGCTCATTTAAAGTCACTGAAATTATTCTCAAGAAATGCTGGGGTATAGTATAACATTTATTTTACGGAGGCAGTTAACATAAAATGTTACTATAGTCACTACCCACTTAATTAAACTTACTTTTGCATAATCTATTTACCATGGCTCTGAAGGATCTAAATCTGGAAATGTGACAGTAAAATGAAAAGAGAAGTTAAACTGGTCTTGATGACAACTACAGTCAACTGGCCATTTGGTTTCCATGTTCCATCAGAGCATTCAGTGTAACTTTTATTTTTCTCCCTCACTCGAATGGATTCCTTCAGATTCTATGAACCCAATATTTTAATTCTAGGGAATTTTCTCTCCCTGACTTTTTTTGCAAGAGCCAAATACAAATATAAACCAAATGTAGATACATATATTTAACTATATACACACAGACACACACCTTGACCTTCATCTCTCATCTGCAAAATGAAAAGAAAAAAGAGAATACAAGTCATGCTCATAATTAGTATGAAGACTCCATGGGGAGTGCAGGACACAGGCACACACACATATAAACACACACGTGGGCTTCCCTGGTGGCGCAGTGGTTGACAGTCCGCCTGCCGATGCAGGGGACACGGGTTCGTGCCCCGGTCCGGGAGGATCCCACATGCCGTGGAGCGCCTGGGCCCGTGAGCCATGGCCGCTGAGCCTGCGCGTCCGGAGCCTGTGCTCCGCAACGGGAGAGGCCACAACAGTGAGAGGCCCGCGTACCGCAAAAAAATAAAAAATAATAAGAATAAAACACACACGCAATTGTAATTTAGGAGGCTGAGGCTCAGCTTCACGAGCTGACTTTGAAGAACTGACTGACTTCGGGTCACTTTATTTCATTTCCTCAATTATATCAGGGTAATGCCTGTTTTGGGCTACTTTAGAGGAATATTCTAAGGATAAAATAGGGTGATGTGTCTGTGAAAGGGATTTAAAGAATACAAAGTATCATATAAAATGTAATGTGCCCTGTAAAAATAATATATATACACACATATGTATATTCTTATTAAGAAAGTGACACGTGGGGATTATGGAAGAGGAAGGTGAGGAGAGACAAACGTGGATGGCCTTCCCTGGACGTTCATTCTCTTCTCGATGTCAGTAGATTTCTCAGATTGCCTAGCTTTGCCAATCTCAGATAACTCAATGGACGATCCGGCAGATGTCAGAGGCTGACCCCATGAGACTTGACCCTTTTTTAAAAGATCAATTTCTCTATCAAGATGCTTCCATCATTATATATTTACCTAGCTATGCCCTGCTTCCCTGTTTCTACATATGTAGACTATCACAGTGACGGGGTTCTCTACCCAGGTGCTTTTCCTAGCATGTCAAGCTCTGCTGGCTCCAGCATATCTCTTAATGGAAAAACGATATAAGCTTTTATATCATCTTATATTTTATATCATTTTATAACATTTCAGTATCATCTGCACTGAAATTGCTATCGATGAATCTTTTTATATGTCTGCACCATGCGTCACAAAGAGTGGGTTATACCTGCGCCCCTTTGCAAACAAAGAAATGAATAAATGCATAAATTAATATTAAGCGTACGAGTCCTGAAATCCATGGATAATAACTTACTGACATTTTTTAACAGCATTTGGAATTCATCTGGAAATATTCAAGTATTTGGAGATCCACAGCTAAAAGCAACTCGCCTCTGTGAGCTTTCCTAATCATGTATGTAGCAAATTGATAACCGTGAGGTGACAAGGAGATTTAGAAAAACCAGAATGTTTTGACTCTAAACTGTATGTGTAGAGAGATTTCACTGGTTTAATCGAATTTTCTTGGCATTATAGTGCCCTCTCTGAAAAATGCTATTTTGTGTTTATTCATTTATGTTTTTTCATTTTATTCAGCTATTTTGTGTTAACTACAAATATGTAACACATTGTAAGAATCTAAGAACTGAAATGTTCTTGACTTAAAGAGTGTCTCATATCCATCATAAACGTGTGCAAAATTCTCATTCATAATAATTCAAAATAGGAATTTATTAAAACAATTTAGGTAGTCTACTAATTTAAACTGTCCTCCTCTTATGTCGGTAAATTTACCAATCAGTTCTGTAAACACATTCAAGACATCTTTTGTGAATACAATTTAACAAAATAATTAATAATTATAATACCCTTCAAAAGCATCTTTCTTGAGGAGTGTAGAATCTAAATAAATACATTCATAATGTAATGATGTGTTAAGGTGACAGTAGTTGAACACTGAAAATTCAATAGCATTTAATAATAACTGGCTAAGTTTTGTTTTAATATATGAACACATTGTCTTTTAGTATATCTTAAATCCAAATGCTCTCCTGTAACCTAAGGCATTAAAACAGTGGTTCAAACTTCTGAAATTACATTGGTACTTAGGTTGGTGCTTACTTTGGCTAATTATTAGTCTTTTGATTTTCCAAGGAACATACAGTTCACACATAATGTTATCCTCATGAGAAAACATTTTTGGAATTCTTGATGACTATGGTGTGAATGGTTAAATCCCACCTGATGAAATAACAATACTGGCTTAATTCCAGAGGCCTATCAGATGATTCAGTGCACTTCTGGGCATCCCTAATGCCAGAATATGGTAAGGGAGGAATTATCTCAGGTCAGGGCATGTCATGAATAGGCCATGGAATCAAATGAAATGTAAGGTCAAGTTAGGTTTATGCTGGGATATAAAGAGTCAATTGAAATCAGATTGAACAATGTCAAACTTAGCAGTATGTTTATAAGGATTCAGTCATGAATTAAAGTTTTATAAGGTATGAAAGCAATAGGTCCTCTAGAAAAACTGGGAGCCCTCTGGTGCCCTAGATATGATATAACTAATGAGAAGCTGTTGAGAACCTTGGATAGCTCCCAGGGAGAGGGCTCTTACTTTGTTAACACTCAAAGTCATACTCGAACATCTACATCTATGTTTATATCTATATATAGAGAGCGGTCCTCAGAAGAATCTGGTTGCCTAAATAATTTTTCTTGTGAGTACTTAGCTTAATCTTTATGAAACAAAGATTTCCACATTCACATGAAGAATATCTAGTCTTCACTTTCACATTCAGGAGAAAAAGCCAAGTCTTGTCTAGAAGTTCCACAGGGATATATACTAATTAGAAGATCACCATCCTGGTTACAACAGAAGAACTCTGGATTCTGCAATACTGGATGTCTCAAGCCCTGAGGTACCAACTCCACTGGACCAAAGAAAGAGACCAGGCATATGCATGGATTCCAAGACAGCTGCTGTCTGCCATTGAATTAAGCAAGGTGCTGCTAATTTTTACAGTAACATGTCCAAGAAAGGGGAGGATAGATTATACATTATTTTTATAAATACTTTAAGTGAATGTGATGCTATTAAACTGTGTACTGTCTTTTATTCAATTAAACTCATGATTGGTTTTAATATGCTAGAACCCTGAGGCAGAGGCTGACAAGACTCAATTCTCATTTTGTCTTTCACCTGAGCAAACAGGTAAAGTGTATGTTCCACTCTCCTTTGGGATTAAGTGCTGACATGTGACCAAGTTTGGAGAAATGGAATTTGCATGAAAGTGGAATATACCTCCTCCAGGCCTGGCTCATGCAGTCTTCTGTGATGTCTTTCATGAGTTCTCTTCTTTTTTAGCCTCCCAGTTTGATTAATGTAGGTTCAGAGGGACACTCCAAGACTCTAAAGCTTAATAAAGCCATCAGATAGAATAAGCCTGGAGGGCTTCCCTGGTGGCGCAGTGGTTGAGAGTCCGCCTGCCGATGCAGGGGACGCCCGTTCGTGCCCCAGTCCGGGAAGCTCCCACATGCTGCAGGAGCAGCTAGGCCTGTGAGCCATGGCCACTGAGCCTGCACGTCTGGAGCCTGTGCTCTGCAACGGGAGAGGCCACAACAGTGAGAGGCCCGTGAACCGCCCCCCCCCCAAAAAAAAGAATAACCCTGGAACCGTAAATAACTGTGTGGAGGAGAAACAACGTTCCTCTCTAGTCATCATAAATTCACTATAACATGAATAGGAAATAAACCTTTATTGCATGAAGCCACTGAAACTTGGGGTTGTTATAGATTTGTCCACTGCAATCAGTGCTGTATAACTGGATATTTTTGAAAATGATTTATCTGATCAAATCACATCATATGAAAGTGAAGGTCCCATGACTGATGACACTTGCATTTTAATAAGCTGAACTTCTTGAATATAACACATTGAATATAATATAATACACCTTGATGTTTTGTTTTTGAATAAAATATAATACACTTCAATGTTCTGCATTTTGAAATCCCCTGTGATCTTCTGAACGGACCCAAGGGTAAGTCTACAGTTGCAAACACAGCCCCTAAATGTTAAATACGATGATCATGACTCTGATGATGATGTCTGATGGTGCTAGTGATGATATTAACAATAGCTTATTGAATTTATCATCCTTACAAGTAATGTATTTACTTAACTCACCTTACTCTCAAACATATTCAGGATGAACACTATGATTCCTACCTAAGAGTTATTGCAACTGAACCCCAGAAAATGTTAATAATAAAAGACAGAAAAAATTCAAATTCAGGTCTTCAGGTTATTGACCCTAAAGTCCATGCTTTACCATTACCCTACAATTTTTTTTTTTTTTTTTTGCGGTACGCGGGGCCTCTCACTGTTGTGGCCTCTCCCGTTGCGGAGCACAGGCTCCGGACGTGCAGGCTCAGCGGCCATGGCTCACGGGCCCAGCTGCTCCGCGGCATGTGGGATCTTCCCGGACCGGGACACGAACCCGCGTCCCCTGCATCGGCAGGCGGACTCTCAACCACTGCACCACCCACTACCCTATAATTTTTTAGGCAGGGCCTGTTACCAAATTGTGGGTGTGCCCAAGTCTACTTAAAGGGCAAGGAGCTCTGTGTGTATGTCACTTGACAGAAGTTACCATAAAACATGTTGGTACTGCAAATAAAGCAGTTTTGTTTAATGACATCATTGCCATAGAGCCAGGACATTATACTGCATTTAAAAGATGTAAAGTTGTCATTTAAATATTTACTGCTTTTGGCCTCATATTTATTACTGATTAGTAGCTTTGAAATTAGTAGCTTAAACACTGCTCTACATTTATTTTTCAAGCTCTGTCATAAATAATCTCAGAACAAGGCATTCAGTATTTCTAAAATGGCTACTTCTCCCCAGTCAATAGCATCTGGTTAAACTCCTTTCTTTACTCGTTGTCGATGACCTTAACAAGTAGCTTAATAATAGAAACTGAAATGGGCTAATTGCCAACTTTCCAAAACTTTTCTGGAAGAAATATAATTTAGTAGGAAGAATATATCCAAATGCAATACTCAAAAAAAAAAGAATCTGGAGGACTGCTATAGACTGTATGCTTGTGTCCCTTACCTGCACATGTATATGTTAAAATCTAATCCCCAATGTGATGGTATTTGGAGGTTGGGCCTTTGGGAGTTGATTAGGTTATGAAGGTGTAGTCCTCATGAATGGGACTGGCAGCCTAATAAAATAGAACCCAGAGAGCTCTCTCCCACCTTCTTCCACGTGAGGACACAGTGAAAAGATGGCCACTTATGAACCAGGAAGTGGGCCCTCACCAGACACCAAATCCACCAGCACTTTGATCTTGGGCTTGCTAGAGCTGTGAGAAATAAATATTTGTTGTTTAAGTCACTCAGTCTATGATATTTTTGTTATACAGCCTGAAAAGACTAAGACAGAAATTGGTACCAAGAAGTGGAACACAGCTGTAACAAATATCTAAAAATGTGGAAGCAGCTCTGGAATGGCGTAACAGATAGAGGCTGGAGGTGTTTTGAAGTGTAGCCAGAAAAAGCCTGTACTGCTGTGAATGGATCTTGCAAGGTGATCGTGGTGAGAACTCAGAAAGAAAAAAGGAGAACTGTAAAGAAAGCTTTTGTCTTCTTAGAGAATACTTACATAGTCATGAACAGAATACTGGTAGAAATATGCATGGTAAAGGCCAGTCTGATAAGGTCTCAGACAGAAATGAAGAACATGTTATTGGAAAGTGGAGAAAAGACAATCCTTGTTATAAAGTAGCAAAGAGCTAGGCTGAGCTGTGTTTGTGTTCTAGTGTTTTCAGAAGGTAGAACCTTCAAGGGATGAAATTAGATATTCAGCTGAAGAGATTACTGAAGAAAATCTTGTAATAGTGGCTTGGCTCCTCTGACTGTACTAAAATGTTGGAGAGAGATGATTAATGATGGAACTGTTAAGCAAAACGGAAGCAGAACTTAGAGATTTGCATAATTCTCAGCCTTCTGATGTTGCAAAAAGCGAGAACACTAAGGATGTGGCCAGGAGACCATCAGATAAGGAGATTATTATGCATAAACCATCTCAATGGAGATCAGGCGCTGTTCTTCAAGACAACGGAAGAGGGACCCTAAAGGAAATTCTGAGATCATCAGGGTGGCCACACATCACAGCCAGAGTGCACAGGGTTCCAGGGGCATGTCTGCCTACACCTGTGTTTCAAATGACAGGGCTGCCCGAAGCGGCAGGGCTGTAACATCAGTCTAGGAAAGTCAAAGGTACAGGATACCGGCCCAGACAGAGAGCCAAGCCCTAGGGGGACATCACTGTGCACCCAGTGGGCCTGGAATTCAGAGCATCAAGTCAGAGACGATTATTCTGGAGCATCAGGTTAAATTTTGTTTGTCCTCTTGGGTTTTGGACTTATTTAGAACCCATTGCCCCTTTCTTCTTTCCTATGTCTACCTTTTGGAATGGGAATGTCTATCCTATGCCTCTCCCGCTAAGGTATTTTAGAAGCACATAACTTGTGTGGTTTCAGAAGTTCACAGCTAGAGAAGAATTTGCCTCGGGATGAAGTGTAGCTTGAGTTTCACCCATATCTGATTTAGATGATGCTTAGAGGAGACTTTGAGCTTAGACTTTAAAGTTGACGCTGGAACAAGTTAAGACTTTGGGGCTATTAGGTTGGAGTGATATATTTTGCATGTGCCAAGAATATGAATTTTTAGGAACCAGGGCTAGAACACTGTAGGCTGAATGTTTTGTCTCCCCACCACCACCTCCCCTTCCCCAAATTCATCTATAGAAACCTAATCCTCAATGTGATAGTATTTGGAGGTTGGGCTTTGGGGAGGTGATTAGGAAGTGAGGGTGGAGCCCTCATGAATGGGATTAGCAAGCACCCTTATAAAGAGACCTCAGGAAGCGCTCTCACTCCATCTGCCGTTAGAGGACACAGTGAGAAGACAGCTGTCTGTGAACGAGGAAGAAGTGGGCTCTCACCAGACATGGAATCTACTGGCACCTCGATCTTGGACTTCCAGGCACCAGAACTATGAAATAAATGCTGTTTAAGCCACCTGGCCTATGTCATTTTAATTATAGCAGACTGAACAGCTAAGACAGAAATCTCTTCAGAGATGTCTGTTTCTAATGGCCATGATTTGTAGGGTGCAAAACACCCTACAAAAAAGTCCTACGGGCCTTCTCTGGTGGCGCAGTGGTTGAGAGTCCGCCTGCCGATGCAGGGGACACGGGTTCGTGCCCCGGTCCGGGAAGATCCCACATGCCGTGGAGCAGCTGGGCCCGTGAGCCATGGCTGCTGAGCCTGCGCGTCTGGAGCCTGTGCTCCGCAACGGGAGAGGCCACAACAGTGAGAGGCCCGCGTACCGCAAAAAAAAAAAAAAAAAAAAAAAAAAAAGGTGAAGCCAGAAAACAGAGGACATTCACATTTCCAACAATTAGAATCGCAGCCCGCTTTGTTTAACCTTTTGAATTACAGTCAAGAAGCATATCATTAGTTCAACACAAGTCATAAATATTGGGGACCTCCAGTATATCAGGCACTGTTCTAGGCTCTGGCAACAAAAACAATAAAAGGCAACCCTAGATCTCAAGGAACTACCACTTTGGGTGACAGAGAGAAGCATCTATGTAAATAAAGTTACATTATTGGTAATAAATGCACAGAGGCATGTGGAAATTATCCTGAAGGAAATAAAATTCGCTGTGGCTGGACGCACAATGCAGGAGAGAATGGGCATGAGAGGAGAGGGCATAAGGAATGTCTTCTCGGAGGAGTTGACGAATGAGATGAGTTTTAAAGATATGATGGGAAACACACTGATTTTAGTTACAGCTGTAGATATAGATAAAGAGGTAGACAAAGTTTTAGAGAAAAAATTAGCTGTAGATAGATCTTAGTTGTCATGGGCTGTATCTAACTGAGTGAACAACTAGACAACAGTTTGAAAGAGCACAAAAAGTCCTCCGTGATCTGATGCCTGGCTACCTCTCCTTTTTTTTTTTTTTTTTTTTTTTGCCGTACTTAGGCGTCTCACTGTTGTGGCCTCTCCCGTTGCGGAGCACAGGCTCCAGACGCGCAGGCTCAGTGGCCATGGCTCACGGACCCAGCCGCTCCGCGGCATGTGGGATCTTCCCAGACCGGGGCACGAACCCGCGTCCCCTGCATCGGCAGGCGGACTCTCAACCACTGCTCCACCAGGGAAGCCCCCTCTCCTTTTTTTGGCAGCTCTTTCTGTTGCACCCTGGGTAAACAAACACTCCATGCAGGTCACACATCCTTGCCTTTGAGCACACTACTCCCTCTGCTTGAATGATCTTTGCTGCTTATGCAGAAGGCAAAAAAAACCCCACACTCATCCTTAAGGTTGCAGATCTTCAAAGACGACAATAATTGATCATTCCTTCCCTTGTGGTGGCTCTGTTTCTAGTACATACTTTCATTACAGCAATCGTTACCCAACATTATATAACTTTCTTAAACTGAATGCCTATCTTCCTTAGTGCCTTGAGAGCTGGCACTGGATCTGAATAACACTGCCAGTGGTGTGATGGAGTTGGCACGTATAAGCTCAGGAGAACTGACTGTTACATATACAAGAATTTTGTGAGCCATTTATTAAATCTTTGTCAGCTTGAAATCATCTATGGTGGGAGTATGTATACCTCAGAAACTGGCAAACGCTACAAAACAGAACCCTTTTCTTTTCAGAGCTTCAGTTTACAAGCAATCAATAACTGTATTTCCTGGGTCTTACTCATTATGATACAAAGGAAAATGTTCAAAAATGTTTGTTGAATAATTAAATTATATTAGACCAAGTTTTAAAGTAACACATTCAAGTTTCAATGATTTAAATTAAATAAAGTTAGTGCAAAATATAAGAATGATGAGTAGTTGAGAGGCAGGTGAGTAGAGAAACCTCTCTGGGCACGGTGAGTTCTGAAAAAGGAATTTAAGTTCTCAGAGAAAAGACAGAGTGATAATTATAGGAGACATTGTGGTAGCCAAAGAGACTCTTTAAGGATCAGATTTCACATAATTTTTTAAAAGGTAGGTATAATATTTCCTACCACAAAATTTTGTGAAGATAACATATTATATATAAAATGTTGTATAAACTTTATAGTATATAACTATAGTTGCTATTATTGGATTAAAAACCATTGATACAGGTCATATAAAATATGTTAAGATGTTCTTTCCTTCAGAAGCAAAGGGGACACACTCTCTGGGATTGGGTAAATTGTATTGTTTCTAATGACCATATTCTCATCTATTTTTTGAAATACTTCCTAATGTTAAAAAAAAAATAGATCATATTCAAGCCCTATAATTCTATGCCATAGGCAGTACTGTCCTGTGCTAGAAATGGCTGCCTCTGGTCCTGCTCCAGCGCTCCCTAGGACTATTTATTTATTTATTTATTTATTTATTTATTGCGGTACGCGGGCCTCTCACTGTTGTGGCCTCTCCCGTTGCGGAGCACAGGCTCCGGACTCACAGGCTCAGCGGCCATGGCTCACAGGCCCAGCCGCTCCGCGGCATGTGGGATCTTCCCGGACCGGGGCACAAACCCGTGTCCCCTGCATAGGCAGGCGGACTCTCAACCACTGAGCCGCAAGGGAAGCCCTCTGGCTTCACCTTTCTAATAACAGATGCTATATACTAAAAGGGAATGTGTTTTAAGAGTTCATATTAAACTTATTTAGAGAATGAAGACTTATTAAACCCTTTCAGCCTGCTAGAACTTTCCCTCAGGCTGAAACCCACCCAGTTTAAGCTCAGCTCAAGTATTGTTACAGGGAGGCTGATACAAAGAAGGAAGGATTTACATGATGCCCAGAAGTGGGATAGAACTTCTGATCCTTGAATTTTTGTGTTTAGCTTTAGGACATTTTTAAACTGGGCACCAACATAGGTCTACCTCCGCCAGCTACAGAAACCAGAAATTTCCTTTTAAAATTAGTGAATTTCAAGGCTGGAAAATAATTTTGGGTATCTACATTGGCACATCTCAACTTGAGCAATACTGAGGCAGATACTCCTAGTATATGCCAGTTACTACTGATCATTCTTTGGACATGTTGTGGCCTTTAACTGCTCCATGTATAACATTGGGACTATAATAATATATATATTATAGAGTTAATTTGAGGACTAAACCAGATGATGTATATATAGTGCCTGCCCTCTAGTCATATCTCTATCTGTGCTCTTATTATTGTATCTTATGCAGTCAGGGGTAAGGATCAGGGCCCAGACTGATTGGGTTCAAATTCCATCTCTCCGGGCTTCCCTGGCGGCTCAGTGGGTGGGAGTCTGCCTGCCGATGCAGGGGTACACGGGTTCGTGCCCCAGTCCGGGAAGATCCCACATGCCGCAGAGCGGCTGGGCCCATGAGCCACAGCTGCCGAGCCTGCACGTCCAGAGCCTGTGCTCCGCAACGGGAGAGGCCGCAACAGTGAGAGGCCCGCATACCGCAAAAAAAAAAAAAAAAATTCCATCTCTCCTACTTACTGGTTGAGTCACTTTAATTAAGTCACTTCACCTATCTGGGCTTCAGATTTCTCATCCCTGAAATGGGAATAATAGTAATAACTGTCATAAGGATTGCAGACAGAATTAAATTAAATGCTATGAAGAGTTTGATACAGGATCTGGACCATAATTAACTGGAGATGAATTTAAGAGATAGGTTAGCATTACATCAAAGAAGTAATTGAGTTTCAAGCTTCAGGAAAAGAAGTTAACCTCTGTAGGGCTTCCACGATATTTTAAACATTCTCCAATGTTACTGATTATTACTGTTGCTGATTCATTACCAGCCCATTGCTGAACATCTCAGTGAACTTAGCATGTATCATTATTTACAATCATGATAAACAGTCATTTTTTGCTTCACAGCTCTTCTCTAAACTTCAAAACTACGTTCAGCATTTTATAAAAGTTTCTTCAATCTCCTTGTAAAAAAGTTAAGCTGGTATTAGTGTACAAATTTGTTTTCCTTAAAATAAAATTATCTGATTATTACAGAGTCTCCCAAAACCTCCTGCCTCTTTATTCAATTTCTTTCTCTAATAAGCAAGCACGCCTTGAGATTATTTTCTCTCTTTTTTTGCCATCAGAGGTCCAAATATGTTGCTCTTTAACAAACATGGTAATAAAAGCAAAGCCTCAAGGTCCCACTTACTGTTATGTAAAGGTTGGTTATAGAATGCAGTGCATGAAGAACACTTGCTTGCCTAGAAACTATTCAGGCTCACATAAGTGTCAATTTCACCATACCTGTCTCTTGATCATTATAAAGTATGAGCTTCTTGAGGACAGAAATTCTATTTAATCATCCTTAAGGATCCCTAGCTCCTGGCACAGAATATGACCCACAGTGGGTGTGTTGATTGAATAAGTATAAAGAAATAGAAATACTTGATGCTTCTTAGTCATTGAGTTACTGATGTTCAATTTTCTATTTGATTTTTCTTTTGATGCACTGGCAGATGACTATTTAAAGAACAAGCAATAAAAAATTGGGATCGTATCCATATGAATCACTCCATGAGTTATTTGTATATGGATTTCAGTACATCTTACATCCAGGATTTCGTAGTCGTTTTCAAGGGACCTTGGTAAGTTCAAATTCTTAAAATCAGAGCTCGAGTCTGCATTGCTTCTTTATGGAAATGCAAAGGCCTTAGAAATGTTCTAAGAATGCAAATGCTTGCTTTGGTTTCCAATTATACTTCGCAAGACAAAGAACATTAATTTAAGACCATTATGCTTAGCTCCTTCAGGGACAGGGTGTGGAAAGAACTAATGTTTATCGATCCTGCATTAAGTGTGAAACCCATTACATATGATCATTAAAAAAAAAATCAGGTTTGTTGAGTTATAACTTACACAAAGTAAAAGACCATGATGAGGTTTGACAAGTGTGTATAGCTGTGTATCCACCATGACAATTGAGATAGACAACAAATAGATCACCGCCAGATTTTGCTTGTCCCCTTTCTAGTCAACCTCCCATCTGCCCTGCTAGTCATTGGCAATCATCCATCTGATCTGTGGCTAAGGTTTTGCCTTTCCAGGAATGTCACATTCCTGAAGAAATTATACAGTATGTAGTCTTTTGTCTGGCTTCTTTCAGCATATGTCCTAATTTAATTATTACTAGAATCCTATGAGGTATGTGCTGTTAGTCCCATTTTATAGATAAGAAAATGGAGGCTTAGAGAGTTTAAGCAACTTACCCAGGTATTGATCCCATACCTAAAGTTCTGATACTTTTGGTCAATGAAGATCCATTATTTAGGTATTTGCTCACATTCAGTTTATGCTGGCATTTTGGAACGTAAATGGAAAGGTCATTGGATCCACCTGGTTCTAGCATCTTAGCATCTAGCCTAACAGGCGCTTAAAAATTATGAGGGGGCAATTCCCTGGTGGCTCACTGGTTAGGACTTGGTGCTTTCACTGCAGGCGCCCAGGTTTGACTCATGGTCGGGGAACTAAGATTCCCACAAGCTGTGTGGCACAGCCAAAAAAAATTTTTTAATTAAAAAAAAAATGATGAGGAAAGCAATTAATGATTAGCCACCTTGAGATGTTCCTAAAGCTCTGGTCCACCCTGACTCTTAAAATGAGATTGAGTCAGTACAATAATGCTTGCTTTAACTGAAAATAAGGTGGAAAACTCAAGAAACACACACAGAGAGGGGTAAAATTAATCTACATAGTGCAGTATTTACAGAGAAACCACCAGTACTGTCTCTTAGAAACCTCTAATTATGTCAATGAGGATGACATAATTGTTTACCAGCAGGGTACATGAACTCCTCTGTCTGATAAAAGCCTAAGTGAAATATATATATATATATATATATACACACATATAGATATAGATATAGATATATAGAGATGTGTATATATATAAAGAAAACATAATAAATGAGACAAAGATCTGGGGTAACATACTATAAATTTTTTTATGTTCCTCTTCTCTAAAAGATGATTCCACATCCCAGCAAAGAAACTTCGCGTAATCCTGATATAATGTGAGAATTAGGGAGAAAAAAATTCTACCAGGAGAAATCATTTAGACCCTAGGATGAACAGTTTTCTTCAATAGTTAATCTACTCAATAACTATCATTGAGCCTTCTATAGTGGCCCGAGGATGAGGGTATCATAAGAAGTAATCTGCTTCCTTGGAAATACCACAAGTATTTGTTACGTGCTTGCTGTATGCTTAGGCCATGGGACTTATATATTTTTTAAAAGTTAGAAATGTTTAATACTTTATTAGCCTTAAATCAGATTAAGATTATGCATGTCTATGGACATATGCAATTCTTGGAAATATTCTAAGGATTAAAAATCACATGCTCTCATTTCCAGTTCAACTCAGGTCAAGTGGCATTAAACAAGTGGGTTTCTTTTCCCCTGTGCTAGGAAGCCGTCTCCTTTCCTTTACTGACATATGGATGCTATCACTAAAGATAAAAGGAGATCCTTTCAGAAAAAAAAAAAATTTTTTTAATCCAAGATATTATCTTCACAAAATCTATTTCATTCTTTGAAGAAGCAGCCACATACTGACTTTGTCTTTCTTAAGTCATTTATTCTTATGAGGATGAACTCTCTGGCGACCCTGGCTGCTGAATCAGGAAGCAGACAATGAACCCGACAGACAAGGCAATGAAGGGTATTCAGGAGGCTCAGTCCAGGTGAGGAAGGACTTACTTCTGAGGAGGGACTGATGCCTACCTGAGCACGGCATGGATCAGCCACTCTGCACACCCCTGCAGTTGGACTAATGTCCTGCACAACCTAAGTCTTCACTGCAACAAGTTCAGGATGTAACAAATTGTCACCTTCCTCTTGGTTAACATCTAAGACAACCGGAGCCAGTTCTCTGACAAAAGTTCAAGAATTCAATTTTCTTCAGTTATTGCTGCTCACAGATCTTTTTCTCAACATATTCTAAATGAATTAGCTCTGAAGAATGACACTTACCAGCCATAATCACAACATCGTGGGTGTTTAGAAGACTACATAAATTAAACATAACATCGATGTCCAAAGTTCTCTAATATAACTGACACTAAAACAGTTTCCCCTTTGCAGTCATTTTTTTTTTCATTTGATTTTATAACTATTTCTTGCTAAATCCTATCAAGGAGACAATGCTGAGACAGAACTTTTTTTTCAGATCTTTTGAATATGTGAGTAGTTCCTGGAAACCCTGATTATTTCTTGTAGAAAAATGATCTACAGGTGGAAGAAAAACAGCAAAATTTCTATAAACATGACCCAGGTTATAAAAGAAATTCAGAGCAGAAGAATAGCATTGCTATTCAAGGCCAAAGTTAAACTTTACCTAAGCAATTTTCCTATCTTTTATAGTCTGTGGACTCTCTCCCTCTCTCAGTTACACAAACTTGCAAGTACTATGTCTTTCTTTAGTGTTTACTTGCTATTTAAATATAAAACTCCTTTACGTGAAATTACTAAATTAAGGGGAAAGCATGTTTTGGTTTTTAAATATACAGCTATTTTTCTTTTGCAAAAGTTGGGGTCAATCCATACTCTTACCAACATTGTGTAAATGTTGTGTCTCATACTTCTCATCTGTCCATGAATCATTACCCCTAGCATGTATGTACGTTCCTATCCTAATTCAAAATATAATGTCACCCCTAAAAATAAAATTGTCATACAATAATATTGTTGGGATTTTTTTCCTTCCATAATCTAAATCCCCCCTTTCTCTACTATGGGAGAACCTCCTAGGAGTGGATGGAGATCCCCTCAACTAAAACCACTGTACCTGAGTCACTCAGGCTCCTTTCCCCTCTTCCCTCCCGCTCACTTCTCCCCAGGGAAGGAGGAATGCTTTCCAGAGCATTTGCTGACATTGGTGGAAGGAACCTGGCTTCAGCGTTTTGATATTTTTGCACTCTGCCTTTTAGAACCGGGTTGCTAACAAAGACAGGTCACTGAGCTCTAAGCATGGCGGTAGGCTTCCATCCTCTTGGGGAGGACTGTAGTTTTCCAGCATCACCTACCATTGAGATCAGGTGGTTGCTTTGGTCGAATTTAGGGGTAGAGTGAGCCAACTCCTTACACTGAAGATCTAAAGTCTTATTTCCCAACCAGCTCGTCAGAAAAACACCAGCATTTTAATCTCAATCTGTCTCTCTTTTCCAATCTCTTGATTGAATGTAAAGTTAGAAGATCAAGAGAAGTTTGTAAGTTTCCTTAACCCTCTGTGTGCATGTGTGTGTGTGCAATGCAGATGCATATATCTGCGTATGAGGAAACATGTTCTTTTACATAGGTATTTATATTTCTATTGGTAATAATCCAAATAAATTATACTCTAGTAATGAGAACACATTTGAGCTACTGAAAATTATTAGTGACATAAAATTTGACCTACATTTTGTTCACAGGATCCTACTAGTAATACTAATTTTCTCTGACTGCAAAAGCATCAAAACAAAGTTTAGCGACTTGTGCCCACCATGCTTCTTCATGCATAATACCTCCTTTTCATCTTGAGCCTTAAAACAACTTTATGAAGGGATGAGCAATGAAATTAATTTCCCTGTTTAAAAGATAAGGCTTTTGGGGAACCCTGCTACACTGTTGGTGGGAATGTAAGTTGGTGAAGCCACTGTGGAAAACAGTATGAGGTTCCTCAGAAAATTAAAAATAGAATTACCATACAATCCAGCAATCCCACTCCTGGGCATATATCCAGACCAAACTATAATTCAAAAAGATACATGTACCCCTGTGTTCATAGCAGCACTATTCACAATAGCCAAGACACGGAAACAATCTACATGTCCACCAACAGAGGAATGGATAAAGAAGATGTGGTACATATATAAAGTGGAATATTCCTCAGCCATAAAAAAGAATGAAATAATGCCATTTGCAGCAACGTGGACGCAACTAGAGATTATCATACTAAGTGAAGTAAGTCAGAAAGAGAAAGACAAATACCATATGGTATCACTTATATGTGGAATCTAAAATATGGCACAAATGAACCTAACTATGAAACAGAAACAGAATCATGGACATGGAGAACAGACTGGTGGTTGCCAAGGGGGAGAGAATTGGGGGAAGGATGGACTGGGAGGTAGGGGTTAGCAGATGTAAGCTTTTATATATAGAATGCATAAATAGCAAGGTCCTACTGTATAGCACAGAGAACCGTATTCAATATGTTATGACAAACTATAATGAAAAAGAATATATATTTAAAAAGAATGTGTATATATATATATGTATATATATATGTATAACTGAATCACTTTGCTGTAGAGCAGTGTTTAACACAACATTGTAAATCAACTATACTTCAATTTAAAAAATATAAATAAAAATGAGGCTTTTAAAATATCATTCTACCACTGGTGTGCTAGGACTCTGGCCCTTGGAGAGAGAGAGAGAGCATTTTTGTATTTCTTGGTGTAAATATTTCCACCACAGCTGATTTCAAACTGCCAACAGTTTAACAATCAGCCAATCATTTTCAGCCATGAAAATGTAACAAGGAGCCCCCACCCCGCTGCAAAACAGCCACTAATCCAAACCAAGTCTTTCTGATTCTGTCTCCCGGATTTTATTTGGCCGCACCTCTTTGCCTCTTCACATGGTCCCCTCTTTCATTTAATCTACTCTAATTTAAGCCTTCAAATTAGATTTCCTAATTCTGTCCTCTAGATTTTCCTCTCTCAATCCACCCTCTATGTGGTGGGCAGAGAGATGCTTCTAATACGTCACTCTGATGTGGTCTTGCTCTTAACGCATTAAATTCTCACCAGAAATGTATGAGAAATCCAGTTTCTCTGCATCCTTGCAAGCATTTGGTGTTATCGCTATTTTTTATTTTAGCTGATCTAATAGGTGTGTAGTGATCATAGAGTTTTTAATTTCAGTGATGATGATTTCTAAGAGTTCTCTTTGGGTCTTTTCCAAATCTGTTTAATTCTTTACAATAATGTCTTATTCCATGTTCATTTTTGTGTTCAGCTTTTATTCTTTAACTATTTCATATGTATTATTTTATATTCTATATTATTCAGTTTAGTTCTTGGAAATCTAGATATGTTTGTTATTTCTGAAGACTCTCAATTGTGGTGGTTTATACCTTATATGCTTATTACTTTCCTTTATGCTGTAAGTTCAGATTTGGCTGAATTTAATCTGTATGACTCCTGAGAGCCAAAAATGGAGATTTCTTCCAGATAGAATTTGGACCACTCGTGATTACGACCAGAGGGCACTGAGCACTAACCTGGGATCACATGAGCCCTCTTCAAGGGTCAGAACCAAAGGCAGCTGCCTCAGTTTCACCTGCAGCATTTTAACTGAGACCCCCACGTTAGTTTCCCAATCTCAGCACTTATAGCATAAATACCCCAAAGTAAACTGGGATTTCTAAATTTCTTAACATCATTATTTTTTTAAGTTTTAGCTAATTATTGTTAATGTGGGTGTGTTTACGCTACTGGAAAATTCCCTTTTTGTCTTGAAATTTTAGAAATTCAGTAAAATATATGTTTGTTATAATTGGTCTAAGATTCTTTTTAGCTCTAGTAGGAGGATCTTTCAAAAGAATATGGCCTTGACTCCATCTCTCATATTTTTTTTGGTTGCCCCTTACTAGTGCTTTGCATATAACAATGAAATGAACAAAAGAATGAATAAGTTAATAACAAATGTAGCTAAATGACTCAATTCATAACCTCTTGGGAGTGTATCAGGATCACATTCAAATAGCTTTTTCTTAGAAAAGTTCCCTTCAAAAAATTGAGGCTATGATGTTTTTAATATCGAAGTTCTATACATACTCACCAACACATATATCTATACTATTTCACCATAACAGTAAAATCTTTATATGGTAAAAATAGATTAAAACTGTAAAGTATAATTTTTAAAAGCTGACGATGCTCAGAGGTTAGCTTACCTGTGAAACGATAAAAATGAAGAGAAAAAACTGAAAATGTGCCATGTTACAGGCCACTAACCTTCTGAATATAGAGTTGTCGATTCCTGACTGAAATGACTGACCCAATATAGACAAATAATTTGAAGCCGTGTTCATTCCAAACCTAGAATCGTACCTCTGCAGTCTAGACAGGGTATTTGTTATATTACAAAAGCCTAACCCCTCGGGTTCACAGAAGATAGCATTTTTTCTTTCAATATTCTGGGTACATTCATTCAGTATAATGAGGTCTGTTCTTCTCTAGAATTATATACATAAATCGAAAACTTAAAGTATTTCATTGATAGGTTTCAGATAGGAATACTTTCCTACTCAGTCTAATTGGTGATTTATTTAACTATCGTTTCCTTTCTTAATACATCAAAATGGTATTCATATGTGGCAATAATAGACTTTAAGGCAAAATAAATACTATAAATTCATCTTTTTTGTATTTCTTTTGGTAATAGTGAAGCGCTAGTGGCCTCCATGGGGACAAATATCATTAATTAAATAAACCTTTACGTCATAAACAGAAATGTCAGGACTTCCAACTTACTGATCTTATACACAGGATTTGAGTGACAAATTTAAGCAATGGTATAGATTCGGTTCTATAAAAGTCTGAAAGAATTCTAATTCCTCTCTAGGTACAAACTTTAAGTTTCTTAATTGTATGGTTGAATCTTAATGCCAGTAAAATTCAGATCAAAACTGTGTTCTATTTTCCCTCAGAATAACTCGACTAGAAAGAAATCCGAACGTAATAGAACCATGATAAAAAAAAAACAATAGCAATTTAAGAGGCTGGCAGTTGCAAGGAAATGAAAAACACAGTGAGATATGTCAAGCACAGTGGTATAAATAATATGAAAATATGCAGTTTTCCAGATTAAATGAACTATCCTTCCCGTTTTTGATGTTGACTGCAACATCATTTAGTAACACAGTTTGAGGCATCCAAGTGACTGTTTAAGCAGTATTTACCAAGAGGAAATGCATAAAGAAGGAAGCCTTTGATCCTCACAAAACAGTTTTTAGTATCTGATGTGCTCTGTGGAGTGTTCTAGATTTAAAAAAAAAAAAAAAAGTCTTTCTGCAAAAGAGGTCTGTGGAGATGATATAAAGGAAAGATTACACTGGACTCAAATTGCAGCCAGGATCCAAGGTCTTAGCAGAGACGTGACAGTGAATGAGACCACCTGAAAGAATAATCTACAAGAGACGGAGAATGAAGGAAGGAGTTTCCAGGGCCGCCATACTCCAACCTGGCTGAAATTCACTAGTTTGCCTAAGGCTGGAGTTCACATATGCCAAATACTTAGGCACCTGCTACCCATTTTCTCTTTCCCATTCCCATTGCCACTGGGATATGAGGCATTATACATGTGCCACTGAAACACAATCCTTTCTTTGGCTTTCAGGATACTTTGTTAACACTACCAAATTTCTCCTGATTGGAACTTATTATCATATATAATTGATCATGCAGTCTTCTTACATTAATTTTTTGTTTTAATCTTTGTAAAGTATAAAAGTATGATCTTTACTTCTAGAAACATGATTTAAATATGGAGAAAAAACTAAATTAGATCAGGATATAGAAACCAGTACATCCAGAAAAGAATTCAACCAACTTTAGAATTTATTTTATCAGAAGTGTATACTTTGACCTGTGAATTCTGAATTGGCCGTTCAGTTAACCAGTGTTAGAGCCCCCTGAAAGCCAAAAGGGAAAAAAAAAAAGAGCGATACCTTACTGCCTGACTCTAAATCATGTCAGTGGTTTCTTCTTCACCCTCACGATGAAATCCAAGTCCCTTAGCATCACACAAAAGACCTTTCATGATTTTGCCTCTTCCCGATCTCCAGATTCATTTCTCAATCTGTCCTCATGTGTTTTTAACACTCCAGTCGGATGGGCCCGCAGTTATCACCAAAAGCACCAGCCCTTTCAGAGCCTGATGCCCTTGAACTTACCACTACATCTTCCTATACTCTCTGTTCTCTGATTTTTTTTACCTGGAAAGTTTCTCCTAATCCAGAAAGGTTCACATCAGAACTCAGCCCCTTCATATACCCCATATCTGGGTGAAGTGCCTTTCTCCCTATCTCCCAATAGCACACATATATTGTTTTCATAACCCTTACCAAACAGTGTTTTACTAACTATTTTACTCATCTGTTTCCTTCTCTAGATTTTGGAAAAGTCTATGTCTCACATCTCGGCATCCCCAGCATACATCAGACCACTGGACAGCAGAGATGCTCAACCAAGGAATACGTTTCACAGAGTTCTTCTGCTATTCTACCCAGGTCAGAAATAAGCTGTTGCGCCTGGTACCATTTTTATTCAGACAAGGCTGATTTAAGGCTTGTTGAGGTTAACACTCCGGTTAAGGCTCCACTCAGAATGCTATGTTACGGATCTATTCTGATGCTGCCTCATAGCATCTAATTGTTCGATTTGTCTGTCTGGTTATTGGCAGCCTGCTGGGTGTTAGGAGGGTAATGCACAGCTATTTTAAGAACTACTTATTGAGTCAGTCCTGAAAGTTTTGTTTATCATTTTCTTTATTCTGCTTCCTTTTATATTCCTTGGGATCACTCAAAAGCATTTAAAGCCATCTTCCCATCTAGTTTTCCAATGTGTATTTCCAGCTGAGTACTTTTTTGTTACTTGGTAGTTCCTCTTGCAGAATTCTCAGACGGGCTTTGAGAAGAGTTCACATCACATTACTTCTGCCTCTTAGTTGTTTACACCATTATACTGAGGAATGCAACAGGATGAGGAGAAAGTTAAATTTTCTTTTAGAGGTTAGCTAGTACTGCATAGCAATTAGAGTAAGCCGGAGAAAAGATGCAGCAGCAGAAACACGCAGGTGGAGTCTTGATCTAATGTTTAGAGGTTTCTCCAGAGCTGCTGTTTAAGAGGAGAAAATCTCTGTTATGAAGTTATCCTTACTTCAAGAGTGTGCCAGGCCATGTAATTAAGGGTAGGAAGGTGGTTGATACAAGAAAAGCAGATAAAAGCAGTGACAAAGCAGAGGAGGCGTAGCATCTGCCTCAAGAATTCTGTTTGTGCTTGGAAAGGGGAGAATCAACCTTCCGGGAAGACAGAGAAAGTAGCAGGTAGCACTGTGCTGTTTCTGAGTCTGACACCAGCTCTGCTAACTGCCTTTCTGCCACTGTGGGGCTGCATCCCATGCCAACGTGAGAGAGAGGAAAACTAGTCCAATTAGGTAAAATAGAATGTGCCTCCCTATTAGACTCCTTAGAACCCTTTTCTTTGAGTTCTGAGTTCCGAGGAGGGGGACTGTCAAGTGGTAAAGCAGTTTCTAAGCAGCAGCCTGGTGGGAAACTGCAAGGTGGTCTTCCAGACGTCCACAGACTTGGCGAGTAAGGAAACAATCAGCTCAAATGGATTAGACGGTTTAGTATCCGCATAACAGCAGGCACACGATCTCCATGCTTTCCTTAGCTCCCCTGGCCTCTGAGGTCCCATGGGGTGATGGATAGATGGAGGGCCCAGGAATCTGTGTCACATCTGAGGAACACCAAGCTTAGGAAATCCCGTCTTTAAGAAGGCTGTTGGCAAACCCATCTATCTCCCCTACAGGGAGAGGCATTATCTTTATTACCCAGGAATACAAGCGAATCTCTCCAGGGAGTGGAGGGAAGCATTTCTACTTTACTATCCTGGGATGTCTCCTTATACAAACATTCTTCAATTTACATTCTTAAATTCCTAAAATGCTTTTGCTCAGAAGACTGTCTAAGAACATGAGCGATTCAGGGAAAATTGTCTCCCACCAGGTCTGTAATATGTAGTATTTGCCAAATCCACTTAAATCGGTAAAACTATCCATCCTCCTCCTTTTTTGGTTTTGGTTTTGGTTTCTTTTGCCCAATGAATGCTCCTTAGAATGCCCTTTGTTATACATTGGTGGAGGACTGGGAAAAAAAAGGCTTGGAATCAGATATGTTTGTTCAAAACACAACTTAAAGACACGCTAGTTAAATGATCTTCAGCAAGTTTCTTAGGTCATATGAGCCTCAATGTTTTCAGCTGCAACATGGGGGAAAATAACCAGAAAAGGGGGAAATATTGTGACAACTTTCTTATGCATGTGAATACCCAATTAAGTCAAAGTAGCCAACAAGAATTGTTAGTTCCCCTGCTCTACTTCTTAAAATAAACTGTCCCCAAAATATCTTCATTTCATCAGTTTTATGTATTTGTTCATTTTCAGAGTTCCTCACACGTTTTCCAAATACATCCAGTAGGAAACAAGGTAGTAGTCAATCTCTATGAAGTCAGAAGTTGGGTTGTGTTCTTTTGTCCTTTTTAATACAAATTTCACTCATTTTAATGATATGAAATTTCTCTCCAGAATGAAATTAAAAATACAGTTCTGGCAAATCATGTCATTATCCCAAGTTAAACAGCTACACGTGTTTACTTGTGCTGTCAGTGTATCTCTCACATCAGGTTTCCCAGAAGCAGGGTCTGAGGAAGAGGGACTTGTGTAAGTGGGGGAGAACCCAGAAGAAAACCTGTTAGGAACCGAGGAAACTGGAATACTGCCAGATTAGAAACTCAACGAACACCTGCTCCCACAGGAAACTCTGGAGCGTGCATAGCATCACAGCTTTATCTCACCTCAAGGCAAGGGAGCTGGCCTCTTGTATGTATCATTTAGACATTGGCTGCAGGTTACATTCAGAGGGGAGGCGCCCTTGCCCAGGCATTTCCCTACATGCTGAGGACCATTCTTAGGGGAAGGATGCACTGCAGATGCTCACAGCTGTTGGGGGTGGACACAAACGCCCGGTAAAGAGGATCTGACTGAGCCAACAATAGCATCTCCTGCATGGGGAGACCAGCTAGAGAGATTTGGATAGCAGCAGGGTTTATGAAAGAGATATCAATACATAGCTCGGGTTAGGGGTGTGGTGGTGCAGATGGTGAGAAGTGGGTGGGTGCATGATTTAAAAATAATGAATGTTGAAGCTAAGATATATCAAGTGCCTCTCTGTTGGTGTCCTTGCTTTATATTTGGTTCCAAATATTGTTTCTCCTTTTCAAAATCTTCCATCTGCTTCCATTTCCATAAATCTCCTAGTTGCTAACTATTTTGCCTGGCACTTTGACTTTGCATTTTGTCCTGACCCTCCAATTCTTGGCGATTTCCCAGGTGCTAATTGCCCAGCCTTTTATTTTTATTATTATTATTTTTTTCTTTGCGGTACGCGGGTCTCTCACTGCTGCGGCCTCTCCCGTTGCGGAGCACAGGCTCCGGACGCGCAGGCTCAGCGGGCATGGCTCACGGGCCCAGCCGCTCCGCGGAATGTGGGATCCTCCCGGACAGGGGCACGAACCCGCGTCCCCTGCATCGGCAGGCGGACTCTCAACCACTGCGCCACCAGGGAAACCCCTTCCCAGCCTTTTGAGATCTCATTTTGCCCTCTCGACCTCAACTAATTTCCCTGGCCTCTGACCTACTGCTACGTTAACACAACTCTGTGCTCTGCTTTTCTGGTCCAAACTACTTGCCTCGTCCTCACAACCTTCTCGTTGTGAAGTAGGACAGGCAGAGCCACTTTCTCGCTAGGGCTCAAATAACTTTGTAGAAAATCTTGCTCCTAACCCTAGTGGCACTCAGAGATGGTGGGAAGAAAAGAGAAAACTAAAAGACTTTTCTATGTGTGTTTTTTTTGTGTTTTTTTCAAAATTTACATACAACTAGTCTGGGACTATTTAGTGCCGAGACAAAGAAATATACTGAGTTTTACAGTCTGAGGATAAGAATGCTTTATAGCCTAGTTACCACAATATCAACTGTGCTCTTTTGAATGCTATCAATGCCATCAGGAATATCTAAAGAATGTCACTGTGTCCTGTTTAATCAGACTACAAACAGTTTGACCACAACCAAAATGGTTAATATACAGATGTTTTGGTACTTCATATGGAAAGCATCAATTATCTGGAAATTTCACACTTCTGGGCAACTTCCTCTTTCTCCTAAATATGATCAATATGTGCAGTTACTGTAATAAAAGTAGATGAAGTAGAGCACTTGGAAAGTAGTCTTTTCGATAACTTCAAAATGAACCCAACTTGTCTCAACAGTCCTGGTGAAAATCCTTTGAAAATGCATTAGTCCATTCTTGTCCTGCACATGGGGTCTTTGAAAATAATCGACTTTTTGTTTTATAACTCAAAATCTTACTGGACCGCAAGGTTATCTGAACATCAGTTTTCACTTAACTAGAAAACAGATATGAAAGAAAGTCATAGGAGTTGCTTGGAATGTTTTTTGATTTTTAAAAAAATTTCATGATGACACTTTATTTTTCTATCCTTGATGTCATTTTCTGACAAGCAAAGTGCAGACAATGTACAGTTAGTTGAGGTTCCTGCTATGTTCCAGTGTGATTAATCAAGGTTTTGCTATAAAATAATCCATTTTTCATGCATAGAGACATCTCTAATTTAGCCTTATTTTTTTTACAGGGTTGGAGGGAAAATGTGAGCCCATACCTTTATCTGAAATACAATTAGAATAATGGAAACATCTATATATGCTTAGCATTAAAGACTGTAAAATGGACAATTAAGAGCTATCCCAGATTAATACTATTAAAATGTCATGAGTGGGCTTCCCTGGTGGCGCAGTGGTTGAGAGTCCACCTGCCGATGCAGGGGACACGGCTTCGTGCCCCGGTCCGGGAGCGGCTGGGCCCGTGAGCCATGGCCGCCGAGCCTGCGCGTCCGGAGCCTGTGCTCGGCAGCGGGAGAGGCCACAGCAGCGAGCGGCCCGCGTACGGCAAAAAAAAAAAAAAAAAAAAAAAAAATGTCATGAGTAATATAGTCCTGGCCATCTGATTTATCATTCATCATTACTGTATAACTTACTCAGAGGCTATGTAATGAGGAGGGAAGCTAAATTAACACAGCTATGGATTCTTATGTAGAGGAGAAAAAAAGCTCTCAGATTAGACTGCTTCTCAGTAAGGATTTCAACTGTCTCATATGTGATTTATCAGAATGGTAGCTTGGGGTTCTGTTCAGCATAGGCTATGTCAGCAGCAGCTGCAGAAGTGTGAATGGCCAGTCTTGAAGGTTACGATGCTATGAAGAAATTGTTTGGTAGAAAGTGTACAGGGTTGAACTGGTTGCACACATCCAACTGGTAACTGCTTTACCTGATTTTTTCAGGCAAAAGTTCTGGGAATTATTATATATGTAGTTGTGTGAAATGGCAAAACTCTGGATCTAAAACTAATCAATTGAAATAACTCCTTTTGAAGTACACATTCAGAGAACCATGGGAATTCTTGAATCAGGCAACACTGGGAGTTGTATTTAACACAGTAGGGCACCCAAACCTTTGAGGCCAGCTTGTTAGGTTTTATTCTGTGAGAACCTGGGGACTCTAAGCACAGGGTCCACACAGAACTGTACTTAGGTTGTGTGTGGCCTGGATAGTGCATGGGGGCTGTCATGGGTTGTCATGTATTGACCACCCATGTTTCAACCAAAGTTAACTCCGCTTGTATCTATGCCAGTGGTTCTGAGCACACTCAGCAACGCCTGGAAAAGCTTGTACAATCAGAACGCTGTGTCCCAGCCCCAAATTTGCTGATTCAGTAGATCTGGGGTGGGTTGGGAGAATCTGCCTATCTGACAAGTTCCAAGATGCTGTGGATCTGGGGACCACACTTTGAAAGCCACCCGATTCTATTGTATATCTTGGGTCACCTAATAAGAATCTATTTGAAGAAAGCATTCTAAATCTAAAAAGGTCAAGCTATAAGTTAAAAATGTTGGAAACACTCATATTAGTAAAGTCTCTCTAGCATGCCTATTTTCCCTTTTTATACCCTTTCTCTTAAGTCCCTAGTACTTGAACACTTCTGGCTGTCAAAGACATGCAGGTGTGCAAACTAGTTTATTCAGTCTTATTTACTTGCGTTCATCTTCCCTCCTGTCCCCCCTCCTTCCCTCCTCCATGTAGTCACAACTTAATATACTGTAGACACCAGGCTAGGAGCTATGCATTTTAATAAGACTAAGCCCTTGAGAAGTTTGCAATTTGAAATGTAAACTCAGCACCTGATGACCAGCATGAGAGGTACTTCAACAGAACTTTCCTCATACTGTTTGCCAAGGAATAATTAATTTTTCCTAGGAGTATGAATAAATGTTTCGTTTGAGAGATAATATTTGAAGTGATTCTTAAAGAATGAGTGAATTTTCTTCCAGTCAGGAAGAAAAATGGTGTTTCAGGTGAGGAAAATGACTTCAAGAGAATATGCTTAGAAATTTCTGAACGTCTGACAGAGCTGGAAGGAGGTAAGGAAAATAGAGCTTGTTGGAGACCTTGTGTTCTCGCCGTATTGACATAGTGGGTTGTCACTTTAGGAAGACAGAAGCCCTGTGAGGGCTGGGATGGTGATTCATAATCTTTTTTTTTTTTTTTTTTTGCGGTTCGCGGGCCTCTCACTGTTGTGGCCTCTCCCATTGCGGAGCACAGGCTCCGGACTCACAGGCTCAGCGGCCATGGCTCACGGGCCCAGCCGCTCCGTGGCATGTGGGATCTTCCCGAACCGGGGCACGAACCCGTGTGCCCTGCATCGGCAGGCGGACTCCCAACCACTGCGCCACCAGGGAAGCCCCATAATCTTTCTTAAATGTGTTCCCAGTAGCCAGGCTCTTCCCTGGCCCAACCCCATAGAAATTCAGATTTATTTGTCTGTGGTGGAGCTTAGCCCCAGGGCTTTGATGAAGCTCCCCAGGTTACTCTAACATGCAGCCACTATGAAATCCCTCTTGACTGTGAACTATTTTATAAGCACTCATATTGGGTGACACATATGGAGAGCTGAACTGAGTTTGTTGTCCAGTATTCTTGCTAGGTGTAAACACCTTTTGTCTATTGAAATGCATGTGCTTCTCCCCTTCGACTCCAACTGTTGACAACCAAACCACCTTGGATCATGACTGTGATCCCCCAGAGTCTCCAAGGCCCTACTCATGGATGAGTGCCTGCCTAATTATGATAGACACCTTCCTTTGCCTTTTTCTGAACCAACGTACCTTCGTAATGTGTATGTAATGTCTCTCTTAGATCATAAATCTTCTTCCTACCAAATGTTTTTTTTTTTTCCCTTTCTTCCTTGCATCCTCACAACCTATCTTAACTCCTGCCACATGGGAAATACTCAATAAATATTAACTTCAATCAATGCTAAAAGGGAGAAAAAGGGCACACAAAAGACATAAAGAATACAGTTGGAAAATGAAAGGAAGAATATTGAATGCATGTTTGGGACATGTATTCCTTCAGAGGCTTGA